>NW_027361694.1:9745000-10345000 GCF_039654945.1 Dendrobates tinctorius
CCCAGATCCCGAAAAATGGAGACGCTTGGAAAATGACGACTTTTTTTTTTTGAGAAACTGTTTTTTTCCACCACTTAAATGGAAAAGGAAACGATAGATGTTTGGTATCAACAAACTTGTAAGAACCTGGAGAATCATCATGACAGGTCAGCTGTAGCATCTGGTGAACATGAGGAAAAAGAATTGTGGAATTGCACTTTAATTTGCAATTTCACTGCACTTTGATTTTTTTTTCCTGCTTTCCAGTACACTACATGGCAAAAGCAATGGTGTTGTTCAAAAGTACAACTTGTCTCGCAAAAAAACAAGCCCTCACAGGTTATGGCTCTGGGAAGAAGGGGAACAAAAAATGGAAAAACTCAAGGTGGTGGCAATTAAATGGCATTTTACTGCATGAAATACGTATGATCGCCTACCAGCCAGCAAGAATTTTGGCACTCACAAACCCGTTAGTTTTTCTTTAAGAAGCCCTCCTACTCTGCACTTGTTACCTGTATAAAATACACTTATCCTCACACTCCAACCTCTCCACCATGGTCAAGACCAAAGAGCTGTCTAAGGACACCAGAGACAAAATTGTAAACCAGCACAAAGCTGGGTTGGGCTACAGGACAATAGGCAAGCTGCTGGGTGAAAAACAGGATTTTTGGGTTGCTTACCGTAAAATCTGTTTCTCGGAGCCTTCATTGGGGGACACAGAAACCATGGGTGTATGCTGTTGCCACTAGGAGGCTGACACTATGTACAGAAAAAAGTTAGCGCCTCCGTAGTAGTATACACCCCACCGACCGGCACCAATTTCCTCAGTTAGTGAGAAAGCAGTAGGAGAAGTAACAAAATAGAGTGAAAACAGAACAGACAAGTCAACTGTAATCAAACAACAAAGAACAGAAGATGCAAAACATGGGCGGGTGCTATGTCCCCCAATGAAGGCTCCGAGAAACAGATTTTACGGTAAGCAACCCAAAAATCCTGTTTTCTCTATCGCTTCATTGGGGGGGACAGAAACCATGGGACGTCCCAAAGCAGTCCCTGGGGAGGGAGAAGCAATCTTCCATTAGGTCTGAGAACTCACCACCGCCTCCTGCAAGATCTTTCTGCCTAGGCTGGCGCCCGCCGAAGCATAGGTGTGGACCTTGTAAAATTTGGCAAACGTGTGGATCGAAGACCAGGTTGCAGCTTTGCAAAGCTGCAGCGCGGAGGCTCTGTGGCGCACCACCCAGGAGGCACCCACTGCCCGGGTAGAGTGAGCTCTAATTCCAGGAGGGGGCACTCGATGTTTGACCCGGTAGGCTTCCAAAATTGCCGATCTGATCCAGCGAGCAAAAGTAGCATTGGAGGCCGGCTGACTCTTCCGCGCACCAACTGGAATGACGAAAAGCGAGTCTGTCTTCCGCAAGGGAGCCGTCCTAGCCAGGTAGACCTTCATCGCCCTGACCAGGTCTAGCTTGTTCAAGGACTGCTCAAGAGGGTGGATTGGACCCGGACAAAAGGACGGAAGAACAATGTCCTCATTTAGGTGGAAAGTGGACACCACCTTAGGAAGGAAGGAAGGCGGGGGCCGCAGGACCACATTATCCTGGTGGAGCACCAAGAAAGGAGGTAGACAAGAAAGGGCCGCCAATTCAGACACGTGCCAGATGGAGGTGATGGCCACCTGAAAAGCTACTTTCCAGGAAAGGGAAAGAGAAACTTCCCTGAGTGGTTCAAAGGGTGGACCTTGTAGAGCCTCCACGACCAGATTGAGATCCCATGGATCCACGGGAGTGCGGTACGGAGGTGCCGCATGAGCCACTCCCTGAAGAAAAGTCTTGACTTGCGGACGGGAGGACAAAATGTAACGGTGAACACACTCTGCTCATTCTTCTCGACCTTTCAGCAGCTTTTGACACTGTTGACCACCGTCTCCTACTCCATAGGCTCCAGTCACTAGGCATTAAGGACATCGCTCTCTCCTGGTTCTCTTCCTATCTCTCTGACCTCTCTTTCAGTGTTTTGTTCGTTGGCTCCACGTCACCTCCTCTTCCTCTCGCTGTCGGGGTACCTCAGGGCTCTGTCCTTGGCCCCCTTCTCTTCTCTCTCTACACAGCCCCAATTGGACAGACCATCAGCAGATTTGGCTTTCAGTACCATCTTTATGCTTATGATACACAACTATATACGTCTTCCCCAGACCTTACCCCCCGCTGTACTACAGAATGTCAGTGACTGTCTGTCCGCAGTCTCCAATGTCATGTCCGCTCTCTATCTGAAACTTAACCTCTCAAAAACTGAACTTCTTCTGCTCCAGCCATCTACTAACCTCCCTGAATCTGACATTTCCCTCTCTGTGGGTGGCACCATAATAACACCCCGGCAGCAGGCACGCTGTCTGGGTGTTATGTTTGACACCAACCTCTCCTTCACATCCCACATACAATGTCTTGCCCGCTCTTGCCGCCTACACCTAAAGAACATCTCCAGAATTCGCCCTTTTCTCAGCATGGAAACAACAAAAACCCTCACTGTCACATTGATCCACTCACGCCTGGACTACTGCAATGCTCTATTAATTGGCCTCCCCGCTACTCGACTTTCCACTCTCCAGTCCATACTTAATGCAGCAGCCAAGGTCATCTATCTGGCTAATCGGTACTCGGACGCGTCCGCTCTTCGCCAGTCCTTACATTGGCTGCCCATTCATTATAGGGTCCAATTCAAAGAACTTGTACTCACCCACAAAGCTCTCCACAGTGCGGCACCCCCCCACCATCTCCTCCCTCATTTCTGTCTATCGGCCTAGCCGACTGCTGCGCTCTGCAAAAGACTTTAGACTAACCTCTGCACTAATCCGCACCTCCCACTCCCGACTCCAAGACTTCTCCCGCGCTGCGCCAATCCTCTGGAATGCTCTACCCCAAGTAATTAGGACTACCAACAATTTGCACAGTATTAGGCTCTCTCTCAAAAACACATCTATTCAGAGCAGCCTATCACGTTCACTAATCAAAGTCATTCTGTGTGTAAGTGTGCGTGTGTAGCCCATTCACTATCTCTGTCCCTCACCTTCTCAAGATGGCTGGACCATCATTGTAAATACATCATTGTAAATACACACCTGTACTTTGTATCTCCCCCACCTCATTGCAGATTGTAAGCTCTCACGAGCAGGGTCATCTTATTTTACTTTAATTACTGTATTGTTAACGTTGTTACTTATGACTTGTGTTTTGAAATTGTTAAACTGTAAAGTGCTGCAGAATATGTTGGCGCTATATAAAGATTATTATTATTAAAACATCTTCTGGAAAAGAATGGAAAGCACAGAGACTTGACCCTTTAAAGAGTTGAGGGCAAGGCCCGCATGTAGGCCTGCCTGGAGGAACGACAGGATAGAAGGGAGTGAAAAGGACATGGGCGGAATGTCATTGGCCTCGCACCAAGTGAAATAGGCCTTCCACGTATGATAATAAATTCTGGAAGACGATGGATTTCTAGCCCGGATCATGGCGAGAATAACCCGATCTGAAAAACCTGACCGTTCTAGAACCGCGGTCTCAACAGCCACGCCGTTAAATTGAGCGGCAGAGAATTGGGGTGGCAGATTGGACCCTGAGATAGCAGATCTGCTCTGTCTGGAAGCTTCCAGGGGGCATCCGCGAGAAGGTTGACGATATCCACGAACCAAGACCTTCTGGGCCAATCTGGAGCGATGAGGATGACTGGTACCCCTTCCGCCTTAATTTTCTTCAAACAGTTTGGTAAGAAGAGGAAGGGGAGGGAACAGATAGGGGAGCTTGAACTGAGACCAGGGGATGGTCAGAGCATCGGCGCCAACTGCGAGAGGATATCGGGCCCTGGATACGAACTGCGGGACTTTCCTGTTCAGGCGAGATGCCAGCAGATCTACGTCCGGAGTCCCCCAACGACAGCAAAGTTGATGAAAGACGTCCGGATGTAAGGACCATTCTCTCGCCGCAAGACCCTCGCGGCTGAAAAAATCGGCGACCCAGTTGTCCACGCCGGGAATGTGCATCGCGGATATCGCTGGGACTGATATCTCTGCCCAGTGGAGAATCCTGGACACTTCCGCTAGAGCCGAAGAACTCCGTGTCCCCCCTTGGTGGTTGACATATGCCACCGCTGTGGCATTGTCTGTCTGAATCCGGATCGGCAGACCCCTGAGAAGCCTTTCCCAGTGAATGAGAGACAGAAAAATCGCACGTATCTCGAGGACGTTGACCGGCAGAGTTGTCTCTCGAGTCGACCACCGACCCTGAACAGTCTGATTGCGAAACACCGCACCCCAACCGAGAAGGCTGGCATCCGTTGTCACTATCTGCCAGTGAATCGGAAGGAATGACCGGCCTAGGGAAATGAGAGGTGACGTCAGCCACCAATTGAGGGACTGTTTGACCCAGGACGAGAGGTGAACTGGACGATCCAGGGAAAGGACAGACCTGTTCCACCGAGACCGGATGGACTGTTGAAGCGGTCTCGAATGAAATTGAGCAAAGGGAATCGCTTCGGCCGTCGCCACCATCTTTCCCAAGACTTTCATGGCAGACCGGAAAGAGGGATGCTGTAGGCTCTGCAGCCATCGCACATCTCGCCGCAGAGAGATCATCTTGTATTCTGGGAGAAAGACCCTCGATCGACGGGTGTCGAACAATAAGCTTAGAAACACATGATGTTGAGTCGGAACAAGGCAGGACTTTCTTTTGTTTACGAGCCACCCGAAACTGGACAGGGTGTCGAGAACGATGGTAAGACTTTGGAGAGTCTGGTGAAAAGACGGAGCTTTGATTAGAATGTCGTCGAGGTACAGGAAGAGGACGAGACCTCTGATCCTCAACAGGGCCATCAACGCCGCCATGATCTTTGTAAACACTCTGGGCGCGGTGGCGAGACCGAACGGCAGAGCGACAAACTGGTAGTGGTTCTGATGAACAGCGAAACGCAGGAATTTTTGATGCCCGGGAAAGATGGGAACATGCAGATAGGGATCTTGAATGTCTATTGAGCACATGAATTCCTGTGCCTCCATGGAAGCGATTACTGGATTACTGAACGAAGGGATTCCATCCTGAAATGCCGCAGGAGGACCCTTTTGTTCAGTAGTTTGAGGTTCAGAATGGGCCGAACCTTGCCGCCTTTTTTCAGCACTACAAACAGGTTTGAGTAGAACCCTGTGAATCGTTCTGTATCGGGAACGGGCACAATCACCCCGGAGCTGAGAAGAGAGGCGATGGATGCAAAGAAACCCGAAACTAAGGCGGGGTCTTTTGGAGGTCGGGACTCGAAGAAGCGATCCCGGGGCCGAGAAACGAACTTTATTTAGTATCCTGAGGATACAACTTCCCTGACCCAAGCGTCTTCCACCGAGGCAAGCCAGACGTCTCTGAAGAAAAGGAGTCGGCCGCCCAGTTGGGAAGGCGCCTCGGAACTTTGTTGATAGTCATGCCGATGTGGACCGTCCAGTTCTGGACCTGGAGGATCTGCCCTGGGAGGAGTGAGATCTCCAGGAGGGAGTGGGCCTAAAGGAGACCTTCTTCCTATCCTGGCGTGCTTGTGGCCTTTGTTGGCTGGAAAAAGGTTCTGCCGCCGTGACGCGGCGGAAGGACCGAAAGGGCCGAAACTGACGCCTTGGAGGAGGTCTACGAGGCTTGGACTGAGGGAGAAGAGAACTTGTGCCCCCAGTGGCGTCTTTAATAATCTGGTCCAGCTGGGATCCGAAGAGACGGGCTCCCTGAAAAGGCAGATTGGTAAGGGACTTTTTTGATGACAAATCCGCCTGCCAAGCCTTGAGCCAAATAGTACGCCGAATTGCAACTACGTTGCTGGACGCTTGAGCTGCGCAAGACGCGGCATCTAAGGAGGCAGAGACTAAATATTCACCTGCATGGGAAATCTGGTTGGCCAGACGCTCTGGTTGGGCTCCATCAAGAATGCCTTGGCGGAGATCCTCCGCCCAAGTAGCTATGGCTTTTGCCACCCAAGTGGAAGCGAAGGCCGGGCTTAGCGCCGTAGCAACCGCTTCGAATGCTGACTTTGCTAAGGATTCTATGATCCCGTCGTTAGAATCCTTCAGAGACGCCACACCTGAAATCGGAAGGACCGTGTTGTTGGATAGCCTGGACACAGGAGCGTCTACAGAGGGGGAAGCCGACCAGTTGTCCATGAGCTGTTGAGAAAACGGATACAGCACGCCGAGACGCTTCCCTCTTTGAAAGCGCCTGGTCGGATTTTCTCTTTCCCTAGTAAGGAGCTTGTCAAACTCAGAGTGAGGAGCGAAGACTTTGGAAGGTGCTTCTGCCCGCCTGAATGAAACCTCCTCATCTGAGGGTTTCGCAGGGGAGTCTGTGATCTCGAAAGTGTGGTTAATCACTGCAATGAGGTTCTGTACTGTAACCTTCATGTCCGCGGCATGGTCCGAATCCAGCTCAAAAATCTCTTCTGATGGCGCATCAGAGAATGCTTCGCCTGACTTGGGTGAGGAGGCATGGGAAGGAGGCTGCTGGGAAGGACTATGTGGTGAGATGGGGCGAGGGGAGGATTCCGGCCGGAGATCCTGCCTGGGTCTTTTGCGGCTCATGCTGGCTGGCTCAGATGGAGCCTCTTGTGACCTGCTGGATCCTGCAGAAGTGTCCAGGGGCAACTTATCAAGAACGGCCACTAGGGACTGAGACACCCTGGTGAGATCCGCCACTGATTGTGATAGAGAAGAAGCCCACCCAGGAATGGGGGATTCACTCTCACGTGGAGCAATAGGGGGCTCCTGGTCGGCAGGCTGAATGGGAATGCTGCAGTCAAGGCAGAGGGGAGTGGACTGACCTGAGGGAAGTTTGCGATTGCAAGAACATGCAAAGAACTTGACTAAAGTGCAAGTGGAGGCAGCAGGCGGGTGAGCACGATCAGGCTTAGAGTTAGACATAATGAGAGACAGTCACTGAAGGAGTGCCGGAAGGTTGGGGGACAGGAAGCAGAGGAGGGTGTCAGTCTGCAGTTGCAGAACTACTCACGGTCCGATGTCCTGTAGATGCTTCCAGCAAGCGATGCTGCACGGCTCGTCTGGACCTGCAGGGCCACAGATAGGAGGGACGGTGTCCGGCTGACAGGCTGGGAAAATGGCGGCAGCCTGAGAGGAGCCAGATAGAAGGCGCGCGCTTCCTTGAGGAGACAGGGAGAAGGGGTGGGCGGGGTTAACCGCAGTAAGAAAGGCCTAAGATGGCGCCGCCCGCTGCCAATAGGAAGGCTAGGGGGCAGAGCGCCGCCTCCTGAGCGCAGAGCCGTGGGAGAGAGCGGTGGGCGGGCTGAGAACGGGCGGGAGAGAAGCCCGCCTAAGGAAGAAGGCGGGGGGGCGTGGCCGCGACGCCGAGCAAGGCCCAAACTGAAGCCGGGGCCTGGAGTAAAGCGGTGGCCGCCGGGAAGCGCGGGGCGGCACGGAGGTAACGCTGCACTGCCGCGGCGTCCGCTCCTCAAGGATCCATGCCTGCAGCCCGGCTGCTGTGATGAAATGAGATAAGTGCAGCTGGGGAAGGGAGGGGGGCCAGGGAAAGGAGAGGCTGCTGAGTGGAGCCGTTGGGGGAAAAAACCACTCCGGGATCCCATACTTAGGCTAGTTTCACATTTGCATGTCAGGGCGCAGCGACGGCCTTTTGACGGTGCGCCGACCAGCGCCAAACGCAACCTGTTGCAATATGGTTGCGCTCGGCGCACCGTCAAAAGGACGCAGGCGCCACCAAACGCATACTGTGCACAGCCTGTGTCCTCAGAGATAAAGATAGGGGACGCATGACGTGTCATGCCCCCGGAGGCGGAGCTACCGGTGTAGGTGCGGCAGGGGGCGGGGCTTAGTGGCGGCCGTGCGCAGGCCGACGCTGCGGCCTTTAACGCAAATGTGAAACTGGCCTTACCTTGCACCTGATCCTGTCTTCTGAGGGCAAAACCTGCAGAGGAAGATGGTACCTCTACGTCCAGAGAAGGATGTTCGCATCTCTTCCAGACCGACAGGCTCTGGTGGGCAAGTGGGTTGGAGGCAGGGGGCGAGGACTAGCTGGAACGCCTGACACGCAACCGTGCTCGGGCTTTTGGTCCTACCGTGGAGAGCTATGAGGATACGGGGTGGCAGTACACGCCGTACTCAGTCTCTTTGGTCACATATGTAGTCCCACAATCACTCTGTATCCCTCTTGCGATCTTTGTACCTGAAAAGAAAACGACACACACTGAGGTAGAAATGGGTCTAATGAAAGACCCGTGTCCACCTTCTACTGACACTAAGCTAAACTGAGGAAATTAGTGCCGGTCGGTAGGGTGTATACTGCGGAGGAACTTTTTTCTGTACATAGTGTCAGCCTCCTAGTGGCAGCAGCATACACCCATGGTTTCTGTGTCCCCCAATGAAGCGATAGAGAAAGACATCAACTGTCCATCTTCCTCGGTCTGGAGATCCATGTAAGATCCCACTTTGTGTGGTAAAGATGATTCTCCAAAATGTCAGGAATCAGCCCAGAACTACATGGGAAGCAGGGCTGTGGAGTCGGTAAGCCAAACCTGCGACTCCGACTCCTCAATTTCCCTTACACCGACTCCGACTCCACGACTCCGACTCCCACACATATTGCTTATATTTAAGTGAAAAATTTATTGTAGTACAATGTGAACCTCAGACATTTAATCATTTTTATGATCCAATAATCAAGATATTTAGATAGAACAGAATATATATTGGTGTACTACCCGGTTTTCATTCTTTTTGGTACAGATACGATATGGATAGACAGATATGGATAAATGGATAGAGCAGATTTCTAATCTGCTTTTGCTATTGAGTAACATTATCTATGAGCTCAAAAACCTTTCAGGTGATGCAGTTTTTTAAAAAGCTGATCTGCTTTTGCAACTGAAAAACGTATCCTCAAAAAACGCAGGAAAAACGCTGTGTGTGAATGTAGCCTTAGATCAGGAATATAACAGCCATTTATAGGACATTTCATAACTTTCCCAAACTCCTATGAAAAAATATTCAGCACATCCTGCATTGAATTACTGTACCCAATTTATTATATATTTTAGGAGTCGGAGTCGGTCCATTTTATACCGACTCCAACTCCACCAAAATGAGCACCGACTCCGACTCCACAGCCCTGATGGGAAGACCTGGTCAATGACCTGAAGAGAGCTGGGACAACAGTCTCAAACATTACAGTTAGGCCGGGGTCACACTTGCGAGTACGATGCACGACTCTCGCATAAATACCCGGCGCTGCCACCGGCACTCGGGACCGGAGGCTGGACCTCTACCACCTCTCATGACAGCCTGTATAATATAATTATATATTTATTAAATCCCTCAGCCTTCATGAACTGGGAACGGTGAAAGAGGATGTTATATTGATTTGACCAAGGCAAGTTCCAAAGTAAAAATAAGAAAGTCTTAGGCCTCTTTCACACTTCCATTTTTGACCATCAGTCAAAATCCGCCAGTTTTTGAAAAAAAAAAAACGGATCCGTCTTTTTTTGGCGGATCCGATTTTTCCCCATTGAGTTGCATTACCGGCGGATCTTGACGGATGGCCATCCGTTGGATCCTTTTTTGCGGATCCGCCAAATTTTTTGCGTCCGCCGGCATGCCTTGACGGACCCTGCAACTTTTTTTTGTTGTAGGATCCGCATTTTACAGTGCGCATGCCCGGAGAAAGGAAGTCAGGCGGAAATTTAACCCTGAAATAATTTTAGTTTAAGATATTATAAATTATTCAGATTCTGTTAAAAAAAAAAAAGTGTGCTAAAAAAAAAAAACCCCACAAAAATGACTTTACAAACCTCCAAAATCTCATAAATTACGGTAAGTCAAGATTGAAAACAATAAGAATCTTACCTAGGGCCTCTTGAAGACCAAGTATATTGATTAGCAGGTAGTTTTTCTCGGAGGGAATATTCGGCAACCATCATATCTGGGGAAACATACGCCCCGACACCTGGAGAACAATGTAATAGGCATAAGATTTTAATCATCGATATCAACTTATTGCAAACTAAAATCACTTAATCCAATATATTAGTTCTTCATTATCAGTCTCTCTAATTAAATAAATCATTAAAATAAAAAATAAGTTGTTTTTTTCTTTTTTTTGCTCTTATGCCAGGGAACGCATACCATGGGTGTATAACGAATTATTTCTGTTTATACATAATCTCACCTATGACACTAGAGGTAGTTCCTCCCGGACAGCCAACGGTTGACAGACATGGGCCATTATTGCCAGCACTTGAGACATATATGATGTTGTTTTTCCATACTGCTTCATTAATTGCTTCACAGATTCTCCTACATATAAAAATAATCCAAAAAGACAAAGCACTGAGAGAAGGTCTAAAGTTTATATCGGAAAGTCTACTTGTGTATTGTCTCTGCACAAGGGTCAGTAAAGCGGCACAGACATACCCAGAGTTTGGCCAGTGGGTTGCTTCACCGTAGCTGTAATTGACAAGGTCACATTTATATTTTATTGCTTCAATCATCTGTGAAATAAATACCAGAATTTATATTCAATGCTACAAAACTAATTACAAGCTGATGACGGAATTATAAAAAGGAAAGATTAGGTCATACGCATGGTCAGATTCTATGGAAATAAAGCACAACAGATATTTAGCACAGATGTAAGTCAGTCAGTCCCAGCTCAGATAAAGGCTACTTGATTAAGCATCACGTGTCTCTAAGGCTGGAATCACACATAGCGACTCACCAGCGATCCTGACAACGATATCAATGTGTCAGGATCGCTGGTCAATCGCTATGTGATTGCTGGTGAGCTGTCAAACAGACAGCTTCACCAGCGATCAGCACAGCGACGCCGAGCGCGCGGCGTTGCTGTGCACGTTAGTAACCAGCGCGCTGATGAGGGAAGCTGGTAACTAACGCACATCCCTTGGATACCCAATGTGTATGTTAGTTACCAGCTAATCGCTGGTCTCCCGCAGCGATGCGTGCTGGCCAGCGGGAGACCAGCGACCAAAAATAAGTCCTGGCCTTTCCTGCAGCGATCAGCGATACCGGCAGGGGGGCTGATCGCTGTCACACACAGCGATCTCGCTGGTGAGATCGCTGTTGTGTCACAAAAATTGTGTGACGGGGCCTTTAGGCATCTGCCCTCCCCCCCTTATCCAGAGGTAGTGCTCTCAGCCTATGAGGATACTGATTGGGTCATTAGATCTAAGCATGGGCTGTGTATTATGATCTGCATAAAGGCCTTCTGATTGAGGTCTTCGGGGGACTAAATTCTGTCCATGGCTCCCTGAAATGACGGCAGACATTAATGGCAGCCAGCTCTATGAATTCTGCTATGGCTGGTAGTACTTGCTACTTAAAAAGGGTTGTCTCATGATCCCTTTTCAGGAGATATCACTTCCCAGCTTGCTGGGGAGAGGTGTGCTCCCGATTATGTTATATCACATCGCACTTCTGATCGAGATATTATATAGTAGCTGAAGAGCCCGGCATTTCCCGGGCATAGTAAACTGTGGTTAGAGATAATAAATAACGGCTGCAATTAAGGGGCATTATTCCTCTTGCACCTTATACTCCTTTTTACACAGCCTCCTCCTGCACCTCACGCTCCTTTACACAGCATTTTTCTGCAGCACAGTGGCAGGCAGCGTCACCCCGTCCCCTCCATGCCAGCACTGCCCTGTCCCCTTCATGCCAGCAGTGGCCCTCTGACACTCTCGGGACGTTGCTGTTAACCCTTACTAGGCCTATGGAAACCCGTAGCGAGGCACAGGTGTGACTTACGCCTTCTGCACGGGTTTACGCCTCTTACTGCTGGCGCACATGATGTTGGGGTTCACGTCGCTGCTCTTCTCCAGCGCAGGCTGACAGCGGGGGCTCCGCCTGTGTGTGGTGGGTTTCTTCTTTCCTCCTTCCTGCCAGGCCAGCAACTGGTGCACAGATCCAATCCCAATATCGGAGATGTTCTGGGCTTTATGTCCCAATACCACATTGGCGGCGGCAAGCAGCGCAGACTGAGTGAAACTTCGGAGAGTGGCCATCACTGCTGCCAGAGAGGATGGCACCGCCCTGCGTCACCTGCTGCTTTTTTCCTCTCTTCCCCGACTGAACTCTGTAGATGCGAGATCCTAGGCAGCTTAAGGACCTGTGGAGAGGTCACGACCAAATGACTAGTCACGTGCTTGGGAGGAAGAGTCAGATGCAGGGCTGTGCTGGTGAAGGAGTAGAAGTGTGAGCTCCTGTCAGAGCAGGGTCTTATATCACATCACCGGGGGAAGTATAGTAACCCCATATACATGGGATCAGAGGGTCCCTGCAGCAGAGCTGTTTGTGCAATGTATGTGAGCCCAAGCTGTGTGTCACAACAGTTGTTGGGTGTCCCTGGAGAGGGCGGGGCTCTGGAGTGGGCGTGGCTTGATACATTACATACACACAGGCTGCATTACAAAGCAGGCTCCTGCAGCGACCAAAGCGCACTACGATGGCTGCAGTGTAAGGCCTGTTTCACATTTCAGTTTTTTGACGTCAGTCAAAATCCGCCAGAGTGGGAAAAAACGGATCCGTTTCGCCACAAACGGATGACACAGGATCTGATTTTTTTGACGGATCCGTTTTTAGCTGACAGTTCATGAAATTTAAAGTGACACGACTCTGGAAAAGGACAAAGAGAAAGAGGAGAAGAGGGAGAGGGAATTTTTTGCTGTCAGAACGGAATTTGGGGTTAAAATTCATGAAAGGAAATTGCTTTGGGCATGCTCAGTATAAAAAGGCGGATCCGTTGGCGGATTCCGTCAATTAACGGTTGCCAACGGATCCGCCGCCCATAGGCGTCCATTATAACGCATGGCGGACAGCGACGGATCCGTTGCTATACGCTTTTTCGACGCACACAAAAAAAGTTTCATTGTCCGTCCACTCAAGACAGCGGACGCCAAAATCATGACGGATCCGTCAAAAAACGGATGCAACGGATGACCATCCGTCAAAATCCGCCGCAATGCAAGTCAATGGGAAAAAAAACGGATCCGCCCAAAAAAATGGCGGATTTTTTTTTTTTTTTTGCAAAACGACGGATTTTGACTGACGTAAAAAAACTGAAGTGTGAAACAGGCCTTAGCATTCAAATGCTGCAGTCAGTCAATCTCCAACAGCAGCATTTGAAGATGCCATTGCGCCACGTGATGGCGGGAAACTGATTGGCTATCGTAGCAGCCTGAGGCCTGCCGAGAACCCGCATAGCTGCCATCTTGGTAGTCCTGTGAAGCGAAGCCATAGCAGGGTACCATACGACAACCGCTATTTGACTATATACTGCAATACCGGTAGAAGCGATACAGCAATTGATCAGCTCCTTGAGCAAAAAATAAGCACTAACACAGCACTATAGACAGAAAAACAACCTTACAGTTCTCAAAAAGTGATTTTTTTTCCTTTCTTCACAATTTCACTTGAAATTTTTCAGTCCAAGATATAAACAAAATAATAGCTATCAAAACCAACTCATTCTATAAAAAATAAGCCATCATAAAGCAACGCTGACTGATGACAAAAGTACAAAAATAGTGTATAGTTCCAAAGGGGTTAACAGGTATACTGTCAAGAGTGATCCACCCCCCAAACTGTTTATGTGGTCACTAGATGGTGGCCCGATTCTAATGCATCGGGTATTCTACAATATATATGCAGCTTATTTTTGAAGATTTAATAATAATGCAATAATGCACCCCCCAATCCTGATATATATGGTTCTATCACCCCCAATCCTGATATGTATGCTACCCCTCAACCCCCAATCCTGGTATGCATGGTCCCCTGACCCCCCAATCCTGGAATGCATGGTCCTCTCACCCCCAATCCTGGTATGCATGGTCCTCTCACCCCTCTTTCCTGGTATGCATGGTCCTCTCACCCCCCTTTCGGGGTATGCATGGTCCCCTCACCCCCCTTCTTGGTATGCATGGTCCCCTCACCCACCTATCCTGGTATGCATGGTCCCCTCACCCCCCTTTCTTGGTATGCATGGTCCCTTCACCCCCCTATCCTGGTATGCATGGTCCCCTCACCCCCCTATCCTGGTATGCATGGTCCCCTCACCCCCCTATCCTGGTATGCATGGTCCCCTCAACCCCCAATCCTGGTATGCATGGTCCCCTCACCCCCCAATCCTGGTATGCATGGTCCCCTCAACCCCCAATCCTGGTATGCATGGTCCCC
Source organism: Dendrobates tinctorius (assembly GCF_039654945.1). Taxonomy (NCBI): domain Eukaryota; kingdom Metazoa; phylum Chordata; class Amphibia; order Anura; family Dendrobatidae; genus Dendrobates; species Dendrobates tinctorius. Next base: position 9,759,210 of record NW_027361694.1, read on the forward strand.
TCACCCCCCTTCCCGTGTAGCCGCGACCAATCAGCGTCGCGGCCCTCTGTCCGCGACCAATCAGCAACGCGGCCCTGTAGCCGCGACCAATCACTGCCGCGGCCCTGTACAAAAATAATTTTTTTATTTTTTAATAAGTTATTCTCACCTTCCGTCGGCCTCCTGTCTTCTTTCCACGTGCCCGGCCTCGCGTTCCAAGCAATGCTTAGACCGCTGATGACGTCGGTCTTCTTTCTCGCTCTCGCGAGAGTGACGTCGGTCTTCTTTCTCGCTCTCGCGAGAGTGACGTCATCAGCGGTCTAAGCCGCAAAGCATTACTGGGAACGCAAGGCCGGGCGCGTGGAAAGAAGACAGGAGGCTGTCGGAAGGTGAGAATAACTTTTTATTTTAATTCTCTTTTTTTTACAGATTAAGGCCTGCGCCTGCCGCTGATTGGTCGCGGCCGCCAATCAGCGGCAGGCGCAGCTTACCGTTACAAACAGATGCGCCTGTCGCTGATTGGCTGCGGCCTGGCGGCCGCGACCAGTCGGCGGCGCGCGATTTCGGTTACAGACAGACACGATAAGGCGTATATATATATATATATATATATATATATATATATATATATATATATATATATATATATATATATATATATATATATATATATATATATATATATATAGATGCTCCTCTCTGAAAGATAAATCATACATTCAATCAGCACATGCACACCTTTAAACAGAAGTTGCTAGGCATGTTTCACACTTCCGTTTTGTTTTTTGTGATCAGTTGAAATCCGCCAAAATGGAAAAAAACGGATCCATATCCGTTTTGGAACAAACAGATGTCAGCGGACCGTTTTTTGGACGGATCCGCCGAAGTTGCAAAGGGCAGGAAATTTATAGCAACTGCGGTCTGGAAAGAGAGCGAGAGAAAGCGAGAGCGAGAGAAAGCGAGAGCGAGAGAAAGCGAGAGCGAGAGAAAGCGAGAGCGAGAGAAAGCGAGAGCGAGAGAAAGCGAGAGCGAGAGAAAGCGAGAGCGAGAGAAAGCGAGAGCGAGAGAAAGCGAGAGCGAGAGAAAGCGAGAGCGAGAGAAAGCGAGAGCGAGAGAAAGCGAGAGCGAGAGAAAGCGAGAGCGAGAGAAAGCGAGAGCGAGAGAAAGCGAGAGCGAGAGAAAGCGAGAGCGAGAGAAAGCGAGAGCGAGAGAAAGCGAGAGCGAGAGAAAGCGAGAGCGAGAGAAAGCGAGAGCGAGAGAAAGCGAGAGCGAGAGAAAGCGAGAGCGAGAGAAAGCGAGAGCGAGAGAAAGCGAGAGCGAGAGAAAGCGAGAGCGAGAGAAAGCGAGAGCGAGAGAAAGCGAGAGCGAGAGAAAGCGAGAGCGAGAGAAAGCGAGAGCGAGAGAAAGCGAGAGCGAGAGCAAGCGAGAGCGAGAGCAAGCGAGAGCGAGAGCAAGCGAGAGCAAGCGAGAGCAAGCGAGAGCAAGCGAGAGCGAGAGAAAGCGAGAGCGAGAGAAAGCGAGAGCGAGAGCAAGCGAGAGCAAGCGAGAGAAAGCGAGAGAAAGCGAGAGAAAGCGAGAGAAAGCGAGAGAAAGCGAGAGAAAGCGAGAGAAAGCGAGAGAAAGCGAGAGCGAGAAAAAAAAGAGAAAGAAAAAAAAAAAAAAAAGATATTCAGGGTTAAAATGCATCTTGGAGAACATCTTCCGGGCATCCGCACTAGTAAAAAGCGGACCGTTGCTACAAAAAAAGTTTCAGAGTCCGTCTGCTCCACCCGGGAGACGCTACAATTCCGACAGATCCGTCCTAAGACGGATGACAGTCAGTCAAAATCTGCCGCTAATGCAAGTCTATGGGGGAAAAAAAACGGATCCGTCAAAAAAAGGGGTGGATCCGCTTTTTCCAAAACCTGGCGGATTTTGACTGACATCAAAAAACGGAAGTGTGAAACAGGCCTTAGCAGGTATTACTACCACAATCTAGGGAAGGTAGAGGGAATACTCAGTACTTTTGTTGTAGAAAAAGGATTTTTATTTTTAAACTAATGAGCAGCAAATGCACTGATGGTAACACAAAAGTAAGGCTATGTGCACACGTAGATTTAGGTCCTGCAGATTTGGAAAAATCCGCAAGTAAATTCTCAGGTCAAAATGGAGATGTGAAACCGCAGCGGAATCTGCACAAAGAATTGACATGCTGCGGATTTGAACCCGCAGCAAATCCGCGCTGAAAAATCCGCAGCATGTGCACAGCGTTTTTCAGTTTACCATTGAAAACAATGGTACTGTACAACGCACCTAAATCTGCTGCGGACCCGCAGAGCCTGGAATGCTGCGGATCCGCAGCAGAATCCGCACTGTGTGCACATAGCGTAACATCTCTTTCCCCTTCTCCTCCCACCTCCGGCCACTGACAGATCACTCCCCCCCCTCCCCCAAGTTACCTGCTTCCCACACCTGAAGTCTCGCGTAAGCGCAATCACTCTCCGGGGCAACGTATATACAGTAATGTCCTTATTAGAGCCGGACTATTAGGCTGGAGTCACACTAACCTGCGCAAAATACGGTCAGTATTTTACATGCGTAATACGGATCTATGGCCCCTAAATAGTGCTCCGTATGTCATCCGTAATCAAGGTGTGGTCGCGTATTTTGCGCATGTAAGCATCCGTATGTCGAGATTTTCTCGTCACCTTGCAAAATGGACATATAATGGAGCCCTATGACAGGGTTTATAACAGAAACCAAAGAATAGATATAGACACAGAATGCAATATATATATATATATATATATATATATATATATATATATATATATATATATATATATTTTCTATGTGTCTATATCTATTCTTTCGTTTCTTTATTAAACCTGTCAGTGTAATATTACTGTACAGCGCACTGAATTGCCGTCTTTGCTTATAGACACAGGGTGCGTATTTCTCGCAAGTCACGTGTGGTCCGTCCATGGTCCGTGGTCCGATTGGCACGGAGCGTAGAATACGGATGAGAAATATACGGCTGGTGCGAGGGACCCCATAGAGAATCATTGGCCCGTGTCTAATGCGTGCTTTTAGCGCCTCTCACTCGGCCGTATTCCTCGCCAGTGTGACCCCGGCCTTACTGTGCGTGGACAGTGGGTGTACGAGTTCACGGCAGATAGGGTACGTTTCTCAGTGATTGGAGGTGGGTTTAGAAAATGGGTAGGAGAACTGTAAGCATAGTGCCAGCTCAGCTGCACTCGCAGCTCATTATTAGCAAAGGATTTCTAAAAAAACAGGAATACACGCTTCTCTACAAAAGGTATACTACCAACTGGATCCGTCCCCAATATTTATAGGCCAAGGATCTCTCCCACACTGCACCAGTCTTGTCGCTGTAACACACATACATAGATTCCCTTTCACATGTACAGCACCACAGAATAAAGGACTCTAAAAAATAAAAGATTTTCTCTACATTACAGCGTATTTGCTTAGCTGACATTACACTGGGGTAGAAAAACTTACTGATCAGTTCCCTTTAATAATAATTTGAAAGATAAGCACAATCTGTTCCTTCCTTTAATTTAAAACGGCAATTTTTCAGAAAGGTATTAGAAAGTGACCTACAGTTTAAAATCAGGTTGTATTAAATGTATTTCATAAAAATATTGTAATTTTTACACTTGTCAATAAGGCTTTTTTTTTTAGACTAACTTTCTATTGTTTCAGGAAATGGCACCATACATAGCAACATTCGTCAGATCCTGACATATTTGTGCTGAAGCACCTAATGAGCCTGTGCAAAAGTCATTGTGAAGAGGGGAGGAGTAGGTCAGCTGTGACATCGTCTATTGTGATTTGTGGATCCAGTGTTATCAGCTGTGTATTGAGGTGTTACCCCTTGTAATCTTGCCTCTGATAATATGGAGCCTGCCTGTGAACTCTTTCTGAAATGACAGCATTTAAGTCTAAGGGCCCCATCACACATAGCGATCTCACTAACGAGATCGCTGCTGAGTCACAAGTTTTGTGACACAACAGCGATCTCACCAGCGAGATCGCTGTGTGTGACAGCTATCAGCGACCGGCCCCCATGCCGGTAACGCTGCAAGAAACCTCTGGACATTTTTTTCGTCGCTGATCTCCCGCTGGCCTTTCGTCGCTGATCTCCCGCTGGCCGGCACGCATCGCTGCGTGAGACAGACGGGAGACCAGCAATCAGCTGGTAACTAACGTACACGCGCGTCCCTTGGATACCCGATGTGTACGTTAGTTACCAGCGAGTTACAGGTGCCGCCGCCTCACGCTGAGGACCAGGAGCCCGCGGAGTGTGTACCTGCCGCCACTGCCGCACGCTGGGGACCAGGAGGCAGCAGGGGATGCAGGCGCGCCCTCTGCTGGTGGAGGACTGGACCAGCAGGCACACTTGTCCGCTGCTCCCGGGCTCGTTCCTCACCTCGGCGTGCTGATCGCTGGTGAAGCTGTCTGTGTGACAGCTCACCAGCGATCACATAGCGACTTACCAGCGATCCTGACACGTTGATATCGTTGTCGGGATCACTGGTAAGTCGCTATGTGTGACTCCAGCTTAAGAAAGCCCCAGTGTCTAGTGTGAAAACCACCATGGTTACTTATCGGTAGACGGTTTTTCCGGAACCCATGACAGCACCACCTGAGAGAGGGATCCGCTCCGCCAGGACAGGAACCTACTGAGACATAAGGGGCGGCACCTCTCCCCCGCTTCAGTTGGGTTACAGAGCACTGAGAGGACTTCCCGGTTAGTTACATGTTTAATCCAACACCACAACACTCAAAAAACACCCTACTAATTGTGCACACCCATATGGTGAAAAATGGGGGGGGGGAAATATACGGGTGCTGTCATGGGTTCCGGAAAAACCGGCCACCCATGACAGCACCACCTGAGAGATTTTTGGAGACTTCGAAACACCTTAGGGAGGGACCACCGCTTGCAGCACCCTTCTACCGAAGGTTAAGTCAACAGAGGAGGATAGATTTAACCTATAGTGCTTAAAGAAGGTTGAAGGTGAGGCCCAGGTAGCGGCCTTACAAATCTGTTCAATCGATACCTCTGCTTTTTCAGCCCAGGAGGTCACCACGGCTCTGGTGGAATGAGCCTTGATGCCGTCGGGATACCACTAGCTGTGTAGGCTACACTAATGGCCTCCCTAATCCATCTAGCAATAGTCCCTTTTGAAACCCCATAGCCTTTCCTGGCACCCTGAAAAGCTACGAACAGGGACTGGGACCTCCTCCACTGGCTAGTGACATATGTATTCTACGAGAGCTCTCTTAACATCCAGACTATGGAATTTTTCCTCCCCCAGATTTTTTGGGTTCTCGCAGAAAGATGGAAGGACAATTTCCTGACCCCGATGGAAATCCGATGCTACTTTGGGCAGATAAGCGGGGTCCGTTCTTAAAACTACCCTATCCTGAAAGACTTACGTATAAGGTGGATTTACTGAGAGAGCCTGTAAGTCGCTTATTCTGCGGGCTGATGTAAGGGCCACTAGCAGGATTGTTTTTAGGGTCAGAAACTTTAGGGGTAGCTGATGTAATGGCTCATACGGATCTTTTGTAAGGGCTTCTAGCACCAGGTATAAATCCCAGGGGGTTATCCGGGGTATTGGGATAGGCCTAGCTCTATGGCAGGATTTAATAAATCTGGCTACCCACCTATTTGATAGCAATTTGCAGTTGTAGAGCGCCCCTAGTGCAGACACCTGAACTTTAAGTGTGTTCACTGCTAACCCCATCTGCAACCCCGATTGTAAGAACTCCAGGATGGCATTAATCGGGGGTTCTTTCCCTAACGGCCTACCTAAGAACTGCAGGAACTTATTCCATGTTCTGCCGTAGATGTTAGTCGTCACTGGTTTCCTACTCTTTAGCAGGGTGGCCACCAGCCCGGGGGGAGAACCCTCTATCCGTTAAAAGCGACCTTTCAAATTCCACGCCATCAGATGGAATCCTTTGACCTGAGCGTGGAATATTGGACCCTGAGCTAGTAGGTCCGGGATTTCTGGCAGAACCCATGGATCGGAGAGGGACATCCTTCGTAGCAGAGCAAACCAGGGCCTTTTTGGCCAAAATGGAGCTATTAGAATCACCCTGGCTTGATAGTTTCTGATTTTTCTGACAACTGTTGGGATCAGAGCCACTGGGGGGAAACGCATAAGCCAGCCTGAAGTTCCACTGGATGTGCAACGAGTCCACTACCCATGGTTTTTCTCTCGGGTTTAGAGAGCAGAACCTTTCTGTTTGCCTGTTGTGCTTGTTGGCAAAGAGGTCTATCACCGGTTTCCCCCAAAGCGGAGTTATTTTTTGAAAAATGGACCGGTTTAGCGCCCATTCCCCCTGCTTCAGGGTATTGCGACTCAGGAAATCTGCCTCTATGTTTTCTGCCCCTTTTATATGTAAGGCTGTCAAGGAGTGTAGGTGTTCCTCTGCTCTGCTCAGAATGTCCGTCGCCGCTCCCATTAAGGAGTGTGATCTTGTCCCTCCTTGGAGGTTGATGTATGCCACTGCTACCTTGTTGTCTGACATGATGCGTACATCATTTCGACCCTGGAGTAGCGGAATGAAGTGACTTAGGGCCTTGCTCACTGCCCACAGTTCTCTCAGGTTGGAGGATGCTTCCCTTTCTTGACGCGTCCAGGAACCTTGACCTATGATGCCCCTTAGGTGTGCCCCCCACCCCGAGGAGCTTGCATCTGTTAAGATTATATCTGGCGTCTGTCTGTCCAACGGTATTCCCAAGGTCAGATTTGTCTCGTCCAGCCACCAGTTGAGAGAGTCTCTGGTTTTTAAGGAAAGCTCCAGCTTTCCTTCTAAACGCCTTCTTAGCGATCTTTGTGCTGTTAGTATCTCCCCCTGGAGTTGCCGGGTGTGAAACTGAGCCCACCTGACCGCCGGAATACAGGATGTTAGGGTACCTAGCAGGGACATTGCTCTTCTTAATGTCATACGTGGTTGATTTCGGCCCGTCAAGGCCAGATTTTGCACCTTTTCTATTTTGGACTCTGGGAGCAGACACTCTTGCCTTTCTGAGTCTAGTATAAATCCTAGGAAGGTCTGTTTTTTTAGGGGTTGCCATTTTGATTTTTTGAAATTGACTATCCACCCTAATTCCTGCAAGGTGTTGATCACCCAGGTCAACTGCGCTGTACAGTGGTCCTCTAGGCTGCCCACTATAAGAAAATCGTCCAGGTATGGTATTATGACCGTATCGTGAATCCGGAGAAAGGCTGTCACTTCCGCTATGACCTTGGTGAAAACTCTCGGGGCTATAGATATGCCAAACGGAAGAGCCCTGAACTGAAAGTGCCTTAGTATGCCTTGAATATAAAGTGCTACCCTCAAGTATTTCTGGTAATCTGGGTGGATAGGGATGTGATAATACGCATCCTTTAAATCGACTACGGACATGAAGCAATCTTGATGTAGCAGCTTCACCGCCGTAGTTACTGATTCCATCTTGAAGGTCGGGTTCCTTATCCATAGATTGAGCCGTTTGAGATATATGATTGTCCTGAATGTTTGATCTGGCTTTTTTTTTTTTTTTATCAGAAAAAGGGGTGAATAGCCCCTTTCCTTCCTGTATGCGTGGTACCTCGGAGAGTACCCGCTTGTCTATCAGGCTCAGGATCTCTGTTTCTAAGGCCACCTGCTCTTCGGTCACCTTCCTGATGGGTGTGATGACAACCACGGGTTTTGGCTGACAAATAAAGGGGATTTTCAGGCCTTCTGTTAGGATGGTCAGGATCCAGGCATTGGAGGAGATCTTTTCCCAAGCCTGGAAAAAGTGTGCCAATCTCCCCCCCACTGGAATACTGGCGTCACTGTGGCGTCTTCTTTTGAGGTGGATGTGCCTCCAGCAAACATAAACCCCGATTCTTTTTTTCTCTTATCCTCCCATCTTCTCCTGTCAGCGGGAGGACGCCCCCTATTGAATCTCCCCCTCCGAAAGGGCTGTCTCCTCTGATCCATAGGGAATCTGGGGAAGCCTTTTTTCTTATCGCCTGCTTTCTCCAGAATATCGTCCAAGTTCTTGCCGAACAAGAATCGACCAGCGCAGGGGAAAGAGCATAATTTGGCCTTGGACTGAAGGTCACCCGGACAGCCCTTAAGCCATAACGCGCGTCTAGCAGCATTTGATAGTGACGCTGCCCTGGCTGTCATCCGCATAGAGTCCGCCGAGGTATCGGCCAAAAAAGCTGCTGCCCCGTGCAAGAGATACATATCTGATAAGATTTTCTCTCTTGGGACCCTTGAAGCCAGCTTTTCTTCTAACTGCTGCAGCCAGATCATGAGGGAGCGTGCCGTGCAAGTGCCCGCTATCGCCGGTTTTAGTCCTCCTGCTGTCGCTTCCCATGCGTGCCTCAAATATGAGTCCGCTTTCTTGTCTAGCGGGTCTCTAAGAACCCCTGCGTCTTCCAGGGGCAGGGCCGACCTTTTGGGGGACCTGGACACTGCTGCATCTATTTTGGGGATTTTATCCCATATCTCCGCATCCTTATGATCAAAGGGATATCGTCTCTTGGAGGTGGATGGAAGGGCCCCCGATTTTTCGGGCTTTTTCCACTCTCAATAAGTGCCTGGATTTTCTCGTTTACTGGAAAGGTTCATTTTTTCCTCTCCTGAAGCCCCCCAAACATGACGTCCTCTAGGGTTTTAGCCGCCTTTTCTTCCTGTAAGCCCATTGTAGTTCTAATGGCCTTTAGGAGGGCGTCTGTCTTCTACGGGGAAACATGGTTTACCCCCCATGTCACTGTCTGAGGATGATTTTTCCGCCTGAGATGACATTGACGCAGAATCCGAGGGGGAACTAGGGGGATCCTTCCTACTTTTTTTCCCTTTTTTCAATAGGGACTTAAATCGAGCCTTCCATTTCTGACCTTAGGGCAGATATTAGATTGGCTGCGAAACTAGGTGCTTCCTCCGCCATAGTCTGCTGAATGCACGAAGCACAGAGATCTTTTTGCCAATCTCTTGCTAGTGGAGATTTACATATACCACAATCCCTATTGTTCTTCTTGCTTCCCGCTTTTCTGGGCCTTTCCTACAGGGTGAAGCATACAACAGAAGCCCCTATTAACATAATGCTAACATTCACGAAGATCACTCACCACCCGAAATCAAGGGTACCGGACTTTGAGGCTACGTCAGAGCACGTGACCTGCGCTCTTTGGATCTTGAGGAGTCCCCCGACCTGCGGCTGGGGCAACTGCTGCTTGAATGGCTTCCATGCTTTCTGCCAGAGGGCTGAGAGGGAGGCAGGGACACTGAACGTTCCTGATCTGACTCCATGTTGCACCGCCTGTTTGCTGCTGCCTCCTCTTTTTAAATGACGCGCCTCCGCCCAGGTGAGCGTGTCTCTCCCCTCCCCCCTGCGACCGCCGGCCGACCGCTTCAGAAAGCCGGCCGGCGTCGCACAAGACGCCATTACACAGTCACCTTTTTCTGACGTCAGCCGGCGCACCCAGGATCCAACGCGCCGCTGACGTCAGCGGCCGGAAGAAGCCAGTGTCTCTCCCCTGCCATGGGGATAGAGATGCGGTGTGCGCGAGGGGAGGGCGGCGCGGTGGGGGCTTCCCGCAGACCCAGGGGATCGCACCAGCGCCCGCACGAACCCGGAACCCCGGAGGGCCCGGGGACTGCGCGTCCAGCACCCGACGCTACAGGTGAGACACCTATTCTTCCCGCGCTGGGGCTGGGTTCCTTTCCTTTTCTTTGCCCATGACAGACACCACCGACAGTGGGGTTCCTTCCAGGACAGGAACCCAACTGAAGCAGGGGAGAGGTGCCGCCCCTTATGTCTCAGTAGGTTCCTGTCCTGGCGGGGCGGATCCCTCTCTCAGGTGGTGCTGTCATGGGTGAAGGGAAAATTGCAAGATTACTAATTTATTGATTTTCATACCTCTGAATTCTGACAGCATGTTGCCAGTGAGAGTGGACAGTCATACAAACTGCGAGTATGCAATTTTCATACTTTCGGCCGCATTCCAACTATACGTGCTCGGCCTCCCCCAATTCACTTGCAATAAGTGAGGCTGAAAACATATATTCAGCACTTGCCCTCATGTAGGCAAATCACATTGCCGCCCACACTTGCCCGTAACACTGGAGAATCCGGACAGCGTGTGATGTTCACACTGTTAGGATTTTGAATAACATGATTAATAATAATAATAATAAAAAAAAAAAAAAACACACACGCATGTAACAAAAACCTGATTTAAAGAAGGAAAAAAAAAATCATTTTTGATTATCGCTTTGTTTCAGAGGCCAGTGAGCCATCAGTAAAACAGAGGCAGGTAGAACGTGGTAGGGAATACAGTCAGAGTCCAACTACATTGTGTACTCTTTAAAATCAACTTCCAAAGCCGCCAAGCAAACCAAGGCATCCTGTCAGAGGCTACAAGGAGACCTTTTTGATACATGGGTTCTTCCAGGTACATTACTGTAACCAATAAAGACATTGTTCCAACATTAGCTTTGACAGAAAAGAATCCATACCGCTCTTATAAGCCCTGTGCCTGTCTCCATTGTGCTCAGTCTTGTGTCACCAATCTTTATTGCTAGAATCTGAGCTCCAGGAGCAACGCCATTTCTTTCGGGTTCATCAGGAAAATATCCTGCAGCAATACTGGCCACGTGTGTTCCATGAGCACCTGTAATACACAGACACACATTCATCAACAAGCTTCAAAATTGTGGTCCATGTAAAAAAAAAAAAAAAACACTACCAGGATGCACCAATATGAACTGTACATAAATATATACACAGACGCACATGCATAAATATAGAAATTAATTGCATATACACTATAGCATAGCTAGGAAGGACAGGGTTAAATTCCAGTTCTGCAGTGTTTAATTAGAAGCACCTGCATGGTTTCTCTAAGGAGCAGGAAGCAGATTCATTGTGAGAGCAGCCAAGATGTGAGCTGTAGCTGAGAAAGACGCGCCGGGTCTCTCTGAATGGAATGACTGAGGAGTCAGTCTGCTGGATGTATTAGAAGCAAATGGATGAACTGGTTTATGAGACCATATGCACCTGACTCTGTGTCTTGGAGCTGAAAAGTGTAGGAAAGCCAGAATCCCTCTCTGAAGAATCTGCACATGCCGTGTGCAGAGAACTACAAGTATCAGGCTGGTTTCACATTAGCGCTTTTTAAGCGCACGCACGGCCGGGGGTAGCTCCGCCCCCGAGCCGGCTCTCTGCCCGGCGTGCCCGCCCCTTGCTTGTAGCGCCGCCTCCTAGCGGACAGCGGCGCCTGCGATCGGCGCACCCTATCTTTAGCATAGGGTGCGCAGATCGTGCGCAGGCCGTGCGCTAGTTGCGCTTTGACCTGCGCTGCGCACTTTTGACGGTGCGCCGTGCACGCCAAAATCGAACTTTTCGGATTTTGGCGCGCACGGCGCACCGTCAAAAGTGTGCAGCGCATGTCAAAGCGCAACTAGCGCACGGCCTGCGCACGATCTGCGCACCCTATGCTAAAGATAGGGTGCGCCGATCGCAGGTGCCGCTGTCCGCTAGGAGGCGGCGCTACAAGCAAGGGGCGGGCACGCCGGGCAGAGAGCCGGCTCGGGGGCGGAGCTACCCCCGGCCGTGCGTGCGCTTAAAAAGCGCTAATGTGAAACCACCCTCAGTGGTTACGATGGACAATAGCTGTTTTGTTGGACTAAGCTGGGGCTAAGTTCCATCGTGAATGAGTATCCAGGGTCTGTTCTGTTTAGTTAGCATCTGGACAAGGCTAAAGATTTATGTTTAGGAGTTTATTTTAGTGCTGTAGAAAGTAATACAAACTGCACGTGTTTGGATCAAAACTGCATTGCCCGTGTGTAGGCTACCCAAGGCCTAATGCCTAGCACCTACCAGAGAGAGTGAAATTCTACAATACATACACACAGTACTGTGGACATTTAAGCATGTGTGGAAAAAATACTGCACCGTAGGAATGCTTTCAAATGTGGACGTGTTAAAAGTTTATTTTTAACGATAAAAATGTCAAGTGAATGAACTAAAGTGAAATTCTAATCAAATCAATATTTGGTGTGACCACCCTTTGTCTTCAATACGGCATCATAACTTCCAGGAACGCACAGTTTTTGGAAGAACTCTGCTGGGTGGTTGTTCCAAACATCTTGGATAACTAAGCACAGATCTTCTGCATATGTATACTTGCCCATATTCTTCTGATTGTATAGGATTACATAAATAAACTTGATAATACTGAAATCAGGGCTCTAAGGGGACCATATCATCACTTCCAGGACTCATTGTTCTTTTAAACTCAAGACAGTCCGTAATGATATTGGTTGTATGTTTTTGTTGTTCAGCTGCAGAAGAAATTTGTTGCTAACCAGGCGCCTGATCTTGCAGGATGGATGATCTGCGGATTTGCCTGCGGTTTGACACCTGTCATGGAGCAGGTGCCAAACCACTGCGGAATCCGCACAAAGAAGTGACATGCTGCGGATTTAAAACCGCAGCAAATCCGCGCAGAAAATTCCGCACCGTGGGCACTGCGGTTTTCATTTTAAATTGCTTTTAATGGTACTGTACACCGCAGCACAAATTGCTGCGGATCCGCAAGACCAAATCCGCAGCAGAATCCGCAGCGTGTGCACACATCCAAAATCTGCTGAAATGCAGCCACACACTTGCAAAGAACCTCCACCATGCTTCACTGTTGCCTGCCAAGAATCATTATTGTACCGCTCTCCAGCCCTTCAAACATCGAATTCTGTTACAGCCAAATATTTCACATTTTGACTCTCAGTCACAACACCTGCCGTCATTTTTCTGCACCTCAACTCCTTTGCTTTTGTGCATATTTGATTCACTTGGACTCATTTCCAAGTTATTTTTGGGACACAATTCTTCCATGAAGATGGGTGTGGCTGGGTCCCAAAGATTTAAAAGCTAAGAAAAATCTGGCATTCTACAGTGAATACGGTGAAAAAAAAACATTACAGTGGTCCTAATAGATACTGTATATCATACGTGACATTTCGGTCAGTAAAAGACCCTTATGAAACATAAAAGTGTTATATCGCTGTCGGCAGCTCATAGTCCAAAAGAAGGGTGACAGATTGCCTTTAAAATTTTGCTGGACTGGTTTGAGGGTGCCATGTCATATTGGCAGAGCCCCTGAGGTGCCAGAGCAGAAACAAGAAGGAGAGTGATGGGGTGCTACGCCAGATGACCTGGCCTCCACAGTCACCAGACCTGAACCCAAACGAGATGGTTTGGGGTGAGCTGGACCGCAGAGTGAAGGCAAAAGGGCCAACAAGTGCTAAACATCTCTGGGAACTCCTTCAAGACTGTTGGGAGACCATTTCCGGTGAAGGTCATCAAGTAGTAATCAAAGCAAAAGGTGGCTACTTTGAAGAACCTAGAACATAAGACATATTTTCAGTTGTTTCACACTTTTTTGTTAATTATATAATTCCACGTGTGTTAATTCATAGTTTTGATGCCTTCAGAGTGAATCTGCAATTTTCATAGTCATGAAAATTAAGAAAACTCTTTTTCTCTATCGCCTTATTGGGGGACACAGAAACCATGGGGGGTGTATGCTGCTGCCACTAGGAGGCTGACACTATGCAAATAAAAAAGTTAGCTCCTCCTCCGCAGTGTACACCCTACCGACAGGAAGTAGGATGCCCAGTTTAGCTTAGTGTCAGTAGGAGGTGGACACGGGTCTTTTACTAGACCCTTATCTACCTCAATGTGCGTCGTTTTCTTTCAGGTTCCCGGAGGGATACAGTGTGAACAGTCACTACTGTACTCCCACACAGAGACTATGAGTACGGCGTGTACTGCCACCCCGTATCCTCATATGTCTGGACGGCAGGACCCCAAGATCCCTAACACAGGCGCGTGTTTAGGTGATCCCACAAGAGAAAGAATACCTGGTCCTGCCTACGTCTCCCACCCACTCGCCCACCAGAGCCTGTCGGTCGAGGAGACACGGACGTCCCGCAACATGGATTCTGGACGTCCGATTTTCGTGATTGAGGAGGTACTTTCCCTCTTTTCTCCCCAGTCACTGAAGAGGTGAAGAAAACGGGATAAGAAGGAGAAAGAAAAAAAAAAAAAAAAAAAACCAACCCTTTATTCAAAGAGATAGTAGTTTGGGCGGCTGGCGCAGTTCATACCCTTCCGACTGGTTTCAGGGGCCTCAGCACTGCCTTGCAGATCCTTTGGGGAAGAGAGGGGGTTTAGGCACACAGAGGCTTCCTGTTCTTTGTGCCCCGTACAGCCTGTTTAAGCGGCGTCATGGCACTTTGTTTGCGCCACTTTTAGCACCCTGGCGCCACTGTGGGGACCCGTTTGGCACTATTGTATGTCCTCCGCGGTCTCCCGCTCCGGCGGCCGCCGGCTGTAATCTAGGTCCCGGCTTCATTTTGGGCCTAGTGGAAGCGCTGACTCCGCCCCCCCTTCCTCTCGGCTTCGGGCGGGCTTTTTCCCGCCCGTTTCTCCTCTCGCCTCTTCCTGTGTGGCGTCAGGCTCCGCCCGCTATCCTCAGACTGTGGACGGGAGCCGCCGCCATATTGCTCCTCCGGGCCCAGCGTTTAGCTGAGAGTGGGCTTCCCGGTCTCTGGCCACCCTCACAGCGCGCACGTTCTGCCCTGCGTATTCTGACAGACGCCATTTTCCGGCTGTGGTACAGTGGAGCCGCATCCAGCTATGGGACCTGCCTGTCTCTCTCTACAGCCATGCAGTCTCATACAGGACATCTGCTGCAAGTAGCTGCACTGCAGACTGATCCCCCCCCCCCTCCTCTGCTCTCCTGTCCCCTAACCTTCTGGCAGCGCTTAGTGGGATTGTTCTCATGTCTAACTCTAGGCCACTTCGTTCTCCTCCTATTCCTCCCCTCTCCCACCGTCCAGGAGCCCCCAGTTGACCCGGTCGTACAGTCTCTGGAGCCGTACAGTCACTAACTTGAAGGTTTTTCTGGAGCCGTACGGTCTCTGAAGTAACTGTACTCTAGAGCTGTACAGTCACTGACGTAATAGTACTCAAATTACTGGCATAATTGTAATCTTCTGCCGCGCAGTTTCTAGTGCATCAGTATTTCGGAGATCTGATTTTGTCACACGGTTGTTGTGTTTTTCGGCCATTACGGATTGGTGCCCTGATTTTCAGCAGAGCAAGTCTCAGCCATTGCTTCACATAAAGACGTTGGGGTCCTGTCATAGCAACTCCATATCTACGGCTCACAGGCACTCTCCCTTCAATTTTCTGCAGCCCCCTTCGGACGCTGGATTCATACTGCTATAAGCAGAACAGGGTGCTGCTTCTTTCTCTTCACGTCTCCAGTATTTGGGCCGGACTTCTAGCTGAATCGAAGTCCGTGTTATCCGGCAATTGTCTGCTGTGGCTCAGTGGATAGAGAAGCTGACCACAACTCACTGTTCCAGAAGTTGGAACCGTGGCGCACAACAGAGAGTAGTGTTTAGTCTCTTTCTGATCCCAGGCCTACTGTTCTACAGTCATAAGAATTGACTGGTCAGAATCTACTTTACTACAGACTTCGTGGCACGGCTTACTACGCGTGAAGCCATTATTCTGCCTAATGTCGTCAGGTATCCAGACCTAGACCGCAACACAGAAGCCTTTATTCTGCCTAATGTCGTCAGGTACCCAGTTCTATACCGCAATACAGAAGCCATTATTCTGCCTAATGCCGTCAGGTACCCAGACCTAGACTGAATCACAGAAGCCGTTATTCTGCCTAATGCCGTCAGGTACCCAGACCGCATCACAGAAGCCGTTATTCTGCCTAATGCCGTCAGGTACCCAGACCTAGACCGCATCACAGAAGCCGTTATTCTGCCTAATGCCGCCAGGTTTTCAGACCTAGACCGCAGCCAGAAGCAGTTATTCGGCCTAATGCCATCAGGTATTCCGGCCTAGACCGCAACACATAAGCCGTTATTCTGCCTAATGTCGTCAGGTATCTAGGCCTAGACTGCCCCGGCAGCTAGGCTATATCCGCTATCCAGGCTTCAGACGCGGCGGGCGTGAGTAAGCAGGAGCCGATATCCCGCTGCGGCATCACCTACCAGGTACAGTAGTTCAAACGGTTGTATTACTGTGGAGATGCGTCTGGGGTTGACTGCTTCAGTGGTACTGGTGTTCTGTACCGTATTCAGGTGAGTCAGACACTCTCGCCTTCAGGTTCTTCGTGTTCTATTGCAGCAGTACTCTATCCCTTATTGAGCACTTGAATAGTCCTCTATCAGACATGTTTAGTCAATACACGCAGTCTCTCTGGTAACTCAAACGTACCCGAGGCCATCAACTATACCGATCCGGCTATACTGTCCCGTTTTCTGGTGAGTCAGAAGCGTCCTCTCTCACGTTCCTCACGGTCTTTTTTTGCAACCTTTACCTAAGCTCCCGTCTAAAAGCCACTTGAGGTGAGGTGCCGGCATTTATTGCTCATAGCAGGCTACAGCCGCGGTTACAAGTCACTTTCAGGTGAGTCAAAGACACCTCTCGGCTACATAGTTCATTGTCAATAACATCTGTGGTTTAACAGTTGAACGTAACCACTACCATGTCCAAACAGAACGGATCTCTGTCCCACAGTGCGGATCTTGGTAGCAACATATCTGGATACTCCACCTTCAGGTGGGTCAGACTCTCTCGGATCAGGTACTGATGGTCGCAGTTTTACTGCGGCATGTTCTGTACCCTAAGTGTGAGTTGCACCACAGGAGTTTTTGCCAGAAGCTATCTTTACAGCCGGTGTAGTCCGCCTATCTTTAATGTTTGGCAAATAGTAGTTTATAAGTTCTAGCCTGCTTTAGAGGACTTCGAGCAACAAAACTACCATACGCTCCTTATCTGTCGAAACTCACCTATTCTTTCTTACAGACGCTGAGTAAAGCCTTCAGCAGCTCAGACATGGGTCTTCTGACCGTGACCGGGAAAAAGTATCCCACCTCACAGGAGTGGGATATAACTCTACGCAAGCATCGACCGGGGTAAAAAGCTGTTCCAGTCCTGGATCCAAGAATGAGTCTGGTGATAACGCGTTGCTTCCTTCGGCTAGTATTGTATCTTTTCACTGTTCTCCTCAGGCGCGTTTTGTCTTAGACTTAGGCTAGCAGGTCTACACACCGTAATCCCTTCCCTGCTCCAGAGGGTCCAGGATGGTTTCGGTCGTTTACATCGTCATACAAATTGACCTGCCTTTCGTCAGCCTAGTTGTCTTCTGGTGTCTATTTGATCTACCTAGAGCCAACTTTCCTTACTCGACTAATCACTTTTCTAAGTCCAACTACACTATTTTTGTCCATATCCACACTCATCCCGGGGTGCTGGTTTTATCTCCCTTTGCATCTCAGTCATCCAGTAGTCTCCGTTCTACCTCCTTAGTGGAGCAATCAGTGGTCTATCCTGAGCCTACATCGCGGCGATGAGATCCAGATTATCCCCTGGTTCTATTCAGTACGTTTTCAGTGTTTGGCTCTTTCGCAGGTTCTCAGTGGCCTGTTCTCAGGCCTCGTCTTTTTTTTCACAGAACGGCCTTCAGCCGTTTCCAAGCAAGAGGGCGCCTTAGTATATCTCTACTTCTGCAACTACGAACCCTACGGTTCCAAGTCTCCCACTACTACGGTCCTTCCTGTCCCAGAAGTGCATCCCTCAGAGATTCCACGGCAAATTCTCACAGTAGTTGGCAAGGTCAACCTTGAAACCATCCGCCGCTTTATAGTATCCTGTCTTAGTCTCCACTTGTGTTGCAAAGTTCTATAGACACGTGGCCTAGCTTGCTCATCAAAGCATTCTTGCTGGGGACCAGTCAGAAGATTTGATCGTCCTCACTGTCCAAAGAATTCCACTTGCATGGAAACATGGGTTTTCGCCTCATCGTTCCCTTCTAGGGGTTCATTTGGCTTTCGATCTCACGAGCGAAATTATCTCCAAACAAGTCCCTCACCAGCTTCCCGTTTCTTCCGGGTAGCTCCAATCGCTTAATTATTGGGGAGGTCACCGGAAGGACAAGCGCTTTCCTTCCTCAGGCTGAACCTCGTCGTACTTCAGCGCTTTTTCCTCAGCGTGCCTTTCCGGGATCTAGGATGGAGACCATCCTTTTTCTCAGGTGGAAATTTTTCTTCGTTCAGCATTTGCCTCCTGCGAATCGCATGATTTTTCCATGAAGCTCTTATCCAGGTCCTGATTTCTTCAGGGCTTTGGAGATATCTGCTTTTGCAGCGTACGGGTTCATTTTCCTTTTCAGTTGGTAGCCTTCCCTTTCAGGCTCTCCACCACTCCTAGGGCGCCTCAGACTCTATAGCAGCTGTAGTACACTTCCTGTAGGTCAAGGGTCCACTCTACATCTCTCTAAATTCTCTCTCTTTCATCCGCCTCGAATTTTCCCTTCGTGGCGTGCTCTCATCAGGCTACCTGGCCACAGCAACGGTACTTATCAAGCTCGGGCTTGAGGTATAGAGGTCCTCTGGCCTTCAGGTCAGCGTCTGCTCGCGGATTCTGGTCGACATTAGTAGGGTTGCCGGCCCAGGAGGGACTGCGTTCTTTTCAGTACGACGCACACTGCCCGGGCAGTGCGTGTCCTCCTGGCGGTACTTTTTGGGCCTTCGTCTGGCTCCTCTGCAGTACGGTCATTGGTCCTCCACAGGTCCATAAGGTTTCTCACAACCCATGCCTAGCTTCGGCAAGTGCCGGTCGGGGTAAAGAAGACCTTGCAGGTGACCTTGCAGGTGACGAGGGTGACTCCCTCGTCCTGATGGGGTTATTTGCTGTTCCCTCCCCTTGAGGACTGCTTTGGGACGTCCCATGGTTTCTGTGTCCCCCAATAAGGCGATAGAGAAAACAGGATTTTTTGTTGCTTACCGTAAAATCTGTTTCTCTGAGCCTTCATTGGGGGACACAGCACCCTCCCAAGTTGAACAGCACCGTTTACTGTATAATATTGTTACAGTATGGATTTGTGTTTTCTGTTTTTATCTCGTTACAGATTGCTTCTCCTACTGCTTTCTCACTAACTGAGCATCCTACTTCCTGTCGGTAGGGTGTACACTGCGGAGGAGGAGCTAACTTTTTTATTTGCATAGTGTCAGCCTCCTAGTGGCAGCAGCATACACCCCCCATGGTTTCTGTGTCCCCCAATGAAGGCTCAGAGAAACAGATTTTACGGTAAGCAACAAAAAATCCTGTTTTATGCGTTTTTTCCGCGCGGTTTCTGGGAACATTGGAAATGGCTAAAAACGCGGAGCAATGCGGAAATTAATGAGCATGCTGCGTTTTTAGCCGCTAAGCGTTTTCTGAGCGTTTAAAAATGCATGCATTGGCACAAAAGCCAAAAATGCATGAAATTTAATGGGAAGCTTCTTTTAAGCTTTTCTGCAGCGTCTGATCCAGCTCAAACGCTGCGGAAACGCTTACAAAAATGGTGTGGTGTACTTCAGAATGTCCCTGCTGCTATTCTCCAATAGAGAGGATAATGAGTAGCAGAGCCCAGTGGTAAATTGCAGAGAAAGGGTAATACCGTATATACTAGAGTATAGGCAGACCCGAGTATAAGCCGACCCCCCTAATTTTGCCACAAAAAACTGGGAAAACTTATTGACTCGAGTATAAGCCTAGGGTGGGAAATGCTCCATAGATTATTCCCCCATATGGTGTCCCCAGAAGCTGCTCCATAGATTATGCCCCCATAAGATGCTTAATAGATTATGCCCCCATGTGCTGCCGTTGCTGCTGCTGCATGTAAAAAAAAAAAAAAAAAAAAAAAAAGACATACTCACCTCTCCGTCGCTGGGTGTCAGGTGCTGGTGTCACTGCTGGCACCTGAGATACTCACCTGTCCTGCGTCCATGCCTGCTCACCGCTATCTGCCACGTCATCGGTCAGTGACGTTCAGACTGCAGGGGGCGCAGCGCGCACTAACCACGTCACCGTGCCCTCTGCTGTCTGAAGTCAGTGACAGATGACAGACAGCAGCAAGCAGCCATGGACGCAGGACAGGTGAGTATCGCTATACTTACCCGTCCTGACGCTGTCTCTTGAGCCCCCAGCTTCTCCGCGCTCTCTCTTCCTGCCTTCAGCGGTCTGTGATACCGCTCATTAAAACTCATGAATATGCGCATATTCATGAGTTTTAATGAGCGGTACCACGTGACCGCTGAAGGCAGGAAGAGAGAGCACAGAGAAGCTGGGGGCTCAAGAGACAGCGTCAGGACGGGTAAGTATGACCTGACACCCCCGCCCCCCCTCCGACCCCCTGGTGTATATGACTCGAATATAAGCCGAGAGGGGGACTTTCAGCCCAAAAAAATGGGCTGAAAATCTCGGCTTATATTCGAGTATATACGGTATATATAGTACCGTCCAGACCTTACCCTGGTCCTGTGGCCCCAAGTGAGTGGTCCTCTGTAGAGGGAGGTATAGGAGCCGTGGAGAATGTCACCATGTGCTGTGGCTCCCCAAGTGCATGTGTAGAGCGCTGTCGGTGGGAAAGATGGCCACTGAAGAACAGGAAGTCTCGCCGTGTGAGAGACATGGTAAGGAGAAGAGGGCGGTGACAGCGCTGATATGATTGTGGCCGGCGAGGGAAGATGGCCGCCAAGATTAACAGGGGGAAGTCGGGAGCGAGATGCGCCAAAGGAGGGGGGGGGGGGGGGGCGGAGCTGGCGCCAGCACTTCAAGAAAAGTGGGCGGGGCACCGGCGCAACGTCATGCCCAGGGGCCGGAAGGGTTGGAGCTTCCGCGGATAAGGACCAAGCCAGGGCCTAAATTTTTAGAGCCGGCCGACATGCTCGGGGGAAAGGGGGCATAGAGCAAAATACCTCGCCGCTGGCACCGGAGCCCTCTGCCAGTGCCGCAGTCCTGACAAGTCCCGTCCCGGACCCACACTTACTGGTGGTGTGAGTCCTGGTCTGGAGACGGCCACAGTGCAGGACCCGGATTGTGAGAAGCACTCCTGCCTCAGGTCAGCGACTTTATAGACGGTGCAGGGAACCCTCAATCCACCATCCCATTAATAGGGAGGTGGAGAGGGACCGTCCGCCCTCCATTCATCGCCACTGTTCAGTCAGTGGCAATGCAGTGGGGGATGCACGGACACCATAAGAGCCTCTGTACATCTAAGGGGAACAAGGTTGTGGTCTGGCAATGTAAGCCTGGATGCAGAGGGGAATACATGGAAGAGACACTCCCATGTGCCCATCTGTTGAAGGTGTGGGGAGAGTGGTGCCCTGAAGGGACCCGTCGCCCCCAACATCTCAGGAATGGAGAAAAAGAAAACGTTGCAGGAGGGGTTACGAGGAGAAGACACTCCACATTCCCGATTGTTGTAGGTTTGAGGAGAGCGGAGCCCTTAAGGGATCTCTCGCCCCTATAATCCAAGAAGATGTTGAAGAAAAAAAATAAATAAATAAAGCTTAAGGGGGTTTTACACATAGCGATATCGCTAGCAATATCGCTAAAACGTCACCGGTTTTGTGACGTTATAGCGATATTGCTAGCGATATCGCTATGTGTGATACTTACCTCCGACCGGCTCCCCCGCTGTCCATCGCTGATCGCGCGAGATTGGGCGGCTCCATTTCTCGTCATCTGCTTCCTGCTGTGTGACACGAGCGACGCTGGACGCGGGCGGGAGGACGTCTGGATCGCTGTGTGTGAAAGGTGAGTATCGGCCGCTGCGTCGCTGTGAGATCTTTCTGTGTGAAAGCTCACTAGCGATCATTTAGCGATGCACCAGCGATCCTGACCGGGTCGGATCGCCGATGCATCGCTAAATGTAAAAGGGCCTTTAGATGTGGTCTGAAGATGAGACCACATGTGCCTGCTACTGACACTAAGCTTAAACTGGTTCGGCTGGAGCCAGTGTGTGGGTGTATACTGCAGAGGAGGAGCTAATCTTTGTGTGTCTACTTAGTGTCAGCCTCCTAGTGGCAGCAGCATAAACCCATGGTCGTGTGTTCCCAAAGAGGCGAAGGAGAAACGATTTTAGCAAAACTGCAGCCCCGCAAGTGATATATGGCTGGAATTGTGGTTTCTGCCCTTATATTATTCTGCTGTGAGATGTGTAATAAATTCCTGATGACGGATTCTCTGTGAGGCTCAAGATGCCACTATGAATAAGGAAAACTATAATGATAACTTACCACCACTTGTTACAATGGAAAGCAGGTTCCCATCATCATAAATGTTGACTGAGTAATTCAGCATTTCTGTTGTGCCAAATGATGCATACTCCTGGGCTTCTCTGTAATTTCCTAACACAGTGCATGTATCCAGATCTCCACTCTCACTGGTGTCCATGCATGCTCTGCGAGAGGGAATAAGTGTTAACACCCTCATATAATTGGGGATGTGGTTGTGTACAGAATCAGTCAATCAAATCTAAAGTCATGTTAAATAGTACACAGCAGCCATCATATAAAGTGGTTCTGATTAACCCCATATAAAGTTTACCTGTTCGGTTAGGATTTTCCTGACATTTTCTTAGTTGCAATTTACAGCAAAAGCCATGGTTCATTAACAGCATACAACACAGCAAATGGATCTCATTGTTTAAAGTTGTCAGACGTGTACAACTGGCTGTATACTGCGTGCAACTACAATACTCTATATTCTTCATAAGTCTGGCCTGAGGGGGTAAGGTGACAAAATGGAATTCTTTTTCCTTCACAAAGACAAACATTCAAGCCTGGCTATGTTTCGTCAAAACCACATCGGAAGACGTCTTCTGGTCTGATGAAACCAAGATTTAATTTTTTGGCCATAATTACAAAAAATATGTTTGGCGCAAAGACACTACTGCACATCACCAAAAGAACACCATACCCACAGTGAAGCATGGTGGAGGCAGCTTTATGCTTTGGGGTTGTTTCTCAAAAGCAGGAATTGGGGCTTTAAGAAAGGTGGAGAGAATTATGTTACAAAATTGATATTTACGGTAAAACTATTCATAACAGTCAGGTTTTTGCTAAAAGCTAGAAGATGAACTTCATGTTTCAGAATGGCGATGTCCCTAAGCATACCTCCAAATCAACAAATGAATGGCCTTGCCAGAAGATCAAAGTTTTGTTATCGCCCAGCCAGAGTCCAAACCTGAAACCAATTGAAAGTCTGGATGATCTGAAGATGGTTGTACGCTTAAAATCTGACAGATTTGGAGAGCTACTGCAAGGAGTAGTGGGCAAAGATTGCCAATTCTAGATGTGCCACAGGGGCGTAACTACCGGGGTAGCAGCCGAAGCGGTTGCTTTGGGGCCCGGCCCATATAGGAGCCCGCCGCCCGGGTCCCCGGCTCCGATCGGCGCTACCCAGTAGTGCAATTTAATTACCCCAACCACCGGTCCGCGGCCCAGCACCGGGCCGTTGCAGTGCTCTTGCCGGTCCGCAGACACAAGGGGAGCCGGCGGCTGTGTAGCAGCTGATACTCACCCTGCATAGCGGTCCCTGTCGGCGCAGCGGCTTCATCCAGATTCCAGCGCTGAGCTGTCCAGTGTACCGCTCATTTAAGGTCATGAATATGGACGCCACTCCTCTCCCATAGGCGTGGCGTCCATATTCATGCACTTTAATGAGCGGAAGCACGCGACCGCTCTGCACAGGAAGAAGCTGAAGCGCCGCGAGATGCAGGGAGGGAAGTAAAGCGACGTGAGGGCAAGTATGATGGGGGAGGATGGGGGAGCCAAACGGAGCCATATATACAAGGGAGGGAGAGTGGGAGCAGAGCCATATATACAAGGGAGGGAGAGTGGGAGCAGAGCCTTATATACAAGGGAGGGAGAGTGGGAGCAGAGCCTTATATACAAGGGAGGGAGAGTGGGAGCAGAGCCATATATACAATACAAGGGAGGAAGAGTGGGAGCAGAGTCATATATACAATACAAGGGAGGAAGAGTGGGAGCAGAGTCATATATACAATACAAGGGAGGAAGAGTGGGAGCAGAGTCATATATACAATACAAGGGAGGAAGAGTGGGAGCAGAGCCATATATACAATACAAGGGAGGAAGAGTGGGAGCAGAGCCATATATACAAGGGAGGGAGAGTGGGAGCAGAGCCATATATACAAGGGAGGGAGAGTGGGAGCAGAGCCATATATACAAGGGAGGGAGAGTGGGAGCAGAGCCATATATACAAGGGAGGGAGAGTGGGAGCAGAGCCATATATACAAGGGAGGGAGAGTGGGAGCAGAGCCATATATACAAGGGAGGGAGAGTGGGAGCAGAGCCTTATATACAAGGGAGGAAGAGTGGGAGCAGAGCCATATATACAAGGGAGGAAGAGTGGGAGCAGAGTCATATATACAATACAAGGGAGGGAGAGTGGGAGCCGAGCCATATATACAAGGGAGGGAGAGTGGGAGCCGAGCCATATATACAAGGGAGGGAGAGTGGGAGCCGAGCCATATATACAAGGGAGGGAGAGTGGGAGCCGAGCCATATATACAAGGGAGGGAGAGTGGGAGCCGAGCCATATATACAAGGGAGGGAGAGTGGGAGCCGAGCCATATATACAAGGGAGGGAGAGTGGGAGCCGAGCCATATATACAAGGGAGGGAGAGTGGGAGCCGAGCCATATATACAAGGGAGGGAGAGTGGGAGCCGAGCCATATATACAAGGGAGGGAGAGTGGGAGCCGAGCCATATATACAAGGGAGGGAGAGTGGGAGCCGAGCCATATATACAAGGGAGGGAGAGTGGGAGCCGAGCCATATATACAAGGGAGGGAGAGTGGGAGCCGAGCCATATATACAAGGGAGGGAGAGTGGGAGCCGAGCCATATATACAAGGGAGGGAGAGTGGGAGCCGAGCCATATATACAAGAGAGGGAGAGTGGGAGCCGAGCCATATATACAAGGGAGGGAGAGTGGGAGCCGAGCCATATATACAAGGGAGGGAGAGTGGGAGCCGAGCCATATATACAAGGGAGGGAGAGTGGGAGCCGAGCCATATATACAAGGGAGGGAGAGTGGGAGCCGAGCCATGTATCCAAGGGAGGGAGAGTGGGAGCCGAGCCATGTATACAAGGGAGGGAGAGTGGGAGCCGAGCCATGTATACAAGGGAGGGAGAGTGGGAGCCGAGCCATGTATACAAGGGAGGGAGAGTGGGAGCCGAGCCATGTATACAAGGGAGGGAGAGTGGGAGCCGAGCCATGTATACAAGGGAGGGAGAGTGGGAGCCGAGCCATGTATACAAGGGAGGGAGAGTGGGAGCAGAGCCATGGATACAAGGGAGGGAGAGTGGGAGCAGAGCCATGGATACAGGATGGGAGAGTGGGAGCAGAGCCATGGATACAGGATGGGAGAGTGGGAGCAGAGCCATGGATACAGGATGGGAGAGTGGGAGCAGAGCCATGGATACAGGATGGGAGAGTGGGAGCAGAGCCATGGATACAGGATGGGAGAGTGGGAGCAGAGCCATGGATACAGGATGGGAGAGTGGGAGCAGAGCCATGGATACAGGATGGGAGAGTGGGAGCAGAGCCATGGATACAGGATGGGAGAGTGGGAGCAGAGCCATGGATACAGGATGGGAGAGTGGGAGCAGAGCCATGGATACAGGATGGGAGAGTGGGAGCAGAGCCATGGATACAGGATGGGAGAGTGGGAGCAGAGCCATGGATACAGGATGGGAGAGTGGGAGCAGAGCCATGGATACAGGATGGGAGAGTGGGAGCAGAGCCATGGATACAGGATGGGAGAGTGGGAGCAGAGCCATGGATACAGGATGGGAGAGTGGGAGCAGAGCCATGGATACAGGATGGGAAAGTGGGAGCAGAGCCATGTATACAGGATGGGAAAGTGGGAGCAGAGCCATGTATACAGGATGGGAAAGTGGGAGCAGAGCCATGTATACAGGATGGGAGAGTGGGAGCAGAGCCATGTATACAGGATGGGAGAGTGGGAGCAGAGCCATGTATACAGGATGGGAGGGTGGGAGCAGAGCCATGTATACAGGATGGGAGGGTGGGACAGGGGAGCCATGCATACAACAGGAGAAGCCACACAGAGCTGGACAGGATGGGGGGAACCACACATACATTTTCTGATGATTAGAAAATAATCAGCATGTACAGTACTCCAGTACAATTTTTCTTAAGTGCTCAATGCTCCATTTCCTTGTAGGTTCCAATCATCAATAGCAGTGACGGTCATCAGTAGTAGTAGCCCAGTGCTCCCACTGAAACAGAGAAACAAGCCAGGTGCTCCCACTCATTCAAAACCTATGGTGAGTTGAGTCACATTATAAATGTTATAATTAAATGATAAGTATGCACTGCTAAACTACAACCGCGTCCATAGCCCCGCCCCTGTCACACCTCCATCCCCGCCTTGCCGGGCCATGGAAGAATGGTCTTGCTTGAAGCCTGTCCATGGTGCAAAAAAGGTTGGGGACCACTGGTGTAGGGGATCCGGGGCCCCGGCGGAAAAAAATGTACACCGATATCGCAGCCTACGCTGCATTTCTGTGCCTGCTGTGCGGAGCGAAGCACATATTGGGCTCACCTCCCTGCCTGCAGCAAGTCACAGATTGTATTGCTTCAGACTAGTTCAGTCCCGCCCCTTCCCTGAGCCTGTCTATTAGCTCTCTGCAGAGCTGCCTGCCGCATGGACCTCTGGGAAATGTAGTTCCTGAAGAGGTGTGTCTTTGAGGGGTTGGGTCTTTGAGGAGGCCCCGTTTAAAAGTTTCCTATGGGGCCGAATCAGTTCTAGTTATGCACCTGATGTGCCATACGGATAAGACTCATATCCAAAGATGTTGAATGCTGTCATAAATTCAAAAACTATTTCAACAAAGTGTTAGTTTAAGGGTGTGCATATTTAAGCAACCACATTTTTAGTTCATTTTTTTCCCCCAACTATGAAAGATTTCAGTATGTTTTTCAATTAAATTGTATAGGTTATAGGACATTAAAAAGGTGGAAAAAGTTCTGAAATTATTTATCTTGGTATGATTTTTTTCATATTACAAAAACCTGGCAGTTTAACAGGTGTTTTTATATCCACTATTTAACGAAAATATACCATTTTAACCCCTTCCCGACATCAGGCGTACATTTACGCCGAAGTCGGACTCCCTCACTTTGATGTAGGCTCTGGCGGTGAGACCACATCTTTTTCAGGACATGTCAGCTGTTTTGTACAGCTGACTTGTACCCACAATAGCAGCGGGTGGAATCGCGATCCACCCGCAGCTATTAACCAGTTAAATGCAGCTGGCAATCGGCATTTAACAAGCGTCACATGATCGCGCGTCACCGGTGTGCCGGCAGGACAACTAGAGGGCTCCTGGAAACCTCTATGGCTGTCAGTGCCAGATTGTTGTGAGCACCACCCAGTGGTCGGCGTTCATAGCAAGTGAGCAATTCTACTACATTGAGGCAATCTGACCATCGCCTCTATGTAGCAGAGGTTGGGTTGTGGCAGCTTCTAGTCTCCCATGGAGACTACTGAAGCATGCCAAAAGCAAAAAGAAAATTTTTAAAAAAATATAAAAAAAATAAAAATATAAAAGTTCAAATCACCCCCCTTCCGTACCATTCAAAATAAAATCAAGCAAACATACACATATTTGGTATAGCCGTGTTCAGAATGGCCCGATTAAAAAAAAAAAAGGATTAACCTGATCACTAAGGCTGTGTGCTGCACACGCTGCGGAATCTGCTGCGGATTCAGCCGCAGATAAATCCGCAGGTCAAAAGACCTGCAGTTTTGCCCTGCGGTTTATCATCTCCACAATGGAGGAGATGGCAAACCGCTGTGGAATCCGCAGAAAGAATTGCATGTGGATTTGAAACCGCAGCAAAATCTGCGCGGAAAATTCTGCAGCGTCTGCAATAACGGGCGATCAAAAGATCGTATCTGCACCAAAATGTTATCATTAAAAACGTCAGCTCGTCACACAAAAAATAAACCCTCACCCAGCCTGAGATCACAAAAATGGAGAAGATACAGGTATCGGAAAATGGCACAAATTTTTTTATTGTAACAAAGTTTGGAGTTTTTTTTCCCACCACTTAGATAAAAAAGACATGACTGGTGTATATGAACTCGCAATGACCTGGAGAATCATAATGCAGGTCAGTTTTAGCATTTAGTGAACATAGTAAAAAAAAAAAAAAAAAAAGCCAAACAAAGCGTGTGATTGCACTTTTTTGCAATCTCGCCGCATTTGGAATTTTTTTCCCGTTTTTAGTACACAATGTGGTAAAACCAATGATGTCGTTCAAAAGTACAACTCGTCCCGCAGAAAACAAGCCCTCACACGGCCATATTGACTGAAAAATAAAAAAGCTATGGCTCTGGGAAAGAGGGGAGCAAAAAACAAACGCAAAACCGAAAAAAGCTTGGGGGAGGGAGGGTTGAGGGGTTAAAAATGTGTCCTACTCTTTAACCCCTTCCTTACCGATGATTGAAGAGTACATCATTGGTAAGGATCCTCTGCTTTGAGGTAGGCTCCGGCGGTGAGCCCACCTCAAAGCCGCGACATGTCAGCTGACATGCGCCCGCAATAGTCGCGAGCGGAATCGCCATCCACCCGCGCCTATTAACTAGTTAAATCCTGGGCATTTAAATAGCACTTCCAGCCACTGGGCAGGAAGTGAGCTCAACGACGACCCCCGTCACGTCACGTGATCGGGGTCGGCGACGCGTTGCCCTGACAACCAGAGGTCTCACAGAGACCTCTATGGTTGTTGCTGGCAGATCGCTTTGAGTGCCGCCCAGTGGCTGGCGCTCAAAGCACTGCAGTAAATCTGCTACATACGGGCGATCTGTTCATCGCCCATATGTAGCAGAGCCGATCGAGTTGTGCATGCTTCTAGCCTCCTATGGAGGCTAGTGAAGCATGCCAAAAGTAAAAAGAAAAAAAAACCTAAAAGTTCAAATCACCTCCCAATCAAAATAAAATAAAGGCATACATACACATATTAGCTAATCGCCGCATTCAGAATCGCCCGATCAATAAAAAAAAAGCATTAACCCGATCGCTAAACAGCGTAGCGAGAAAAAAATTAAAAATGCCAGAATTACGTTTTTTTGGTCGCCGCGACATTGCATTAAAATGCAAAAATGGGCGATCAAAAGAACGTATTTGCACAAAAGTGGTATCATTAAAAACGTCAGCCCGGCACGCAAAAAATAAGCCCTCACCTGACCCCAGATCATGAGAAATGGAGATGCTACAGGTCTCAGAAAATTGCGCAATTTATTTTTTTGTTTAGCAAACTTTGGAATTTTTTTCACCACTTAGATAAAAGAGAAGATAGACATATTTGGTGTCTATGAACTTGTAATGACCTGGAGAATCATAATGGCAGGTTAGATTTAGAATTTAGTGAACCTAGCAAAAAAGCCAAACAAAAAACTAGTGTGGGAATGAGCTTTTTTTGCAATTTCACCGCACTTGGAATTTTTTTCCCGTTTTCGAGTACACGACATGGTAAAACCAATGGTGTAGTTTAAAAGTACAACTAGTCCCGCAAAAAATAAGCCCTCACATGGCCATATTGATGGAAAAATTAAAAAAAAAGTTATGGCTCTGGAAAAAGGGGAGCGAAAAAGAAAAATCGCCACGGGAGTGAAGGGGTTAAACTTCCACATGGATATGGAATATAGAGAAGGCGTGACTTACCTCCATGTCTCCCCATCATGCCACACTAAGCAATCATATACAGGGCCAGGATCCCCAAATTTTTTTTCAAATAGGTTTAGTATTTCAACTTGGCTTTGAATATCTTCTTTAATCAATTTTCCCATCTATTTTAAAAAAAGGAATAGTCATTAAAAGATATGGAGGTACAAAAAAAGTGAAATGGCAATGTATTTGAGGAGGAAAAAAATTGGAAATATTAAATACCAAAGTCTGAGTATTAGAACTCGAGTCTATATCATCCTGCTTCCTGCAAGCTTCTGCTAGAACAGCTCTGTGGACTGGATCCCATAACTTCTCCTTCCTCTCTTTCTATATAGAGACACAACATTAATGTTAGACATTAAAAGGATGGACTACCTAATGGATTTGTTTTACTGTGAAGCGCTACACAGAAATCACTGAAAACTGTCCTATTGTTAAATGAAATAAAAGCAAAGCACGGGTCACATAACTGTCCATCCAGAGCTTATACTTCACAACTCAAGTCCCAAAGAAAAGAACCCAACGCAAAATTTCTGGGCAAACATTTATATTCTCAATGATTACCTGTAGTCGCTCTTTCAGTGCCTTTGGATAAAAATCAAAACCATTCTTAATGCCTATGTGATATCTGCCGGATGGATTTTGCCAGTTTGTGGGAACCTATGGTTAAAGAACACAACACGAGTGTCTTGTTTTGCCAGTTTTCAAAAAACAAAGCAGTGAGCAACATAATTTTATCAGAAGGTTTTTCATAAAGTCGGCGATTGGATTGCAACTGTTAGGGGTATAGCCAGGGCTGTGAGGTCTGTAAGAAAAATCTTAGACTCCTCAATTTCCTTGCCTCAGACTCCACGGCCCTGGTCACTACTGAGCATGTACATAAAGTGCAGCACAGATTCATCTCACCTCCAACCTCAAAGCACCGCCTCACTACTAAGAATGTACATAAAGTGCAGCACAGATTCATCTCACCTCCGACCTCAAAGCACCGCCTCACGACTAAGAATGTACATAAAGTGCAGCACAGATTCATCTCACCTCCGACCTCAAAGCACCGCCTCACTACTGAGCATGTACATAAAGTGCAGCACAGATTCATCTCACCTCCGACCTCAAAGCACCGCCTCACTACTGAGCATGTACATAAAGTGCAGCACAGATTCATCTCACCTCCGACCTCAAAGCACCGCCTCACTACTGAGAATGTACATAAAGTGCAGCACAGATTCATCTCACCTCAAAGCACCGCCTCACTACTGAGAATGTACATAAAGTGCAGCACAGATTCATCTCACCTCCGACCTCAAAGCACCGCCTCACTACTGAGCATGTACATAAAGTGCAGCACAGATTCATCTCACCTCCGACCTCAAAGCACCGCCTCACTACTGAGCATGTACATAAAGTGCAGCACAGATTCATCTCACCTCAAAGCACCGCCTCACTACTGAGCATGTACATAAAGTGCAGCACAGATTCATCTCACCTCCGACCTCAAAGCACCGCCTCACTACTGAGAATGTACATAAAGTGCAGCACAGATTCATCTCACCTCAAAGCACCGCCTCACTACTGAGCATGTACATAAAGTGCAGCACAGATTCATCTCACCTCCGACCTCAAAGCACCGCCTCACTACTGAGAATGTACATAAAGTGCAGCACAGATTCATCTCACCTCCGACCTCAAAGCACCACCTCACTACTGAGCATGTACATAAAGTGCAGCACAGATTCATCTCACCTCCGACCTCAAAGCACCGCCTCACTACTGAGAATGTACATAAAGTGCAGCACAGATTCATCTCACCTCCGACCTCAAAGCACCGCCTCACTACTGAGAATGTACATAAAGTGCAGCACAGATTCATCTCACCTCAAAGCACCGCCTCACTACTGAGCATGTACATAAAGTGCAGCACAGATTCATCTCACCTCCGACCTCAAAGCACCGCCTCACTACTGAGAATGTACATAAAGTGCAGCACAGATTCATCTCACCTCCGACCTCAAAGCACCGCCTCACTACTGAGCATGTACATAAAGTGCAGCACAGATTCATCTCACCTCCGACCTCAAAGCACCACCTCACTACTGAGCATGTACATAAAGTGCAGCACAGATTCATCTCACCTCCGACCTCAAAGCACCGCCTCACTACTGAGAATGTACATAAAGTGCAGCACAGATTCATCTCACCTCAAAGCACCGCCTCACTACTGAGCATGTACATAAAGTGCAGCACAGATTCATCTCACCTCCGACCTCAAAGCACCGCCTCACTACTGAGAATGTACATAAAGTGCAGCACAGATTCATCTCAGCTAAAAGCCCAGATCCTTAGATCAGGAACAGAACAGACATTTATAGGACATTTCATAACTTTCCCAAATTATGGAAACATTTACAGCACATCCTGCATTGTACTACTGTACCCAATGCATTATATATTCATATTATATAGTTTTATACCAACTCCACAGCCCTGAGTATAGAGCCACTTAAAATGTATGTACACATCCAAAATATTTATTTGATTTCTAAAATGCAAAGATAAATCAGCTCTCTAAATAGTCATTAGAGAGGTTTTTTGGACCAAGCATGAAATTTCACCAGTCACTAAGTGATTGCATCTTGCAGAGCCCTAGAAGTGTGCAATACGCACTGTCAGGATTCTGCTCTTTATTGGACAAATGGTCATGTTAGAAATCACAAGACGACTGGCTCCTTTACTGCAACTCTATATAAATCATTGAGGGCAGGAAAAATGGCTAGTGTGCACGAGACTGTAGGTAAATGAAAGATCGACACCTGTTCTGTGTTTTGGAGACCCTCCTGGTTTTGGAATACAAATACTGATGTGTGAATGAGGCCTTAGAGTGACTACAGAAAGTAATGCCTGGCAAACACCTTCAAAAATGTTCTACCATTTTGCCATAGCTGGGAGTCCTTTATCTAGATTTGTGCTCTGCAAAACGGATGTAAATCCATCAGTGCTCCTGCCTCAAATGTGCTAGCTGCTACCACCGCCCTTCTCACACATCAGTGTTTCATGCTTTCAGTATGGATTGGCCAGGGATTTCCTAACCCGAATTTGTAAGCCTCACATAAATAAGCCTTTTGACTGTTGAGTTGGGTCACTAGACCCATTGTCAACCAATACATGCTAAACAGCAGATGTGTGAAGCCAATCTTTCAGATAGCAGGAGGTAGCTCTGCACAGATCTAAAGAGGGAAAACACTACTCTACAGAGGTAAGACAGGATGTAGAAACTGGAATAAAGGCCCCGTCACACACAGCGATCTAGCTAGCGAGATCACTGACTTTGTGACGCCACATCGAGATAGCTGTGTGTGACGGGGATCAGCGACCGGCCCCCCCGCCGGGTATCGCTGATCGTGCTCGATTGGCCTGGGCCATTTTTTGATCGCTGGTCTCCCGCTGGCCAGCATGCATCGCTGCGTGTGGCACCAAGAGACCAGCGATCAGCGACGCTGGTCTCTAATGTAAACATCGGGTATCCAGCGTGTACGCCGGTTTCCAAGAGCCGCGGTTCCTGGATACCCGATGTTTACATCAGAAACCAGCTTGCTCGCTGGTCCTGATCGCTGGAGGGGCTGTCTATGTGACAGCTCACCAGCGATCAGCCTAATGATGTCCCAGCGATCCCATCATGTCGGATCATTGGTGGGATCGCTGGGACATCGTTATGTGTAACGGGGCCTTAAGTGCAGGAAAGAAGCTGTACTGATAAGACAGTAGCAGCCTTTTATAGAGAAAATATTAAAAAAAACTCCTTTAACAGAAATGTAATACCAACAAACATTTGGTGTAACAAATGGAGACAACAACCATGCAAACACAGAGACTTTGCAATAAAATCAATGAGAAACAGCCATGTGTGTCGCAATCATTAAAATGAGAGCGTATCCACACCTCCTGCCCAGTGTGGACCCAGTCGGTGTGCCATAATTGTACAGGGTAAAGGCCCTTTTACATTTAGAGATGCACCAGCGATCCGACCCAGTCAGGATCGCTGGTGCATCGCTAAATGATCGCTAATGAGCTGTCACACAGGCAGACCTCACAGTGATGCAGCAGCGACGCAGCGCACAATACTCACCTTTCACACACAGCGATCCTGACGTCCTCCCGCCCGCCTCCACGCGTTGCTCGTCGTCACAGCAGGAAGCAGACGACGAGAAATGGAGCTGGACATTCTCGCGCGATCAGCGATGGACAGCGGGGGAGCCGGTCGGAGGTAAGTATCACACATAGCGATATCGCTAGCACGTCACAAATTCGGTGATGTTATAGCAATATCGCTATGCGTAAAACCCCCTTAAGAAAGGCTGGATTTTAGATTCCCTTTGGATGACTACAAGTATCTGCCTGTTCTATAGATAAACCCAACCTTCCATTTCAGCTGCAGCTGGTATTTGACAGAATATACAATAGTGCTTTACAACATCTGACGATAAGAAAGATACTCACCTTTAAATTCCTACCAGACAGACCGGCTATCACCCCTTCTTTTGGTTCCACTACAGTACTGGTGTTGACATCACCACTTCCGGTTGTATCTATGATGTCTATAATCTTTGGCTTTCCATCTGATGCTTGCTATAAAAAAAAAAAGAAAATAGAAAAAAAAATAGATAAAAAAAAAACCTAAAAAACATTCCAACAGAATGATTTTCTGAGGCTCTCGGACACTATGTAGCATATAAGCTTCAGAAAACAACCATAGACCTCAATACTCCAATAGAAAATATGTACTGGATAGTCCACTCCTCAAATTCTGCTCTAGTTTCTAATGAACTTATCTCAGCATTATATGACTACTTAATGGGATTATACCTGTAATGTAAATGCCTGCATCCCCTTCCTTAGGATAAGGGATAACCTACAGATCTCTGGGGGTCTGAAAAACAGTAACTACAGCAATCACAGAAAAGAGATTCCAAAATCATGAGAACCAGGCTCTGCAGAGCTCTGTCTTGGCTGCTGCAGGTGTGCTGCTATACCACTACAGTAATAACAATCTTTATATAGCGCCAACATACAGTACAGACCAAAAGTTTGGACACCTCATTCAAAGGGTTTTCTTTATTTTCATGACTATGAAAATTGCAGATTCACTCTGAAGGCATCAAAACTATGAATTAACACATGTGGAATTATATAATTAACAAAAAGTGTGAAAAAACTGAAAATATGTCTTATATTCTAGGTTCTTCAAAGTAGCCACCTTTTGCTTTGATTACTGCTTTGCACACCCTTGATGAGCTTCAAGAGTTTTCACTTCACAGGTGTGCCCTGTCAGGTTTAATAAGTGGGATTTCTTGCCTTATAAATGGGGTTGGGACCATCAGTTGTGTTGTGCAGAAGTCTGGTGGATACACAGCTGATAGTCCTAACTCAATAGACCGTTAGAATTTGTATTATGGCAAGAAAAAAAGCAGCCAAGTAAAGAAAAACGAGTGGCCATCATTACTTTAAGAAATGAAGGTCAGTCAGTCCGAAAAATTGGGAAAACTTTGAAAGTGTCCCCAAGTGCAGTGGCAAAAACCATAAAGCGCTACAAAGAAACTGGCTCACATGAGGACCGCCCCAGGAAAGGAAGACCAAGAGTCACCTATACTGCGGAGGATAAGTTCATCCCGAGTCACCAGCCTCAGAAATAGCAGGTTAACAGCAGCTCAGATTAGAGACCAGGTCAATGCCACACAGAGTTCTAGCAGCAGACACATCTCTACAACAACTGTTAAAGGGAATCTGTCACCCCTTTTTTGAGATATCATATAATGATATCATTCAAGTGTGTCACATAAGGATTCTCTTAGTACTTTTGCTTCCCCCCTGACCCCACACCTTTCATGCATAAATACCTTGTTTATATCGGTTCAGATGTATGTAAACTGCCGCTGTCCGTTCCGCTGGGCGGGGCTTATTCACCTGCTCCCCCCCTCCCTGTCTTGCTCTACACAAGAAGAAATGCGTAGAGCAAGACGGGGGGGGGGGGGGCAGGTGAATAAGCCCCGCCCAGCGGACCGGACAGCGGCAGATTACATACATCTGAACCGATATAAACAAGGTATTTATGCATGAAAGGTGCGGGGTCATGGGGAAGCAAAAGTACTAAGAGAATCCTTATGTGACACACAATTGAATATCATTATATGATATCTCTAAAAAGGGGTGACAGATTCCCTTTAAGAGGAGCGTTTGTGCAGCAGGCCTTCAGGGTAAAATAGCTGCTAGGAAACCACTGCTAAGGACAGGCAACAAGCAAAGGAGACTTGTTTGGGCTAAAGAACACAAGGAATGGACATTAGACCAGTGGAAATCTGTGCTTTGGTCTGATGAGACCAAATTTGAGATCTTTGGTTCCAACCACCGTGTCTTAATGCGATGCAGAAAAGGTGAACTGATGGGACTCTACATGCCTGGTTCCCACCGTGAAGCATGGTGGAGGAGGTGTGATGGTGCTTTGCTGGTGACACTGTTGGGGATTTATTCAAAATTGAAGGCATACTGAACCAGCATGGCTACCACAGCATCTTGCAGCGGCATGCTATTCTATCCGGTTTGCGTTTAGTTGGACCATCATTTATTTTTCAACAGGACAATGACCAGAAACACACCTCCAGGCTGTGTAAGGGCTATTTGACTAAGAAGGAGAGTGATGGGGTGCTACGCCAGATGACCTGGCCTCCACAGTCACCAGACCTGAACCCAATCGAGATGGTTTGGGGTGAGCTGGACCACAGAGTGAAGGCAAAAGGACCAACAAGTGCTAAGCATCTCTGGGAACTCCTTCAAGATTGTTGGAAGACCATTTCCGGTGACTACCTCTTGAAACTCATGAAGAGAATGCAAAGAGTGTGCAAAGCAGTAATCAAAGCAAAAGGTGGCTACTTAAAAGAACCTATAATATAAGATATATTTTCAGTTGTTTCACACTTTTTTGTTATATTATTCCACATGTGTTCATTCATAGTTTTGATGCCTTCAGAGTGAATCTACAATTTTCATAGTCATGAAAATAAAGAAAACTCTTTGAATAAGGTGTGTCCAAACTTTTGGTCTGTACTGTATACCGCAGATCTTTACAGTTTAACAGTTTCATACACAACATTCATAAGTAACAACTTTAATAATAATACAATAATTAAAGCTAAATAAGACGACCCTACAATCTACAATGAGGTGGGGGAGATACAAAGTACAGGGGCGTATTTACAGTGATGGTCGAGCCATCTTGAGGGAATGGGGATGGATAAAGGCTGAATGAGCATGGCCACCAGCCAGTATTTGTGGTGCTGTTGGGTGCGGTGGAATTTGATGGAGGGTTATTCTAAGATAGTGAATGGGCCACACACACATAAAATGACTGATTGGGGAACCTAATAGTCCGCTCTGAACAGATGTGTTTTGAGGGAGCGCCTAAAACTGTGCAAGTTGTGGATGGTCCTAATTTCTTGGGGTAGAGGATTCCAGAGGATTGGCGCAGTGCGGGAGAAATCTTGGAATCAGGAGTGGGAGCTACGGAATAGTGCAGAGGTTAGTCGAAAGTTGTTTGCAGAGCATAACGAGCAGGTAGGCCAATAAACAGAAATGAGGGAGGAGATGTAAGGGGTGCTGCACTGTGGAGAGCTTTGTAGGTGAGAACAAGCAGTTTGATTGGATCCTATAATGAATGGGCAGCCAGTTTCACTACAAGAGAAAGCTGAGCACAGTCTATGGGAGTGCTGGAAATGGGCAATTAATGGAATGAAATCAAGCATGAGCAGCTCTGCTCCTTCCAAAATGGGACTCTGCAGATCCTCACTCCTTAATTTCCAGGCCCCATTCTCAGGATCACCACGCTCCCAGTAATTAGTAAGTTATCCCCTATCCGACGGCTTCTCATATGTTGAGGTGACCCCAGGCGCTAGATAGAAGGTAACGTTCACATCAGATTGTAGGCTGCACAGTTCCTTCCATTCTTGGAGCAACCTTTAGTTTGCTAACAAAAGGAAGCATTTTCTTATTGTAACGTTATACTGGGTTCAGGAGACAAATGGAAAATTAAGAAATATCTAGTGTGGCCTTCCACCACAGATCAGGCAGCCCAGACATTACCTTGACCTGTCTGCTAAGGCACTCAGAAGAAAAAGATTTAGGCTGTGTTCACGCATAGCGTATTTGCGGCATTTTTTTAAGCGCAAAAACGCATCGCATGCGATCCTATGGGATTCCGCAATGCTGTGCTAATGCTGCGGAATCGCATAGCGGAAAAATCCGCAGCATGCTCATTCTTTTTGCGGAATCGCGGGAATTCCGCACCCATAGGATTGCATTGAAACGCTCATTTTTCGCATGTGGCTATGCCCACCATGCGTGAAGTGAGCGCTTCATGTGCGGATGGTACCCAGGGTCTGGAGGAGAGGAGACTCTCCTCCAGGCCCTGGGTACTATAATAGTGTAAAAAATAGAATAAAAATAAAAAATATTATTCTCACCTTCCCGACGGCCACCAGAGTCCTTCCCGGCTATCACCACGCTCCCGGCATCTTCAGGTCCCAGTAATGCTTTGCCCGAATGACCATGATGAGGTCGCGCTCTCGCGAGCATTACTGGGACCGGAAGATGCCGGGAGCGCCGCAGAGCAGATCGGGGGCCGTCGGAAGGTGAGAATAACTTTTTTTTTTAATTATTTTTAACATCCTATCTTTTACTATTGACGCTGCATAAGGCAGCATTAATAGTAAAAAGTTGGTCACACTTGTCAAGCACTATGCTTGACGAGTGTGACCAACCTGTCAATCAGTTTTCCAAGCGATGCTACAGATCGCTTGGAAAACGCTAGCATTCTGCAAGCTAATTACGCTTGCAAAACGCTAGTTTTTCGCAGGAATTCCGCATGCGAATTTCCCGCGGCAGGGAGTTGCGGAAATTTCCATGGCAATTCTGCCTGTGTGCACATAGCCTAAGCAGTGTTTTGGATGCAGGTCACCTGCGCTGTGTACAAATCTGTACGTTCTAGGTGGCAAGCACAGTGGATGGGATTTATAACACTCATGCCCACTGTGCATTGTGGTGTAGTAACCACTGAGTCCGCTAGGGGGTGCTGTGTGGATGTCCCAGGAGAAAGGATGAATGGCAGAATACTGAATGGCCGTTATGTACCTCAAAGTGGGTGGCTTTGAGATGGAGACTTATGTGTTGATCAGCAGTGATACTGCTGAGCTGCTGCTTTAATGTGTCAGGGAGAAGTCTCCAGGTAACTAGGGAGATGGGCAGGCCAGTTACCTACAAACCCACCCAGGGGATGTGTTTAAAGAACACTGTTGTAAAGAGTGAGAGTGGTTGAAGGACCTGTGATGAGGTCATAGTCATGTGACCTGGTGGGCGTGGTTATGGAGCATATAATGTGGCCATAGTAGGTCACATGTGGTGAATGCAGGGACCTGATTGGTCCGTTTGGAAGGTCACGTGTGGCTACCTTCCTGAGAGCATGTGGACGCTGTGTTTGATGGCTGCAAGTGCCTGAGAGTTCCCTGGAGGGAATGAATGTCTGCAGTATGGAGAAGCAGCCATGAGAGAACCCTGACGGGGTGAGATATAACTGTGATGCTGAAAAGCCTGTGTTTTGGACATTGCTAACAGAGTGAAGCTCTGTCATGGACGCTATGCCATTTATATGATCTTTATGTTACTGGTCATGGTTTATGATGCCTAATAAACTGCATGGACTGTTATGATTTTATGGAAAACCCATGCCGAATATGGATTTTGTGGCTGCCAAGCGAGTGATCCCCTACTTAAATGACAGCGCTACCTCACGGCATCTATTTGGCGCTGAATAAACTCACCGCAGCGCGGATTTACGAGCTGTATCATGTCAATTATTTGCAGCGGAGACGCTAGTCTCACCTAAGAAGTCCTGTGGATAGGAGATACAGGGATACTGCCAGAATTGTAGAACAAGTGAAGATGGCTTTACTGCAGAATTTTTTTTTTTTATATTACACGATTTATTCCCTTTTACCCTTTCCATTAAATTTCTCCCGTGGCTGCAGTTTGCTTAAAAAATATCAAATAAAACACTCTACTCACCTTCCCAGGTCCTCTGACAACTCTTCCCCACTTTTCCTGGTGTCCGGCAATGGCTGCAGTGCTGAGAGGGGCGTTCTGTCTACAAGGCAATGCCCTGATAATGCAGCTGAGCTCACCGATCACCGTCACCCCGTGAAGGTGATAACAGCACTGCACCCAATGCCAGAAACTGGGAACAGCGGCGGAGAGAGGGGCATACAATGGGTTTTTTTGCTCATTTGTTTTGATTAAAAAAAAAAAAAAAAAAAAAAAAAAATTTAAATCAGGGGGCAAAAAATTTAACTGGAAGAAAACAACCCCCAGTAGAGGAAATAAAGCTTCTCTGGAGACAGGCGAGGATCCTACTGCTGACATCTCCACACCATCCGAAGATTCTGGATACAGGAACCCTTAGTAATCGCACAAATGGAGGATCATGACTTGTCCATCCAACCTCCAGGCCGTACAAAGCTGTAATACACGAAATGTTCATGTGTATGTGGCCTTTCTGTGCCTCAGATTTTATCTGGATGTACAGTGGGTGCGGAAAGTATTCAGACCCCTCTACATTTTTCACTCTTTGTTCCATTGCAGCCATTTGGTAAATTCAAAAAAGTTCATTTCTTTTTCATTAATGTACACTCTGAACCCCATATTGACTGAAAAAAAAAACAAATGTAGAAATATTTGCAAATTTATTACATAATAAAAACTGAAATATCACATCGTCATAAGTATTCAGACCCTCTGCTCAGACACTCATATTTAAAGGGAATCTGTCACCCCATTTTAGCCCTATAAGCTGCGGCCACCATCATCAGAGGCTTATCTACAGCATTCTGTAATGCTGTACAATCCCAACAGTGAAACATGGTGGTGGTGGCAGCATCATGCTATGTGGGTGTCTTTCAGCTGCTGTGACAGGACGACTGGTTACAACTGATTTTGGGTTTTTTTCAGTCAAGATGGGGTCAAGAGTGTACATTACTGAGAAAAAAAAAAAAATGAACTTTTTTAAATTTACCAAATGGCTGCAATGAAACAGAGTGAAAGATTTAAAGGGGTCTGAACACTTTCCGTACCCACTGTATTTATCAGATGTGACATGAACCTGACAATACATAGCATAAAACACTGCAGGATCTGTCCATAATACAGCAGCACAGTGTCCTGACATCCTAACCATAGGGTGCAGTGTGCGGGATAATACCCTGCCGCAAGCTGTAGATAAAAGGGGAAGATGAGGGTACAAGTTTGCTAAAAGGGGAGCACTTGGATTAAGTGCCACCAATTGTTCCTTCTCGGGTGCCAGGCGTCCCCCCCCTCCCAGGGCAGGGGTGGAGCGCAGGCACCAGGCTTCCCCCCACCCCCTCCCAGGGCAGGGGCGGAGCGTCACACAGCAGGCACCAGATGTCTCTCTCCCCCTCCCCCAAGGCAGGGGCGGAGCGCAGCACAGCAGGCGCCAGGCTTCCCCCCCATCCCCCAGGGCAGGGGCAGAGCGCAGCACAGCAGGCGCCAGATGTCTCTCCCTCCCCCAGGGCAGGGGTGGAGCGCAGCACAACAGGCACCAGGCTTCCCCCCACCCCCTCCCAGGGCAGGGGCGGAGCGTCACACAGCAGGCACCAGATGTCTCTCTCCCCCTCCCCCAAGGCAGGGGCGGAGCGCAGCACAGCAGGCGCCAGGCTTCCCCCCATCCCCCAGGGCAGGGGCAGAGCGCAGCACAGCAGGCGCCAGGCTTCCCCCCCATCCCCCAGGGCAGGGGCAGAGCGCAGCACAGCAGGCGCCAGGCTTCCCCCCCATCCCCCAGGGCAGGGGAAGAGCGCAGCACAGCAGGCGCCAGATGTCTCTCCCTCCCCCAGGGCAGGGGTGGAGCGCAGCACAACAGGCACCAGGCTTCCCCCCACCCCCCAGGGCAGGGGCGGAGCGGAGGCACCAGGATTCCCCCACCCCCTCCCAGGGCAGGGGCGGAGCGCAGATGAGCCATCTCAATATATACCTGTGAAGGGTAAGGCTACGTGCACACACTGCGGAATGGGGTGCGGATTCGGACGCGCGGATTTTGTAAAATCCGCCAGGTAAATCTGCAGGTCAAGAGACCTGCGGTTTTACCTGCGGATTGCTCTGCGGTTTTTCATCTCCACAATGGAGGAGATGGCAAACCGCAGAAAAACTGCACGGAAAAATCCGCAGTCTGCACAGCCGTTGGAATAAAGGTACTGTACACCACTGCTGCGGACCCGCAGCGGCCGGAACCGCAGCAGAATCCGCAGTGTGTGCACACACCCTAAATATACTCCGTTGTGGGATAAGACGACATACAACT
The DNA here is from genome assembly GCF_039654945.1 of Dendrobates tinctorius. Taxonomy (NCBI): domain Eukaryota; kingdom Metazoa; phylum Chordata; class Amphibia; order Anura; family Dendrobatidae; genus Dendrobates; species Dendrobates tinctorius. The sequence goes on from NW_027361694.1 coordinate 9,801,242, forward strand.
GCCCGCTGCCCCCTTTCCATTCCAGGAGGTCTCACGTTGGGGGGCACACAGCCGGTAATAGAAGCCTGACTGTGTATTATTGAGTGAAACCTGATAACACGGTGATGCCCAGGCTGCCAGCTGCAGCAGACAGGAGAGTCATCCTTGTGATCAGCCCCTGGCACTGCCCCAGCACAGACCCAGGACATGCACGAAGCAGACATGGCTGCCCTCATGTACCTGCATCCCTGGGGCTCCCGGGTCCACCCCGGTGTCCAGCACTGCGATCAGCGTCCCGCGACCATCATAGTGCGGGTACCGGGACAGGAAGGACGCGGCTCCGGTCTCCTTCTTAGGGAGCAGCCCTTGGAAGGGGAAAGGTTCCTCCCAGCCAGCAGCCATGATCAGGAGCAGAAGAGGGGGAGGCGCCTGCTGCAGGTTGTGAAAGACACCAACGACTGCACCTACAAGGCCGGGAGGCGGAAGTGTGGGACGCCACGCCTCCTCGAAGCTGATTGGTCTGCGGGTCCCATTCTCTCTGAGATGTCGGGAGCGCCCTCTGCAGGTCAGCAGCGTATCATCAAAGCCAGTTCCGGGAATACACGGCCCCGGTGTATGTGTGATGATCGCATAACCTGTACGTGCTGGGCTGGCAGCCGGTGTCCCGGTATCTGCAGCAGGTCTATAGCCGGGGAGCTGTCGTGTGTAGGGGGATCAGCGGACCAGCGCAACACGGATCCCACTGGTCAATTTTGGGCTCTCCATAGATCTGCTCTCATTGCTGACAGGCTGAGTAGCATACAGTCACCTGTGTGTCGTGTAGTGTTGAGCATTACGATATCCGGGTATCGGCCGATATTCGCGGTATTGGAATTCCGATACTGAGTTCCGATACTTTTAGCATATCGAATACCGGAATCGGAAGTTCACATAATGCTATGAGCCAGTTTGATTTGATTCAGCCAATGACAATCCTCAGAAGTGTGGGCACATCCTGCTAGGCATGTAGGCATGTTAACTAATGGCATGGCTGTGATTGGCTGCTGAAATGATGTCATGATGCACTATAAAAGCCGCCGCAGCCGCCATTTCTGGTTCACTCTGCTGTGAATTCAGTTAGGGACAGGCTGCTGTTCAAGACTGAGAGACAGAGATAGCGATTTTCACAATCATAGTGTGCTTTACCCAGGCTACATAATCCACCACTGTAGCTTTCTTTTGCCTTGCAGCAGTGGTCACAGCTGTCTGCAAGGTCTGTGTGAGTGCAGCTCACGCTGTAGTGTGTCCTGCAGCCACCTCTGGTTGTAGGCCGCTCAGCGTGCGTCACTGCCTCATACATAATTTTGCTTTAGTGCTGCTCATTTTTCATTAATTCTATTAGTGTGCATCCATCCGTATCCATATACGTTGGTTGCAAACACTACAGGAGTAGACAGCGGAGCCTCTCTGCAGCCTTTCAGTGCTAGTGCCCAGTTCTCTGCACTGTTCACGGCTGTCTGTGAGGTCTCTGTGTGTGAGTACAGCTCACGTAGTGTGTTCTGCACCACCTCTGGTTGTAGTCCGCTTAGCGTGCGTCACTGCCTCATACATAGTCCATTATTTTGTTTTATTGCAGCTCATTTTTCCTGATTTTTTTCTCCTATTAGTGTGCTTCCATCCGTATCCATCTACATTGGTTGGTTGCAAACACTATATAGGAGTAGATAGAGGAGCCTTTTTGCTGGCTTGTGCCCTGCAGCCGCAGCCAGATTAGTATTAGCCTATTTTTTGGAGCCTCATCTATTGCATTGTAGGTTACCTTCCTGCATTGTAATAGCTCCAAAAAGTTTGTGATACTATCGTTTTCACATCCTTTTTGTTTTTTTAAAAAAAAAGCACGTAAATAAAGTTCGCCAAACACTCCACTTGACAGTTGTGTAGGCCACATTAGCTCATATTAAAGTGTAGTCCACACACTTAATAAAATTAGTGTTTCTTATACCTGTTAGCAGGTGTTCAGGAATATGCACACTAAGCCCCCCTTTGTACTTTTCTGCCTATCTTTATCAGTCTACCAAGATGAAGAAGGCAGGGAATAAGGCATGTGGGCGTGGAGTTTCAGCAGGGAGAGGACGTGGGGATTCTGTGCCTGCTGCGGGCACCAGTGACTCAGCATCCCCCAGTTTTACCAGGCAACAGTCCTTCATGCGCATCTTTGTAGGACCTCGCCGTACCCCACTGCTGCGGGACGAACAAATTGAAGCCGCTGTCGGATGGATGGCAGCTAACGCATCGACTTCAATGACTTCCACATCCTCTCAGGGCCAGAGCACTGAAGAGCAAACATCTGTCTCTTCACCACCTGCCAAATTGCCCAGGCAGTCAGAGAGCCCTGGACAGGAGCCATCTCTACTTCTGTTCTCTGAATCTCTTGGCTTGGAAACAGGGGGCCAGCCAAGCAGCATTCTAGAATGTAAAGAAGAGGGAGTATGCAGTGATGCGCAACTGCTTTGTCCCTCTGAATCTGAAGAGGCGGGTGGGCCAGTGCCTATGGTCAGCACACCTCAGTACGCATCAGATGATGAGACTCAGGTGCCACTTTCTGGTGCGTACTGTGCTGGTGAGACTACCCAGGAGAAGCAGGTGTTTGAAGAGGGGAGTGTAGATGATGAGGTCCTTGACCCATCATGGCGTGAGGAACAGGAAGGTGGTGGGAGCAGCTCTGAGGAAGAGATTCCCCGAACGGCCAAAACAAGAGGGAGGGGGCAGACTTGGTTGCCTGTAGCCTCCACTTCGGCACCCGTTAGGAGCATTCCTCTTCCAAAACGTGCGCTCCCAGGACTTGCAGTGCGTGGTCCTTTTTTGACACAGTTGCAGATGACATTTGCTTTGTCAAATGCAAGCTGTGTAATCATAAAGTCAAAAGAGGGAAAAGTGTCAGCAACCTCAATACCACAAATATGTGGAAACGTGCGGACCAAGCACGTGGTGGAGTTACAAAGACACACTGAAGACGTAGGCCAACCTACAGCACCACCTACCACCTCTTCAGCTCGTGTTGTAGCCTCTTCCTCCAGTTCACACACAGCTGGTTCGGCTTCCTCACAGGATCGCCATGGAAGAACCTCTGGCACTGTTGTCCAGAGACCCAGTGACATTCCACAAACAGCACCACGTTCCCTGTCATCCTCACACTCCTAGGCCACTCTACAGCCATCGGTAGCACAGGCATGAGAGAAAAGGCGGCCATACTCTGCAAACCATCCCCGAGCACAGGCTCTGAATGCTGGCATTGCCAAACTACTGGCCCTTGAAATGCTCTCATTCAGGCTGGTGGAGACTGACACCTTCCGTAACTTCATGGCATTGGCAGTCCCACAATACACCGTGCCCAGCCGCTTTTATTTCAGCAGGCAAGCCGTCCCTGCCCTGCAAAAGCATGTGGAGGGAAAAATTAAACATGCGCTACTAAACGCTGTCAGTAGCAAGGTCCACCTGACCACCAATGTGTGGACCAGTAACCATGGACAGGGACGATACCTTTCCCTCACTGCCCATTGGGTCGATGTTGTGGAGCCGGGTACAGATCTTGAGAGTGGCGCTGTACGTGTTCTGCCAACTCCAAGGATTGCAGGAATGCAGTTTGTACACATTGACTCCTCCTCATACTCCAGTTCCTCAGAATCAGCGCTGCAGGAGCCTGTTACGACCGATATGAGCACAGCCGTGGCCAAACGTCAACAGGCCGTACTGAGATTAATTTCTTTGGGGAATCCAAGACACACAGCTCAGGAGCTCTGGAATGCCATCAAGCAGGAGAGCGACGTGTGGTTTGTGCCAGCGAATCTCCAGCCAGGCTTGGTAGTGTGTGACAATGGCCGAAATCTGGTGGCAGCTCTGGGCCTAGGCAACCTCACTCACATCCCATGTCTGGCACATGTGCTCAACTTGGTCGTGCAGAGCTTTCTGAGGGACTATCCGGATCTTGATGCACTGCTGCACAAGGTCCGCATAGAGTGCGCTCACTTGCGGTGTTCCTGCATGGCAAGATCGCGCATTGCAGCTCTGCAGCGCCGATTCCGCCTTCCGGAACATCGTATCATATGTGACCTACCCACCAGGTGGAATTCAACGTTACATATGTTGGAGCGGTTGTGTGAGCAGCAGGCAGCAGTAATGGAGTACCAGCTGCATCAGGCGCAAACAAGTCGCACTGTGCGCCGGTCACACTTCAGCACCACTGAGTGGGCCTCTATGAAGGACATCTGCCACGTTTTGCGTGCCTTCGATAATTCCACTCGGATGGCGAGTGCAGATGATGCACTAGTCAGCATGACTGTCCCCCTTATCTGCCTGCTTCAAAAAACACTGCAAGCACTAAGGGAGGAGGTTTTGGAAGAGGTGGAGGGTGAGGAGTCAAAAATGCCATCTGCTTCTGGACAGTCTGCGCAACGTGGTTCCTCACAAAGCCCTAGGCAGGGGACACTTTGTGAGGAGGAGTCAATGGAGGAGGAAGACATCTCTCCAGAGGAGGGAGGTACACAATGCTCTAGTAGTCAGTATGTACAGCGAGGGTAGGGTGATGCAGAGCAGGCAGAGATGACGCCTCAAGCAGGGGACAGCGTTTCTTGGGCAACTGGGAGTCTGCAGCACATGGTTGATTTCATGCTGCAGTGCGAGAGAAACAACCGCTGCATCGCCCACATTCTCAACATGGTTGATTATTGGGTGTACACCCTCCTAGATCCTCGCTACCGGGACAACTTACAAAGCCTCATAACACCGTTGAACCGGGAGCGTAAAGTGCGGGAGTACCAAGACACACTGGTGCATTCCATCATGTTCTCCATTCCACCCGAGAGCAGTGTTGCTAGTGCTTTACAAAGCAGCTCTGTGCGTCGAGGCAATGGAGGAAGCTCTGCACAAAGAGGGAGCAGAGGCAGCGCCTCAGCACAAGGCAAGACCAGTATGGCCCAAATGTGGCCATGTTTTGTGTGCCCGCCACAAATGTCAACACCATCACAGACAGCTCCAGTAAGCAGGAGGCAACGTTTCTGTCAGATGGTGACAGACTACATGTCTTGCCCTGTCAGTGTACTCCCAGACGGCTCTTTCCCCTTCAAGTTTTGGGTCTCTAAGCTGGATACATGGCCAGAGCTTAGGCAGTATGCATTGGAGGTGCTGGCTTGCCCTGCTGCTAGTGTATTATTGGAACACGTCTTTAGTGCCACAGGTGGTGTACTAACAGACTGTCGTACACGACTATCCTCCGATAACGTTGACCGGCTTACTTTTCTGAAAATGAACAAGGCCTGGATCTCGCCGGAATTTGCTAGTCCTCTTCCAGAATAAATAATTGGTTGGCAACAGTATCCAGGTCTCCTGTTGTGTTCATGTTTCTACCACCTGAACTGTAATCCCTGGGCTCCAACACCACCAGTTGTTGCTCAGAAGTGCCGTCTGCACAGAGAAAAACAATAGCTCCTGTGTTAAAAAAAGCAACACACAGAAACACAAACGACCATAAGTCCCAAAAATATTATTTATTATTATATCAAATCATTAATAAAATTATTAATAAAAACATTCCATAAAAATAGATGTAATATCTATATACTGAAACATTATTACAGAAGGGTCATGCCACCCAGATGTAGAACATACAATGTGTATAAAAAAATAAATAAAAAAATAATGAAATAAACAATTGTGATAATAATAAAATTACAGTGTTGTTGTTTATAATAATAATACAGTAAATATAATTACCATGCAATCTAATGAAAACAACCACAGTGTATAACCTTATACATAACGTGTAAAACACTACCACAATAAACCAGTGTATGTCACAGTATGCCTATGCAGAGCATCCATATAATATCAAAAGGAGAGACACAAATTGTGTCACCATAAAGTAACGGATGCCTCCAGACCAGGAAAAGAGAACCAATGTGAAAAAAGGTGAGTAAATAATTATAATATACAACCTCTCCTGGGATAGCTACCCGGTCCCGACGCGTGTTTTGGCGCAAAGCCTTCATCACCAGCAATATATTATTATATATTATTATTTATTAATATACAATATTATTATTAATATAAAAAAAAATTTGCTGACTCTCCTTATCCTTCTCTTTGTGTGTTAGCTCCTGTGTTAGTGGGGGTTCAGTAACGCCAGCTGCTCCCCTGCTGTGTGTCCGTCAATGTCTCCTGCTCCCTCCACATTCATCCCAACATCAGATATTAAACTTGCTGCAATTAGGCCTCAACCTACTCCATGATTGACCCTGGGCTCCAACACCGCCAGTTGTTGCTCAGAAGTGCCATCTGCACAGAGACAAACACTAGCTCCTGTGTTAGAGGGGTTCAGTAATGCCAGCTGCTCCCCTGCTGTGTGTCCGGCAATGTCTCCTGCTCCCTCCACATTCATCCCACCATCAGATATTAAACTTGCTGCAATTAGGCCTCAGCCTACTCCATGATTGGCCCTGGGCTCCAACACTGCCAATTGTTGCTCAGAAGTGCCGTTTGCACAGAGACAAACACTAGCTCCTGTGTTAGTGGGGTTCAGTAACGCCAGCTGCTCCCCTGCTGTGTATCCGGCAATATCTCCTGCTCCCTCCACATTCAAACTACATCAGATTTTACACTTGCTCCAAGTAGGCCTCAGCCTACTCCATGATTGACCCTGGGCTCCAACACCCCCAGTTGTTGCTCAGAAGTGCCGTCTGCACAGAGACAAACACTAGCTCCTGTGTTAGTGGGGTTCAGTAACGCCAGCTGCTCCCGTGCTGTGTGTACGGCAATATCTCCTGCTCCCTCCACATTCAAACTACATCAGATTTTACACTTGCTCCAAGTAGGCCTCAGCCTACTCCATGATTGACCCTGGGCTCCAACACCGCCAGTTGTTGCTCAGAAGTGCTGTCTGCACAGAGACAAACACTAGCTCCTGTGTTAGTGGGGTTCAGTAATGCCAGCTGCTCCCCTGCTGTGTGTCCGGCAATGTCTCCTGCTCCCTCCACATTCATCCCAACATCAGATATTAAACTTGCTGCAATTAGGCCTCAGCCTACTCCATGATTGACCCTGGGCTCCAACACCGCCAGTTGTTGCTCAGAAGTGCCATCTGCACAGAGACAAACACTAGCTCCTGTGTTAGTGGGGTTCAGTAATGCCAGCTGCTCCCCTGCTGTGTGTCCGGTAATGTCTCCTGCTCCTTCCACATTCATCCCAACATCAGATATTAAACTTGCTGCAATTAGGCCTCAGCCTACTCCATGATTGACCCTGGGCTCCAACACTGCTAGTTGTTGCTCAGAAGTGCCATCTGCACAGAGAAAAACACTAGCTCCTGTGTTAGTGGGGTTCAGTAACGCCAGCTGCTCCCCTGCTGTGCGTCCGGCGAAGACTACTGCTGCCTCCACATTCACACTACTGTCATGTCCGCCATGTCTGTCATGTCTGCCATGTCTCTTTTGTCTCAAGAACTCCTTGAGCGATGTGCATGCGCATATCTTGTCTGCTATCCTGCTTGTTCCCTAGAGCAGTGTGCACACTCACCTCATGTCTGCTGAGCTGCAAGATGCCTGCGCTTCTTCTTTGCCTTCTGTAATCATCTCGTCATGTCTGAAACCTTGATCATGTGACGTTTCCTAAGATCCTGCACTGCCTGGTTCGGTGATCATCTTGTCATGTCTGAAACCCTGATCATGTGACTGCGCTCTGTGATCTGGAGCATCTCAACTAGGAAGTTCTCCCCTGGTCCTGACCCGGAAGAGGAGGTGCTGTGCCCTGTATCAGACCTCCCCTTCCTATGCTCAGGGCCTGAGTATTGTGTTGTGTCCCTGCATGGCTGCTTGGTCCGTGGGGCGAATCCTTCTATTCTGTGCCCTTGCACCTAGCTCTGTAGTGCGTCTCTGCACACGCTCCGTACTCGTATTCTGTCTCGTGCCTTGTCTAGTGTTTGTCCTTCGTGCCATGTTTTGTCTTTGCCCTGCTTTGTCTTGTAGTCCTTGTTTGCTCTGATTCTGTTCCTTGTTTCTTTCCATGTTTCCTGTCTCGCTTTGCTTTGTGGCTTCAGGTATCTCTGTACCCTGTCCCTGACGTGTCTCCCTACACGTGCAGGCCTCAGTCTCCGTACTCTGTCCCTGACGTGTCTCCCTACACGTGCAGGCCTCGTCTCTGTTCCCTGTCCCTGGTGTGTCTCTACACGTGCAGGCCTCCGCTCTGAACCTCTCCCTGGCGTGTCTCTACACGTGCAGGCCTCGCTCTATACCCTGTCTAGTCCCAAGGTTCTCCCTTGGCCCGGCTCTGGGCTTCGGCCTACGCGCCGCTGCTAGACTGTCCCTGTCCCTGGCGTGTCTCTACACATGCAGGCCTCTGCTCTGAACCTGTCTCTGGCGTGTCTCTACACATGCAGGCCTCCGCTCTGAACCTCTCCCTGGCGTGTCTCTACACGTGCAGGCCTCGCTCTTTGCCCTGTCTAGTCCCAAGGCCCTGCCTTGGCCCGGCTCTGGGCTTCGGTATACGCTCCGCTGCTAGACTATCCCTGTCCCTGGCATGCTCTCTGCATGCGCAGGTCTCTGCCTCGTTCTTTGTCTTGTCCCTGATGTTTCGGGCGCTCCTGCACTTTTCATACTAGGCTTTGCCGTGCGATATCGCACGCGTCTCTGTCCTGTACCTTTGCCTAGCCCTGCCTTGTGGCTCCGTGCCTCCGTGCACATGCCTGGTCGCCTGTGCCTGCCTGGTGTGCCTCAGCCGTGCCGCCTCTAGCCGTGCTCACCTGTGTGCCTCAGCCCTGCCCCCGTCCAGTGCTAAAGTGGTTCCCGGCTGTGTGGCCCCGCAGCGGTGTCGTCTCTAGTCGTGCCCACCTGCAACTGCCATCGTCGGTACGACCTGCCAGTGCCCCCGCCGTGGTCTCCGTGCTCTCTTGCACGCACGCTGGTTCTCGCACTGTGCCTTTTCGTGCTACTCTTGCACAAAGCCTTTTGCCTCTTTTGCTCTGCTCTTAACCCTAGTTTGCCTGCCGGATTCCGTAACCTGCCGACCGCTGCCAGAGGTCCGGACCTAGATGACTGCGGCCTGATATCCGGAGCTGATGTCTGTAGCCAGATACCTGGACCCTGTCGGTCGATGCCAGTACCTCGGTTTCCGATGCCATTGTACCTGTCCCTGGCGTGCCCTCGCACGCGCAGGCCACCGTCCTTTGGTCTCTCCCTGGTGTGCCCTCACACGCGCAGGCCATCGTCCTTGTGTCTCTCCCTGGCATGCCCCTTGGCATGCGCAGGTCTCGTCCTGTGAACCCGAACCTGGCGTGTCCATTGACACGCATCATGTCGTTAACTCTGTCTTGTTTCCTTGCATGGAACCCTGGCTGACTTTCGGATGTCTGGATCCTGATGATTGCCTACAGAGCTTCAGAACCTGATGTTCCGGTTGATCTTCGCTTGCTGTCCGGAGTCTGATGTCATCGTGCCTCCGCCTACCATCTGCACGTACCATGCTTGGACCTTGGCGTGCACTTGCACGCACCTTGCTATGTTGTCCCTGTTCTGGTTATGTTTGTACCTGATGTTATCCCTTAAGCCTTCCTTAGATGAGGTTTCTTTGAACTAACGTCTCGCCTTGTCTTGTTTCCCTGAGCCGCCCGTCTGGTCCAGCTGCCGTGGTGGCTCACCCCCTTGGTCTTGCCCCTGACACTCCCTGTACAGGGGGTGGTTCTCACTAGATCAGCTCGCCCTAGGTGGGTGGGTGCCACGGCCCAGAGGGTCCACTCATTCAAAGAAGAAACGACTCAGCGTAAGCTGACGCTCGTCACAACTACTACTGATTTCAAACTTGCTCCAAGTAGGCCTCTGGCTCCACTCTGTCTCTAGTATTTACCCTGGCTTCCAACACCGCCAGTTGCTGCTCAGAAGTGCAGTCTGCACAATCAACACTTGTTCCTGCATTACTGGGGTTCAGTAACGTCAGCTGATCCCCTGATGTGTGTCCGGCAATGTCTCCTGCTCTGTCCACATTCCCACTACTAGGCGGTGTTGGAGGCCAGGGTAAATACTAGAGACAGAGTGGAGCCAGAGGCCTAATTGGAGCACGTTTAAAATCAGTAGTAGTCTACAACAGATATTAAACTTGATGAAATTAGGCCTCAGCCTACACCCTGATTGACCCTGGGCTCCAACATCGCCAGTTGCTGCACAGAAGTGCCGTCTGCACAGTCAACAAATGCTCCAGTGTTATTGGGGTTCAGAAATGTGATCTGATCCCCAGCTGTGTGTCCGGCAATTTCTCCTGCTCTATTCACACTCACACAACTACAGATTTTAAACTTGCTCCAATTAGGCCTCTGTCTCCACTCTATAGTATTTTCCCTGGGTTCCAGCACCGCCAGCTGTTTCCCGGCATTGTCTTTGGCACAGGTACTCCCTCCTGCCCAGCCTGGTTCCAGCACGCCTGCTGTTTCCGGATAGTGTCAATGTCACTTTGCCACCAATACGTTGTCCTGTCGTGTTGCGGTCGGGTTAGTCGAGTCTATGGTGCCAGCAGTTTATGGGCTTCCTATGTGGGCTGCAGGATCTGGCAACAAAGGCTGGCTCCGTAGTGCCAATAGGACAAGCACCCCCTGTAGGACTGTGGGTTTCAGTAACTGCGGCCAGCTCACGGCCTTGCAACTTTGTTTTTTATGGGTACCTTCTGCTACCCATCCGGGTTCCAGTACCGTCAGCTGGTTCTCGGCAGTGCCTTTGGCTTAGGTGCCTCCACGGTATCCGAGTTCCAGCAACGTCTGCTGGTCCTTGGTAGTGCTTTCTAGCACAGGTATCTCCTGCTTAGTAACCGGGTTCCAGTAACGTCAGCTGGTCCTCAGTAGTGACATTGGCTCTTGTTCCTTCTGCTACCCATCTGGGTTCCAGCACCGTCAGCTGGTCCTTGGTAGTGCCATTGGCTCTTGTTCCATCTGCTGCCCCTCCAGGTTCCAGCACCGTCAGCTGGTTCTCGGCAGTGCCTTTGGCTTAGGTGCCTCCTCGGTATCCGAGTTCCAGCAACGTCTGCTGGTCCTTGGTAGTGCTTTCTAGCACAGGTACCTCCTGCTTAGTAACCAGGTTCCAGCACCGTCAGCTGGTCCTCGGTAGTGCCATTGGCTCTTGTTCCTTCTGCTGCCCCTCCGGGTTCCAGCACCGTCAGCTGGTTCTCGGCAGTGCTTTTGGCTTAGGTGCCTCCTTCTCGGTATCCGGGTTCCAGCAACGTCTGCTGGTCCTTGGTAGTGCTTTCTGGCACAGGTACCTCCTGCTTAGTAACCGGGTTCCAGTACCATCAGCTGGTCCTCGGTAGTGCCATTGGCTCTTGTTCCTTCTGCTGCCCCTCCGGGTTCCAGCACAGTCAGCTGGTTCTCGGCAGTTCCTTTGGCTTAGGTGCCTCCTTCTCGGTATCCGAGTTCCAGCAACGTCTGCTGGTCCTTGGTAGTGCTTTCTAGCACAGGTACCTCCTGCTTAGTAACCAGGTTCCAGCACCGTCAGCTGGTCCTCGGTAGTGCCATTGGCTCTTGTTCCTTCTGCTGCCCCTCCGGGTTCCAGCATCGTCAGCTGGTCCTCGGTAGTGCCATTGGCTCTTGTTCCTTCTGCTGCCCCTCCGGGTTCCAGCACCGTCAGCTGGTTCTCGGCAGTGCCTTTGGCTTAGGTGCCTCCTTCTCGTATCCGGGTTCCAGCAACGTCTGCTGGTCCTTGGTAGTGCTTTCTGGCACAGGTACCTCCTGCTTAGTAACCGGGTTCCAGTACCATCAGCTGGTCCTCGGTAGTGCCATTGGCTCTTGTTCCTTCTGCTACCCATCCGGGTTCCAGCACCGTCAGCTGGTCCTCGGTAGTTCCATTGGCTCTTGTAGCTTCTGCTACCCATCCGGGTTCCAGCACCGTCAGCTGGTTCTCGGCAGTGTCTTTGGCACAGGTACTCCCTCCTGCCCAGCTTGGTTCCAGCATGCCAGCTGTTTCCGGGTAGTGTCAACGTCACTTTGCCACCAATACGTTGTCCTGTCGTGTTGCGGTCAGGTTAGCCGACTTTATGGTGCCTGCAGTTTAGGTGCTTCCTATGTGGGCTGCGGGTTCTGGCAATAAAGGCTGGTTCCGTAGTGCCAATAGGACAAGCACCCCCTGTAGGACTGTGGGGTTCGGTAACTGCGGCCGGCTCACGGCCTTGCAACTTTGTTTTTCATGGGTACCTTCTGCTATCCATCCGGGTTCCAGCACCGTCAGCTGGTTCTCGGCAGTGCCTTTGGCTTAGGTGCCTCCTTCTCGGTACCGAGTTCCAGCAACGTCTGCTGGTCCTTGGTAGTGCTTTCTAGCACAGGTACCTCCTGCTTAGTAACCGGGTTCCAGTACCATCAGCTGGTCCTCGGTAGTGCCATTGGCTCTTGGTCCTTCTGCTGCCCCTCCGGGTTCCAGCACCGTCAGCTGGTTCTCGGCAGTGATTTTGGCTTAGGTGCCTCCTTCTCGGTATCCGGGTTCCAGCAACGTCTGCTGGTCCTTGGTAGTGCTTTCTGGCACAGGTACCTCCTGCTTAGTAACCGGGTTCCAGTACCATCAGCTGGTCCTCGGTAGTGCCATTGGCTCTTGTTCCTTCTGCTGCCCCTCCGGGTTCCAGCACAGTCAGCTGGTTCTCGGCAGTGCCTTTGGCTTAGGTGCCTCCTTCTCGGTATCCGAGTTCCAGCAACATCTGCTGGTCCTTGGTAGTGCTTTCTAGCACAGGTACCTCCTGCTTAGTAACCAGGTTCCAGCACCGTCAGCTGGTCCTCGGTAGTGCCATTGGCTCTTGTTTCTTCTGCTACCCATCCGGGTTCCAGCACCGTCAGCTGGTCCTCGGTAGTTCCATTGGCTCTTGTAGCTTCTGCTACCCATCCGGGTTCCAGCACCGTCAGCTGGTTCTCGGCAGTGTCTTTGGCACAGGTACTCCCTCCTGCCCAGCCTGGTTCCAGCACACCAGCTGTTTCCGGGTAGTGTCAACGTCACTTTGCCACCAATACGTTGTCCTGTCGTGTTGCGGTCGGGTTAGCCGACTTTATGGTGCCTGCAGTTTAGGTGCTTCCTATGTGGGCTGCAGGTTCTGGCAATAAAGGCTGGTTCCGTAGTGCCAATAGGACAAGCACCCCCTGTAGGACTGTGGGTTTCGGTAACTGCGGCCGGCTCGCGGCCTTGCAACTTTGTTTTTCATGGGTACCTTCTGCTATCCATCCGGGTTCCAGCACCGTCAGCTGGTTCTCGGCAGTGCCTTTGGCTTAGGTGCCTCCTTCTCGGTACCGAGTTCCAGCAACGTCTGCTGGTCCTTGGTAGTGCTTTCTAGCACAGGTACCTCCTGCTTAGTAACCTGGTTCCAGTACCATCAGCTGGTCCTCGGTAGTGCCATTGGCTCTTGGTCCTTCTCCTGCCCCTCCGGGTTCCAGCACCGTCACCTGGTTCTCGGCAGTGCTTTTGGCTTAGGTGCCTCCTTCTCGGTATCCGGGTTCCAGCAACGTCTGCTGGTCCTTGGTAGTGCTTTCTAGCACAGGTACCTCCTGCTTAGTAACCAGGTTCCAGCACCGTCAGCTGGTCCTCGGTAGTGCCATTGGCTCTTGTTCCTTCTGCTGCCCCTCCGGGTTCCAGCATCGTCAGCTGGTCCTCGGTAGTGCCATTGGCTCTTGTTCCTTCTGCTGCCCCTCCGAGTTCCAGCATCATCAGCTGGTCCTCGGTAGTGCCATTGGCTCTTGTTCCTTCTGCTGCCCCTCCGGGTTCCAGCACCGTCAGCTGGTTCTCGGCAGTGCCTTTGGCTTAGGTGCCTCCTTCTCGGTATCCGGGTTCCAGCAACGTCTGCTGGTCCTTGGTAGTGCTTTCTGGCACAGGTACCTCCTGCTTAGTAACCGGGTTCCAGTACCATCAGCTGGTCCTCGGTAGTGCCATTGGCTCTTGTTCCTTCTGCTACCCATCCGGGTTCCAGCACCGTCAGCTGGTCCTCGGTAGTGCCATTGGCTCTTGTTCCTTCTGCTGCCCCTCCGGGTTCCAGCACCGTCAGCTAGTTCTCAGCAGTGCCTTTGGCTTAGGTGACTCCTTCTCGGTATCCGAGTTCAAGCAACGTCTGCTGGTCATTGGTAGTGCTTTCTGGCACAGGTACCTCCTGCTTAGTAACCAGGTTCCAGCACCGTCAGCTGGTCCTCGGTAGTGCCATTGGCTCTTGGTCCTTCTGCTGCCCCTCCGGGTTCCAGCACCGTGAGCTGGTTCTCGGCAGTGCTTTTGGCTTAGGTGCCTCCTTCTCGGTATCCGGGTTCCAGCAACGTCTGCTGGTCCTTGGTAGTGCTTTCTGGCACAGGTACCTCCTACTTAGTAACCGGGTTCCAGTACCATCAGCTGGTCCTCGGTAGTGCCATTGGCTCTTGTCCCTTCTGCTGCCCCTCCGGGTTCCAGCACAGTCAGCTGGTTCTCGGCAGTGCCTTTGGCTTAGGTGCCTCCTCGGTATCCGAGTTCCAGCAACGTCTGCTGGTCCTTGGTAGTGCTTTCTAGCACAGGTACCTCCTGCTTAGTAACCAGGTTCCAGCACCGTCAGCTGGTCCTCGGTAGTGCCATTGGCTCTTGTTCCTTCTGCTGCCCCTTCGGGTTCCAGCATCGTCAGCCTCCTCTGTAGTGCCATTGGCTCTTGTTCCTTCTGCTGCCCCTCCGGGTTCCAGCACCGTCAGCTGGTTCTCGGCAGTGCCTTTGGCTTAGGTGCCTCCTTCTCAGTATCCGGGTTCCAGCAACGTCTGCTGGTCCTTGGTAGTGCTTTCTGGCACAGGTACCTCCTGCTTAGTAACCGGGTTCCAGTACCATCAGCTGGTCCTCGGTAGTGCCATTGGCTCTTGTTCCTTCTGCTACCCATCCGGGTTCCAGCACCGTCAGCTGGTCCTCGGTAGTTCCATTGGCTCTTGTAGCTTCTGCTACCCATCCGGGTTCCAGCACCGTCAGCTGGTTCTCGGCAGTGTCTTTGGCACAGGTACTCCCTCCTGCCCAACCTGGTTCCAGCACGCCAGCTGTTTCCGGGTAGTGTCAACGTCACTTTGCCACCAGTACTTTGTCCTGTCGTGTTGCGGTCGGGTTAGCCGACTTTATGGTGCCTGCAGTTTAGGTGCTTCCTATGTGGGCTGCGGATTCTGGCAATAAAGGCTGGTTCCGTAGTGCCAATAGGACAAGCACCCCCTGTAGGACTGTGGGTTTCGGTAACTGCGGCCGGCTCGCGGCCTTGCAACTTTGTTTTTCATGGGTACCTTCTGCTGCTCCTCAGGGTTCCAGCACCATCGGCTGGTTCTCGGCAGTGCCTTTGGCTTAGGTTCCTCCTTCTCGGTATCCGAGTTCCAGCAACGTCTGCTGGTCCTTGGTAGTGCTTTCTAGCACAGGTACCTCCTGCTTAGTAACGAGGTTCCAGCACCGTCAGCTGGTCCTCGGTAGTGCCTTTGGCTCTTGTTCCTTCTGCTGCATATGATAATCAGGCGTCTTACCTGTCCCGACGCCAGGCATATGTAGTGATGGGGGCTGCCATGATGAGGGCGGAGCCAGTGCGTCCCGCTACCCATGAGGCAGTGTGCCAGAAGCTAGGCTGTGGGAAGGTGCTGGACGCCTCTGGAGCCGGAGACTGGGCGCGGGGGCGCGCTGCAGGACAGGAGCGCGCCGGGTAGAGCACGCCAAGGGGTGAGGGGACGCAACAGTCTGCTGGTCCTTGGTAGTGCTTTCTAGCACAGGTACCTCCTGCTTAGTAACCAGGTTCCAGCACCGTCAGCTGGTCCTCGGTAGTGCCATTGGCTCTTGTTTCTTCTGCTGCCCCTCCGGGTTCCAGCACCGTCAGCTGGTCCTCGGTAGTGCCATTGGCTCTTGTTCCTTCTGCTGCCCCTCCGGGTTCCAGCACCGTCAGCTGGTCCTCGGTAGTGCCATTGGCTCTTGTTCCTTCTGCTGCCCCTCCGGGTTCCAGCACCGTCAGCTGGTCCTCGTTAGTGCCATTGGCTCTTGTTCCTTCTGCTACCCATCCGGGTTCCAGTACCGTCAGCTGGTTCTCGGCAGTTCCTCAGCCTTCTTGTACCTTCTGCTACATTTCCAAGTTCAAGCTTTTGGAAATGGTTTTTGGTTATCACTCTGGATCTCCCTGAT
This sequence comes from Dendrobates tinctorius, assembly GCF_039654945.1. Classification (NCBI taxonomy): domain Eukaryota; kingdom Metazoa; phylum Chordata; class Amphibia; order Anura; family Dendrobatidae; genus Dendrobates; species Dendrobates tinctorius. The sequence goes on from NW_027361694.1 coordinate 9,817,333, forward strand.
GACGACCCTGAAGACGACAACCCTGAAGACCACCCCGAAGAAGACAACGACCACGAAAACGATGACCCTGAAGGCGACGACCCGGAAGACCACCCCGAAGAAGACCAAAAAGATGACCCTGAAGAAGATGACCAAGAGGACAAAGAACATGAAGACAACCACCAAGATACAGAACAACAAGAAGCAGAAGACCAAGAAGCAGAAGAACAAAAAGCAGAAGAACATTAAGCATATGACTAAAAATCAGAGCAAAAGATATTATCTAAATTAAAAGCAGAAGAAGACTAAGCAGTGTATGGGGGTGAGTCCGTTCCTCCTCGTGGTGCCCCTGGAAAATGCCTGCTGCTGCACGCCAAACTGAACGCGGACAAATCCTGTTGTAAATCTTTTGTGACAGGCAGAACGGAAGGTGCAATCTTCAAACTTTTATAGATAACAACTACAGGAATGCCTGTCACAAATAAGAATATGATGAAGAAGAAGAATAGGAAGAAGATGAAAAAGTAGAATATGAAGAAGAATAATAGTTGAATAAGAAGAATATGAAGAATGTAAAAAAAAAGAATACTAGAAAGAAGGTGAAGAAGAAGAAGATGAATAAGGTGAAGAAGTTGATGAAAAAGATGCTGCTGCTGCTGCTGCTGCTGAGGATCATGAAGGAGAAAGTGTGGGAGAAGTAAAAAAGAAGGTGAAGAGCATGAAAGTAGTGAAACATACATATCTGACAAAATCTAAAAAAGGTTAACATAAGTCAATATCTTTGTAACTCCGAACGTCTTTAAAAAAAAAAAAAATATATTCCTGCTATTCCATTTGATTGGGCTAAACCTCCTATGCCTTTAATGTCTCCTCCACCTCCCCCAATACATTCTACATTATTATTAGTTGTTTTTCTTCATGTAGAATTAACCTACAAGGAAAGAAAGTGTTTTTTTTAATTCCAATATTTCTCTCCCACTGACTTGCATTGGTTTCCGGTATCGGAATTGGTAATATCCGATACTTTTTGGGTATCGGCCCGATCTAATCCGATCCGATATTTCACGATATCGGATGGTATCAGTCAACACTAGTCATGTGATATGACGTTGGGGCGCTGTGTAGATCGTATGGTGAACACATGGGTGCTATTGTGTACATTTGCAGATGAAAGGCGATACAGAGACCGGCACACTAACCACCATACCAAATTATTTTCTTTATGTATATCGCTATACATAACACGTGAGGACAGTGTAATAAGGGACAGCACTATACATAACATGTGAGAACAGTGTAATAAGGGACAGCACTATACATAACACGTTAGGGCAGTGTAATAAGGGACAGCACTATACATAACATGTGAGGACAGTGTAATAAGAGACAACACTATACATAACACATGAGGACAGTGTAATAAGGGACAGCACTATACATAACACGTTAGGACAGGGTAATAAGGGACAGCTCTATACATAACATGTGAGGACAGTATAATAAGGGACAACACTATACATAGCACGTTAGGGCAGTGTAATAAGGGACAGCACTATACATAACACTTGAGGACAGTGTAATAAGGGACAGCACTATACATACTGTAACACGTGAGGGCAGTGTAATAAGGGATAGCACTAAACATAACGCGTGAGGACAGTGTAATAAGGGATAGCACTATACATTACCTGAAGATACTGTGTAATAAGGGCCAGCACTATACATAACGACAAGACACTATATAACCTCTTCATGAATGGAGCTTTTTTCGGTTTTGCGTTTTCGTTTTTCGCTCCACTTTCCAGAGCCATAAATTTTTTTATTTTTCCATCTAGGGCCATGTGAGGGCTTATTTTTTGCAGTACGAGATGTACTTTTAAATGACAACCACTGGTTTTACCATGTTGTTTACTCAAAAACTGGAAAAAAATTCCAAGTGCTGAGAAATTGCAAAAAAAAGTGCAATCCCACACTTGTTTTTTGTTTGGCTTTTTTTGCTACGTTCACTAAATGCTAAAACTGACCTGCCATTGTGATTCTCCAGGATCATACTCGCTTGCGAGAGACTCAAGAGTGGCAAGAGAATTTTTCTCCTCAAAATTTGGGGTGCGTTTTATAATCCGGAGCGTTTTATAATCCTCAAAATACGGTAAACTACTGATTCCTATTTGGCAACACTACAATTACAGAACTATATATGCAGCACATACTGTATACACAAATGCCCACTATACATGTACACACATATATCATTTATAAATATAGAAACATAAACTATATATACAGTATACAGACACATACAGTGTGTACAAGCACATATATAAAGTATATACAGTATACTGTTATGAATGAGTCACCGAGGAGGAGAAAACAAAAATACAAGCTAAGTCCAGAAAACCGGAGAGGTTGGTAGCTATCGGATTGCAGACCCCTGATCCTATACACCACAACTAACAGTAGCCGTGGGGGGTTCCTACGGTGCCCTAGATCCCTCGTCACAGCTGGAGAACTACATAAGCCTAAAGAAGGAAAGGTGAAATCTAAACTGCCCCAGAGCAGACCCCAAAGCAATAGACAGCCCCCAACATGTATTGTCGGTGAAAAACAGATGAAAACACAAACACAGACAGAAAGACAGGCTGAGCAAACGATGGGGCCCAACTAACTAGATAGGACAGGACAGAAAAGATGCTGGCTGCAATCCGCAAAAAACCCTACCAAAAATGTCCCAACCGTCTGATAGGGAAAAGGCCCTGAAGTCACTAGACTTCAAAATCACTATATCAGCACTCAGGTATATTCTGAAAACAGAGCAAAGAGATCAACTGATCAGAGACAAAAATGGAATTCAGCCAGTCCCAACCAGGACTGGCTGAATACAAACACTAAGGAAACCAGGCAAAATCTCATGGAATAATAGCAGGGCAAAAAACTTAGCTTTTAGTAGACAGGAACTAAGCTGGATGCAAGAGCTCAGAGCAGAAAGGATCACCAGCAGCCCTGCAGGGCGTCGGCTGCCTTATATCCACTCAGAAATTCCAGATGTCCAATCACACTCTGCCTGTTCAGATGACAGGTTCTTCCCATCCCAATCAATTTCACTACCTCTCTTCACCAGCAGAGGGAGTTCATCAGACATCAAAGGTGAAGGGGAGAATTAATTCACAACAGTATACAGATGCATACAGTGTGTACAAGCACATATATAAAGTATATACAGTATACAGATGCATACAGTGTGTACAAGCACATATACAAAGTATATACACACAAACATTCAGTTTATATACAGTATGCAGTATATACAGTATACAGTTTATATATTTACACAATATACTGCACACATGCAGTATACAAATATAATATACATACACATACTATATACTGTATGTACATGACATGTATATACAGTATATGTATATATTGTGTATATATATATATATATAAAATATATATATATATACACATACTCAAGAAAATAAAGGGAACACTAAAATACCACATCCTATGTTACAGTGTTCTGTTATGATTGGGTCACCGAGGAGAAAAACAAAACCAAGCTAAGTCACAGAAAACCAGAGAGGTTGTTAACTACGTGGATTGCAGACTCCTGATCCTAACCACACAACTAACAGCAGCCGTGGAGCGTGCCTACGATGATTTTAGACGCCTCCTCACAGTCGGAGGACTAAATAAGCCAAAAGCAAGAAAAGGGGAAATCTAAACTGCCCTAGAGCAGACTCCAAAGGAATAGACAGCCTCCACACATGTATTGACGGTGAAACAAGATGAAAGCACAAACACAGGTAGGAAAGTAGGCTGAGCAAACGATGGGGCCCACACTAACTAGAAAGGAAAGATACTGTCTGCAATCACGCCAAAAAAACCTGCAAAAATGTCCAACACTTCTGATAGCAAAAAAATCCTGAAGTCACTAGACTTCACCCACTATATCAGCACTCTGGCATATTCTGAGAACAGAGCAAAAAGAGGCCAATCTAATAAGGGACAAAAAGCAAACTGGCACATATAGTAACATAAGAGTCGAAATTCAGCACAGCCCCAGCCGGGGCTGGCTGACCACACAAAAACTGAATATACAAAACCAAATCAAATTTGAACATTAGCAGAGAAAACTTCGCTTGAGAAGACAGGAACTGAGCTGGAAACCAAGACCTCAGGAGGCAGAAAAAAATCACCAGCATGGGAATAGGGAGTCGGCTGTCTTAAATCCAGTCTGAGACTCCAGATGTCCAATCGTCATCCTCATTATCAGGTGGCAGGTCTCTGTTAATTAGATCAGCTTCATTACCTCCTGCCACCACCAGAGAGAGCCCGGAAAGAGAACTCACAACTCCTCTGTCAGCACAAACAGTTCCCTCACCAGAAACCAGAGGCAGACCAGAAAATGAGTTCACAACAGTGTTCCCTTTAATTTTTGAGCAGTATATATATATATATATATACATACACATACTCAAATGCACCACAGATATTCACAATCATACTAGATACTGTATATATGCACACACATACTATGTACACATTGTAACGAATGGAAGCGGAGTCACAGATGTTGTAGTGCACATTCGTTTATTGCTATTTTTAAGGAACCTCAGGACCACGGACTGGGGGGCTCAGAAGGGGGGGTGACTATGTGAACCCCAGACACCCGTAGTAAGACCCCTCAAAAAGGATCAGATTGAAGTGTTCAGGGGACGCAGGTGCTACCTCCAGTTAGACCCCGGACACATGGAAGCTGGCCCAGCGCAACAGGTGATCAGGCAGGGATAACAGGTAGCGTTGAACTTGACAGGCGGGAAGCAGTAGCACAGGACGGAGCTGGCACAGGCAGTACTGACGTTGTCCAGGGAAATGGAGTGACGGACAGCTGAGCGGAATGGTACTTGCAAAGGCAGCACTGGTATCGTCCCGAGTACGGAGTAGAGAGCCGCTGGTAGTTTTGGAAAACAAACAGTATTAGCTGTGCACTGGCAGGACACAAGCGGTACTTCAGACAGAATACAGGCACAACAGTACAGGAATCGGAAACTAGCAACAGGAAACACTTGTTGCTCCGTTGTCTCCACTATGGTAGAGGGGCCAGAAATAGTACTCACTACAACACCATTGGTCGGGAGCATATTTGAAAAACACGTGCTGTCTCTTTAAGAGACCGGAAGCGCGCACGACCTCAGCGTCATACCAGGAGATCTGCTGGCAGCGTGCCAGGAAGCAGGAGCAGAAGAGGGACCAGGGGCTGAGGCTGAGCAGCGGGAAGCAGACTGGGAGAGGGGACCCCGACGGGGACCCTGTGGAGGTGCTTGTAATGATGTTAGTATCCCCCTCTTTATACCCCCTCTTTCTCAAGCCTGCGTAAAATATCTCCAGTAGGAGAATAGCCTGGATATTCTCCCTAGGCTCCAATGATCTTTCCTCAGGACCGAAGCCCTTCCAATCCACCAAGTAATAGTGTCAAGGTGAAAATATATTTTCTTATATAACTTTTATATTTTTATGCTGTGAAACAATAAGTTTTTCCTAATTGCTTGCTAATGCAAATGTAACTGTATTAAAGATGGCTGCCAGTGTTCACTTTCACTTAAATTCAGTGTCTAAAGAGTTAAGTTAAGTTTCATTTCTCCTAAAAAAGATAACTCAGGAATGTGAAGAAGGAGTAACCATCGGGAGACGTTTTGACGAATCAGAGAGAGACTGGACACTAGATGTATACTGCATAAACCCCGCCTAATGCACGCCTTCCCCTAACACTCAATATAGTATTGTGTATTTGTAAATAAAAGTCAGTTGTTGTACTGCTCCTGACAGGTGTGGATGCAGGACATTAGCTAAGACTGAATCAGCTGCGTGTCTGAGTCATTCTTAATCGGTACCAGATGTTTTGCGCTCGCACAATGATTTGGAATGACTGGTGAATGAGGATTCATTGTCGTTTACGACCCCGACAATTTGGAGCCCAACGGGGGGCGTGGACAGTGATCCGAGGCTCCTCTGGACCCATGCTTGGATGTCTGTGGATGATACCTGTAGTGGCTGACCTCGAGGACTGATCACCCTCCAAAACACGGTAAGTGAGATCATATACACTGTATGTGTCACACTTGCTAGTGTCTCAGCCGTTATTGGTTTGTCTGTGGTCTCCTTGGGTCTGAGGGGTGACCGGTCGAGTGGTGAGACCGAGTGCGATCCTGTGCCACGCTCTGAACCAGCAACTGAGAGACGTTGCATTCTGCGCGTCCTCGTGTACACCACACCTCCTCCACCGGTCATTGTACTCCATTCAACCACCCTACCCGTGACTATTGTCTAGTAGTGAAGTGGAGTGATAAATTGAGCTAGTTGCAGATTGTGGGGCAACCTAGAGGAAGGGATAGGAGACGCAGCCTCTGTGATATTGTACCAGCTAGGTAATTAAGACGTCCCGAGAAGGGACCACCTGTATTTCTGTGGAGGGCTCTCACTAGGAGACCGCCTCCCGACTGTTGGAATATCGTGGCAGGATAATCTGTTAATCACTGCTGTTCAAGGTTAGGGAAAGGAAATATTGAGCGCGAGGCTCTTTTCCTAGTACGTCGAACGTGAGGCTCCGTACTGTGGAACATCAGTGTTGATATCGCTACCAGTGGTTTTTCTGCAGAGAACCATAGTATTCTGTAAGAGTCATGCTGCGTATCTTAAAGCAGAAGAAGTCTGTGCCCCACAAGTTAGATGAGGATGCTGTGGAGGTCAAGGCAATAGTAGCGTCACGGGAAGGCAAGAAGGCAGTCAAGAATGTTGAGAGATTGTATAAGCATGTAGGATTGCCCTCGTCAGGGAGATTACAGCCGGCTATGTGGCATAATCTCATAGAGAACAAACGAGGCATGTTGAAAGATAAAGGATTGTTAGAACAAGCACAAGCTCATCTGCGAGTTGCGCGAGGCTTGAAGAATGAAGGATGGAAAAAGATTGATGGGGAACAGTCAGGGAAAGATACCTGAAGAAGGAAATCGGTTATGTGATATAATTGAGGATAGATATGGAAGTAGTGCAGCAAAGAACCTGGAAAAAGTATTAATCAAATCCAAAGTGCAAGATAGGCAGGCTGTGTGAATCCTTGTATATATGTCTATGAGAACCTCTGAATAAGATGAGAGATGAGTAATTGAGTAAAAAAAAAAAAAAAAAAAATCAGTGAATGAGCACGTATGAATGAATCATCACACATCATTTTTGTATCAAGAGATTTGTGACCTTTCTAGTTGTGGTGGAATCCCGGACAGATGCGTTATAGATATTTCAAATCTACATCTGAGACTGAATGAATTGAGTAATGATATAGTTCGTGTTATATGTGGCATTACATTGTAAAGTTTCCTGAATGCATTTGGCCAGAAAAAGGGCAAGGCATGGTTAATCTCATTATACAGTTATCTGCCCTTACAGTGAAATCCCGTGATTTTGAGTTTCTTTGTAGAAATTGATTTTGATAAGTCTAAAGAACTACAGAATTCTGTGAAGGACGACGCTGCATTCTGACGGGAGGGGTGAAGGATGGAGCTGCGTAGTTTCTTCTCCCTTCGCTCTTATCTCTGCTGAGTGTGAGTTGTGCTCAAAATTCTCTGTAATTCTATCCGTAAGGTACACGCTGAAAGATTTGTGCATTTTAAAGCAACAGTACTTAATTGAAGATTGGAAGTTAAAAGTAAGATATGGTGCCTAATTTAGAAGGGAATTGTAAGTGATTGCTTGGTCATTAATGTGTTTGAACCTGCTTCTAGTTGTGTGATTGATTTGTATAGCAAATTGTGTCAAATTACAAAAGACAGAGAAGGAAGGAAGCAGTAAAACAAGTGGGACAAACATTGAAAAAGGCAAAAACACCAGAGTGTGAATGTTTGGATGTACAAAAAGGCACAGACAAGGGAAGAAAATAGCAAGTGAATAAATGATGCTTGAGAATGTGCAGCAGTGTGGAAGGTGTATTATGAATGTTTGATTGACAAAGTGTAACCAGAGACCCAGACAAAACAGATGGACTTGTAAACACTGTGGTCAGACTCAGACAAATCCAGACTGAATAGCTACTTGTGTGACCTGTGCTACTGACCTAAGAGAATTGCACTAAATCCTATCCAGACAAGATCATAAGAAGCTGACATAATAGTGTGGATAGTGGGTAGTGGGGACATTGGCCCTTGAGGAGTAAGCTGACAGTAGACATCAGACGGCCAACCCCATCAGGACCTAGAAGTGTGACTAGAATAAGAAAGATACAGGTGTATTATCCCTGGAGCCCCTCTGACCAGCTAGCTTTGCTGAAGCAGCTGCCTGCCCCTGAAGACCAACCATTCCCGTTTTACAGACACACAGATGTGACAAAGAATCAGGCTTGGGGCATGGATGATAAATCTGCACGATCTGGGGAGACGTACTGTGAGTCACTAAGACAATGGGCTGCAGTGGAACAATCAGAGCAGTCTGTACTCCTGACTAATGTGACACAGCAAAAAGGAGAGAGAGTAGAGATATACCTTGGACGGTTACAGCTGAAATGGGCAGACATGGGGTACATTTGCATAAATCCACTTGATGTTAGAATACTGGTGGATGCATTCATTGACGGTATGAACAAAGACTTACGAGACGCAGTACAGACAGCCAGACCTGAATGGAGACATGTAGATCCGAAAGACCTCCTTAAGGTAGCTAAAGAAATTGAGCAAACAAGGACAATAAAACGACCTGTCATGTATGCTGGAGCACAAGGAAAAAAGTGGAGACGTAATAGGAAAGGCATGTGAGATGACACTGACGTTTCTTTTGACAATCTATTCCCCACATGACATCCATGCCATACTCCTACAAGTTCAACCAAAACATCTGTCTATGGCCAGACAGCTCCGACTTGAGTGTGCTCTACTAATTCCTGAGTATGTCACTCCTCAAAAGATGTAACGTTCTGAATCCAGCCACCCTCCTGCCTGTGGATTCAGAAAAGGGGGAATTGGTGACCGTATTAGCGAGTGAGGAAAGATACTTTGACATGACGCATGAACATGTCTGCATAGAACTGATGAGTCAGGAGACAGTTGGGTTTGCACACATTCATGAAAAACCTGTTCCTAATGCAGACTTTGAGTTTCTTTTTTGTAGATGGCCCCAGATACCACCAGGATGGACGATTCTACACTGGATATGCAGTAGTATCCTCACATGAGGTAATCCGAGCGGAACCACTCTCTCCTCACATGTCGGCGCAGGAGGCAGAGTTGAAGGCACTCACTGAGGCGTGTAGAGCCGCTGCAGGTAAAGTCGCTAATATTTTCACAGATTCGAAGCCCATTAAAAATGCAGAGCTGGTGAAACAATTGATGGAGGCATTGATGTTACCAGTCCAGGTTGGCATTGTCAAGGTAAAAGCACACACAAAGGTGACTCCGTGGAGGTAGAGGGCAATAGAAGGGCGAACGAGGCTGCTAAAATAGCACAAGGCGGCCTAGAGAGAGCAGTGGACGGTGGCGGGGAGTCAGCGTATTCCAGCCACATTGGGTCTAGATGTCCTGAAATCCCTCCAGCAAAAGGCTGCCCAAACAGAGAAGGTACACCGGGGGTGACTGGGAGCTGAGCTGAACTCAAATGGAGTATGGGAGAATAAGGATAAAATGTGCCCACCAAAGTCCCTGTTCCCAATCATGGCGCAAGCAGCACATGGCCCCAATCACACCTCAAAAAGTCACATGTGTGCCATGGTAGATGCCTTCTGGATCGCTCCTGGCTTCAGTTGCGCAGCCGCGAAACTTGTACAATCATGCCTCATCTGTGCACAGCACAACCCAGGTAAAACAGTAAAAGTCCCTAAGAAAGCGACACCTAGGCCTCTCTACCCGTTTCAGAGACGGCAGATTGACGACATACAGCTACCAAGGCAGGAGTGTATGCAAATATCCTAGTATGTGTAGATCTCTTCTCTGGATGGCCAGAGGCCTACCCGGTGAAAACGGCTACAGCTCGAGCTACTGCAAAGAAACTGGTGATGGAACTAGTACCACGATTCGGTGTCCCTGAAACAATTGAATCAGACAGAGGTACACACTTTACTGCTGAGGTAATGCAAAATGTAATGCAAATGATAGGTGTAGAACAAGCATTTCATACACCCTACCACCCACAGAGTTCAGGGAAGGTAGAGAGAATGAACGGGACACTAAAATTGAAAATACAGAAAACTATGGAACAAACCCATAGACCATGGCCAGAGTGTCTCCCATTAGCATTATTCTCAGTAAGGTACACACCCACGGGGAAAGCTAAACTGTCACCCTTCGAGATACTGTTTGGAAGACCACCGAACACAGGGTTGTACTACCCACAGGTCTTAACACTCAATGTGGATAATTTGACAAGTTATGTAATCCAGTTGCAAAAGCATTTAACTCAAATGCATTCTCTAGTTTTCTCTTCCATTCCAGATCCAGATAGTGTGGAAGGAACTCACTGTCTACAACCTGGTGATTACGTATATGTCAAGAAACACTCCAGAAAGACCCTTGAACCCCGATATCAAGGACCTTACCAAGTACTCCTAACAACGCCTACTTCTGTTAAGTTGGAAGGACGACCAACCTGGATCCACGCATCGCATTGCAAACTAGCCACAGGAATTAACAAAGCATAAGAGTAATATACCTTGCAACGAGTCATCTGGATATGAGAAAGGAACTCCCACCTGTGGAAATCCCGATGTAGGGTATTGTAGCCCTTTAGGACAACTTCCAAATTGGTGTATGCTTCAGAATGTATCTGCGTTCATAGATTTAGTTCATAGACTGGTATTACAACATTCAGCCCTATGGGACCTACCTAGTGACATGTACTGGGTATGTGGAGACAATGCATATAAATGGTTGCCAGTAGGGGTAAAAGGTGCTTGTACTCTGGGTCGTTTTACTCCAGCTACCTTTGTTATTCCGAATGACCAGTTGAATACTCAGAGCATACCTAAACACCACTGCCTGTGTCATGAATTTGTTGAAAGGTTTGAAGCCCACTGATTGCCCAGATTACGTCCCACTAATTCATAAGGAACCCAAACTAAAGGTCCCAGGAGAAGTAACTGTATTAGCTGACAATTACACCTGCTAAAATTCCCACGACACCACAGGTACACCAGTAGGGATCTTCGAGACAGGTTTCTGCAAAGAGAATAGTTCTCTAGATACTGACTTGTTAATCAAACATACACAATGTATGTATGACATTTATTGGGTATGTGGAGATGGTAAGCTCCGTCCTAGGTTGCCAAATGCCTGGACAGGCCAATGCACCCTTGTTAAACTAGCTATGCAGTTCAAGATTCTACCCTGGGATCCAAAGATACCTGATGAACCTACCAGGAAAAGGAGAAGCCTCGATCAGCTCCATATGAGTTATGAAGAAGATCCACTAGTATATATTGATGCTATTGGAGTGCCAAGGGGGGTGCCTGACCAATTTAAAGCCCAGAACCAGATCTATGCTGGCTTTGCTTCTATAATCCCACAGGTGCAGATTAATAAAAATGTTGAATGGATCAATTACATATATTACAGTGAACAAAGGTTTGTCAATTTCAGCCAAGATGCCTTCCAAGGTATAGTTGAAGAATTGGGCCCTAACACTAGAATGACACTCCAAAATCGACTAGCCCTTGATATGATATTAGCTGAGAAAGGAGGAGTTAAAAGATAGCCCTTAAAAAGATAACTGGGTTAGCAGCAGAATTGAAAACTAATGCTGGAGTAGACACATCTTTCTTTTCCGGCTGGTTGGGTGGACTCAAGGGATTCCTTCAACAAGCTTGTATAGTACTGATTGCCCTCCTTGTAATTGGATCAATAACTCTTTGTTGTGTTATTCCCTTGTATAAAAAGGTTATTGCCAAAGCAACTCCGACTGGCACCTTCCTCAATCAAGAAGTAGACCCACCAGAGTACGATGGTACTGATCTAGGGAAGATCCCTAAGTATATTCCCCTCAAGAGAGTAGACAAAACCCCCCATTCTCAGATGATGTTGAGAGACTTAGTTTAGGGACAGCGGGAGAACTCCATGTGAGGTTAGTGAAGGGTTCAGCTGCCTGGAGGCCTCTCGCTAGGGGAGAGCTTCTGAGGTGTCTGGATGAAGAAATCCACCTCCCCTTTTCCCATCACATGGACAGTCTCGAAGGATCTTTCATTAAGGGAAAAACTTAGTGTTTAGGGGGGATTGTCAAGGTGAAAATATATTTTCTTATATAACTTTTATATTTTTATACTGTGAAACAATAAGTTTTTCCTAATTGCTTGCTAATGCAAATGTAACTGTATTAAAGATGGCTGCCAGTGTTCACTTTCACTTAAATTCAGTGTCTAAAGAGTTAAGTTAAGTTTCATTTCTCCTAAAAAAGATAACTCAGGAATGTGAAGAAGGAGTAACCATCGGGAGACGTTTTGACGAATCAGAGAGAGACTGGACACTAGATGTATACTGCATAAACCCCGCCTAATGCACGCCTTCCCCTAACACTCAATATAGTATTGTGTATTTGTAAATAAAAGTCAGTTGTTGTACTGCTCCTGACAGGTGTGGATGCAGGACATTAGCTAAGACTGAATCAGCTGCGTGTCTGAGTCATTCTTAATCGGTACCAGATGTTTTGCGCTCGCACAATGATTTGGAATGACTGGTGAATGAGGATTCATTGTCGTTTACGACCCCGACAATAGGTCTTACCATTTACCCTTTTTATGGCCAAAATGTTCTCTTCCTCAAATACATCCTTCTCACTGACGGGACCAGGAGTGGTACCCGGGTCTTTAAAGAAGGAGCTCAAGACTACTGGTTTTAGGAGAGAAACATGAAAATAATTAGGGACATGAAAAGAAGCAGGCAACTTCAATTTGCACGAGACTACGTTAATTTATTTCAAGACTTCGAAGGGACCAATAAAGTGGGGATGAGGGCATCTTCAGGCGGATGTACTTGGAGGAGAGCCACACTGTGACGGAGTCAGCTTCTGCTGAGTCGATTTCTAGAGTGGACCCTCTGGGTTATTGCACCCACCCACCTAGGGCGAGCTGACCTTGTGAGGAACCACCCCCTATACAGGGAGTGTCAGTGGCAAGACCAAGGGGGTGATCCACCACAACTGCTGGAACCAGACGGCCGGCTCAAGGAAGACTCGGGTGTGAGTGTCTAGCAACAGGGAACGTGCAGGGTACAAGACATAACAAAGCGTGGTCACGGTTTCTTCAATAAAGCATGGTCTCAGGGTTTAATCAGGAATAAAACATAGTTACAAGGACAACGTTAAACATAGCAAGGAGCGTGCGTGGGCACGCCAAGGTCCAAGGCATGATACATGCTAGGTGGCACGCCAGGGTTCCGGCAACGGCTAGATGGCATCGGACTCCGGACATCCGGCAGCGATCGGCAGGCTCCGGGCATCCGGCAGGCCAGCTAGGGTTCAGGCAAGGAGGCACGTCAGAGTTCAATGGTGCATGTTAGGAGACACGCCAAGGTCCAAGGCAGAGTTCCATGCAGGATGCATGCTAGGAGACACACCAGGGTCCAGGGCAGGATTCAAGGAAGGGTGCGTGCTAGGGGGCACACCAGGGTCCAAAGCAGGGTGGGAAGGACGAATCCAATACACAACTAAAAGTCATGATAAAATTGCTTTATTGTGGTGAGGCAAGGCACAAATACAGCATGCTACAAGGCCATTAAAAACATAAACAGCCAATGAGAACACGAAGGCCCATGTTGCCAACAATGCTCATGAAGGTATTGCATGGATGAACAATAGTATGCATTGTAAAGTGTAGAGAAAAACCTAACCACCAATAATACCTAATATGGAGCCCTAATTGGTGTGGCAATATTTGTTTATATATATATATATAATTAGATATCATGATATTCATATATGATTATTATTAGGTTTGCCCCCAATGGATATGGTATACAACATATAAGTGCTATTGGCATTCAGAATTAATTATTTATTATTCTTTATGCCATTAGATTCTGCTATAGATTTATGTGAATCTGGCCCTTTTCCAAGATGGTGGTGCCGGATTCTCCCCTTTTACTGCGCCTGTGTGACTTCCACAGCGCCTCCTGCGTTGACGTCAGGAGTTATGGGCGTCCAGTCTCACGGGGTCCCGCGTGATCTGGGCGTCACACCTCCCTACTGTCATGCCTGGACATGCTGGGTCGTCTCTTTGGCATTCCTTTGTATCGCCGCTTGAGCTCATTATTTACGCACGCAATAGCGTGCGCGTCACTATGGTAACTAAGGCCTCTTTCACACATCAGGTTTTCGCCGTCAGGCGCGATCCGGCGCTTTTGACAGAAACCGGATCCGGCGAAATGCAATGCCGGATCCGGTTTCCCCCCCATTGACTTGCATTTGCGCCGGATCGCGCTGGATCGCGCCGGATGGCCATGCGTTTCATCCGGTTTTCGCCGGATCCGGCAATGTGTCGCGATCCGGCGTCTGGAAAAAACGTCTACTGTAACGTTTTTTGTCTCCGGCGAAAAAGCCGGACACGCCGGATCCGGCGCGTCCGGCTTTTTCACACAATGAAAGCCTATGAGCGCCGCAATGCGCCGGATCCGGCGAAAGCTGGATCCGGTGGCCGGATCAGGTTTTTTTGGTCTGAGCATGCTCAGTAGCTCTGCCCACAAGACATATATAAAAGCAAGACAGTGGGACCCACAGCCACACCCAACATGCCACCCAAGCCAAGAACCAGGAGAAGGCAGCAGACATCTGCAGCACCATCAGCACCACCACCACCCCAAAGGGAACATGCTGAGGAGGGGAGTCCAGAAGCAGATGAGAGACGGTAATTATCAAATCCCCCATTCCTCCAAACTAGGGCCATGGAATATCAAGATATTCATTGGCCCTTTGTTTCTCTTTATTCAACAGCCGCCAAAGAGATGCAGCAGCAGCAGCAGCAGAAATGGCATCACTGGCAGCAGCAACAGCAGCAGCAATACCCACAGCCATGGAGTCTGGCCATCAACAGGACAGCACATCTTCTTCTGGGAGCCCTCCCTCGCATCGTCAGCGTTTGACGGTAAGTTTTTATTTCCAAAATCCATCATCTCTGTAATATATGTCTATTCATTGACTTTTATTTCAAAACAGGAATCATAAGATGAAGAGGAGCTCCCAGAAGAAGAAGGAAGGGGTGGACAGACACCTGGAGTGGGCTCACAATTGGTAAGTTTTTTGCATCAAACGCAGAAACACAACATCACACTACACACAACACATAGAAAACAATGTTCTGCAGACCACACACAGCAAACAAATGCCTACATCCAAAGACATAACATTTTTTGTTTTCTTCTCTAGTATTCCCAATCTGGTGCTCGGCCAAGAGGTCCTCGCAGTGCCTCCCAGGGTCGTTGGCGACAGCAACGCGGCGGTCACCAGCGTGTAAGTATAAATATTTTTGCTTTGTTTTTTTGCACTTTTTATTTCAATTCTTTTGTGGAGGCTAATTATGTTATTTTTGTCTTTTTCTTTAACAGCCTTCACAGCGTGCTCCCGACTCTGACGGTGAGGATGGAGGGATTGATGTGGACCGCCTCATCGATCTCGTCAGAGAAAGGGAGCCGCTCTGGAATATGGCTGACCGCCGCCACGCTGACCTGATAGTTACCCGATGACTCTGGGAGGAAATCTGTTCTCTCCTTGTGGGCCGCTGGGAGGACCTCGAAGCTCGGGCCCAGATTAAAGAGCGTAAGTATATACAGTACCGGTTGCTTGATGTAAACCAGTGTTTCCCGAACTCCAGTCCTCGTGGTCCCCACGGATCATGTGTTCAGGATTTCTATTTACTATGGAAATCCTGAAAACATGACCCCTGGGGACCATGAGGACTGGAGTTTGTGAAACACTGATGTTGTATACTAACCACTCCTTTCTCGTTTCAGGGAACAGAATTGTGAATCGGTGGCGGTCTGTGAGGGATCATTTCAAGAAGGAGTTCAATAAAGAGATGCGGGCCCCGAGTGGATCTGGAGGACGCAGGAGCAAGTACAAGTACGCACAAGCCCTGTCGTTCCTCCGGGAAACAATGCTCACCAGAAGGTAAATATTACACACCACATGTGAAAAGACTGTTAGATGTAACTTTTTTTTTTCAGCCAGGGCCATACCATGTCAGTATTTTAATTGTTTTTTTTTCTCTTTATTACACAGCACGGTGAGCAGCACTCGGGAGCCTGCACGATTGGACCCTTCTGAGGCGATCCCTGAGGAGACCGGCACCGAGGGACACTTCGACCGCCCCGGTACATCTGCACCTTCCCAGCCTTCCCACACATTTGACCCATCTGTCCCATCCACCAGCACAGGAGCATCGTGGCCGCCTACATTACATGAAGCTGCTGGTGAGGAGATCGCTTTCCCTTTACCCCACCCTTCTGCCCCTGCCACCTCTGGTACACCTGCGGGTACTGGGCGGCAGCGGCAGAGGGGTCAGGAAAAGAGTTATGCGCAAGAGTTCTTGCATCTGAATGCATCTTTCCAGAACTGTCTCAAAGTCTTGTCAGAGCAAATCTCCGCAGGCTTTCAGCAGATCAACTCCAGCAGAATGGAGGTGAAGACACTTCTGCAAACCATGCATTCAGAAGCAAGATCTTCGCCAAACCACACCTTTTTCAGGTCTGTTGTGGAGCGCATGGAAACGCTATCTCCTACCCAGCAGATGCATGTAATGCATTCGTGCCACGGTGCTCTACAGCAGGTTACCTCCCAACCTCCACCTCCCACCACTGTAGTTCCTCCACCTGCACCCCCTCCAGCCACTTTCCATCCTCCCCCTCCTATTACATACCAGCAACCTCACCAGTACCAGCAACCTCCCCAGTACCAGACATCTCCCCACTTCCAGCAACCTGCCCCGTACCAAACTCCTTCCCCGTACCAAACTCCTTCCCCGTACCAAACTCCTTCCCCATACAACTTTCCATCAACATCATCTGCTCCTACAGTCCCTGCCCAACCCTCCACTCCACCGCCCACCACCTCTTCTGCCTCCCACATGTCCACCCATTCTGTAGCTTTTTCAACACCATCACCTCTAACTGTTCCTTCCCCACCACGATCCCAGTCCTCTCTCCACACACCCAGTGTCGAAGTGTCCCGCAGCCCCTCCAGCAGTATTTCCACCCCACAGTACACAGATTTGTAATGTCTGTTTTTTGTAATAAAAATGCCCATTGGGTTTAAAACCTTTATTAAAAAAGTTTTTTGCACTTTAAAAACATTTTACAAAAAAAAAAAAATTTAAATAAAAGTTAAATTATCGTTTCACAATGGTTGTCTGTCATTTCTTTCTGCGGCGAACTATGTTTTAAAAAAAGGTTAAATACAGGGTATTTCAAAGGTAAAAAGGTATTCAAAACCAGGTATATAACTGTGGGTAAATTTTAGCTTTTTGCCACAGTTGTGTTCCTGGTTGTGTTTGAAGCAAAGTATTTCACCTAAAAAGTTGTGTTTATTGTTGGTGATTTCCTACCAATGTACACAACTTTTGTTAAAAGGTGAAATACTTTGCATAAAACACAACCAGGTACACACCTGTGGCCTAAAGGTAAAAATAGTAAGACCATGACAAGATAGCCAACTTTGGTTGGCAAAGGTATATACTGTTGGTCCAGAAGGTACACAAGTTTGGTTAGGGCACAAATCTTTCACACTCTGTCATCCTGCCAGTGTACTCTGCCTTGAGGTGACATAAAGTATAGTGCAAAATTGTCCCTCATTACTGAAACCGTCACAGAACTTCTAGTGGTAATATTTCCAATGACAACATCCATCTTCGCCAGTAACTTGCTCTTCTCTCCAACCTGCACTTTCTTCTCTACAACCTGTCAAAGAAGGGCTGTAGGAACATGCTATATCTAGTTTTCCAGTAGCCAATCCCGTTCGGAAGGCCAGAAGGGTAAATTTTAAAAACCGGATCCGGCGTAATCCGTCGAAAAACGGATATAAAAACGGATATAAAAACGGATGAACCGGATGAGACGGATCCGGTTTTGTCTGTCAAGAACAAGATGGATCCGGCAGAATACCGGATCCGGCACTTCAGGTTTTACAAAACATTTGCCGGATCCGGCATTCCGGCACGACGCCGGATCGCGCCTGACGCCGAAAACCTGATGTGTGAAAGTAGCCTTAGGATTACTTCCGGTCGCGCCGCCAGTGTCATTTCTGGCTCCTGCTTGTTATATAATCAGCGTCTTTTACTCTTTTCATTGCGACCCCTGACGAAGGTGTTCCGAAACGCGCGTTGGGGCGGACACAGGGACCCTCGGTTGCCATCCGCCACTCTGTTCAGGTACTATAGATTGTTCACATGAATATGTATTTCTGATTGTTACCTAGGTGTAGTATCATCAAGCCTAGCTACCTGTTTGCCCTATTAGGGCACCATATTAGGTATTATTGGTGGTTAGGTTTTCTCTACACTTTACAATGCATACTATTGTTCATCTATGCAATACCTTCATGAGCATTGTTGGCAACATGGGCCTTTGTGTTTTCATTGGCTGTTTATGTTTTTAATGGCCTTGTAGCATGCTGTATTTGTGCCTTGCCTCACCACAATAAAGCAATTTTATCATGACCTTTTAGTTGTGTATTGGATTCGTCCCCCCTTATGTTATATAGTACGTATATCACAACTGGTCTAATATAGTCCCTGGTTGTACATGTTGGTGATAGGTTATTTAACAATATATTTGGTGATTATATTTTTTCCACATGTCACACATACCAGGTTTCACTACTCTTTCTATTTATTACTTTGTTATTACTGTGTTCTGCACAGGTATCGGTGGTGTTAACATGGACTTCAGAGCCAAAGAAAAAGCTTGGCTCGGACAAGTGGAGCAAGCATTTGGTACAAATGCAGGGACTCCGCAATCAGATGATTTTAAATTTGATGAACTCTGTTCTTCTATTCAGGATTTATTGGTTAAGAGGACAAAATTATGGTGGAACAGGGCGTTCCTTAATAAATATGTTACCAGCAATATGATACCGAGAGGTTTGAGGGTGAGGGTTATTCCCACCTTCCCCCTTTGAGGATGCACAGTTTATTACAAATTGGGAAGAAGCGTGTGGTACTTGTTCACTGACTCTGATGAAGCTTCTTATTGGCCTTAATTATCAAAATATCAGTGAGCTTGATAAGCTCATTGATGTTGATCAGAATGAGTTACGCTCGAATGCCTCTGCTGAGAAGATACGTACGTTCGATACTAATCTTGAGAAAGTTCTTGATGCCACGGTCAAGAAGATTCATGAATCCCAATTAAGTAAGTTTGGCAGAGATCAGAAGGACTACCAACAACATATGGTATATTTGTGGAGGAAGAATAAAATCTCTCCACAATCATTACATCATGCGTCCTCCATTACGTCCCTTTCATCGATGAGTGGCCAATCAGACGTCTCATCTATCTCCATGACAACCAGATCTGGTGCTGCAATGAACAAATTCCGTACTCGTAATTATCATCCATCTAAAAGACGTCAATCTACTTCACCTGATCGTTCTGCTAAAGATAATAAGGTGATTAATTTAAGTAGTCATACCCTTTCATCTGTGGATTTATCTTTACTTAATAGAGGTTTATCCTTCTCACCCACAGCTGGCTTTGATGCATTTACAGCGATTAAAGATTTACATCTATTCGCTAGCTCTCTGCTGTTTAAGCGATATTTTTTTTATAACAATTCCTGTTTATCTCTACCCACAGAGGAAGAACAGAATGCGGAGAGGATCCTTGAGGAGCTCTACGGTGAAAACACTTGGGAGGGAGGTAAGATACCACCATCGATTAAACCACGTTCCAGGAAGTTCCTCCCCCTTTCCACCTGTGCGAGCATTGATATGTTCGTTCAGGTGGTAACACAAGATCTGCTTAAAATTCCACAATGGTCTGCCATGGATAATTTGGATGGGGATGAAAGGTCAAGATTACATTTTTTTAAAAAATCTCCAGGATGTCGTGCTGAAACCGCGGACAAGGGGGGTAATGTTGTTATATGGCCTAAGGCTATGTGTGAAAAAGAGGCCTTTCGCCAACTCAATAACACAGTTTGTTTTAAAAAGCTGACATATAACCCCTTGTCCGCCTTCAGCCTCCAACTTGATAACATCCTTAATTCAACTGTTGATGATAATATAATTACTAAAAATTTGGCGGATGCACTTAGAGTCCATGAGCCAGTAATCTCGACCTTCTATCTCCTTCCCAAGATCCAAAAGGATGCTAAGGTACCACCTGGCAGACCCATTATCTCAGGGAATGGGAACTTCCTGGAGAATGTCAATCGATGGATTGACTATCATCTTCAACCCCTCGTGGAGAGCTTGCCTTCGCTCCTCAAGGACACTGGGGAGCTCCTTAAGAAAGTAGATGGTCTTAATTTAGACAATGACACTGTCCTAGCCACAGCAGATGTTGAGTCGCTATACACAAGTATTAGACATCAGGATGGCTTAAGGGCAGTGCGTTTCTTTCTTGAGCACTCTGGATCCTCCACGTATTTTGGGGAATTTATGCTTGATTTATTTGAATTTTCTTTAACGCACATTTTTTTTGTTTTTAAGGGGTCCTTCTACCTGCGGCTCCAGGGAACAGCCATGGGAGCGGCCTTTGCACCTTCCTATGCGAATCTGTTCCTGGGGCTGTGGGAGAGGGACCTCTTCCTGTCGGATCGTCAGTCTTCAATGGACCGGGTCCTCCTTTGGACCCGGTACATTGATGACATATTTTTGATCTGGCAGGGTTCCCCATCAGACCTTTCCCTATTTTTTCTAGGCTTGAACAGCAATGATCTTAATATCCGGTTGACATTTGTACATGATAGTGAGAAAATTTAATTTCTCGACACTATAGTCAAGAAGGATATTACTGGCATGTTACAAACGGACATCTATCGTAAACCTACTGCCACTAATTCACTCCTTCATGCTACTTCTTGTCATCCTGGACACATCATCAAGGCAGTACCTGTGGGACAGTTTCTCCGCTTACGGCGGATTTGTTCCTCAGATTTTGATTTTGAGAAACGTGCTGAGGAATTAAGGAATCGCTTTTTGGATAGGGGTTATAGCTGGCGTTCCATAAAAAGGGCATACAATAGGGCTAAGCATAGTTCACGCTCGTCTCTTCTCTATAATAACACACGTAATACATCCTTATCCATGGAACCCCACGTTAGATTTGTTACCGGCTACAACTCCCAAGCAACAAGGATACGGAAAGCACTTCAGAAGTCCTGGTCCATCTTAAACGTGGATCCTATTCTATCTAAAATTATACCTGAGAGACCTGCATTGTCCTTCAGAAGGGCTAGAAATCTGAGGGATCATCTCACTCGCAGTCTTTATGTTAGTGAGCCCAGAACCACGTTTTTGGATAGTAGGATAATGCGTCATGGCAGCTATCTGTGTAGCCACTGTGTCGCTTGCCCGAACATGGATCACGCCACCACCTTTTCTGACTCGAGTGGGAAGATCTACAATATTAAGAAATTGATTTCATGTGATACACGATATGTTATTTACCATGCTACATGTCCGTGTGGTCTTATTTATGTGGGCCTCACTTCACGTCAGTTGAAGGTGCATGTGCGCGAACATGTTCTGGGCATTGAGGCATCGGCTGGCCAAGTGGATATGTCCTCATTAAAAACGATCCCTCGACATTTCAAACTCTGTCATGAGAGCAACAGTAGTCTGATTAGGTTTAAAGGTATTGACGCCATTGACGTCAATATAAGGGGAGGCAAATCATCTACTAAGTTAGCACGTCTGGAATCTCGTTGGATTTGGACATTGAAAACTGTGCACCCTCATGGGCTAAATGAGAATCTTAGCTTTTCCCCCTTCTTGGAATAGGGATTGTGGAGTTCATTTTGCTATATCACCTTTATTTTTCACTTTTTAATTTTATTCTTTTTATATTGTTCTTTTAGTTGTTACTTCTGTGGGCCTCCGATTTTGACCTGTTGATGTGCATGTACACTGAAATGAAGTCCCTTCCTCCACTGTTGATGCGATAAGAGTTCAAGCTGCTGCAAGATTCATGGACATTTCCATTATGACATCATTGGGTCTTCTCATGGATCCTTTTGTATTTCATATATACTGAGTTGTACAGATATCTGGAATGGCTTGGTCATATTTCGATATTGCTATTAGAATGCTACTGATTATTTATTGAAAGCCTATATATAGATATTTGCATTATACTACTATTATTCGGTTAGGTTTAAATTATCACGTATGCATTCTATTGCCAATTGCCTTGGTTTCCATAATGTATTATTGGTGTGGCAATATTTGTTAATATATATAATTAGATATCATGATATTCATATTTGATTATTATTAGGGTTGCCCCCATTGGATATGGTATACAACATATAAGTGCTATTGGCATTCAGAATTAATTATTTATTATTCTTTATGCCATTAGATTCTGCTAGAGATCTATGTGAATCTGGCCCTTTTCCAAGATGGTGGTGTCGGATTCTCCCCTTTTACTGCGCCTGTGTGACTTCCACAGTTCCTCCTGCGCTGACGTCAGGAGTTATGGGCGTCCAGTCTCACGGGGTCCCGCGTGATCTGGGCGTCACACCTCCCTACCGTCATGCCTGGACGTGCTGGGTCATCTCTTTGGCATTCCTTTGTATTGCCACTTGAGCTCATTATTTATGCACGCAATAGCGTGCGCGTCACTATGGTAACTTAGGATTACTTCCGGTCGCGCCGCCAGTGTCATTTCAGGCTCCTGCTTGTTATATAAACAGCGTCTTTTACTCTTTTCATTGCGACCCCTGACGAAGGTGTTCCGAAACGCGCGTTGGGGCGGACACAGGGACCCTCGGTTGCCATCCGCCACTCTGTGCAGGTACTATAGATTGTTCACATGAATATGTATTTCTGATTGTTACCTAGGTGTAGTATCATCAAGCCTAGCTACCTGTTTGCCCTATTAGGGCACAATATTTGGTATTATTGGTGGTTAGGTTTTTCTCTACACTTTACAATGCATACTATTGTTCATCCATGCAATACCTTCATGAGCATTGTTGGTAACATGGGCCTTTGTATTCTCATTGGCAGTTTATGTTTTTAATGGCTGTCACGTCGGCGGCGGTAGCCGCCGCCGTCCCAGCAACAGCGGGGCCCGCCGCCGCCTTTACTTACCTGCGCTCGCCGCGCCGCTCTGTGCCCGCCTCCTCTTCCTTCTCCTCCGTCCGGCGTGTGCCAGCTTCCTGCGGGCGCCTTAGGCCGCTGGCGTGCGCTCTGCAGATCCTTTAACCCTGTAGCGCCCACCCAGCGGTCTGAGCGCCCAATCAGCCGACTTCTACAGGGTATATCAGGCGTCTCCAACATGGTGGAGACGCCTGATTATCGTGTGGACTTCCCGTACGGTATCCTGGCCTGGCTGTTTAGGGGTTTCTCCCCTTCTCACTCCTTGCACTCCTCTGCCCAGTCCTGTACGCCGTGTCTCTCTCCTGTACTTCGTGCCTCCGTCCTGTGCTCCAGTGCCCAGCCCTACACTCCTCTGCCCAGTCCTGTACTCCATGTCTCCCTCCTGTACTCCGTGCCTCCGTCCTGTGCTCCAGTGCCCAGTCCTACACTCCACTGCCCAGTCCTGTGCTTCGTGTCTCCGTCCTGTACTCCAGTGCCCAGTCCTATACTCCAGTTCTCTGCCCGGCACCAAACACTCCGTCCTTCGAGATGCCCCTCTTGGTTCTAGCAGTCGCGGCATCTGTCTCCCAAGGGTCTGCCCCTAACGGCCCCTGTATAGGGGTCGGCACCACCTGGCGCGCTCACCCCTGGGAGCTCCAGTGCCGCGATCCAGAGGGTCCACTCTCGGACGTAACCTAATTGTTATCACAGCATACGTCACAATTACCTTGTAGCATGCTGTATTTGTGCCTTGCTTCACCACAATAAAGCAATTTTATCATGACCTTTTAGTTGTGTATTGGATTCGTCCTTCCCCCCCTTATGTTATATAGTACATCACAACTGGTCTAATATAGTCCCTGGTTGTACATGTTGGTGATAGGTTATTTAACAATATATTTGGTGATTATATTTTTTCCACATGTCACACATACCAGGTTTCACTACCCTTTCTA
The DNA here is from genome assembly GCF_039654945.1 of Dendrobates tinctorius. Taxonomy (NCBI): domain Eukaryota; kingdom Metazoa; phylum Chordata; class Amphibia; order Anura; family Dendrobatidae; genus Dendrobates; species Dendrobates tinctorius. The sequence goes on from NW_027361694.1 coordinate 9,841,528, forward strand.
TTTATTCCAAGGCAGGGTGCATGGCAGGGTGTGTGCTAGAGGGCACACCAGGGTCCAAGGCAGGGTGCAAGGCAGGGCGCGTGCTAGGAGGCACGCCAGGGTTCAGGCTAGGGCCTGTGCGTGCTAGAGGGCATGCCAGGGTACAAGCTAGGACCTGTGCATGCTAGAGGGCACGCCAGGGTACAGGCTAAGGCCTGTGCATTCTAGAGGGCACACCAGGGCTTGTGCATGCTAGAGGGCATGCCAGTGTACAGGCTAGGGCCTGTGCGTGCTAGAGGGCACGCCAGGGTACAGGCTAGGGCCTTTGTGTGCTAGGAGGCATGCCAGGGTTCTTTGCAGGGCCTGCGCGTGCTTTAGAGAAGCACGGGGAGGTATGTCAAGGAGCAAACTAAGGCCTGTGCGTGCCAAGAGGGCACGTGTGGCGCCCCCAGGAGTATGGTCGCCACAGTGGCATTGCCTTCCTCCAGGGAGGGTGATGTCAGTCTTGAAAGCAATGAAGGGTCTTTCTAGCAGTTAACCATAACATGCAACACAATTCCCACTCCAGGCCAGCAGAGGGAGCTCTGAACCAGAATTGGGGGAGGAGTGCTCTCTGAGGGCCAGGAGGGAAAATTGGTCAGTTCTGTGAGGCGGACGAAGTGTGTAGACGTGGAGAGAGAAGCTGGAGGACTGAGCAGAGTTGAGAGCTCGTTCCCAGCTGAAGCGCATGATCTGGAGCCTGGTCTCCAAGGTTGTATGGATACTGAAGGTCCTGCAACAGAAACCAGAGGAATAGGAAGCTGTAAATGCTCTATTCCCACCTAAGACTCGGAGGCACAACAGCGACGTGTGAGCCAAAGGAGATAAAAGGCTACAGCTGTCTGCCATATGAGGTAGATCCAAAAGAGAAGAAGGAGGAACGTCAGTGTAACATAGTACTGCATGTACCTCAAGTAAGCGCTAGAAAGGAGACTACACAACCTATCTGCATAGAGAGATTCCTGAGTTGCTTCCAGACTAATCAGCTCCTGTGCCATCTGTAATCTGGATCCTGGACTGCACTTACAAAGTAAAGGTAAAGAAACTGCATTCGCTGTGTCCTTGCCTTCTTTCTGCAACCTCTCCAGCACTGCTACATCTCTGTGCCAGACACTGCACACTCTTCCCCACACCGATCTACACTGCCCTGGGACTACAGCCCTGCCTGTGGAGGGCTACACAATCATTGCTGCACCACACCATCTGTCCCAGAGGATCTGTCTGCAGCGTCGGCTTAACATCTTTATTGCCGAACACCACAAGTAGCGTCACGAATCACTCATAAACTTTATTCCATCACTCAATCCCCTTTTACATGGGTGCCCAGGGCCACGGATCGGGTCACCGCTGCTGTGACATTCCCCTCTGAGAGACCGGCCCGGTATCGAGTACCCCACAGCCCTGGGAGGGCGACCCACACGCAATGCACAGTGCAGAGACAGCGTGAGTGCAAGGAAGCATAGAGCACGGCTGGGGCACTGGCTAGCTGGTCGGGCTGAGGCTCAGACAGGCGGGCAAGACTGAGGAGAGCACGGCTGAGGCGCAACAGGCGGACACAGCTAAGCCACTGGCCGACGAGCACGACTGAGGCACAAGCAGGCGGGCACGGCTAAGGCACAAACAGGCGGGCGAGGGAAGGCCAGGCGCGTGCAAAGGGCACGCAAAGAAACAAGGCAAGGAAAGCATAGAACAAGGAGTGGAACGTAGGCTAAGCACAGAGCTGAGTACAAGAAAGAGAAGCGGAGCGTATGCTAGAGCCCAGAGCCGGAGCAGCCAGAAGAGATGGGAAGATTCGTAATAGAGTCCATCGCGATGTGCTGCCAGGGAGCGGAATGGACAGGAACTGGCAGGAGCCACCCGGACGGAAGGCACTTAACAGTTTTGTTACGAGCACACGAAGGGCAGGCTGCAACATACTCCAGGATATCTTAGCCCATGGTAGGCCACCAGTAATAATGGGAGATAAGTTGCAAAGTCTTCTTTTGATTGGCATGACTGCCCAACTTGGAAAAGTGACCCCACCGAAGGACACGATTCCTGTCTGAAGTGGGCACTAGAGTTTTCCCGGAGGAAGCCTAGAGAAATGGACAGAGGCTACTGACACTAACCTGGATGGCTCGATGATATGTTGATGTTCTTCCTTTGAGTCGGGAGGCAGGAAAGCTCTAAGCTAAGTGATGGACAGAATATGCAGGACTATATAAGAAACACCCTAAAGATTGTGGTGGGTCTCAGGGGTATTGGAGAAGAAATTAAAGATTTTCATGTTGCTGTACTTCTATTTGAGTGGTCTTCCAGAGAGTTATGACACACTCTTGACTGCACTAGATGCACTGCCAGATGATGAGCTAACTCTAGAGTATGTTAAAGGCAAACTTGTGGATGAATTCAAGAGAAAAACGCAGCATGTAAGCAGCAGTAATGAATCCAGAGCAGAAACAGCATTAAATACACAGGATTTCCCTAAATATAAGAGCAATCAAAGAGAAACTTGTGAATGTTCTGTCTGTAAAAATCCTGGCCATCTTAATGCAGACTGCAGAATTTGGAAAGCAAGAAGGAGGTAGTTTAAAAAGCAGAACAGTCATCAAAGGGTTAAAACAGCTGTAAAGGAAGATTCTGCATGTGTTGAAGCTGCATTTAATGCCAGTACAGGCTCATCTGCAACGCATTTATGGTGTATCGATGTATAGATATGGTGTATAGATTCTGGTGCAAGCAGTCAGTGGAGAAAATAACAAGGATTTCTCCACTGACCTTAATGAAAGCAAGTCAGAAAAGGTCATCTTAGCTAATGGTCACTATATGACTTCAGAAGGAGTAGGAAACAGCTACCTCCACTGTCCAGTTTGCTCAGTACAAAGCAGAAAGAGCCCAGTAAAGGATGATCTCTATGTTCCCAGCCTTGAAAGCAATCTTCTGTCAGTAAAGAAGCTCACGCAAAAGGGGAATGTAGTTACTTTTAAAGATAACAGCTGTATCATCTGAAAGATGGGTCACATCATGGGTCCTCTCCCGGCGCCTGCGCACTGCAGGACTCTGCTCTGCCCTCAACAGGGCAGAGCAGTGCGCCTGCGTAGGAGCCACGATGGGAAGGAAAGAAGAGGACGTCACCATTAGAAGATGGGAGGTGCCGGACCGGACCGGGACACCCATCGGACCAAAACCGGACCCGGACCGCCCCCCGGGTGAGTATAATATAACTTGTTCTTCTTATCTTTCAGGTTACATCGGGGACTTGTCTACAGCATTACAGAATGCTGTAGATAATACCCTGATGGCGGTGACAGATTCTCTTTAAGCATATTGTTCCTGAATAAAGAAGTTCTGTTGTCACACGCTTGGAGCATATCCTGAATAATCCGCTGCCAACAAAATTATTATTCAATTCCATTACTAAAACTCTGATCTGAAATTTTTAAAGGCTTAATTATTGGCTACCTCAGCTTATTAATAAGGATCAAGTGGGATTTGTCACCAATCGGCAAGGGGGGATAATACCAGACGTGCAATAGATTTGATAGATGTTCAAACAGAAATAATCTACAGTCCCTTTTATTGAAACTAGATGACTAAAAGGCATTTGACCACCTAAATTGGTCCTTCCTGTTTGAGACCTTGGAGATTTTTGGTATTTTTGTTCCTTTCTTGACAGCCATAGGGGCACTGTACAGTGCCCCTTCGTCCTTAATTAAGCTACCCTTTCACATTTCTCCCTTGTTTAATATATCGAATAACACCCACCAGTTATGCCCCCTATCCCCTCTATTGTATGTCCTGTGTATAGAGCTGCTAATGGCAATGATAAGACAAAATCCAAACATATCAGGAGTTGAGATTAGAAACAAAATATATAAGATTTCCTTATTTGCGGATAACTTCATTTTAACCCTAACTAAACTCCATATTACGATAACTAACTTTATAGACAATTTAAAAAAGTATGGGGATCTATTGAGGTATAAAATGAATACTTCTAAAACAAAAGCCCTACCATTAAATATTCCCCCTGATGTATTAGATCATCTAAAAATAAACTTCAAATTTAGATGGAAGTCCGAGGCCATTAAATACTTAGGGGTTATCTTGTCTTCTTACTACAGTAATCTATATAGTACCAACTTTCCGCCACTTTTGAGTGAATTAAGGAGACTGATGGAAAAGTGGAAACCACTCTTGCCCTCATTAATAGGTCGTATTATTTCAATTTAAATGTCTCTCCTTCCTAAGCTACTTTATTATTTTCAGAATACCAGTCAATGTTCCCTTGAGCGAACTTAAGGGTCCCGTTACATTTAGCGATGCACCAGCGATCCCGACAATGATACAACCTGTTCAGGATCGCTGGTGCACCACTAAATGGTCACTAGTGAGCTGCCAAACGATGCAGCAGCGATAAGCGATCAGTCGGGGGTCGCTGTTACCTGTCACACCGCAGCGATTCTGACGACTTCCGCCTGCATCCATGCGTCACTAGTCAGCGCCAGCGGGACACCAATGACGAAAAATTGGCCCAGGCCATTCGAGCGCGATCAGCGATATCCAGCAGGGGGGGCCGGTCGCAGGTACGTGTCACACAAAGCGAGATCGCTAGCGACATCGCTGTTGCGTCACAAAATCGGTGACGCTTCAACGATATCGCTAGCGATATCGGTATGTGAGAAAGGCCCTTAAGTCCCTTCCTGCAGCCATAATGAGGTTCATTTGGAATGATAAGCATCACCGGATAAATCACAAGGGGGCTTTTCCCTGACATTATTAAATATTATTGGAGGAACTCTTGAGGGAACAGGACACTTGTCCTACAGGTAACTTTCCTACATCCGTCTTGCCTCGGTCTACTAAGTTTCCCCCTTTGTCCTTATGTCCGGCAGTGGATATATTTACTAGATTAGTTGTCAAAGATTTCAGGAAGATCTCCACTAAACGGAGATCTGACAACTTGACTGCCAAACAGCGCATTGCGCTGAATGAATTACGATCTTATCATGATGTAGTAATAAAACCAGCAGACAAAGTGGGGAAGATAGTAATTTGGCCTAGTGCCATGTATGAAAAAGAGGCTTTGAGACAGCTGAGGGATGGTAGGACATATTCAAGATTAGATCACAACCCTGTTAAAGCCTTTTCTGCTGATTTGGCGGAAATACTCTCTGATGGGTTGGTGACTAAATATCCAAGAATTCCCACTATATACTTCCTCCCTAAGATTCATAAGGATCCTTTGGATCCCCCGGGGCGTCCGATTGTGTCGGGGATTGGGGGGCTGTGCGAACCTATTTGCAAATTCATTGATTACTATCTCAAACCATTGGTTGAGGCATTGCCCTCCTATGCTAGCGTCACAATGGACGTCCTGGCAAGGATCGATGGGGTGTCTCTTGAGTCTGATATGTTATTAGTAACAGCTGACATAGAGTCCCTATACACTTGCATACACCATCATGATGGTATTGAAGCCTGTCGGTTCTTCTTGAGGGGCAGCAATTGGGATGGCCCTATGTGTGATTTGATCTTGGAGCTATTGGAATATATTTTGACCCAGAATTGTTTTACCTGCAGCAACGCGGCACTGCCATGGGCGCGGCCTGTGCGCCCTCCTTCGCCGGCCTGTTCTTTGGTTACTGGGAGAGGGAGATTTTCGGGGGGGAGGGCTCTCACGCTGCGGACCATGTGCAGTGCTGGCTTCGGTATATAGATGATGTGCTCATCATTTGGCAGGGGTCTCAACAGCAACTCCTATCCTTTATGGAGGAGTTGTATTCCAATAGGTTCAACATTAAATTGACTTACAATTATAGTCAAACGGAAGTGGATTTCCTGGACATCAAAATAATAGCGGATTCTCAATTACATTTACAGACTGATGTCTACAGGAAGCCCACTTCTGTTAATGCGCTCCACATTCAACAATACGGGCCATCCCAATTGGACAATTCTTGCGCATGCGGCGCATCTGCTCCTCTGATTATAGATTTGAACGGCAGGCTGAAGACCTCAAAGAAAGGTTCCTTATGAGGGGTTACAGTCATCAGAGTATAAAAAGGGGCTATAATAGAGCTAAAAAATCAGCACGGTCCACTCTATTGAATCCTCCACCTAAGAAAAAGGAATCGCGGGATATAATAAGATTCATCTCTACGTTTAATGGGGAGTGGGATACTATGAGACAATGTCTGGATAAACATTGGGACATTTTACAATCTGAACCAAGTTTGAAAGGGGTTTTATCAAGGCGCCCATTAATGACATATCGTAGGAGCCCCAATTTGGGAGATTTGTTAGCACACTCCCATTATGTCCCTCAGAGAAAAAACTTTTTTGATTCTCGTGGACCGCCACAGGGATGTTTTCCCTGTGGGCATTGTGTAGCTTGTAGAAATGTCTTGCGGTCATCTTCTTTTCAGTCAGCTGACGGAACACGCACCTTCTTTATTCGCCAGTATATTACATGTAGCACCACACAGGTGGTGTATCACGCCACCTGTGGATGCCCCAAGATATACATTGGCCTAACATCTCGTCAGTTAAAGGTGTGAGTCAGAGAGCACGTCTGAGATATTATGGCGGCGGCAGATGTGCAAGACATTTCTCAATTGAAAACCATTCCCAAACACTATAAATCCTATCACAACTGTGACCCCAAGTCTTTTATGGTGAGGAGCATTCAACACATTCAGACTGGGATTAGGGGTGGCGATATCAAATGCCTCCTCGCCCAGAATGAATGTAAGTGGATCACCATCCTTGGTACCATGAATCCCCATGGACTCAATGAGTCCTTGAGCTTTGCGTCTTTCTTGTGAGACTGGCTTTTCCTCCTGCCTCTCTGTATATTCACCCATTTTGCATATTTCGTTTTTATTCATTATTTTTTATTTTATTGTTTTTATTCTTTTTTTTGCCCATAGTTACTTACCTGTTAATTGTGTCATGTGATGCCTCATCTATTATTCCCAGTTGTTTTTGGTATGGAACATTCGGACACAGTGATTGAAGACGGGTACAAAGAAGAGGATTCTTTCCATCAATGTCTACTTACCTGTTATTCGTGTCATCCAACGCTTCATCTATTATCTTTAGTCGTCTTTGATATGGAACATTTGGATACAGTGTTTGAAGATGGGCATAAAGAAGAGGATTTTTCCACTAATGTGCACATGTTTTGACAGTTATTTATCTGTTGTTTGTGTCATTTGATACCTCATCTATTGTTCTTAGTCGTCTTTGTTACTTACCTGGTATTTGTGCCATCTGACGCCTCATTTAGTATTTTCTAGTCGCCTTTTGGTATGAAACATATGGATATAGTGATCAAGGATGGATATAAAGAAGAGGATTATATATATATCCCCCTCTTTTTTATTAATTTGTACATCTTATAATAGGTTGTTACATTAGTATTCCTTATGTTTGGGATATATGTATATTTATATATTCCCTTTATATGCTGTATCTTTTGCCTTCTAGAGGCATCTGGATTCCATTGTGCCTCTATTTGTGCACTTTTTTCTTTTTTTGTGTACAAATTTACATTGTGATATAAGCAATATATTTACAGCTTGTAGTTCTTTTTGCCCTTCTCCTGTGTCACATTAGGTTTGTGTATTACTTTCTTATTTGGTGATACTGTCCAAATGATGTATTTAGGAATTAACTATTGTCATCTACACATTGGGTTTGTTATAGCGCGGTTTCCCCTTTTGCTTTGTAGCTGAATTCCCCCCTCCCTTTGCCCTTCCTGACGTGTGCTGCTGTAGGGTGACGGCTAGGCGCCAGCCGTCGCCTCCGCGGCATCACTTCCGGTTTGGGCAGAAAGGGCGGAAGTTCAGTCTCCCTTCCATTGCGCAGGTGCAACCTCTCAGTTTGCGGTTGGACCGCGCCACTCAGGTGACTCTGTCAAACAGGTATTTAACTGGGCAGTGTCACTGTTTAAGCCACGCCCCCCTGAGGAAGCGGTTTTCACCGCGAAATGCGCATTGGGGTCCTTTCCTGGACGGCAGTACGTTTCTCTGGCTGACATGATGGGTAGGATATGAGAGTTATTACTTATATACTGGGCAAGTGTGCAATACTTAGGTGGATGGTCTCTTCCATTATATTATGTAGGAGTATTATACTCCCTTTTCTAGCAAGGTTCTAGTTACTTTAGAGACCTTCTCTGCCATTTCCTATATATGTCTTTCTCTTGGCATCATGCCCTTATTATAATGAAGTAACCTTTTATCTGTATTTACCCACTGTCGCCGTTGTTACTGTCGCACTGGATTTCTATCTAGTTCCTGGCTGCTTTTGACACTCGTTCATGTACTCCAGATTTTATAAACTTCTGTGTCTATCGTTCTGCTCCCATTTTAAGGCCTTTTCAATAAAGATGTGTATTTGCATGTAGCTCTGGACTCGGTTTTCTTTGTTTTTTCCAAGGGGGTGATGGTAGTTTCAACCAGGGCTGTGGAGTCGGTAAGCCACACCTGCGACTCCGACTCCTCAATTTCCCTTACACCGACTCCCACATATATTGCTTATATTTAAGTGAAAAATTTATTGTAGTACAATGTGAACATCAGACATTAAATCATTTTTATGATACAATAATCAAGATATTTAGCTAGAGCATAATATTTAATGGAATACAACTTTAGAACACAAAAAACTGTAATAAATTGTAAATGTGTAATACACTATGTAATATCAATCACACACATACTGTATATATATATATATATATATACAGTATATAGTGTATATATATATATATATATATAAAGCACTATGTAATAAACTATAAGTGGCAAAAAACAGTTTTCAACAAAAACATACTAAATAACATCATGGGCAACATCTCTAACAATTTCCGGGTATAAAGGAATTGCCTCATGCACAGTCAGTTTTGATGAATGGTTGCATTTTTCTATTTCTTTGAGAGCAAGTGAAACATTTTGCTGAAATATGGTCAATCTGCTTGCTATAGGAGGCAGAGTGAAATCTTTTTCCTTGCGGCAACGCTTTGCCTGATCCATGTCATCCAAATACTTGTCAAAGTCAAACTCCTCATCTGATGAGGCTGAAGATATGGCAGCAGTAGCACTGTCAGGACCAGAGTCCTCTTGCACCTGGCAGTCCTCCTGTAGGCCACTCTTCCTAACTGCTACCTCAGTCAGAGCTTCTTTTCCTTTAGTAAGCTGTTGATTATTAAGCAGTATACGATGACTTGGGCCCACATAAACAGTTGCTAGATAAATTTTATTTTCCAATAGCTGTGTCTCTCTCCGTTTCACTGAAGCAGAAATGCCATCTGCGATTAAACAGCAAAATAGCAAGTTCTTCCACTCCCTCATGAAAATGCCAGGAGTTAAATCCTTAGCTTGTAATTTTTTAGTCACGGTAAATGTGTGATTAAGCAATTCCTTCAATTCAGCCACCTGTGTCCATTGACCTTCATTTAGGGTTACCTGAGGGTTCGCCATATCTATAAGAAACGGTTTTAGTTCAAGCAATCGCTCAATCATTAAATAAGTGATGCCCCACCCAGTGGCTTGATCAAAAATTGCCCTTTTCCAGCACGTCTCTTCAAGATGGAATCAATTTTAGGGGTTCTGGCGGCAATAACCAATTTCCTCACGTTGCTAATCAGAGTTCCAGCATGTCCCTCTTGCAGACTATCTCTTATTGCCAGCTGCAGCATGTGCACAACACAGCGCATGTGATGAATAGGAAAGTGTTTTGAAGCAGCTTCAACAAGATCATCTATTTCTACAGTATAATTTTGCTGTTCTTCTGTAGTAATATCTGTTTGTTGATCAGTTACATGAACAGCACTGTGGCCTTCCATCTCAAACATACTGAATCCTAAATGTTCTTCTAGCTGTTGTTCATTATTCTCATTCATCAGTGTAATTGTACTTATGTTTGAAGCATTGTCCGTTACAATAGCAAGAACCTGTTCTTTTTTGAGTTCGTAATCTTGCAGAACTTTTTCCACTAAGGCCTGGAGAAACTGGCTGCTGTGATGAACTTTAGTATCTTTTACTGCCAGCGTGTTGGTAACAATTTTTGTTGTCACAAACATATCGAACATTGATGGCAAAATAATTCACTCTGTGACGTGTGCAGGCATCCATTTTAAGAAACATGAACAGTCTTTTTAAGATCTTTCTTTTGGTTAAGGGCTTCTTCAATCACTAATTTTCTAATACTTTCTCTTTACAGAGAAACACCAAGTTTGCGGGCCATTTCTCCATTAAGAGCTGTAAAAGCTGGTCGTGCAAATAATGATAATGGTACACCGTCCTTCACAACAAGCTGTATGAGCTGTCTTTTAAACATATCTGCTGTCATTGTTACAGTAACTTTGTCACTTACAAAATATCTTGTTAAATGATGTTTGAGACGCTCTTTCCTCCTCCTTTGCCTGGCAGGAAGTGTTAGTCTGTGTGCTACCCAGCTTTCATTCTTTTTTGGTACAGATAAGATATGGATAGACAGATATGGATAAATGGATAGATAGAGCAGATTTCTAATCTGCTTTTGATATTGAAAACATTATCTATGAGCTCAAAAACCTTTCAGGTGATGTGGTTTTTTAAAAATCTGATCTGCTTTTGCAGCTGAAAAACGTATCCACAAAAAACGCAGCAAAAATGCTATGTGTGAATGTAGCCTTAGATCAGGAATAGAACAGCCATTTATAGGACCTTTCATAACTTTCTCAAATTCCCATGAAAAAATATTCAGCACATTCTGCATTGAACTACTGTACCCAATCTATAATAATAAATGCCCTAAGCAGCTTCCGATTGTAACAACTTCCGTCCAGTTGTAACCGGTGACGTCACCACACACACGCACATGTTAACCCTCAACACACCACACCGCCTCAACACACACTCCTCTCACCTTTCACCTCCACTCACTCTTTCACTCCACATACGTTCCTTTCTCTCACTCCGTTTCTCATAATCACACCGTCATCGTCGCTGCCCCGACATCTTCCTCCGCCGCCGCGATCCTGGATCCAGACGTTCTCCAGGCCGCCGACATGTTCTTGCGGCGACGCCATCTTGGATTTCATGAAATCCCGCGAGATTCAAGATGGCGTCGCCGCATGAACATGTCGCTGGCGTGGACGACTCGGGATCCAAAAAGATGGCGTCGGCGAAATCTCGCGAGATTTCGCTGACGCCATTTTGGATCCCGACGTCGTCCACGCCGGCGACATGTTCTTCCGGCGACGCTATCTTGACTATCGCGGGATTTCACGATACTCAAGATGGCGTCGCCGCAAGAACATGTCGCCGGCGTGGACAACGTCTGGATCCAGGATGGCGCCGGCGGAAGAAGATGTCAGGGATCGTGGAGCAGCGGCGATGACGGCGTGAGTATGAGAGACGGAGTGAGAGAAGGGGTCGTATGTGGAGTGAAAGAGTGAGTGGAGATGGTGAAAGGTGAGAGGAGTGTGTGTTGAGGAGTGTGTGTGTTGAGGGTTAACATGGCAAGAGGTGTGATGCTATCGCATCCTCCCGATGCGATAGCATCGGGCCATAATCTAGTTTATTATATATTTTAGGAGTCGGAGTCGGTCCATTTTATACCTACTCCAACTCCGACTCCACCAAAATGAGCTCCGACTCCACGACTCCGACTCCACAGCTCAACGCCACCGCAGGTATCACGTCGCCCAGTGTTAACAAAAAGGGAGATGCAGAGCCCAGCCGTGCAACAGGCAGGGAACGTGAAGACGATTGCGCCCATTCCTGACTCTCATACAGTTCCAGGTCGTCCTTCGGGAGTAACAGGGCGATCACAACAGCAAAGTACCCCCCGAGGTCCATCCTCTTTAAAAAAGGTGACCCGATCTTCTTCCCTCAGGGGCCTCTGGAACGTTCACGTACACCTAGTCATCGGTGTAGGCCTCGCGGATAAAGCCATACCCGCGAGACAGGTTAGTGTGGACCAACACCCCACCGGTCCGCTGTCTGGTCATTGCGCCCCCTCCTGGTTGGCGCAGCTCTGCCAAGATCTCCCTCTCTCTCTCTCCTTCTTTCCTTCAATTACCCCCGCTATCCACACTGCCTGCCCGGGGGATAGGAAGGGGCCCTCTCCTTCCTGGTATCGGGTTGATGGACCAAGGGGCGGAACTTCTATGAAGATGGGCCTGTGCTTCGGGATGTGGGACCGAGTTCCACTCACCGCCTGCTCGTCATCCCGCTCCCGCTGTTCCAAAATCCAGGCCATGATTACTCCAAGACCGTTAGACTCCACCGACATAGCTACCGTACCCTCCAGCTTGGGTTCCAGCTCAGGCTCTGGCTCCTCCAGTTCTGCCTCCTCTGGATCAGGTTCCTTTGGGGCTGCTTCTTCCAGATCGCCGAACTCCTCAGGTACGTGGTGAGGCTCCGGGTCCGGCAGCCACCAGTACTGCTCTCCAGCGTATAATGGGAACCTGTCGAGCTGATACTCATCCCTGACATCAGGTGCTCCCCACAGCCTTCCGGGCCGGGTCCTTTCCTCCACCTGCTGCCACTTCCACTCTATGCCGCCGACATAGCCGCAACAACGAGTGCAAAAGTGGGCCATCGGTGCTGGTGCCGTGCATCGCAATGGCGCCGCGCAGCTGCACACGAGGTTTTCTTCTGGGCCCCACCTATTCCAGGGTAGAGCCTCTTCCAGTGGCTCCACCCATTCAGCATCGGACTCCGCCCACCGCTGGGGAATCTGCTGTAAGGGGCAAGGCTTACTTTTCTTTCATCACGCCCACCATAGGCGGGCACCACTGACCAAGGAATGCATCTCAGGCTTGGACCACTGCTTTTGCCCTACGGAGTTTCGCACCATTTTCAGATTAGGACACCCACGAGGGGCGGAGCTGGAGTTGTCCTCAGTCTCTGCGCCATTTTCCGCCATCTTTACCATAGTAAGGATACCTCCGCCTTCTGCATGTGAGGTACACGGATCCCGCCGTACTATGCCAAGTGAAATGGAAGCATGGGGTGTAGTCGTGGCTGAGGGTGGCAGTACTGGCACACACTGGCCCTACGCCACATTAACACATTGTTGTCCACTCAGGGTGGTAATAAACATAGCTGGACTCCAATGAAGGAGTAGAACCATCTCAAGGAGGATCACAAGGAAATGGGCTGCATATGACTTAAAGGGAATCTGTCACCCATATTTAGTGATATCATGTAAAGATATCACTAAATTGTGCATCCCATAAGGATTCTAGTAGGGCTTTTGACTCCCCCCGACCCCGCACCTTTGAGGCATAAATACCTTTTTAGCTTGTTGGGGATGCATGCAAATCGCCATGGTCCGCTCTGATGGGCGTGGCTTAGTAGTCTTCTCCCCCCCACCTCCTCGGCTTGCTTCATGTAATCTTCATCTGTGAATACCACAGACGCCATTGGTTTCCGCGCTTGCGCAATGTAAAGGCCCCCGGCGCCTGCGCAGTATGCTTTGCCCAACTGTGGGCGAAGCATAAAATCGCTACTGCGCAAGCGCCGGTATTTTCCAGCGCGGTCTATGCCCCGGAAGTTTGTCCTGCATGTGAAGACTTATGGGGCATAGACCGTGCTGGAAAATACCGGCGCTTGCGCAGTAGCGATTTTATGCTTCACCCACAGTTGGGCAAAGCATACTGCGCAGCCTCCGGGGGCCTTTACATTGCGCAAGCGCGGAAACCAACGGCATCTGTGGTATTCACAGATGAAGATTACGTGAAGCAAGCCGAGGAGGTGGGGGGAGAAGACTACGAAGCCACGACCATCGGACCGGACCGCGGCGATTTGCATGCATCCCCAACAAGCTAAAGAGGTATTTATGCCTCAAAGTTGCGGGGTCGGGGGGAGTCAAAAGCCCTACTAGAACCCTTATGGGACGCACAATTTAGTGATATCTTTACATGATATCACTAAATATGGGTGACAGATTCCCTTTAAATATGAGTGACTGAGAAAAGGGTCTGAACACTTATGACCATGTGATATTTCAGTTTTTCTTCTTTAATAAATTTGCAAAAATTTCTACATTTCTGCTTTCTTTCAGTCAAGATGGGGTACAGAATGTTCATAATTGAGAAAGAAAATAAACTTTTTTGAATTTACCAAATGGCTGCAATGAAACAAAGAGTGAAAAATTTAAAGGGGTCTGAATACTTTCCGTACCCACTATCAGTGGCGGATTATAATGAGGTCAATCTGGGCGGAAGCCCAGGGCCCAGTGGTGTGGGGGGGCCCACCAGCCCAGGGTAAATTGCCTCATTATAATCCACCACCATAGCGCCATGCCCCGACCCCATCCTCGCCCTCCCAGACAGACCCACCGGCCACCACAGCCCCTCACTGATAAATCCCTGCTCTGTGCACACAAGACCTGTGATAAGGTCACAAGAGGGGAGGAGTCAGTGGTCACATGATCAGGGGCCTCGGTCCGAGGCCCCTGATCATGTGACCTCTGACTCCTCCCCTCCTGTGACCTCTTCACAAGTCCTGTGCGCAGAGACCTAAATATATGCAGGACTCTGCTGTGCTGGTTGTCATCGTACTAGATGAGGGAAGTATGTGTGGGGTCAGGAGGGGTTTACAGGGTGGATGTAGCTGCGTGTGTGTAGGAGATGTACGGAGCGGAGTCGCGCGTGTACAAGGTGTACGGAGCGGAGCCACGCATGTGCGAGGTGTATAGAGCAGAGCCGCGCGTGTGCGAGGTGTAGGGAGCAGAGCCGCACGTGTGCGAGGTGTGCGGAGTGGAGCCGCGCATGTGCGAGGTGTGCAGAGCGGAGCCGCACGTGTGCGAGGTGTACAGATCGGAGCCGCGTGTGTACGGAGCAGAGATGTGTACAGAGCGGAGCCGCGTGTGTGTACGAGGTGTATGGAGTGGAGCCGCGTATGTATGAGGTGTATGGAATGGTGCCATGTGTGTACAAAGTGTACGGAGCTCTTTCGGTCTGTTCTTTCTTTCCCCTCTTTCTCTCTCTAATCTTTCTTTCTCTCATCTTTCTTTCTCTCTCTGTTCTTTTGTTCTCTCATTCTCTCTCTCTGTTCTTCCTTTCTTTCTCTCTGTTCTTTCTTTCTCTCTCTGTTCTCTTTCTTTCCCCTATTTCTTTCTCTCCATTCTTTCTTTCTTCCTTTCTCTCTATTCTTTCTTTCCCCTCTTGCTTTCTCTCTCCCTCTCTGTTCTTTCTTTCTCCTCTTTCTTTTTCTCTCTCTCTGTTCTTTTTTTCTGTCCCCTCTTTCTTTCCCCCTGTGTTCTTTCTTTCTTTCTCTCGGTTTCTTTTTCTTTCTATCTCTCTGTTTTCTTTCTTTCCCCTTTCTTTCTCTCTCTGTTCTTTCTTTCTTCCCCTCTTTCATTCTCTCTCTGTTCTTTCTCTCTATTTATCTCTCTGTTTCTTTCCCCTCTTTCTTTCTCTCTCTCTGTTCTTTCTTTCCCCTCTTTCTTTCTTTCTCTTTCTTTCTTTCTTTCGCTCTCTGTTCTTTCTTCCCCTCTTTCTTTCTCTCTCCCTCTCTGTTCTTTCCCCTTTCTTTCTTTTTTCTCTCTCTGTTCTTTCTTTCCCCTTTCTTTCTCTCTTTTTTTTTTCTCTCTCTGCTCTTTCTTTCTTTCTCTCTCCCTCTCTGTTCTTTCTTTCCCCTCTTTCTTTTTTCTCTCTCTCTCTCTGTTCTTTTTTCTGTCCCCTCTTTCTTTCTCTGTTCTTTCTCTCTCTCTGTTCTTTCTTTCTCCTTTCTTTCTCTCTCTGTTTTCTTTTTTCTCTCTCTGTTCTTTCTTTTCCTCAGTACCAGTCAGTGTGCCCACAGTACCAGCCACTGTGCCCATAATGCCAGCCACTGTGCCCTCAGTACCAGTCAGTGTGATCAGCAGTGCTAAATGGGTGTGGTTGGGGCGTGGACATGGGTGTGACTAGTTGTTAAATGGGTGTGGTCGGGCGGCCGGTAACCAATCATCATAGTGGAAGTCGTCTTTTTCCATCAACTTTGTTACATGTGTGCAGTGGGCACCTCTAGTAAGGTGGGCACGAGATGGCAGGTCTTGTCACCTCTGCCTCACACATAAGTTACTATGAGGTATACTTTATTCCTGCCACATTTCTTTCTTGGCCTACTGAGAGAAATGTTTTCACCAGTTGAAGGTTATACAACCTGAGGATTGTGCATGCGTGCGCTGCCCGCATGTAGCAATATTTGTGTGTGTGTGTGTGTGTATATATATATATATATATATATATATATATATACACACTGTATTTATTTACTTACTCCGACCCCTATATAAACCCTGCCCTCCAACCGCCGTCTATTTTCTCATGCTCTTGTTCCAATCCTGGGGTCTTTTTTGTCCCCCTTGGTCCTCCACATGCTGAAAATCTGGGACATGACTAACATTGTGCAATGTGTGCTTGTTCATCGCCAGATGCAGCGTTGTGTCCAGTGTGTGAGTAGACGGCGACTTGTCCGTGGCGTTAACCCCTCTGCTGCCATGTTGGGCACAGCCTGAGACGAAGAGCGTCTCTTCCTGTGTATCCGGCCACAGGCTGCATATCGGAGGCTGCTTCTTCTATCTGGGAAAGTTCATGAAGCAGAAGCCTCTGTGTGACTCATGTGAAGTAATTTGTCTGACAGGTCATGGGTCCAGGTCAGCAGGTGATTGCAGACTATTAGCTGGTTTCGATGTTAGGTACAGGTTAGTCAGGATTAGATGTTGGGTGGAAGCCTTCCACTATTTGTAAGGCCTTGTGCACACGCTGAGTATTTGGTGAGTTTTTACCTAAGTAAGGCCTCGTGACAACGCTGAGTATTTGGTGAGTTTTTCACTCAGTATTTGTGAGGCCTCATGGACACGCTGAGTATTTGGTGAGTTTTTACCTCAGTATTTATAAGGCCTTGTGCACACGCTGAGTATTTGGTGAGTTTTTACCTCAGTATTTATAAGGCCTCGTGCACATGCTGTGTATTTGGTGAGTTTTTTGCTCTGTATTTTTAAGGCCTCATGGACATGCTGAGTATTTGGTGTTTTTTACCTCAGTATTTGTGAGGCCTCGTGCACACGTTGTGCATTTGTTGAGTTTTTTACCTCAGTATTTAACCCCTTCCTGCCCCTTGACGCACCGTATGCGTCATGAAAACTAGTGACTTCCGACCCCGTCACATGACCCCATCACATGGTCGGGGGGCCCACAGAGTCTGAACAGCCCGGGGCCCTGGCTACCCTTAATCCTCCCCTGCCCACTATATCCTTACAGCGGCAAGGTGTTTGAATACCCTTCACTGGAAACAGACCTCTCCTCCTACCCACCAGCATTTACTGAATAGAATAGCTGACATTCGTAGGATGGACTATATGATGGCTCTTTTGGGAGCAAGAGTGCATGGATTTCAGACCTGAGCGGATCAACACAGCCATGGGGTGGGAAACTAGAGGTCAGTGGGCCGCACTGTGCCCGCCCACTGGCTCTCTCCGTCGTCTCCCTAGGCACAGTCAGCATTTGTGGAGGAGGGGCACCTGGCCACTTTCTCCACCAATCAACGTGTGAAACAGCTGACGCGATGACATAATTTCATTGCGTTTGTCAGCTGTGTACCGCCGGAGAGTCAGCACACTCAAGGCAGAGAGAGGAGCAGAGCACCAGGGAATGGGACCGAGGTGAGTATGTGGTGTTCTTTTTTTTTTTGATGTGTATGAACACAGGGATTCTATGGGGGTGACAGACAGCACATGGGGATTCTATGGGGGTGACAGACAGCATATGGGGATTCTATGGGGGGGACATACAACACATGGGGATTCCATGGGGGTGACAGACAGCACATGGGGATTTTATGGGGGTGACAGACAGCACATGGGGATTCTATGGGGGTGACAGACAGCACATGGGGATTCCATGGGGGTGACAGACAGCACATGGGGATTCTAAGGGGGTGACAGACAGCACATGTGGATTCTATGGGGGTGACAGACAGCATATGGGGATTCTATGGTGGTAACATACAACACATGGGGATTCCATGGGGGTGACAGACAGCACATGGGGATTCTATGGGGGTGACAGACAGCACATGGGGATTCTATGGGGGTGACAGACAGCATATGGGGATTCTATGGGGGTGACATACAACACATGGGGATTCTATGGGGGTGACAGACAGCACATGGGGATTCTATGGGGGTGACAGACAGCACATGGGGATTCTATGGGGGTGACAGACAGCACATGGGGATTCAATGGGAGTGACAGACAGTACATGGGGATTCTATGGGGGTGACATGCAGCACATGGGGATTCTATGGGAGTGACAGACAGTACATGGGGATTCTATGGGGGTGACATGCAGCACATGGGGATTCTATGGGGCTGTCGTGCAGCTCATGGGGATTCTATGGGGCTTAATATAATAAAAAAAATGGGGAAAGTCAGCCAATGCCGTCAGGAAACAAATATCAACAATCAGGCAAAAATATGTATTGCAGATAGAAGTTTATTCAAAATATGTAACAGTCACACAATGAAAACAAAAAGCAAAAAACAAATATCCTGAACTAAAAAGTAAAAAATATACTGCAAATAATGCATAAAGGTAGTAATAATAATAAGGGTATTTGGTAAACATAATTTTGATCAAAATAATGCACAAGCCATCCCGCCACGTCACGGCAACCCTTGTGGGACAGTCCCTACTCTAGTATTTAAAACCTTTTCACTTGCCAAGTGGCGTGAATGTGAATAAGGATCGAGCGGCTGAACCACTAGTTACAGTTTAGGCCAGACTGGATGGCTTTCACAGCTCAGAGAAAGGGCGGTCACACCCATATATGCACTGAATGCACAATGAAATGAATAAAAAACAAATCTGAACTGAGAAAGTAAGTTAATGTGTATGCACAATGTAAGTGCATATTAACACATGACCATTAACCAGAGAAAACAAAAAGCAAAAAACAAATATCCTGAACTAAAAAGTAAAAAATATACTGCAAATAATGCATAAAGGTAGTAATAATAATAAGGGTATTTGGTAAACATAATTTTGATCAAAATAATGCACAAGCCATTTTTTTTTTTTTAAACAGTCACACAATGTTGCGACATTGTGTGACTGTTACATGTTTTGAATAAACTTCTATCTGCAATACATATTTTTGCCTCAGGTTTTACGTGATGATTGATTCTATGGGGCTGTCGTGCAGAACATGGCGGATTCTATGGGGCTGTCGTGCAGAACATGGATATTTTATGGAGGTGACATGCAGAACATGGGGATGCTATGGGGCTGTCGTGCAGAACATGGGGATGCTATGAGGGTGACAAGTAGCACACGGGGAGGCTATGGGGGCGTCGTGCAGCACAGGCGGAGGCTATGGGGGCATCATGCTGCGCATTGGGAGGCTATGGGGGTGACATGCTGTGCATGCGGAGGCTATGGGGCAGTCGTGCAGAACAAGTGGATGCTATGAGGGTGACATGCTGCACATGAGGAGGCTATGTGGTTGTCATGTTGCACACGAGGAGGCAATGGAGGTATCATGGAAAAAATAATGAAGAAAGTCCAGCTAATGTGAAGGCTTTAAACTTTATTACAAAATGGTAAAAATGACATGATATCAAGGTACCGTAGCTGAGGTATTGTGATATCATGTCATTTTTACCATTTTTGGATTAAAGTTTAAAGCCTTCACATTAGCTGGACTTTCTTCATTTTTGTTCCATGTTGTTCACAAGTGGTCAGTTGCAGTCCGTTGCTATATTACACCAATTGAGGGTGAGCTGGCATTTCTTCTAATGGGGGTATCATGCTGCACATGGTGAGGCTATGGGGGCCTGATGCAGTATATGGAAAGGCTGTGTGGGGCTCATGCAGTGTATATAGGGAGGCTGTGAGGGGCTCATGCAATATATAGGGAGGCTGTGTGGGGCTCATGCAGTATATGGGCAAGCTGTTTGGTGCCTCATTCAGTATGTGGAGAGACTGTGGGACTCATTCTGTATATGGGAAGGCTGTGTGTGACTCATGAAGTATATATAGGGATGCTGTGTGGGGCTCATGCAGTATATAGGGAGGCTGTGTTGGGCTTATGCTGTATTTAGGAAGGCTGTGCTGGGCTCCTGCTGTGTATATAGGGAAGTCTGAGTGGGGCTCTTAAAGTATATTGGGAGACTTTGTTGGGCTTGTGCTGTATATAGGAAGGTTGTGTGGGGCTCATGCAGTATATGGAAAGGCTGTGTGGGGCTCATGCAGTGTATATAGGGAGGCTGTGAGGGGCTCATGCAATATATAGGGAGGCTGTGTGGGCCTCATGCAGTATATGGGGAAGCTGTTTGGTGCCTCATTCAGTATGTGGTGAGACTGTGGGACTCATTCTGTATATGGGAAGGCTGTGTGTGGCTCATGAAGTATATATAGGGATGCTGTGTGGGGCTCATGCAGTATATAGGGAGGCTGTGCTGGGCTTGTGCTGTATATGCAGTGGCTGTGTGGGGCTCATGCTGTATATATAGGGAGTGTCACGGTCCTGTCAGCGCCGGCGTGCAGCCACCGCTGAGCAGGGACTCACCCACACTGCAGAGGGGCCCGGGGTCAGATACGGCCGTGAAGCTCAGGCAAACAGGACCTGGAGACGCTGAAGTTAGCAAGCAGCGACGGACCTACAGTCATGTGACTGCAAGGAGCGGGGCTTAGAAACCTGCTGCAAGAGATCGGCAGGACACTATTACAGGAATACTCAGGTCAGACAAAACGGGGTCATACACAGAGATAGCAGTAAAGTACCAGGGATGAGACAGAACGGATAGTCGGGGCCAGTCAGTGGTCAAAGCCAAACAGACATAGAAGGTACCAAGCAGTATCCAGAGAACAGACTGAGTCGAAACCAAAGTATCAGGCAAACAAGAACACAGCACAAACACACTCAGGGGTCAACACACTCTGCCAAGGGTGAAAGTAAAACTGACGGGTATTGGAGCTTCCTGAGGCTATAAAAAGCTTTCCCAGAACCAAGGAGAGGCCACAATAATAAGCCCCAGGTGTGCAGGTAAGAGCCTGCACTGGGATCATAACATTTAACCCCAGAAGTGCAGGTCATCAGCACTGGTTCCAGACATTAACCCCAAGCGTGTGGGTCCAACCCGCACTGAGATCATGACAGGGAGGCTGTGTGGGGCTCATGCAGTATACAGGGAGACTGTGTTGGGCTTGTGCTGTATATAGGAAGATTGTGTGGAGCTCATGCACTATATAGAGAGGCTGTGTGGGGCTCATGTAATATATGGAGAGGCTGTGAGGGCCTCATGCAGTATATGGGGAGGCTGTGTGGAGCCTCATGCAGTATATGGGGATAATGTGGGCTCATGCAATATACAGTCATATGTTAAAGTTTGGGCACCCCTATTAATGTTAACCTTTTTTCTTTATAACAATTTTGGTTTTTGCAACAGCTATTTCAGTTTCATATATCTAATAACTGATGGACTCAGTTATATTTCTGGATTCAAATGACGTTTATTGTACTAACAGAAAATGTGCAATCTGCATTTAAACAAAATTTGACCGGTGCAAAAGTATGGGCACCCTTATCATTTTCTTGATTTGAACACTCCTAACTACTTTTTACTGACTTCCTGAAGCACAAAATTGGTTTTGTAATCTCATTGAGCTTTGAACTTCATAGCCAGGTGTATCAAATCATGAGAAAAGGTATTTAAGGTGGCCACTTGCAAGTAGTTCTCCTATTTGATTCTCCTATGAAGAGTGGCATCATGGGCTCCTCAAAACAACTCTCAAATGATCTGAAAACCAAGATTATTCAACATAGCTTTTCAGGGGAAGGATACAAAAAGTTGTCTCAGAGATTTAACCTGTCAGTTTCCACTGTGAGGAACATAGTAAGGAAATGGAAGAACACAGGTACATTTCTTGTTAAGCCCAGAAGTGGCAGGCCAAGAAAAATATCAGAAAGGCAGAGAAGAAGAATGGTGAGAACAGTCAAGGACAATCCACAGACCACCTCCAAAGACCTGCAGCATCATCTTGCTGCAGATGGTGTCACTGTGCATCGGTCAACAATACAGCGCACTTTGCACAAGGAGAAACTGTAATGCGGGGCTTAGGTCAAAAGAGGCTGAAATACCCGGGGCCCCTGCGGAGTCCCTCAAACTAGGGAAAACCCTGTCTGACCCTCAACCCAGGGTTTTTGCTAATGGTGCAAATGCCTGAGCCTCCAACCTTTCCTTATCTCCTGCTCAGCCCTAAGCTGAACCCTCCACCCTCCACCCAGTGAGTTGTCAAACCACCAAAGCCCACACAGTAATGACAGACAGGGAGAACTTAAACCACATGGCGCCGCAATCACACAGGACAATACTGTAATGTAAACAGGGCAAAACAAAGCACAAATATAGGAAGGCGAAAAGGTAACAACGGATCATACGCCACCAGATATGAATTTCTCTCTCCAACACCTCCTCTCCAGACCGGAACCACTTGGCATAAAACACAAGCTATAATCGGCGACGCCCACAGGCCAGCACGACTATTTAAAGATCGTGGGCGTGACCAAACATCCCAGCTAGATTAACCCCAGATAACCTGAGTAAAATCAAGCCGGCGCCACTGAGGCTATAGTGGACGGAGATGGAACTACCGCTGCCTGCCGGATGCTGTGGTGTGAATAGCGTCCGACATGACAGTACCCCGTCTTCTACGAGGGACCCCAGGGCCCTCAAGACTCATAGGACCCGGCTTGTCCGGATGACGGTGGTGAAAGGAACTGACCAGCCGATCCGCATGTATGTCAGAGGCTGGTACCCAAGACCTCTCCTCCGGACCATACCCCCGCCAGTGTACCAAATACTGAAGAGAACGGCGCAGTACTCGAGAGTCCATCACCTTGGAGACTTCAAACTCTAAATCGCCATCCACCATGACTGGAGGTGGCATCGACGTCGTGTCCACAGAGCCTACCACCTTTTTCAATAAAGCCCTGTGAAACACGTTGTGTATCCTGTATACCGCAGGAAGTTCCAACCGATAAGCAACCGGGTTAATGATGGCAGCAATCTTAAAAGGGCCAATAAACCTTGGACCCAATTTCAATGATGGAATTTTGAGTTTTATGTTTTTAGTAGCTAACCACACCCAATCACCCACACACAGGTCCGGACGCGTCTAGTGTCAGCCACACGTTTGTACCTTGCACTCATGCTCAGCAATCGCTGTTTCACACTCATCCAGAACGATGATAGTTGAACTCCTAACCGGTCCTCCTCTGGGACGCCCCCAGAGCCCCCCTGACGCAAGGTACAAAATTGAGGATGGTGCCCATAAACACAAAAGAACGGAGACTATCCCGATGATTCTTGGCGGTGATTATTTAATGCGAACTCGGCCAAGGGAAGGAACGTCGACCACTCCTCTTGGTTGTCAGACACAAAACATCGCAAATACTGCTCCAGATTTTGGTTCATGCGCTCAGTTTGACCATTTGACTGCGGATGAAACGCTGACGAATGAGACAACTTGATCCCCAATCGTGAGCAAAAAGCTTTCCAAAACGTCGCCACAAACTGGGTACCCCTATCAGACACTATGTCTGACGGAACTCAGTGCAGTCTGACCACCTCCTGCACAAAGACCTGAGCCAACGTCTTCGCGTTGGGCAAGGAAGGCAACGACACAAAATGCGCCATCTTCGAAAATCGATCAACCACCACCAGGATGACCGTGTTCCCCGCCGAGGCAGGCAAGTCCGTGATAAAGTCCATGGAGATCTCTGTCCATGGCCTACTAGGTATCCCCAGAGGCTGTAGAGTGCCAGCAGGACGGGTTCTGGGCGACTTGGCCCTGGCGCACGTGATGCAAGCTGTCACGTACGAGACCACGTCCTGCCGGATTTTTGGCCACCAGAAGCGGCGCGATACCAGTTCCAAGGTGCCCCTAACCCCTGGATGACCGGCCAGGACAGAGTCGTGGTGTTCCCCCAACACTTTAAGACGAAGATGAAGGGGTACGAACGACTTATTAGCAGGAAGTCCTGGCGGTACCTCCTCCTGGGCCTCGGCAATCTCCGCCTCTACCTCAGTCGTGAGAGCCGAAACCACTACACTTTCCTGGAGGATGGGTACCGGATCTTCCCGAGGTTCTCCCCCCGGAAAACACCTGGACAAGGCATCCGCCTTGGTGTTTTTAGCCCCAGGACGGTAAGTCACCAGAAAGTTAAAACGTGTAAAAAACAATGCCCAGCGAGACTGCCTGGGAGACAGACGCTTGGCCGACTCCAGATAGAGCAGGTTTTTATGGTCGGTGATGACTGTGACCTGGTGGGCCGCCCCCTCCAGGAAGTGTCGCCATTCCTCAAAAGCCAATTTGATGGCCAACAACTCCCTGTTGCCGATGTCGTAATTCCGTTCGGCAGGCGACAACTTCTTGGAGAAGTAGGCGCATGGACGCATATTGCTCAAGGACGAGCCCTGTGACAGTACTGCCCCCACTCCCACCTCAGATGCATCGACCTCCACCGTAAAAGGTTTAGATACGTCCGGTTGCACCAGAATGGGGGCTGAAGCAAAACGGTTCTTCAGAAGCTCAAATGCACGCACCGCATCCTCAGACCAGATAGCGAGATTGGTACCTTTTTTCGTCATGTCCGTGAGCGGTTTGGCTATAGTAGAGAAATTCTTAATAAACTTCCTATAATAGTTGGCAAACCCAAGGAACCGCTGGAGTGCTTTTAGATTATCAGGCCGTTCCCATCGCAGCACCGCTTGCACCTTCGCGGCATCCATTTTAAACCCTGCGGCGGATACAATATATCCCAAAAAAGGCAACTCCTGAACAAAAAATATGCATTTTTCAAGCTTAGCATAGAGCTTATTCTCACGGAGCAACTGTAACACCTGCCTGACATGCTCTAAATGAGTGTCCTGGTCGCTTGAATAGATGAGGATATCATCCAGGTACACAATCACAAATTTCACCAGCACATGAGCGAATACATCATTTATGAAATGTTGGAAAACAGCAGGCGCGGTTGTCAACCCAAATGGCATAACTAGGCTTTCAAAATGACCCTCAGGGGTATTAAATGCCGTCTTCCACTCATCCCCCTGACGGACCCTTATGAGGTTATATGCCCCCCTGAGGTCAAGTTTGGAAAACCACTTCGCACCAGCCATCTGGTTGAACAAATCAGGGATCAGAGGCATCGGGTAGGGATCACAGACCGTAATCTGGTTTAACTCCCGGAAATCCAGACACGGGCGTAACCCCCCATCTTTTTTTTTAATGAAGAAAAACCCCGCTGCTACAGGTGAGGATGAAGGCCGGATGTGCCCTTTACTTAAGCTCTTAAAGACTACATCGCAGAGAGTTTGTCTCTCCAGACCAGAAATACTAAACATCCTCGCCTTTGGCAATTTAGCCCCGGGTTTTAACCTAATCTCACAGTCATAGGCTCGATGTGGAGGTAGTTCTGAGCAACCCCTCTCAGAGAATACGTCTGCAAAATCCAGCAATGCCTCCGGAAGGCTGGACTTCACGGCGGAGACACATGTGGCCAAGCAATTCTCCTGGCAGAAACCACTCCACTGGACTATGTCCTGGGTTTTCCAGTCAATCACCGGGTTGTGCTTGGACAACCATGGGAAACCCAGGACCATTTGTGCTGGGAAATTATTGAGTACCCTACATGTAACCCACTCAGAATGTAGGACCCCAATGTGGAGTTTAATCTCAGCTACAAACTCCGTAATCTCCCCCTGTGGGAGGGGAGCGGCATTAATGGTAACCACGCGAATAGGATGAGGGAGTTTTTCGATCTTAAAACCTGCCATGCGTGCAAACTCCTCATCCACGAGATTGGTGGTGGAACCGCTATCCACAAACACTGATATGGGTAGCTCTCTACCCGCAATAATAACCCTGGCAGGGAGCATACATTGAGATACCATCATGGAGGATATGCATACGCTCAGTTGGGCCTCCTCCATACCCTCTGAGCTTACCAGTTTTCCGCCGGTGCGACTTTCTTTGGTAGCACAGGACAAGCATTTACATAATGCAAAAAAGCAAAAAAGGCAAATGCAATTCTAGGATGTATTAACAGAAGCATACAGTCTAGATCACGTGAAGTCATTATTTCCCTCTACTCCTCTTTGGTCAGACCTCATCTGGAATATTGTGTCCAGTTTTGGGCACCACATTTTAAAAAAGACATCAACAAACTGGAGCAAGTTCAGAAAAGAGCGACCAGAATGGTGACCGGTCTGCAAACCCTGTCTTATGAGGAAAGGTTGCAGGATTTGGGAATGTTTAGTTTGCAAAAGAGAAGACTGAGAGGAGACTTAATAGCTGTCTACAAATATCTAAAGGGCTGTCACATTGTAGAAGGATCAACTTTATTCTCATTTGCACAAGGAAAGACTAGAAGCAATGGGATGAAACTGAATGGGAAGAGACACAGATTAGATATTAGAAAAAACTTTTTGACAGTTAGAGTGATCAATGAGTGGAACAGGCTGCCACGAGAAGTGGTGAGTTCTCCTTCAATGGAAGTCTTCAAACAGAGGCTGGACAGACATCTGACTGGGATGATTTAGCGAATCCTGCTTTGAGCAGGGGGTTGGACCAGATGGCCCAGGAGGTCCCTTCCAACTCTATGATAATGATCTCTTTTACCACAGTAAAAACATGCTCCATGCTTCCTGAACCCAGGAATGCGACGCTGCACATGTGATACCCCAGCGATTTGCATAGGTTCCAAGGGCTCATCTGCAGCAACCACAATTGCACCCCTGCTTTTCCCCAGGGGCAGCGTCTCCTGCGCCCCTTGACGCAAACGGCGATCAATACGAATAACCAAACTCACGGCAGACTCTAACGATGCAGGAGTCTCATACATCAGGAGGGCCTGTTTAACTCTTTCTGAAACCCCATAAATAAACTGACTCCGCAGCGCTGGGTCGTTCCACTGTGTGTCTACTGCCCAACGGCGAAATTCTGAACAATAGTCTTCCGCCATACGTTCCCCCTGATGGAGGGCGCGGATTTTAGATTCCGCCAAAGCCAATCTGTCGGGATCATCATAAATGAGCCCGAGTGCTGAAAGAACATTCTCAACCGAATGAAACGTAGCAGAGTCGGCTGGTAAGGAAAACGCCCATGCTTGAGGGTCCCCACTCAGTAATGATAACACCAGACCCACCCGCTGACCCTCATTACCTGAGGAGACCGGGCGCATGCGAAAGTATAACTTGCAGGCCTCCCGAAAGATGACAAATTTGCTGCGTTCCCCAGAAAATCGTTCAGGCAGCGGAATCTTAGGCTCTGCACCTGTACCAGCAGAAGCCGCTTGCACATTAGCTACAACCAGGCCCTGCTGCTGAACTGCCCCCTTCAACTCGGTGACCTGTAAGGACAGCGCCGCCAACTGGCGGTTTATGAAAGTCATGGAATCCATGGAAAAATGTTGGGCCGATTATAATGTAATGCGGGGCTTAGGTCAAAGGAGGCTGAAATACCCGGGGCCCCTGCGGAGTCCCTCAAACTAGGGAAAACCCTGTCTGACCCTCAACCCAGGGTTTTTGCTAATGGTGCAAATGCCTGAGCCTCCAACCTTTCCTTATCTCCTGCTCAGCCCTAAGCTGAACCCTCCACCCTCCACCTAGTGAGTTGTCAAACCACCAAAGCCCACACAGTAATGACAAACAGGGAGAACTTAAACCACACGGCGCCACAAACACACAGGACAATACTGTAATGTGAACAGGGCAAAACAAAGCACAAATATAGGAAGGCGAAAAGGTAACAACGGATCATACGCCACCAGATATGAATTTCTCTCTCCAACACCTCCTCTCCAGACCGGAACCACTTGGCATAAAACACAAGCTATAATCGGCGACGCCCACAGGCCAGCACGACTATTTAAAGACCGTGGGCGTGACCAAACATCCCACCTGATTTCCAGCTAGATTAACCCCAGATAACCTGAGTAAAATCAAGCCGGTGCCACTGAGGCTATAGTGGACGGAGATGGAACTACCGCTGCCTGCTGGACGCTGTGGTGTGAATAGCGTCCGACATGACAGAAACTGTATGGGAGAGTGATGCGAAAGAAGCTGTTTCTGCAAGCACGCCACAACAGAGCCTGAGGTATGCAAAAGCACATTTGGACAAGCCAGTTACATTTTGGAAGAAGGTCCTGTGGACTGATGAAGCAAAGATTGAGTTGTTTGGTCATACAAAAAGGCGTTATGCATGGAGGCTAAAAAACACTGCATTCCAAGAAAAACACTTGCTACCCACAGTAAAATTTGGTGGAGGTTCCATCATGCTTTGGGGCTGTGTGGCCAATGCCGGCACCGGGAATCTTGATAAAGTTGAGGGTCGCATGGATTCAACTCAGTATCAGTCAGCAGATTCTTGACAATAATGTGCAAGAATCAGTGACGAAGTTGAAGTTACGCAGGGGATGGATATTTCAGCAAGACAATGATCCAAAACACCGCTCCAAATCTACTCAGGCATTCATGCAGAGGAACAATTACAATGCTCTGGAATTGCCATCCCAGTCCCCAGACCTGAATATCATTGAACATCTGTGGGATGATTTGAAGCGGGCTGTCCATGCTCGGCGACCATCAAACTTAACTGAACTGGAATTGTTTTGTAAACAGGAATGGTCACAAATACCTTCATCCAGGATCCAGGAACTCATTAATAGCTACAGGAAGTGACTAGAGGCTGTTATTTTTGCAAAAGGAGGATCTATGAAATATTAATGTCACTTTTATGTTGAGGTGCCCATACTTCTGCGCCAGTTAAATTTTGTTTAAATGCAGATTGCACATTTTCTGTTAGTACAATAAACCTCATTTGAATCCAGTAATATAACTGAGTCCATCAGTTATTAGATATATGAAACTGAAATAGCTGTTGCAAAAACCAAAATTGTTATAAAGAAAAAAGGTTAACATTAATAGGGGTGCCCAAACTTTAACATATGACTGTATGTAGAGAGGCTGTGTGGGGCTCATGCAGTATGTGGAGAGGCTGTGTTGGGCTCATGCTGTATATGGGAAGCCTGTGTGAGATCATGCTGTATATGGGAAGGCTGTGTGGGGCTCACGCAGTGTATAGGGAGGCTGTATGGGGGCGCTCATGCAAGATATAGCAACGCTGTGCGGGGCTCATGCAGTATATGGGGAGGATGTGGGGACCTCATGCAGTATATTGGGAGGCTGTGGGGGCCTCATGTAGTATATGGGGAGGCTGTAGGGGCCTCATGCAATATATAGGGAGGCTGTGTGGGGCTCATGCAGAACATGGGGAGGCTCTGTGGGGCTCATGCAGTACATGGGGAGGCTCTGTGGGGCTCATGCAGTATAGGGGGAGGCTCTGTGGGGCTCATGCTGTATATGGGGAGGCTTTGTGGGGCTCATGCTGTATATGGGGAGGCTGTATGGGGCTCATGCTGTATATAGGAAGGCTATGTGAGACTCATCCTGTATAGGAGGAGGCTGTGTGGGGCTCATTCTGTATATGAGGAGGCTGTGTGGGGCTCATACTGTACAGGGGGAGGCTGTTTGGGGCTCAGGCTGCATATGGGGAGGCTGTTTAGAGCTCATGATGCATATGGAGTAGGCTGTGTGGGGCTCATGCTGTATATGGGGAGGCTGTGTGGGGCTCACACTGTATATGAGGAGGCTGTGTGGGGCTCATGCTGTACAGGGGGAAGGCTGTTTAGAGCTCATGACGCGTATGGAGTAGGCGGAGTGAGGCTCATGGTGTATATGGGGAGGCTGTGTGAGGCTCATGCTGTATATAAGGGGCTGAGGGGGGTTCATACGATATTCAGAAGGGGCTGTACTTGGGTTCAAAGATATCTAGGGGGTGTCAGCATACATAATTCTGCTCAATATTAAGTGATACAATTAATATTAATAAACTAATATTGAGTAGAATTAATTTCAAGCTATTGGTTTGGCCCTCCACAACAGCCATGGTCTCTCATGGGGCCCCTCGGGAAAATTAATTGCCCACCCCTGATGGATTTGATTCTGTTTAGCCCCCTGGGATTATTACTCACAGAAATGGTTAGGCTTTTCTTACTACATATTTCCTCTTTTGGAACTTGTATCTCCCCCTTTTCCTACCCTCTTTGAGTCTTGTCTTTTGTCCGTCTATGTGAGGTACATTTATATATTATCCAAGTTAATTTTCTTATGTTATTTTGCTGCATGACTGGTTCTACCTAATGGAGGGTCTAGGAATATTCGTTCCTATGTATACTTGGGAAATTTGTATTCAATGCTTTATTTTACAATTGGGTGTTCTATCACTAGAGGGAGTAATTCCCTTTATTTTATCTCACATTACTTTGTCTTTGTAACCTTTCTAACCCTCTCCTTAATACTTTTTGTAGGACGTTTTTGAATATATTGTTTGTTCGGACTCATGTCCATTTGTTAAAATTTGAAAAACCTTAATAAAAATTTACAGTTAAAAAAAAGAAACCTTAGGGTATATTTATATACAGTTTTTTGGTGGCAGTAAAATTCAGTGTTTTTTTAATCTTTTGAAGCAGTTTATAGAGATTCTGAAGCAGTTTTAGGCTTTGTGTACACAATGCATTTTTTTGTGTTTTTTCTCTGCAGGATTTGCTTCAGAATTTTTTGAAGGTCTATATAAAAGCTTCTTGCTGGATCCACTTCTGGCTTAATAAACAGCATAAAACGCTATAATGGCTTTAAACCAACATCATAGGGATTTGGCTGCTACCATTATACAAAGGTCTGGGAACATTGCAGTGCTGTAAAGTGGCGCGTAGCTGTAGCCATGGGCGAGGTACTCAACTATTCTGTCCCGGCACGTTATATAAAAGTAGGGATCCCGGCTGGGTGTATGGACTTGTACTATGGAGGCACCACGCCTTTTCAGGCCGCATGTAGCCGATGACTTTGGTAGGCCAGGACCAGATGTTTTACAGTTCAATGAGAGAGACCATCAGTCAAAAATAAACTTTTTACTGAACAATAACTTGTCGGGGATTATATACAGTAGACAGTGAGTACACATCTTGAGGAATGTTTCCTTCACAATACGTAACATGTTCCACACAAAGTTTCAATCCCTTCCTCTTCTCTCATTACTTGTTCTCTATCATCACTGTGCCTCATTACTTCACCACAACCCTGCCCAGTGTCCTTTACTCCATTCGTGGTTCCGCCTCTGCTTTTCTATCAAGTGAACTATGTTGCCAGCATGGGCAATACTTAACTTCTTTGTCACTGAGGCCTTGGAACTCCCACTCAGGGCACTCTCTTCCTCAGGTACTCTGCTCTGTTTTCACCCGTTACCTTTCTAATTTTTAAACTCTGGGTTGTATTGGTAGGCATCCTTCTCCTGGACCTGTCTCCAATCGATTACTCTGACTTTCAGTCACTTCTCTCTTTCCTTCTGCTAGGATTTCACAATCCCCTGTCACAGTTTTCTCTGACAATAGGGACACCCACGTCATGGGACACTACTCAGATCACACTTAAATCATCTTTCTACGCATATTGGGCCCTGTCTGACGTTTTCACTGGAAACTGTCTCAATCCCTTCACCTTAGCCGATCCCACTCTGGGCTAGACTAAGCCATTAACTCTAACTTTCCCTACTATCAGGCAGTATACACCATTATCATTATTAACACAAGTAATAATTCACATTTCACAAAAGCATTACACATTCTTCAAGGTGGAATGTTGGGAAATATGTCTCCTTACAGTGCCATGTGCGTAAGGCCTCAGTTTTTGCACATTTATTATTTACCAAAGGTAGTAAGGTAGTAAATGATAAAAAAAAATAGCATTACATGATGCTGCATTATAACTGCCCTATGTAAACACATAGTAATAATGTATTTAAATCAATGAGTAAGTTAAAAGCATAACAAAGCAATAGAAGAATGATTCATACACTGTAAATGTTACAATTATCAGACTATGCCATGAAATAATATCAGTACATTAAAAAGTACAAAGGGAAACTCTGGTATCCGATTAGCCAGTGTTTTAAGCTTATGAAACGTAAACTCTTTGTAGTTATAATAGGACTAGTAATTGTCAAATGGGCATAGAGGATCCTTTAAACACATATGTTCTAGTTTTGCCCTTTACTGTATTTTATTCTATTGCTTTGAGTTTTTCACAACTTATGGACTTCTGACCATCTGTTGAGTGTGTAATCCAAGAATAGGAGAGAGCATGGCATATGGCCTCTTTTGAGCACTGCTGGAAAAGGCCACAAAGATAGGAGGGTGCTTGTGAATCACTAGTAGTGCAGCGGCGTTGACACAATGCGACAGATAGGCAGGGAGCCAAGAATGTTCAACATAAAATATCTTTATTCCAGAAAAATTCATAAAAACAGGTACCGTAAGTAATATCCTCCGGTTCGCAGCTGGGTCCTCAAAACAGTCCTAGTGTAAACCAACTCCACCGCCGTATACCTCTTGGGTGTGTCAGCAGCTTTGAAGTCCCTGGCTCTGTATCCAACTTCACACAGGCTTGGGTTGCACAGAGCCTCCTGTTCTGCAGCTTGCAAAATAAAACACTGATACAACCAAGACAAAACTGAGAGTTTAAATGGGAATTGTGTACACAGAGCCATTTTCAAAACCCGGAGTGGAGGGAGGGATTCGCCCCACTACCAAACTTGCAAACCCCTTAAAAAAAATAAACGCCCATGTCGGGTTTTGCAACAATCTGACTTGGTCAACTACTTTCACAAAATCCCCACTCAATTTTACTCTGCCTTGTAATCACAAACGTTTACTGTAATCACAATGTGCTCCTGCGGGTTTAATATGAGTCTATACACATCCTGGTGGACACATACTGGCCCTCCTATATGATTCCCCTCACTGCCTCAAAATCCCCCCCCTCTGTTCAAACTTGTGGGGTGGAACACCTGTCACCATACAGGGTGCCCGTGACAGGGCATCCGCATTTTCTTCTATCTTCCCATGTCAATGTTCCACCGTGAAGCTAAAATTTTGCAGTGACAGGAACCATCTGGTGACTCGAGCATTCATGTTCTTGGCATTTTTCATCCATACCAAGGATGAATGATCTGTCACCAAGCAAAACTGTTGCCTGAGCAAATAACGTACTGACCCCAAGGCCCACTTAATGGCCAAGAACTCCTTCTCCACTATGCTATAATTTTTTTCGGCCGAGGTAAGTTTCCTGCTCAAGTAGGTGACCAGATGTTCCTCTCCATTCACCTCCTGTGACATAACCGCTCCTAGGTCTACCTCCAAGGTATCCGTTTGTACGATGAAGCCTTTCTTGAAGTTGGGGGCTGGTGAAGACAGGCTGTCCGCACAGTGCCAACTTCATAGATTGGAATGCTTTTTCCGCCTGGGGGTTCCAGAGAACCATGACCAACTGCTTTCCCCCTAAGAGATTGGTCAGGGGTGTCGATCTCCTGGCAAAATTAGGTATAAAGCCTCGGTAATACCAAATGATGCTGAGAAACACTCTTACTTGTTTAGTAGTAAGAGGCAGGGGCCAGTTTTAAATGGTCTCGATCTTATTTATTTGGGGTTTAATAACCCCACAGCCAATCACATACAGGCCTTCCTCAAGACCTATCGCACATGTTTTTGGATTCGCTGTCAAGCCCCTGGCTCTGAGCGAATTCACTATCACTTGTACCTGGGACAAGTGGGAATGCCAGTCAGTACTTAAGATGATAATATCATCCAAATACACTGACATACTTCTGATGGGGCTCTAACACTATGTACATCAGCCTCTTGAACGTGGCTAGGGCCCCATGTAATCCAAAAGGCAAAACACATAGTGATAGAGACCCTCCGGTGTTATGAAGGAGGACTTTTCCTTTGTAGACTCTGTAAGAGAGGCATCTGCTAGTAATCCTTGATCAAATCGAGTCTGGTAAAGTACTGGGCCTGCCCCAGTCTCTGAATCAGCTCATCCACCTGGGGCATTGGATAAAGGTCAAATATTGACACTTAATTCAATTTTCAGAAGTCATTACAAAATCATAGTGATCCATCCAACTTCTGAATCAATATAATGGGACTCACTCACTCCTGGACTCCTTAATGACTCCCAGCTAGAGCATTTGTCTTACCTCACCCATGATGGACTGCCACCCGGTACGGTTTCATTTTCATTTAACTGAGGCTCGGTGACAATGTCATGTTGGATCACAGAAGAATGGCCGGGCAGTTCTAAGAATACATCTGTATTCTGCTATACTAATTTCCGAGCCTCCCATCGCTGAGGGTATCATTTTACATCTCTCGGCCTCCTCCCAAGCCAGTGTCGGAGGGTCCTTGGACGATACTACCGCAGTTGCATCCGTAATCATACATTCCCGCTACTTCCATGCTTTTAGCAGATTTATATTATACAGTTGTTTGGGTTTTCTCTTCCCAGGTTGGTATACTCAGTAATTCACCTCACCCACCTTTTTCTGGACTTGATGCGGACCTTGCCAAATGGCCATGAGCTTACTCTCTGTGGTAGGCACCAAGACTAACACTGAATCCCCTTCTTTAAAGGACCCGACAATGGCCTTTCTGGCTTTTCTATATACTCGGCTCTGTGCTGCCAGGGCATCCACTAGATGTTCTTTCACTATAGGCATAACCGCTGCGTTCCAGTCCTGCATACTGGCTATGCCCAGGAGGCCCCTAGGATGTCTGCTGTAAAAAGCTCAAAGGGTGAGAACCCTGTTGAAGTCTGTGGTGCGTCACGGACGGCAAACATTTAATAGGGTAGTAACATGTCCCAATCCCTCCCATCCAGGGAAACCACTTTTTCAGCATTGATTTGAGGGTTTTGTTAAACCGTCGGTCTATGGGTGGTATACCGACGTGCGCAATTGTTTTATTTGTAGAAGCTTGCATAGTTCCTTTCTCACCTTGGACATAAAAGGAGACCCCTGATCCCTGAGGATCTCCATAGGTAGCCCAAGGTGGCAGAACATGGCAAATAGCTCCTGGGCGATAAGTTTAGCCGAGGTGTGGCGCAGTGGAATTGCCTCTGGGTAATGGGTGGCATAATCTACTACTGCTAATATATGTTGGTGATCACAGGCAGATTTTACTATTGGCCCTACCAGATCCATAGCCATCCACTCAAAAGGTACCTCTATAATAGGCAGAGGTATCAAAGGACTCCGGAAGTTTGCGGTGGGTGTGATCAGTTGACACGTCTCACAAAACCTCTGTACCTTGGTGAAAATCCCAGGCCAAAAGAACCGCTGTTAAATATGTTTGTGTCTTTTTAATCCCTAAGTGCCCACCCAGCATGTGTGTGTGTGTGTGTGTGTGAGCCATTTCAAGCAACGCCCGACTGTAGGATTGAGGCACTACCAGCTGTGGTCAAATTTTGTCAACCCTATAAAGTAGTTGACCGCCATGCACATAAAAATTGCCTCCGCACCTGGTTACTGAGCCACTCCATTTACCTCTATCACCCTTTCCCGTGCCCGGGTCATAGTGGGATACTGGAGCTGGGCTGTCCTAAAAGTACCCCGGGGCACTTCCCGCTCTGGAATTGTCATGGTCCTGCCAACACCTCTACGACAAACCTGTGTGGTTGACACTCTTTCCCTATGTGGGTGACCCCTACGGCAGAAATTTCTATTTTGGGATCTTAGGGCTACACGTACGGAAAAATATTAACCTTGGGAGGGTTCATTTTATCCACCCACAGGGACCAGAACAGGGGCAAGTCTTTTCACCATTCCTACCACATGTTTAACCTTTCCACACGGAGTAAAAAATATAACCTCCGCTGTCATATAATTGTGGAGTTCACCATGAATGCATATGACACCAACTTTTCGGCCAGTGGGTTCTAACCTGGAGAACAAGGATCATTGCACAAGTGTTACTGGGCTCCCTGAGTCCAGAAGAGCCTCAGCCCGGTATCCGTTGACATGTACATGGCACAGACAGGATTCACCTGCAGGGGTGAAGGCATCTGTGGTGTTGAGGGCCTGGGCGTGAATTGATAAACACGGTGAGTGAACAAGCAGTCCATGGGTTCAGCTGTCAGGGGCCGTTGGCAGCCAAATGTCCTGATAGCGGCGGTACCGCTAGTCCACAAGACCGGTTTAGAGGAAACTGGTCTCCTGCCCCCTCTCTACAGGGTACTCCCTCAGTATGGGTTCGGACCTGATTGAGCCCTGCAGAAGGTCGTGTCGTTTTCCTTGGGCTGGCAGGAGTTGGTGTGACAACCGTAGTGGGGTAAAGTCCCGTATGAAATAATGGGTGGCTGCATACTGCTCAGACTAACCACCTGGTCTAAGTTGCCTGGGTCCCCTTGTCCAAACCAATGCTGTGTGGCAGCTGACAAAGTTCTCACAAGCTGATCGACCACTACTCTCGCTATCATCTGGGCTGGGGTTAAGGTCTCAGGTTGGAGCCATGTTTTTACCAGGTTTAAAAAGGCAAAAGACTGAGACCTAGCGAGTCAGTCTTTCACAAATGTTCAATGATATATCCACTGGGCCCGTACATTGGTGTTCACCCTCATCCGATCAAGGATCTCACCAAGCATCCTCGCAGCTGAGGTCGAAGTATGCTTTCTGTGCAACCCCCATCAGAAACGGAGCCACCACTTCAGCCCACTGGTCGGCTGGCAAGTTCTTTTGTCCTGCAGTTCTTTCAAAAGATGGTGAGGAAGGCTTCTGGGTCGTCTTCCGGACTCATTTTCCTCAGCGCTGCTCTGACGGGGTCCACGGTGGGGGCGCCTTTTGCAAGGCCACAATCTGTTGCAGAATCAGATTGTTGGTCTACTGCTGCTGCTGCTGCTGAAACTCCTGCAACTTCTGCTGCTGTACCTGAGAGAGGGCCAATTGTAACAGGATTTCCTCCATCTTGTTGCCAGGGCTGTGCTGCAGCGTTGCAGGCTTAATGACCAACATGCAGCTTGCATTGGGGTATGCCTCAGTTCACACTGTTCGCCTTCTCCACCATATGTAGTTCACACAGTGCAACAGATAGGCAGGACCCAAGAAAGTTCAACATAAACTGTCTTTATTCCAGAAAAACTCACAAAAACAGGAAACGATATATTTCAGTTAGCAGCCAGGTCCTCAAAACAGTCTTGGGTGCGTCAGCAGCTTTGAAGTCCCTGACTCTGTGTCCAACTTCAGTTCACACAGGTCTGAGTTTCCTGCTCTACAGTGTGACGTCCGTCTGCGAGTCTGGGCTGCAGTAAGACAACACCCCGAGCAACCCTGATACCCTTTACCCCTATACAGGGATCTGGATTTATAGCAGAGCCCAGGAGGTAGCTGTCTGAATAAGAGCAGTGGACAAGAGCAGGGTGGTCCCCAGAGAGGTGTTCCAATATGGGACCAAAAACGTAGTGGGATCCGAGTCTAAACAGCAGACAGTAGCAGAGTAATATTCGGGCCAAGGTCAGAGTCATCAACCAGGAGGGCGGCAGGGTACAAAATCATTAGGCAGAAGCAGAGTCAGAAATCCAGGCCAAGGTCAGAGTCATAAACCAGGAGGGCGGCAGAAGTACAAAAACGGCAGGCAATAGAATGGTCAGAAATCCAGGCTGAGGTCAAAGTTAACTGTAGCAATTCACAAAGTAGCAAAGCAGGGGAACTGTCATGATCCAGGATGGGGTTTGTGTTATGAGCTCATTTTCTCCTTCACCTTTGATGTCCGATGAACTCCCTCTGCTGGTGAAAGGAGGTAGTGAAATTGATTTGGATGGGAAAAACCTGTCATCTGAACAGGTAGAGTGTGATTGGACATCCGGAATCTCTGACTGGATATAAGGCCGCCGATGCCCTGCTGGGTTGCTGGTGATCCTCTCTGCTCTGAGCTCTGGCCTCCAGTTTAGTCCTGTCTACTAAAGCTAAGTTTTTGCTCTGCTATTGTTCCATGAGATTTTGTCTGGTTTACTTAGTGTTTGTGTTCAGCCAGCCCTGGTTGGGACTGGCTGAACTCCATTTTTGTCTCTGATCAGTTGATCTCTTTGCTCTGTTTTCAGAATATACCTGAGTGCTGATATAGTGATTTTGAAGTCTAGTGACTTCAGGGCCTTTTCTATCAGACGTGTTGGACATTATTTTTGGCAGGGTTTTTGCGTGATTGCAGACAGTTGCTTTTCTTTCCTGTCCTATCTAGTTAGTGAGGGCCCCATCGTTTGCTCAGCCTGTCTTTCTGTCTGTGTTTTCATCTGTTTTCACCGTCAATACATGTTGGGGGTTGTCTATTGCTTTGGGGTCTGCTCTGGGGCAGTTTTGATTTCCCCTTTCTTTCTTTAGGTTTATTTAGTTCTCCGGCTGTGAACGAGGTGTCTAGGACCACCGTAGGAACACCCCACGGCTACTGTTAGTTGTTGTGAATAGGATCAGGGGTCTGCAATCCGCTAGCTACCAACCTCTCCGGTTTTCTGGACTTAGCTTGTATTTTTGTTTTTTCCTCCTCTGGTGACTCATTCATAACAGGTTTGTCTTTGGCCTGTCCTGGTCAGACAGGGGTTAATTGTTTCTGCCTCTCTCTGGCAGAGGGCGGCTATTTAATGCTCACTTGACCTTGGTCCGGTGTCAGTTATACTCCTGCCCTCGGCTGAGTTAGTTGACCTTGTGCGTACGTGTGCCTTGTGACTGTGATACTTTATGCTTGTTTGGTTTTGACCCGGTTCTGTCCCTGTTACGAGTTCTGCCTGTTCCTTTGGTACTGCTCTGCTATTCCCGTGTATGACTCATTGCTTATGTTCTAACTATTCTCTGCTTGCTCCTCTGGTATCACTCTGCCCTCTCTGTGTATGACCCCCCCCCGCTTGTCTGACCTGAGTTCCCCTAATCTTCACTCCAGGATGAAGCTAAGCCACACCCCCTGTGGTCACATGATCGTAGGTCCTGGTACTCTATACTACCTTTAGTGTCGCAGGTCCCGTGCTCAGAACTTTCACTACAGTATTGGACCCCGCCAGTGGCTTAGCAACTGCTTGTGGCGCCCGGGGCGGTCGAAAAATTTGCCGCCCCTTTTGTCGTTGATAATCCGGAAGCATCCGAAGAGCCCACACTACACTCAAAGATCTAATTTTTAGTCTGCTACTAACTCTGCTGTTAATATTTCTACATTTCTAGACTTTCATCTTCTTGCAGTTCTCTCTCTATATATATATGTATGTATTAGCTTGATGATGCTGGATGAAGATCTAATGCTGGGAGTTGTGGCTCCACAAGAGCTTGCAGAACATGCTGGGAGTTGTGGCCCCACAAGAGCTCGCAGGACATGCTGGGAGTTGTGGCCTCACAAGAGCTCGCAGGACATGCTGGGAGTTGTGGCCCCACAAGAGCTCGCAGGACATGCTAGGAGTTGTGGCCCCACAAGAGCTCGCAGGACATGCTGGGAGTTGTGGCCCCACAAGAGCTCGCAGGACATGCTGGGAGTTGTGGCTCCGCAAGAGCTCGCAGGACATGCTGGGAGTTGTGGCTCCGCAAGAGCTCGCAGGACATGTTGGGAGTTGTGGCTCCGCAAGAGCTCGCAGCACATGCTGGGAGTTGTGGCTCCACAAGAGCTCGCAGCACATGCTGGGAGTTGTGGCTCCACAAGAGCTCGCAGCACATGCTGGGAGTTGTGGCTCCACAAGAGCTCGCAGCACATGCTGGGAGTTGTGGCTCCACAAGAGCTCGCAGCACATGCTGGGAGTTGTGGCTCCACAAGAGCTCGCAGCACATGCTGGGAGTTGTGGCCCCACAAGAGCTCGCAGGACATGCTGGGAGTTGTGGCCCCACAAGAGCTCGCAGGACATGCTGGGTGTTGTGGCTCCGCAAGAGCTCGCAGCACATGCTGGGAGTTGTGGCTCCACAAGAGCTCACAGGACATGCTGGGAGTTGCAGTTGTTCCAGTATTAGAAGCTCTACCACAAATTGATGCCTTTCGTCAATTCCTCTTTTTGGTCTGTATCACGACACTTTGTGGTCCGGTCTCCAGTAAACACACGTAAACAAATGGGGACACGGTCTGTACAGGGGACACCATGGCTGCGTTAGGGGGGAGCACCTTAACGGGAGAGGTGGGGAAGCGTCAGTGCCGGGGAAAGGGGTGGGCAGCGTACGGGCCGAGGAAATGGGGGGGGGGCAGCGTCCGTGCCGAGGAAATGGGGGGCAGCGTACGAGCCAAGGAGATGGGGGGCAGCATACGGGCCGAGGAAATTAGGGGGCAGCATCCGTGCTGGGGAAGTGGGAGGCAGCATCTATGCTGGGGAATTGGGAGGCAGGTGCATACAGAGGGGTGATCTCGGACGATTAACCCTCCGCTCGCTATCTCCCCTCATACAATCTCATCTCAAAGTTCACTTCTCTGCCGTTCGCTGACTGCAGCCGTCCTGCAGGACTGCACCTGACACCTTTCTCCCCCAGCCGCAAACAGACACATATTCAGGGGATAATGGGGCTGGGACAGTGTGCGGCTTCCATCAAACAGCCCCTCATATCTCAGCTTCCTGTAAGTATGAGCCCGGACAGGTAGTCCGTGCCATATACAGAAAGACTACAAGGACCAGCAGGCCTCCTGGAGGAAGGGACACAGCCTGTAATATCATGTGGGACTTCAAGTCCCAGCATACACAGTAGTATGACTGTCAGCAGGCAACATACTAGTACTGAAGCACTATAAGTCCCAGCATACAGTTTC
The DNA here is from genome assembly GCF_039654945.1 of Dendrobates tinctorius. Lineage (NCBI taxonomy): Eukaryota > Metazoa > Chordata > Amphibia > Anura > Dendrobatidae > Dendrobates > Dendrobates tinctorius. The sequence continues at coordinate 9,882,220 of NW_027361694.1, forward strand.
TGCTGAACCAGCGGGCAGGGACTGTGGGTTTTCTCACTCTAATGTTCTGCAGGAATAAAAATAAGTGTCGCTAAAATAGCTGCGACATTTCTCTCACACGACACCGGGCACCGACACTCACCCCTCAGCTGCTGCCATGACGCCGTCCGGACTTTGTCTGTCACGTGACCTGACGGTGTCACATGACCACATCAGCTGAGCGCTCACACAGAGGGGGCAGAGCCATGAGGGCCAAGCCTCGCTTCTGCTCTCTCCTAGCAACTGTCCCTGAACACCGCTGGTCATGGAAATGGTGCACAGTCAGCGGGGAGCTGAGGAGAGGAGGAGGAATTGCTGCTGCTGCTGCCGCGCCGCCCCCAGACACGTGCCGCCTGGGGCGGACCGCCCCCCCCACGCTACGCCACGCCACTGGACCCAGCGCTCTCCCATAGTGTTGGTAAGTCACCCTGCTCTGAGTGGCAGTTTGCTGACAGGAACCAAGAATATATCCGGCGGCTTGCAAGACCAGTCCCAAGGTATTTGAGTGATCAGGTCGTCCCTCACAGGTTCCCGGACTGATGATGTCATTAGGACCACCCCCAGGACCAGGCCAGATGGTGATGCAGTAACCCCCTGACGACTGACAGAGGGGCGGAGCCTGCGCCCACCAGATGCCTGCGCAGGAGCCCCTTCTCTGTCACCACCATAACTCACGGGCGAACCATGACGCCTCCCAGTGGCCGAGGCAGGAACAGCCATCCCTGAGTCTGACGGTGAAGTGGCGGTCCGGCGCCTCCTAGTGGCCGCGACCGGAACAGCAGGCCCCGAATCTAACGGCGACGTGACAGACCGGCGCCTTATAGTGGCTAAAGCCGGGACAATAGGCCCTGAGTCTGACAGCAATGTAACAGAACCACGGCGCCTCCCAGTGGCCGAGGCAGGAACAGCCGTCCCTGAGTCTGATGGCGAAGTGGCGGTCCGGCGCCTCCTAGTGGCCGCAACCGGAACAGCAGGCCCCAAGTCTGATGGCAACGTGACATGCAGCTTGCAAAACAAAACACTGACACACCGAAGACAAAACTGAGAATTTAAATGGGAATCGTGGACATAGAGCCACTCCCAAAACCCAGAGTGGAGGGAGGGATTCGCCCCACTACCAAACCTGTAAATCCCTCCAAAAATAAAAGCTCATGTCAGGTTTTCCTAAAATCTGACTTGGTCAACTACTTTGACCAAACCCACACTCACTTTTACTCTGCCTTGTAATCACAGATGTTTGCAGTAATCACAATGCAGTCCAGCATGTTTAATATGTCTCTATACCCATCGTGGGGGACACATACCAGCCCTCGTATATGATTCCCCTCACTGCCTCACACACTTTATTCAGATTGTCTTCACTGTATGAATTGTAGCCATAAGATTTCTATCACATTGAGACATGTTCCTCATTAAAGGATTTGTCGATTACTAGACAAACCCAGCTTGATCAATTTGGGACCTCAGTTAAAAAAATGGATATTCACTTCTCACAGTGGTGCTGTTTCAGCTATGTCGGCACTGTTGTTGCTGCAAAGTGATGTGGTGTAATACAGCCAATGAGCGTTCACTGTTTGGCTGCAGCTCATCATCCGCCAGCAGAGACGTCTGCGCTGATTAAATAAGACTGCAGCTGAGAAGTGGCCGCTTATTGGCATCAGATAGCACATGACACATCAAGTCACGTCACTCTTCTGGAACAGTCGACATCACTAGAACTGTGCTACTGCAGGAAGTGAGTATCCACTGTTTTTTTCTCATTGGGAGATGCTGCTGCTGCCACTTGGATGCTAACACTATGCAAAAATGTTAGCTCCTCCCCAGCAGTACATACCCGCCAACTGGCAGGAAGCTAATCAGTATTAGCTTAGTGTAACCAGGAGGCAAATACTGGGCTGCACTCAACCCCATTTCTACCTTAGGTTTCTTTTTTATGGAGCACCCCCAGGGCTGTGGGTTTTACTCAGTACCGGGCCGGTGTCTTAAAGGGGATGTGTCGTGGTGGCAGTGACCCGGTCATTGGCCCTGGGTGTACATGTAAAATGGCTTTGAATAAAGTTTAAGTATGGATATGTTTGTGACGCCACCTGTGGTATCTGGTCAGAAAGGGGACCAGCACTGCAGTGCCGATCCTCTGGGACAGATGGGGTAGTGCAGCAAAGATGTAAAAGCTCCCCACAGGCGGAGCTGTAGTCCCAGGGCAGCAGTAATAGATGTTGAGGTAGATGGTGCAGTGTTACGCACAGAGATGTAGCAGTGCTGAGTAGGTTGGCGCAGGAAGAAGGCAATGACACAGCTGAATGCAGTTCCAATGCTTTACTCACATTTCTGGTATAAGCAGGTGCCCGTTTCAGTGCCGTGGTCTTCAGGTGAGGGGCTCAGCCAACTCCCAGGCAGACGGAATACACCCTTCCAGCACTCCCTTCCAAATGTGCCTTTTCTGAACGTCTCCTTACTAGCACCAATATGAAGTACTGGTAGTTCTGAATTACACTCAAGTTCCTCTTTCTTACTGTTACTTATAACTCCACTCGCATGACAGGCAGCTGTAACCTACTTCGGGGACTCCTTACAATCATGTCCTGGCTCACACACGTTGCTGTAATAATATAGCAATAATAAAGGATTTTGGGGATATGTCAAAAGTAAAAGAAAAGTCAAAGATGCTATAGGATTTTTACAGGATGAAAATGATGAAATGGTAAGACAGGATGTTGAGAAGGCTGAACTTTTAAATTCCTATTTTGCATCTGTTTTCTCTCAGAAAGGAAATGTAACATCAACTGTTCTTCACTGTCCTATTAAGGGAATAGAAGAATCCAGGATATCTATAAACAGAAAGATAGTGAGGAAACACTTAGCTAACCTAAATGAATTCAAGTCTCCAGGTCCAGATGAATTACACCCCAGAGTACTGAAGGAGATAGCAGAAGAAATTTTTGAACCCCTCTCCATAATCTTAGAAAATTCTCGGAGAACAGGAGAAGTGCCAGAAGACTGGAGAAGAGCAAATGTTGTTCCTATCTTCAAAAAGGGGAAGAAGGTGGACCCAGGCAACTATAGGCCGGTGAGTCTGACTTCTATACCAGGAAAGATCTTTGAACAAATTATTAAATAATATGTATGTCAGTACCTGGATAAGAATGAAGTGATTAAACAGAGTCAGCATGGGTTTGTAACTAATAAGTCATGTCAGACTAACTTAATTTCCTTCTATGATGGAATCACTGATTGGGTGGATCAAGGAAATGCTGTAGATATAGTATATCTTGACTTCAGCAAAGCATTTGACAAAGTATCTCATACAATCCTTATTGAAAAAATGACTAGATATGGAATGGACAAGGCAACTGTTAGGTGGATTCATAACTGGCTTAGTGATCGGACCCAAAGAGTGGTCGTAAATGGCTGCACATCCAGTTGGAAGAATGTCTCAAGTGGGGTACCACAGGGCTCTGTCCTGGGCCCTGTATTGTTCAACATCTTTATCAACGATTTAGATGAAGGAATTGAGGGTAAACTGATTAAATTTGCTGATGACACAAAGCTAGGAGGGATAGCTAATACTAGAGAAGAGAGAGAGGATTCAAAAAGATATTAATAAACTGGAGAAGTGGGCAGCAACTAACAGAATGGTTTTTAACAGGGAGAAATGCAAAGTACTACATCTGGGCAATAAAAATGAAAAAAGCATATACAGAATGGGAGGAATAGGGCTAAGTGACAGCACATGTGAAAAAGACTTGGGTATACTAATAGATCACAGACTCAATATGAGTCAACAGTGTGATGCAGCAGCAAAAAAGGCAAATGCAATTCTAGGATGTATTAACAGAAGCATACAGTCTAGATCATGTGAAGTCATTATTTCCCTCTACTCCTCTTTGGTCAGACCTCATCTGGAATATTGTGTCCAGTTTGGGGCACCACATTGTAAAAAAGACATCAACAAACTGGAGCAAGTTCAGAAAAGAGGGACCAGAATGGTGACCGGTCTGCAAACCCTGTCTTATGAGGAAAGGTTGAAGGATTTGGGAATGTTTAGTTTGCAAAAGAGAAGACTGAGAGGAGACTTAATAGCTGTCTATAAATATCTAAAGGGCTGTCACATTGTAGAAGGATCAACTTTATTCTCATTTGCACAAGGAAAGACTAGAAGCAATGGGATGAAACTGAATGGGAGGAGACACAGATTAGATATTAGAAAAAACTTTTTGACAGTTAGAGTGATCAATGAGTGGAACAGGCTGCCACGAGAAGTGGTGAGTTCTCCTTCAATGGAAGTCTTCAAACAGAGGCTGGACAGACACCTGACTGGGATGATTTAGCGAATCCTGCTTTGAGCAGGGGGTTGGACCAGATGGCCCAGGAGGTCCCTTCCAACTCTACGATTCTATGATTCTATGCTGTGTCGTCGAGTCTTCGGTGGGAATAAAGTGGTCACAACTTCAATTCCTCCGGTTTCTACTTTAGGATCATTAGTATCACACACAGCCTCGGATACCGGCACCCGGCCTTTGGCGCATTAAACTTAGAGAAGGGCTCTGCTCTAGCCCTAGTCCCCAGTTTCTCTCCTCCTCACGTTCCATTCTTATCTATCTTCCTTTTGAACAACTGATCTTTCCTTTTCTCTCTCTTTCCTTGCCAACAGCTCCAGCTCACAGGAGGCTGCTGCAAACACGTCCTCTTCATCCCCCTCCGGGGATCTTCTGTTTTCCTCCCCACTCTGGGGATTCTGACCTAACTTCCTGTCAGCTTTCCCCTCTTAGTGCAATCCAAGCTCCACCGACCACCCAGCACCCTTCATGAACCAAAGCAGCTGCCATAAAGGGTGCTCTGCTGTTCTAAGGTGTCTATGCTGGATGTAGGTGGCGGAGTCTGGCCAGGTGTTACCATCTTACCTGAAGAGTGGGATACTACACCTCAGGAGGAGGTGCAGTGCCTCTGTGGCGACTGAACCCTCAGGGGTGCCACATTTCTTATTAATTATTTCCATTTTTCAAGTTAATCTTGTGATTCAGGAAACAGAGTGGAAATGTGTCACTCTGTTCTCCCCCCAAAGCCCGTAAGCAGAGCGTGGGATTGCGTCACTACTGTTGTCTCTCCGGTCCATCCGGCAGGGCCCTATACCCTGCCAGCCCAGCCAATAACACGCACCGGCTCATCGCAAGGCCACGCCCAGGGCTGACACAAGGAATTTTGGGGCCCCATACTGGCAAAAGTTTTGGACCGCCTGAGACTACGTCCGGGCTCCATCCCAGCTCTGCCTCCAACCCTCGAAACTTCCACAGTCCCACCGCCAACTCATAGAAAAACTCCACATCTGCACGACGTCATCACCAATTACACAGTGACATTTTCCATCTAACACGAGATCACATACATAGCCAGCAGCTAAAGGATTTTTTTGAAGCCGCCACCACAACTAGGTAGACTCTTCTGGCCATGCCCTACTCTACTCTAACCTATTAATTATTTGTTAAAATATCCAATACTCTTTTTAGGTATTTTTTCTATGTTTCTTTAATGGAATGTGTCATGCCGCTTTCACCGCATTCCTCTGCAGCCGGGGCTCACTGTCCGACGTCATCACTTTTGGTATCGCGGCCAGGTCCGGGGGTCTCGTCGAGTGCGCACGTGCAATTCCTGCGCTTGACTCTGTGGCTCTTCACTCAACTCCAGGACTTTGTCGAGCGCGCATGCGCTTCCTCCATAGCGCGGCCGTAGTCAGGCTATCTCTGACGTCTCTGGGTCGCCCTCACACCCAGGGCAGCGGGGTACTCGGTACTGGGCCGGTATCAGGGGGAAGGTGTCACAGCAGCAGTGACCCGGTTCGTGGCCCTGGGCGCCCAATATCAATGGCGGTGATGTTAATGGTGTTAAAGTTTATTTGAATAGTTCGTGACGCCACCCGTGGTGTTTGGCAAGGGAGATGGTAAGCCAACGCTGCATACAGATCCACTGGGACTGATGGTGTGGTGCAGAAAAGATGGTATAGCTCCCCACAGGAGGAGCTGTAGTCCCAGGGCAGTGTAGGTGCAATGGATGAGGAGAGGCGCAGAATGGTATAGATGCTGGAACCCAGATGTAGTGGTACTGAAGGTGTTAACGGCGAATGAACGGAGGACACCAGGGCTTGCAGTTTCAAAGCTTTACTCACAGTTCGTGGTACCCACTGGTGCCTGCCTCCGTGCTGTGTCCTCCGGGGTAGAGACTCAATCAACCTCCCGAGCAAGTCAGGGTTCTCCTCTCCAACACTCCGCCAACATGTGCCTTTCCTGAACGACTCCTCTATTGCGCCTTTTAGTGTGAAGAACTCCAGTACCGTAGTTCTCTGGAATTCCTCCTGTCAGATGTTCCTAGAACCTTACGTGTATGACAGACAGCTGTAGCCTCTATCGGGGACTCCCTCTCAGAAGTCCTGGCTCTCCATACAGTTGCTGTTGTGTCCCAAGTCTTTAATGGGAGTAGTGCATTTACAGCCAACTACTCCACCAGTATCTGCTGCAGAACCATAAGTGTCCATACAACCTCGGGGACCGGGCCCCGGCCTCGCGCTGAGAACCTATAGGCAGGGTACTCTCTCAGTCCACAACTCCTCTCTGCTCTCCTACTCCTTTGTTCCGCGCTGTTCCTTCTCTCTCTTATGGAAGCTGAGGTTGCAGGTCTACGTCCTTCTCTTTCTCTTCTCTTTCCCGTGCCAGCTGGCTCAGATCACTGAAGCAGCTGCAGCACTCTTTCTAAACTGAACTCAAACTGAACTCAAAACGAACTTCAGAACTGAACTTCTCTGGGACTCACCCCAGACTGACCTTCTGTCAGACTGACCTACTATTCTCTACTTTCCCCTTCTTTTATACTAACTCCACCCACCTCCCAGCACATCTCGTATTACAAAGCAGGGTTCCACGAAGGGTGCTCTGCTACCCCCAGCCTGAAGCTGCTAGGCGGACCTACTGAACTATCCTGTGTGTGGGATGCAGGTGTTGGAGTGTGGAAAGGAGTTCCCAACTTACCTAGTTGGTGGGGCACTACACCTTAGGAGAAGGTGCAGTACCTCTGTGGCGACTGAGCCTCAGGGGCGCCACATCTCTATGGTCCGGGAGGACCTGAACCGGAAGTCCCAGCACACTTACCCTATATGAGACTGCTTCTTCCTGTAGGCGGCGCCTGATTATCGTTCTGGCTTCCTTGCTAGACCTGCTTGGTCCCCGCTTGGTTGCTCTCTGTACTCAGGTCCCTTGCTCTGTGTTCTGGCGTCCTTCCCTGCAAGCGCTCTGCTCTGCCTTGCTCCCTGGCATGCTTCCCAGCACGCGCTCCGCTTTGCCTTACACCCAGGCGTGCTTCCCAGCATGCGCTCTGCTTTGCCTTGTACCCAGGCGTGCTTCCCAGCACACGCCCTGCTTTGCCTTGTACCCAGGCGTGCTTCCCAGCACGCGTTCTGTTTTGCCTCATAACTGGGCGTGCTTGTCAGTGCACGCTATATGCTATCTTGTAGCTGCATGTCCCCGTGTATTCTGTTAGCACTATCCTTCACCCAGCGTACCCCCGTGTCCGTGCTTTGCACACTTCTGTATCCTACGTGTCCCCACCTGCACCTTACTAGACACATTCCCTTGCGTCTTCTGTGAAGCGGGCCATCTGATTCCAGCAGTCGTGGTACTTTACCCCCCAGGGTCTGCCCCTGACGCTCCCTGTATAGGGGGTGGTCCTCACTAGGTCAGCTCCCCCTGAGTGGGTTGGTATCACGACCCAGAGGGTCCACTCCAGGAGTCATCACAGTATGTGTCACATACATTTTTTAAAATGAACAATAATACCACATACAAAGGACAAATACTGTTACACTGTGACCAGACCACATATTACCACCAAACAGTGACCTATAATACCACATACAAGGGGCAAATACCACCACACCATGACCAGACCACATTATCGCCTCATAGTGACCAGATAATACCACATACAAGGAACAAATACCGCCACACCATGGCCAGACCACATATTACCACCACATATCAAACTATATTAAAAACATAAGAAACACCTGCCACATTTCTGTCACATTGCAAGCGCCCTTACTCATAGGTGACAACTCCTGACGAAGGCTACGTGCCAAAATACGTGTTGAGACCTGGCGCCAGCACAGAAGGAGGAGATGACTACAGGTATTCACTGATTTTATCCATGTTTGTTCATTTTATTTGTATTTTCACTCTGTTATGCTTTTGATTTGTGCATGTCTAGCTGTGTGTACTAAGTGTATCCATTTTGGGAGCCCAGCACTTTATATACTAGCCTGCCATGTAGTCTTGTATACACCAATGCATCTTCTCTATTGTGTAGTGTCGCCTTAGCTTGCTAACTTTACCTTATTTCATTTTTTGCACACATTTTAACATTTATAATCAATAAAGATTTAAATAATTTATCACTTTTTGGCTATATAGTTTATTTATAGGTTTATATCTTCATTGGTATATATAGCTTCTATTTACTTTTGTCAGCTTTAGTGGTTTACTTTTTGCTCTTTACCATTATATTTGGCTAATATAGGTTAACTTGACCATCATCATGTTTTTTTCAATAAAGCTTTCAACTTTTATTATTGGTTCATTGGTGCTATTTTTCTTGACATGATTTTCACTATGCCAGATGAAGGAAAAAAAGCGACAGTGTCACCCTGCACAGTAACAGGAGCTCTCCTCCCCCACACTGAAAACAGTATCCTTAAAATAATATCCTTTAATTAGCCTCTACAGTAATAATATCCCACATTCTGGGCTCCACTTGTCCTCTCATTCTGGATACCACGTGTGTTCCCATTCTGCCTCATGTCTCTCCATATTGCCCCCATAGTCGTTCATAATAGTATAATGTATCCAATAGTCATATATAGTAGTATAATGCATCATCATAGTAGAATAATGCACCCCCATAGTCATACATAAAGTATATTGCACACCATAGTCATATTTAGCAGTATAATCCACCTCCATAGTAGTATAATGCACCCCCATAGTAGTATAATGCACTCCATAACATTACAATGCACCCCATAGCAGTATAATGAAGGCCCATAGCAGTATAAAGCCCACAGCAGTATAATTCACTCCCATAGTAGTGCACTACATAGTACGGCTTCAGAAAAAAAAAGTTTCTCCTTACCTGGCCGAAGTCCAGCAGAGTCCTCTGCTCGATTCACCTGAGGTGCGGACTGTCATTACGGCATATGACAGGGATGTCATACTCTGGCGACGTGCACACTGACGTCAGCTACCGGCCTGTGATTGGCTGGCGGCTGTTAACTGTTGCCGTGTAATCACAGAACCGTAGGAGAGATCAGCGCAAAAATAGGGTCTTATCCGAGAGATATGACAGGTAGTTAAATCAGATTACACTCACCTTCTAGACATATTCAAAAAGCATGTCAAATGGAATTTCAGCTGCAGCAGATCCACGGGTCAACAATTGACCATAAGACATCAAAGGATGGAAGGAAAGGTTTGTAGATGGTTTCTGCGCTTGCCGACAGTTAATGAGATGTATATCCCAGGATATAAAACAAAATGGTGGTTTATTCTACGTGTTTCAAAGTACAAATGACTTCTTCAACAGGAAAGACCACAAGTATACACGTGATCTTTCCTAATGAAGAAGTCATTTGTACTTTGAAATGCGTAGAATAAACCACCATTTCGTTTTATATCCTGGATATACATATATACATAGTATACATAGTGTATACCTGTGTGTTATGAATGGGTCACCGAGGAGGAAAAAAACAAAACCAGCTAAGTCACAGAAAACCAGAGAGGTTGGTAACTATGCAGATTGCAGATCCCTGATCTTACCACACAACTAGCAGTAGCCGTGGAGCGTGCCTACAATGTTCCTAGATGCCTCGTCACGGCCGGAGAGCTAAATCAGCCTAAAGCAAGAAAAGGGAAAACTAACTGCCCCAGAGCAGACCCCAAAGGAATAGATAGCCCCCACACATGTATTGACGGTGAAACAAGATGAAGGCACAAACACAGGCAGGAAAATTGGCTGAGCAAATGATGGGGCCCAAACTAACTAGACAAGAAAGGAAAGGAAACACACTGTCTGCAACCTGCAAAAAACCCTACAAAAATCATGTCCAACACTTCTGATAGCAAAATTAACCCTGAAGTCACTAGACTCCTCCCACTATATCAGCACTCTGAAATATTCTGAGACAGAGCAAAAAGAGACCGAACTAGTAAGGGACAAAAAGCCAATTGGCAAAATACTGATAAATAAGAGTGGAAATTCAGCACAGCCCCCAGCCGGGGCTTGCTGACCACACAAAAAACTGAACAGACCAACAAAATCAAGTGTGAACATTAGCAGAAAAACTTAGCTTTAGATGACTGGAACAGAGCTGATAACCAAGAGCTGACAAGCCAGAAGGAATCACCAGCAACTGAATAGGGCGTCGGCAGTCTTAAATCCAATCTGAGAATCCCGAGGTCCAATCGTCATCCTCATTCTCAGGTGGCAGACCTCCACCGATCAAACCAGCCTCACCACCTCCTGTCACCACCAGAGGGAGTCTGGAATGGGAACTCACAACTGGAGAACCAGAGAATGAACTCACAACAGTACTCCCCCTTTGAGGAGGGGTCACCGAACCCTCATCCACGCCACCAGGCCGATCAGGATGGGCCCGGTGAAAAGCACGATCCAATCTATTGGCATGAGTATCGGAGGCAGAGACCAAAGAATTATCCTCCTGACCATAACCCTTCCATTTGACCAAATACTGGAGTCTCCGTCTAACCAAACGAGAATCCAATATTTTCTCTACCTCATATTCCAAATTGCCTTCGACCAACACAGGGTCAGGAGGTGCTGCCATAGGAACCACTGGCTCAACAAACCTTTTCAACAGAGATTTGTGAAATACGTTATGGATCTTGAACGTAACTGGAAGAGCCAATCGAAACGAAACAGGATTAAGAATTTCCAAAATCTTTTAAGGACCAATAAATCTTGGCTTAAATTTAGGAGATGCAACCTTCATAGGAATATTCTTAGACGACAACCAAACCATTTCACCCACTTTAAACCGGGGACCAATGGTCCTATGCCGGTTGGAAAATCGCTGGGCCTTTTCCTGAGAGAGTGACAACTTATCCACCACTTGGTCCCATATCTGCTGCATTCTCTTAACCACAGTGTCCACACCTGGGCAGGACGAAGATTCCACTTGCCCTGAAGAGAATCGTGGATGAAACCCAAAATTACAGAAAAAGGGTGACATCAAAGTGGCAGAACTAGCTCTATTGTTCAGTGCGAATTCGGCCAAGGGCAAAAATGAGACCCAATCATCCTGATCAGCAGATATAAAACATCTCAAATAAGACTCCAAGGTCTGGTTTGTTCTCTTAGTCTGTCCAATGGTCTGGGGATGAAACGCGGAGGAGAAGGATAACTGAATTCCCAGATTGGAACAAAAGGCTTTCCAGAATCTGGAAACAAACTGGACTCCTCTGTCGGACTCAATGTTCTCAGGAATCCCATGTAACCGAACCACCTGTTGTAAAAACAAGGGCACCAACTCAGCGGAAGATGGCAACTTTGGGAGTGGTATAAGATGGACCATCTTCGAAAATCTATCACAAATCACCCAGCTAATAGTCATTCTCTTAGAGACAGGAAGATCAGAAATAAAATCCATTGAGATATGGGTCCATGGCCTCTTGGGCACCGGCAAGGGCATCAGCAACCCACTAGAACGAGAACAGGGTTTAGACCGAGAACAAGTCCCACAGGACTGTACAAAATTCCTGACGTCACGAGATAAGGCAGGCCACCAAAAGGACCGACTCACCAAATCTCTGGTACCAAAAATACCTGGATGACCAGTCAATGTGGAGCAATGAATTTCAGACATCACTCTCTTTCTCCACTGGTCAGTAACATACAATTTTCCCATAGGGCAACGCTCAGGTTTATCCTCCTGAAATTCCTCCAGGGCGCGTCTCAAATCGGGCGAAATGGCAGAAAGAACTACCCCCTCACCTAGGATGGTAGTAGGCTTGGTCACACTAAGAGAATCGGCAAAGAAACTCCTAGAAGGGGCGTCAGCCTTAACATTTTTAGTGCCCGGAAGAAAAGAGACCACAAAATTAAAACACGTGAAAAACAAGGCCCATCTAGCCTGTCTAGGATTCAAGCGTTTGGCCGACTCCAGATAAATCAAATTCTTGTGGTCGGTGAGGACCACAACTTGATGTCTAGCTCCCTCCAACCAATGTCTCCACTCCTCAAATGCCCACTCCATGGCCAAGAATTCCTGATTCCCCACGTCATAGTTGCGCTCAGATGGGGAGAACTTTCGAGAAAAGAAGGCACAGGGATTCATCTTAGAAGACACAGGGTCTTTTTGGGACAAAAGAGCTCCTGCACCAATCTCAGAAGCATCTACCTCCACCTGAAATGGAAGCGAGACATCAGGTTGCCGAAAAACTGGAATTGAAGTAAATCTCTGCTTAAGCTCCTGAAATGCTGAGATAGCCTCAGGAGACCAATTCAGCACATGAGCTCCCTTCTTGGTCAGATCAGTCAGTGGTTTGACAATACCAGAAAAATTACCTATAAATTTACGATAGAAATTAGCAAAACCCAAAAACTTCTGGAGGGCCTTCAAAGAAGTAGGCTGAACCCAATCATAAATGGCCTGTACCTTGGCCGGGTCCATTTCAATAGTCGATGGAGATAAGATAAATCCCAAAAATGAAATCCTCTGTACACCAAAGAGGCATTTCGATCCCTGAACAAACAGGGAATTCTCCCTCAAAATCCAAAACACAGTCCGGACGTGTTCCACATGAGAATCCAAATCACTAGAAAAGATCAAAATATCATCCAGATAGATGATCAAAAACTTATCCACAAAGTCACGGAAAATATCATTCATAAAGGACTGGAAGACAGAAGGGGCATTAGTGAGCCCAAAAGGCATCACCAGGTACTCAAAATGTCCCTCCGGAGTATTAAACGCCGTCTTCCATTCATCCCCGTGCTTGATGCGAATAAGATTATACGCCCCCCTGAGGTCAAGCTTAGTAAACCAGCAGGCACTCTTAACTCTGGAGAATAAATCAGACATCAGAGGTAATGGGTACTGATATTTAACTGTCATCTTGTTAAGGGAGCGATAATCAATACACGGTCTTAATAAACCATCTTTCTTGGCCACAAAAAAAAAACCAGCACCTAAAGGTGACAAGGATGGTCTAATATGACCCTTCTCCAATGACTCCTTAATATAGGATTGCATAGCATCATGTTCTGGTACTGATAAGTTGAAAAGCCGACCCTTGGGAAATTTACACCCAGGCATCAACTCAATTGCACAGTCATAACTCCTATGAGGAGGCAAAGACGCAGACTCTCTCTCACTAAATACATCAGAAAAATCGGCTAGATAATCAGGAATATCATGAGACTGAGGAGAGGTGGAGAAAACAGGAGCATCCCTAAGAACACACTGACAATCCCAACTCACCACAGACCCAGATTTCCAATCCAAAACTGGATTATGAGTTTGCAACCAAGGAAAACCCAGAACAATAGTATCATGCAAATTATGCAGCACCAAAAATTTACAATTTTCTTGGTGGTCTGGGGCAACTCGCATTGTCACCTGGGTCCAAAACTGAGGTTTATTCTCCGCCAAAGGAGTAGCATCAATACCCCTCAAAGGAATAGGCGTCTGCAGAGGCGTCATGGAAATACCAAAACGTTTAGCAAAGTCCAAATCCATCAGATTCAACGCTGCTCCTGAATCCACAAAAGCCTTCATGGAAAATGTGGATAAGGAGCAGATCAGAGTAATTGCCAAAAGAAACTTAGGTTGTATACTGCCCACAGCAAATGTGTGTGCAAAACGTTTCTCTCATTTTGGGCAGACAGAAATAGTATGAGAGACGTCTCCACAGAAAAACACAGCTTATTACGCCTTCTAAACTCCTGACGTTGAGCCCTAGACAAAACCCCATCACATTGCATAGGTTCAGACGTTTGTTCAAAAGGTGGCAGCGCCTCCCGTGTAGTTTTACGTTCACATAAACGCCGATCAACTTGAATGGCTTATGACATAGAATCATCCAGACCAGAGGGAACAGGAAATCCCACCATAACATCTTTTACGGTCTCTGATAAACCCTTCCGAAAGAGAGCTGCCAATGCACTATCATTCCATGTAGTAAGGACCGCCCACTTTCGGAATTTTTGACAGTATAACTCTGCAGAATCCTGACCCTGGTTTAATGCCAACAGGGTTCTCTCAGCTTGATCAACAGCATTAGGATCATCATACAACAACCCCAAGGCTTGAAAAAATGCATCCACATTAGTCAGAATAGGATTTTCAGGTGTCAGAGAAAAAGCCCAATCCTGGGGATCGCCGCGCAGCAAGGAGATGACAATTTTAACCTGCTGCACAGAGCTCCCCGATGAACTAGGCTTCAAGGCCAGAAATAATTTACAATTATTCTTAAAATTCAGAAATTTAGACTGATCCCCAGAAAACAAATCAGGAGTAGGGATCTTAGGTTCAGCAGCATGTAACTGAATGAGGTAGGTGGAAATTCCCTGCACTTCAGCAGCCAGCTGCTCCACACGATCAGACAATTGCTTAATCTCCATTAGGAAAAAGAAAAAAAATCCTCCTACAGCCCCAGAGAAAAAAGAGGAAAGAATATATATATAAAAAAAAAAAATTCTGACACTTTTTTTTTCTTTTTTTTAAACAACTCCTTCCTGCTTTTGAGTACCCTAGAATCTGTGGTATGGCTGGTGATTCTGTTATGAATGGGTCACCGAGGAGGAAAAAAACAAAACCAGTTAAGTCAAAGAAAACCAGAGAGGTTGGTAACTATGCAGATTGCAGATCCCTGATCTTACCACCCAACTAGCAGTAGCCGTGGAGCGTGCCTACGATGTTCCTAGACGCCTCGTCACGGCCGGAGAGCTAAATAAGCCTAAAGCA
This sequence comes from Dendrobates tinctorius, assembly GCF_039654945.1. Taxonomy (NCBI): domain Eukaryota; kingdom Metazoa; phylum Chordata; class Amphibia; order Anura; family Dendrobatidae; genus Dendrobates; species Dendrobates tinctorius. The sequence continues at coordinate 9,897,263 of NW_027361694.1, forward strand.
AGAAAAGGGAAAACTAACTGCCCCAGAGCAGACCCCAAAGGAATAGATAGCCCCCACACATGTATTGACGGTGAAACAAGATGAAGGCACAAGCACAGGCAGGAAAATAGGCTGAGCAAATGATGGGGCCCAAACTAACTAGACAGGAAAGGAAAGGAAACACACTGTCTGCAACCTGCAAAAAACCCTACAAAAATCATGTCCAACACTTCTGATAGCAAAATTAACCCTAAAGTCACTAGACTTCTCCCACTATATCAGCACTCTGAAATATTTTGAGACAGAGCAAAAAGAGACCGAACTAGTAAGGGACAAAAAGCCAATTGGCAAAATACTGATAAATAAGAGTGGAAATTCAGCACAGCCCCCAGCCGGGGCTGGCTGACCACACAAAAAACTGAACAGACCAACAAAATCAAGTGTGAACATTAGCAGAAAAACTTAGCTTTAGATGACTGGAACAGTGCTGAAAACCAAGAGCTGACAAGCCAGAAGGAATCACCAGCAACTGAATAGGGCATCGGCAGTCTTAAATCCAATCTGAGAATCCCGAGGTCCAATCGTCATCCTCATTCTCAGGTGGCAGACCGCCACCGATCAAACCAGCCTCACCACCTCCTGTCACCACCAGAGGGAGTCTGGAAAGGGAACTCACAACTGGTGAACCAGAGAATGAACTCACAACATGTGACGGACTCAGCTCCTGCTGAGCCCATTTTTTGAGTGGACCCTCTGGGTCATGGCACCCACCCACCGAGGGCGAGCTTACCTTGTGAGAATCCACCCCATATACAGGGAGTGTCAGGGGCAAGACCAAGGGGGTGAGCCACCACGACTGCTGGCACCAGACGGCCGGCTCAGGGGACACTAGATGAGTGTCTGACGACAAGGACGAGCAGGAAGCAAGACAAGACGTAGGTGCAAGGTAACTTCATTAGGATAACTCAGGATCACATACAGTGTAAACAAGCAAAACGTGCAAGGTGCGCACGTGGGCACGCCAAGGTCCATAGCATGGTACGTGCCAGGTGGCACGCCTAGGTACAGGTAACGGCACGATGGCATCGGACTCCGGACTGCTGGCAACGATCGACATCATCAAGGCATCTGGCTGCGGACATCAGCTCCGGACGTCAGGCCGCAGTCATCCAGCTCATGATCTCTGGCAGCGATCGGCAGGTTCCGGGCATCCGGCAGGCAAACCAGGTTTCAGGCAAGGAGGCACGACAGATATCCAGGCATGGTGCGTGATAGCGAACACGCCGAGGTCCAAGGCTAGGTGCGTGTGTAGGGGACACGCCAGGGTTCAAGGCTAGGTGCGTGTGTAGGGAACACGCCAGGGTTCAAGGCTAGGTGCGCGTGTAGGGGACACGCCAGGGTTCACAGACGAGACAGGGTGCGTGTGTGGAGACACGCCAAGGCATGAGGCAGAGTGCGAGTGTAGACACACGCCAAGGCACAAGACAGAGTCCTGAGCGTGCAAAGGGCACGCCAGGGTCAGGCGAGGCAGAGTCCTGCGCGTGCAGAGAGGCACGCCAGGAACAGGTTTCAAGGACCAGGCAAGACAGGGATCAGAGCAGAGCAAAGTTAACAAAGAGTTGTGCAAGAGTAGCACGAAAAGGCACAGTGCGAGAACCAGCGTGAGTGCAAGGGAGCACGGAGACCACGGCTGGGAGCGCCGGCAGGTGGTACTGACGATGGCAGTTGCAGGCGGGCACAACTAGAGGCGGCACCGCCGCGGGGCCACGCAGCCAGACCACTATAGCACTGTACGGGGCACGGCTGAGGCACACAGGCGAGCACGGCTAGAGGCGGCACGGCTGAGGCACACCAGGCAGGCACAGACGACCAGGCACGTGCCCGGAGGCACAGAGCCACAAGGCAGGGCTAGGCAAAGACACAGGACAGAGACACGTACAGACAGTACGGCAAAGCCTAGTGCGAAAAGTGCAAGGGCGCACGAAACATCAGGGACAATACAAAGAACAAGGCAGAGACCTGCGCATGCAAAGAGCATGCCGGGGACAGGGACAGTCTAGCAGCGGAGCGTAGGCCGAAGCCCAGAGCCGGGCCAAGGCAGGGCCTTGGGACTAGACAAGGTACACAGGCGAGGCAGAGTCCTGCGCGTGCAGAGAGGCACGCCAGGGACAGGCGAGGCAGAGTCCTGCGCGTGCAGAGAGGCACGCCAGGGACAGGCGAGGCAGAGTCCTGAACGTGCAGAGAGGCACGCCAGGGACAGAGACACGGAACAGAAGCAGACAAGGACTACAAGGCAAAGCAGAGCAGGGACAGAACATGGCACGAGAGACAAACACTAGACAAGACACAAGACAAGAGACGGAATACGAGCACGGAGCGTGTGCAGAGATGCACGACAGAGCAGAGTGCAAGGGCACAGAATAGAGGGAGCGACCCAGCAGACCAAGCAGCCATGCAGGGACACCACACAATACTCAGGCCCTGAGCATAGGAAGGGGCGGCCTGATATAGGGCATAGCACCTCCTCTTCCAGGTCAGGACCAGGGGAGCACTTCCGGGTTCAGATCCACTGGATAACAGAGCACAGTCACATGATCAGAGTTCCAGACATGACGAGACGACTGCAGATCCAGTGCTGAAACCTAGACAGGTCACATGATCATAGTTCTAGACATGACGAGATGACTGCAGAATCAGTGCTGAAACCTAGACAGGTCACATGATCAGAGTTCCAGACATGACAAGATGATTACCGAACCAGACCGTGCAGGATCTTTAGGAAACGTCACATGATCAGCGTTCCAGACATGACGAGATGATTGCAGATCCAGACAGTGCAGGATCCAGGCAGGGACACATGATCAGGGACTCTAGACAAGACGAGAAGATCACAGAAGGCAGAGCAGAAACTCAGGCATCCTGCAGCACAGACATGAGGTGAGTGTGCACACTGCTCTAGCGAACATGCAGGACAGCAGACAAGATATGCACATGCACATCGCTCCAGGAGTTCTTGAGACAAAACAGACATGGCAGACATGACAAACATGGCGGACATGACACAACACCTGTGGTCATTCCTGATGAACAAGTAATTTGTACTTTGAAATGCGCACAATACATAACCATTTCATTTTATATCCTGGGATATACGTCTCATTAACTGTTGGTAATCATAGAAACCATCCACAAACCTTTCCCTCCATCCTTTGATGAACTGTTGCTGTGTGGGAGGAATCTCCCGCACGGCAATAGATTTTAGCTGAATGTGAGTCTGAAGACGCACGTTCATTCACTGAACCGGCAGAATCCTGATGCTGGGGCCTGGTGAGCAGAAGAGAGGGGGCCCCACATGCCCACCACTCTCGGTCAATCAGAACACTCCTACCTCCAAGGGAAAGGGATCTCTGCACAATTTTTTCCCAGCTCCACCTTCTTTACTTTTCACATTTTACCGGCTCCACACTTTACCCGTCGCCATCTCTAGCTACTGACTTGAGTGTTGCAGCATTGCTCTCCTCTGCACAGCATCATGTGTTGCAGCTCTGGTACAGCATCACAAGCCCCTCCACGTAAGCTATGCCTGCCAGTGGGGGGCACTCAGCTGGAGTCAGAACCGCAGTCTGAGTCAGATTCTGATCTAGACCTCGAACAGATCTCTAAAATATGGGACATGGTAAGTAGTCTAAATGTAGCCATTAATCATACCCTTAACATAGAGGATCCAGAAACATCTTCCTCTGAACAGACTATATCATTCAGAAAGACCATGCGTCCTCCCAGAACCTTTGCCAACCAATAGGAGCTCATTGGAATCTTTACTAAGGAATGGGAACATCCAGACAAGCGTTTCCAAAGAATGAAACTCATGGACGACTTGCATCCTTTTACATCTGATCGGCTTCAGAAATGAGCAGTGTCTTCCTCAGTGGACCCCTCTGGCTCCCAACTCTCCACTAACACTTTTCTTCCTCTGTCTGAAGCAGCCTCCTTAAAGGAGCACTTTGACAGACACACCAAAGCCCTCACCAAATCAGCCTTTGAGGCCTTGGGCTCAGCCCTCTGCCTGTCCAGCCAAGGCAGTCTCGGCCTGGGCAAAACACCTACACCAGGGTATCCTGTCAGCCGCCCCTCCCCCTTCCGAATTGTTGGACCTAGCAGGCCAAATTTGTCATACAGGGAAGTATCTCCTTCATAGACTTCCTCGACGCAGACGCGCTCTGCTCTGGCAGTCAGCAACATCATCACCATTCACAGAATCTTATGGTTGAAGGCATTTTCAAGGCTATCAGCTTGCTCTCCGAGGCACAGTTCATCGTTCCTGTTCCTTCACAGATCTCTTTTTGGGTTTCTATTCAAACCTGTTTGTGGTTCCATAGAAGGACGGCTCTGTTCATCCCATTTCGGATCTCAAGCTATTGAATAAACATATTTGACTAAGCCATTTCAGAATGGAGATCTTTTGCTCGTTGACAGCCTAGATGGTACCCGAGAAATTCCTATGCTCCGTGGACATTTAAGAAGACTGCCTAGACATTCCCATTTTTCCTCCTCACTAGAGATTTCTTCAGTTCCCTCTTTCAATTCACGTGCTGCCGTTTGGCCTAGCCACAGCACCCAGAGTCTTCAAGAAAATAATGCAGGCGGTTATGGCCATTCTTCAGAGCAGAGGCATCCCTGTCATTTCTTATTTAGATGACATTGTCATCAAGGCTGCATATTCCTAAGCATGTCACAAGAGTCTACAAATCACTGTGGACATGCGTCTAGGCTGGATTATCAACATTCCAAAGTCGTCTCTAAACCCGGTCCAATGTATTGTTTTTCTGGAAACGCTGTTCGACACCACGCAATCAAGAGTTTTTCTGAAACACTTGGTTCTATCATGCAGGATTCGCTCCCTTAGAAGGCACATCTCCTCATTCACTCGGTTTCTGTATGAGCATCCTAGGCAGGATGGTAGCATCAATGGAAGCAGTTCTATTCGCCACGTTTTAATCAAGATGGGACAGGTCGACTCACTCCATGGATTGACTAATCACACTCTCTCCCCATATAACGAAGTCCAGAATGGTGTGCTCAATCTCCTGTAGTCCATCACGGGATATCATTTCTGCCTCCTTGTTGGATGATTGTTACAAAAGATGCCAGTCTTCTTGGTTGGTGAGAAGTTTTTCCGAACTTAACAGTCCAGGACCGATGGACCACCCAGGAATTGTTTCTTGCCATCAACATTTTGGAACGCAGGGCAATCTTTGCATCTCTACTTCACTGGCAGGATCTTCTCTCCCACCCAATTCGGGTCCAAACCAACAATGCCATGGTGGTGGCATACATAAACCACCAAGGGGAAACCCGAGTTAGAGTAGTATTGTCAGAAGTCACACCGATTCTGTTAAAGGCCGAGCAGAACGTACCATTGATTTCGGCAGTACACATCCCAGGTGTGGAAAACTGGGCTGCCGATTTTCTAAGCCGAGAGATTTGTCTCTGCTGGGGAGACTCCTGAGACTGACCTGATGGTGTCCAGACTGAATCACAAGGTTCCTCGGTTCATCTCCAGATCACGCGACACGCTATCAATCGGCACCGATGTCTTGGTAATTCCTTGATCTCAGTTCTCAGAAGTAGTCAACCTCCACTCGGACACTCCGTAGAAAATCCCGGACCTTCTAGAACTTCTCTCAAAGGGTCCTCTCTTCCACCAGAATTCTCAGTCGCTCAATATAATGGCATGGCTTTTGAGACCGGTTACTCAGATTAGGTTGTTCAGTCCCGGATCAGAGCTAGGAAGCCTTCTTCCTCTCACATTTACCACCATTTTTTTGGAATGCCTTTTTCTTCTGGTACAAAACTAATCGGACCATTCCAATGGTGTTTCATCTGCCTTCTGTTTTGTCCTTTCTGCAATTGGGCCTAGATTCTGGTCTGTCCCTCAGTTCTCTCAAGGGACATGAAACTGCTATTTCCATTCATTTTTCAAAATAATCTAGCGTATCGTTTGTAGATCAATACCTTCCTCCAGTGAGTCGAACACTTGGTTCCCCCATACCGGTCTTCGGTAGAACTTTGGGACTCCAATCTAGTGCTCAATGTTCTTCAAGAGTCACCATTCGAACCTCTATGGGAAATTTCTGTTTCACTCCTGTCCTGGAAAGTTGCCTTCCTGGTCACCATCACTTCTATCAGATGAGTTTCCGAACTCGCTGCTCTCTCTTGTTTCCCTTAGATATTGTTCCACCAGGACAAGGTAGTGTTACGTCCAAAACCATCCTTTCTCCGTAAGGCCTGTTTCACACTTCCGTTTTTGTGTCCGCCAAACGGATCCGTTTCCGTTTTTTTGACGGAAACTGATGCAAACGGATCCGGTTTTTTAAAAACTGATCCGTTTTTTTGACGGATCCGCGGTAACCGTAATGGAAGTCTATGGGACAAAAAAAACGGATCCTGCAAAAAATGGCGGATCCGTTTTTTTACGGAAAACAACGGATTTTGACGGATTTGAAAAAACGGAAGTGTGAAACAGGCCTAAGGTGTTTTCTGCATTTCACCTCAATGAGGATATTGTTCTTCCTTCCTTTTGTCTGTCTCCTTCTCAAAAGCAGTCCCTAAACAAACGGGATCTGGTAACAGCCCTCCATCTCTACCTTTCCAGGACAGCACCCATAAGACACGCAGATTCGCTGTTCATAATTCCCAAAGGTCCTCAGAAAGGCTTGGTTGCTTCCAAGTCTACCATTGCCCACTGGATTCGTTCTGCCATTCTGGGAGCCTACACACTAAGGGACAGAACACATTCACTTAGGGTCACCGTGGACTCCACTCACACAGCGCGAGTTTCCAGGCCTTCCGCCACCATGTGTCAGCCTCACAGATTTGCTAGGCTGCTACGTGGTCTTACTTTAATAACCTAGCCAAGTTCTGCAAGATTCACGTTAGGCTTCGGGTTCCTGTCGCTGCACAGCAGGAATCCCAAGCTTTGCCTTCAGCGGTCTCCCATTCCTCTCTGGCCGCAGTGGAGCCTGCTTAGCAGACTTGTCGATCCCAGCTCTCTGCTTACACCAGCATTGTGGGTTTGGTTGCTGCTGCTACCTCTGGTCCAGCTATAGCAACGCATGCTGGGCAGCAGCGAACGACTCCAGGGACTAAGTCCTCCTTTTGGTCCACTGAGCATGCCTGTGGGACAATCTCTCATTGGAGATCGGAGGTCACATGTTCAGGTCCTTCTCCAGCTCGGATTGGATCATCAGGAAGGTCCCGGAAGGACGCTGCTATAAAAGATTCGCATGGCCGCCCCACCATGCGCTATGATAGACATTGATTCTATATTGTTTACAGGTATGAGTGATGATGGATGTATGAGACTGGTGACTGACTCATTAAGACTCCCTCCCTTTGATACGCATGAATTAGGGTCTTATAGTTAGAGTCAGCACCTGGCACTTGCACTGCTTAGCACCGCAGTGTACTCCGCTCGCCTTCCTGTAGCGCCTGAGGGCGTCAGTCAGTACAGGCATTTCTTACTGCTGATACCGCAGCCTCTGCCTGAGCGGCTCCATGCGCAGATAAGTGCGCTCTCCAGCACTGTGCTTATGCTGGTTAGTGGCGACCGCCAGGGTAGACATAGTACAGGCCACGCTCAACAGGTCACGCTTATAAGCCGGCTAGTACGGACTCTGTGAGGTAACAGAGTCTGTCCTTGCACGCGCCGGGTCAGAGGTTACCCACCAGTGTCCGGCTACCTCCTATTATATCCCATCCCACATTGTCTAGCTGCAGTTTACACCTCTGCACGATGGACCCCGGGCTGCAAACGCACCTTATACCATTTACCATCTTCATTATTTGGAGCGTTCCGCCAGCCCTTAACAGTTCATCCTTACACCTCGTCAGATGCGAATCTTGGTAGAAAGGTCCTGCAAGCCTCAGTGGCCCAAGCTCTGACTTGAAACTACTACTCTTTTACCCACCCTTGAGACTGCTTTTGTACATCCCATGGTTTTCTGTGTCCCCCAATGAACAATGGAGAAATTAAGATTTTTGGGTACCTACTGTAAAATCTCTTTCTTGGAGCCTTCATTGGGGTACACAGATATTCTTTATTGTTAGTTCTCGTTATGTTATGATTATTGTATACGTGTTGCTTTTCCTTCTGCTTTCTCACTAACTAATTAGCTTTGTGCCAGTTGGTGGGTATATACTGCTGGGGTGAAGCTAACTTTTTTGGCATAGTGTTAGCCTCCTAGTGGCAGCAGCATACACCCATGCTTTCCTGTGTCCCCCAATGAAGGCTCCGAGAAAGAGATTTCACTGTAGGTACCCATTTTTTAACTGGGTTGCTGAAAGCTGGGATTATCAGTAGAACAATGGCTATTTAGCTGGCAATAGTCAGACTCTAACATTTGTACCTGTACCTCCGCGGGGTCGCTGCTCTCACTCTGCTCCCCACTGGTCAGCCCCGGCTCCTTGTGGCTTTCCTGCTCCTACTTTCTTGCACGTGGCCAGCAGATCTCCAGGGATGACGCTGAGCCCCTGGTCTCTAAAAGAGACAGCGCACATATTTTGAATATGCTTCCAACCAGTGGTGCTATATTGTGTACTATTTCTGGCCCTTCTGCCATAGAGAGGGCGCTGGAGCAACAAGTGTTTCCTGCTGATAGTTGCCGGTTCCTGTACTGTTGTGCCTGTATTTGGTCTGAAGTACCGCTTGTGTCCTGCCAGCACCCAGCTATTACTGTTTGTCTTCTCAGACTACCAGCGGCTCTCTACTCCGTACCAGGGACTATACCAGTGCTGCCTGTACAAGTGCCATTCCGCTAAGCCATCTGTCACTCCGTTTGCATGGATGACGTCAGTACTGCCTGTGCCAGCTCCGTCCTGTACTGCCGCTTAACGCCTGTCAAGTTCAACGCTACCTGTTATCGCTGCCTGATCACCTGTTCCACTGGACCAGCTTCCACATGTCCGGGGGCTAACTGGAAGTAGCACCTGCATCCCCTGAACACTCCAATCTGATCCTGTTTGAGGGGTCTTACTATGGGTGTCTGGGGCTCGTGTAAGGGTGGGCCAGGAGTACAGTCGTGGCCGGGGACACTAAAGTATCGGTGTCCAAGCCTTCTCTCACAGAAAAATACAGTCCACTATTCGGTGTACCTGCGTCTCCAGGTTCAGGTCCCTCTGGGCACCTCCCAAGTGGTGATAGCACCTCCCTGAGGTGACTCCCAATAACTGAGACACAGTCCATGGTAACTTGAATGATTTCTTTACTGACAACTTCACACAGCATACCCACAGTTGGCACATCATTTATAACGCATCCTTCTTTACAAGTTTCCTCAGCTTTCCCTACTTTGCTGACACTTCCACATGACACGTACCCATACCGTACCATCATAGATTGCTTCCCAGCTACCTGGCCTAACCTCACCATGATGACAATTCCTTCTGCCTGTTTTGCAGCAGACTCGAGATCATCATTCACCTGGTTTAGCTGCCTCTGGAAAAGTATTCGAGCTGTCTGCACAGCTCCATGTGAAGCTACAGCATCTTTCTGTTCCTCAGTTCGTCCGACTCCGGTCCTAAGAGCATCCGTCCAGTCGATGGGTCGCCACATATTTTCTGCTGTTCTGGCTCACTGTACCAACGTCCAATAGCTGTGGATAACTGGGACTTTCACTGATTAAAGTTGCGTGGCTGCCTAGCCGTCCTAGGCCTATAGCCCATGTGGACACTTCGGGCGCCCTGGCCCCATCTTAACTAACTTCCTTCTAACCTAGCCTTACCTCCAGGCCGCCCCTCCTACACTTAACCCTATCTTGCTAAGAACTCTATATAATAAGGTGCCGCCCCCAGTGTCTAAAGGGTGCATTACGATTTCCCTATCTAAAATATAACACAACACATATAAAAGTGTGGCAATACCATTGATTTAGGTGATAATACATGGCAACATGTAGCAGTACCACCGAATTACTATACATAACTACTAAGGGGGCAGAGCAAGGAAATAGTATTATTCCACCCCTTTACACTCCTCCTTTCCTTGAATTCGGTCATCACTGCCCAAACATTTTCAAAACTTTATTGTTTACAACGCCTACTCCGCGCAGGGAGATCTTAATCTAAGTCACCTCCGGTACGCACTGGAGTTCGTGTAATAAAACACAGGTACATTTCCCACGTGTGGGACAGCAGTCCTGGGGGGTAAGCTCCTCCTTTCATTGAAGGAAGTACAGCCTTCCTTTTTTTCTTTTTTTTTTCTTAAGGCCCCGTCTCACTAAGCAATCTCGGTAGCGAGATCGCTGCTGAGTCACAACTTTTGTGATGTAACAGCGATCTCACCAGCGAGATCGCTGTGTGTGACAGCGATCAGCGAGCGGCCCCCCTGCCGGTATCGCTGATCGCTGCAAGAAACCTCTGGACATTTCTTTGGTCGCTGGTCTCCCGCTGGCCAGCACGCATCGCTGTGTGTGACAGCGGGAGACCAGCGATCAGGTGTAAAAAAATAATTAAAAAAAATAAAAAATATAGTTATTCTCACCTTCCGATGTCCCGTTCAGCCATCCTGCCTCTCTCCACGCTCCGGTCCCAGTGATCCTTTGCATGAATGACCGCGAGACTTTGTTATCCCGCGAGACCGTGACATCTCGCGGTCATTCGTGCAAAGGATCACTGGGACCGGAGCGTGGAGAGAGGCAGGATGGCTGAACGTTACGTCGGAAGGTGAGAATAACTATATTTTTTATTTTGATACTATTTTCTACAGCGATAGCCAGCGATGCCGGGCGCTCGGCATCGCTGTGCTGATCGCTGGTGAAGCTGTCTGTGTGACAGCTTACCAGCGATCACATAGCGACTTACCAGCGATCCTGACACCTTCATATCGGTGTCGGGATCGCTGGTGAGTCGCTTAGTGTGACGGGGCCTTTAGGTTTCAGCTGAAGAGACAGTCTCTGTTTTTCCAGCAGAATGGGTGCAACAGGCAGAAAAAAACAAAAACAGAAAGGGAAAACAACGCTTCATCTCAACGTTGTTTATGTGCCGCAACGACTGTGTGGCTCTTTGACTGCAGAGAGTAGCAGGGCTCCCTGCCCTATGGGAAAGCATAACAGTCTCATATTAACTCAGGGTGGAACATGCACAACTTTTTTTCAACATAAATGTCCAACGGCACGCATCTCAGGGTGCTCCTTCTTCAGCTGTATCTCCCACTTGTCGGTGAGATGAGGTAATTTCTGTGGCCACAGAGGTTGTAGACTGCTGCAAAGCAGCACAAGCTGTAGTGCTGGCAGTCTCCTGGGTGCCAGCTGACGCTTGGGCCTGCACCGATTCCAGGAAGATCCCCAGGTCATCCTCATCATAGAGGGTAACTGCATCCACAAAGTTTCCCTGGGGACAGACCTCCTTGAAGAAGGAGACCTGATCCCCTTTCTTTAGCAACCGACCAAATTTGACGGATGCCACATTCACATAGACTTTGGCGTCAGTCCCTTCCTCTCTGATGAAGCCATAGCCTCGCTCGGTGTCAATGTAGACCAGCCATCTTCGAGTACATTGCCCTGCCAGAGCACTCCTGCCAGGCTGTCGCAGCTCCGTCCAGACTTCCCTCTCCTTTTGCTTCTTATCCTTGATGACTCCTTCTACCAGGTAGCCTGCCTAGGAGTGGGAAAGAGACCGACTGTTGTCGGGTGTGAATGGTTGGCTCCTAGTGGAATGGCAGAGTAAGAGGAAGGCCGAACCTCCGAATACTGGGGTTGAGAAGTGGGCCCCCCATGGGGACGCAGGGGCGGATGACGGCCTCTGGGACAGGGCTCTGCGGGGAGGACCTTTCCTCATGGATCAGGGATGAAGGTACACTCACCCGCTCATATTTTCTGCTGTTCTAGCTCACTGTACCAACGTCCAATAGCTGTGGATAACTGTGACTTTCACTGATTAACGTTGCACGGCTGCCGAGCCATTCTGGGCCTATAGCACATGTGAACACTTCAGGCACCCTGACCCCATCTGAACTAATTTCCTTCTAACCTAGACTTACCTGCGGGCAGCCCCTCCTACACTTAACCCTATCTTGCTAAGAACTCTATATACTAAGGTGCCCCCCCTAGTGTCCAAAGGGTGCACTACGCTTTCCCTATCTAAGATATACTGCGCCAAAAAATAAAGGGAACCTTAAAAAACGCAATGCACTAGGATGTGTTCCCTTTATTTTTTTAAACAGTATATAACACAACACATCTACAGGAAATGGTAACACATATAAAAGTGTGTCAATACCATTGATTTAGGTGATAATACATGGCAACATGTAGCAGTACCACCGAATTACTATACATAACTACTAAGGGGGCAGAGCCAGGAAATAGTATTATTCCACCTTTTTACACTTGCAGAGTCACGCCCCATTCGGAGCCCTCCGGTCCGTGGTCCCGAGGTTCCACAAAAATAGCAGAAACAAATGTGCACTACAACATCTGTGCGTCTGCTTCTATTCGTTACACAGACCATTGTCAGCCATAGCTTTGCTTGGTGAAGTGCATGCCTTGTGCTTTTGTGCTTTTGTGTTCTGCTGTTCTGTTCTTTTGCTGCCTGATCTCGGACTTTGCCTTTGACAATTTGTTTGCCAAGCTCCTCAGTACTGTTTTCGACTGTCAACTTCGAACTGTGACCTGTTTACTTTTTTGTCTTGCCCCACTGCTTTTGAGGTACATTCTTGGTATTTGACCCCAAACTTCTTGACTCCCCTGCCTCACATCTTGTCCGTGTGAAGTGACTATAGTCAGAGTCATATTCCCCTGCTTCATGGCTTGTTCATGAAAAGTGACGATAGCCAGCATCACATTACAACTGTCCGTAGACATTTTTTTTCGCCTGTATAGATCCCATTCGTACACTTTGTGATCAGGTGGGGAATCTGACCCAAATGATTCAAGATCTGACCAAAGAGCACTAGAGCCTTGAATCTTTACAATTCCAACTGCAGGGTCAGTTGTCTAGCTTGATGAAAGCTTTCCATAGCTCTTCACTGCTGGTATTAGTTGCAATGTCTGTACCCTCTGCTGCTGTCCAGTTTAGAGTTATTAGGGAGAGCTGTAAACTATTTTTTACATAGCAATTTCGGTCTTCAGTGGATAAGCTCCAGTGGGTGGGAATAATCATGTCCTTACTGCGAAAGGTGTTACCTTCATTGGTTTTCAATGACTGCAAGTCTGCAGCTGACTTTATTGATTTTGAAGTAGTTCTGAAACTAGGAATAGGGACAGTTTGGAAAGATCCATTTAAATTTTCTCCATTGAAAAGACATCATTAGTTCAGAATCTTATTAAGACGGTTAAGGGCCTGTCACACTAAGCGATATCGCTAGGAATATCGCAATAGCGTCACTGGTTTTGTGACGTTATAGCGATATTGCTAGCGATATCGCTATGTCTGATACTTACCTCCGACCGGCTCGCCCGCTGGTTATCACTGATCGCGCGAGAACGTCCTGGGCCGTTTCTCGTCGTCAGCTTCCTGCTGGGCTTCCTGTGGCGCCGACGAGCGATGCGTGGATGTGGGCGGGAGGACATCAAGATCGCCTCGTCTGACAGGTAAGTAGCGACCCCCGACCGCTGCTATGTCGCTGGTGAGATCTGCCTGTGTGGCAGCTCACTAGCGACCACTTAGCGATGCACCAGCGATCCATATCGTTATCGGGATCGCTGGTGCATCGCTAAGTGTGACAGTACCTTAACAGTGGAATTCACTCTCCCGGTGGGAGTATTTCACTCTGAATCCATCTCCATCTTTGATTTGGAGAATTTACCTGCTTGGTTGGTACTGGGGCTTCCATGGCTGCTTATTCACAATCCTGTTATCGATTGGTCTCAGAAGGATATTGTAAATTGGAGCCACAACCGTCATAAGATATGTCTTAGTTCCGTACAAATATACTCAGCTAGTCTGGAGGGTTTTCGAGGAACCTGAAAGACTTTGTTGATGTATTTTCATTTAAAGAGGCTGAGATGCAACCTCCCCATCGTCCCTATGATTGTGCTATTAATCTTGTTCCTAATAGCAAATTACTTAAATCTCATCATTACATTTGTCTAGGCTTGAATTTACTTGTCAGGAGATAGACAGTGTATGCGGTGCATACATACTAGAGAGGACAGTGCCGAAGAAGACTGTGTTTATCGAGCACTCTCTCCAGAGGGGGAGGGACAGAGAAAGTAGTAGGCAGAAACAGACACAGACACGGACCTAGCGGGTCACATGACCAAAGCAGGAAGGTCCTAAAGGCTAGAACCAGTACTCATGCAAACTGGGGAGCACAAGGTGGAAAGTAAGAACCGGACTAGCCAAGGTCAGTAACAGGAGGACAGCACAGGACAAAAGGAGCGAGACAAAAACTTAATCAGGAGACAAACCAAAGTCAATTACCAAAAAAACAACGAGGTACAGAATCAACAGGCAATAGCAAAGAGAGGGAGAGACCGGATCAGAACCAGGGAACATACACGCAGTGCAGGCACAAGGCACAAACACAAAACACCAGTGTCAACTTAACTCAGCCAAAGGCAGGAGTATAACTGACAGAGAACCCTAGAACAGCGTGGGTATAACTATCCCTCCCAGGTGCAAAAGAAGGCCACAACAATTAACCCTGAGAGGGCAGGGCATCAACCCTGTTCAAACCATGACAATACAGCCATGAAAAACTATGTGAATGAAAGTCCATTCTTGATCCTCACCTGTTGCTTCTGTGTTGTTTTTTTTTTTCTAAAAGAGAATGGTGGTCTTTGTCCTTGCCTCTATTTCCAAAAACTAAACAAAATACGGTTAATAATTCGCCCTACCACACATCCCTGATCTATATACCATAATCAGCTTATGTGGGCTATGTGGTTTTTTAAATGTGATCTTAGAGGGGCTTACAATTCGTTACGCATCCAGAAGAGTGATGAGTGGAAAAGAGCATTTTTAACATCCGAGCATCTATTTGAAAATCTTTCTGATTGTCCCCAATGATCCAATATCACAAAAGGTGACACATTTTCACATCCTAGATTTGGTAGACTTTTTCAATCAGAGGTTTCCACACATATGATTCTTCATATGTTGTTTTTTTTAAAAAAATGCCATTGCGGCCTCGGATATGTTGGAGAGACCACCCAGCATATCCGGGACCGCATCTCACAACACAAATCAAAAATTTGTTGCAAATGTATTATGTTATCAGTTCCCTCACATTTTGTCTCAACTGGATATACTGCAGCACAATTTAAATTATAGGTCATACACAAATTTGTTACACAAATGATTCATTATTTAGGTTTATGATTTATATATGATATTTTTTACTAACTTTGTTTCTCTGGTTTCTTCTAGATTCCATAATGACTTAACTATCACTACTCAGATGTGGTCTTCCAACTTGGTGACACCCCACCTTTTATTCCTTCTCCCTAATTCTTTTTAATTCTTTTTCTTACGTGATCGATTTTATCTTTATTTCTATACCCCTTCTGTATTTATTATTTACCTCTATTCTTCACTCTTATCCCATTGTCCACCTTCCCTTTAGTATTTCTACCCCTGTGTTCTGTCCACATATCATTTGATATGCTTCAGTCACCGGCGCATGCGCCACTAATCGGTTTCTCCTCTTTCTCTGGTTCAAATCACTGCACCACTACTGCGCACGCACAGGTTTGTCTCGTCTCTTTGGTCTTTTCCGTTGCCGGAGAGCTCACTTTGGACATGATGCACCTGGAAGTGACATAACGTAGGAGCGGTATTTAAACACGGAAGCCCAGCACTGCGTTCACTTGTCAGCACTGAAGCACCGGAATCCCACCGACCGACTCTCTAATAGGTAGTAACTTACTGCACTCTTTCCTAATACATACTGATTTTACATTACCCTCTCCGGTTGGTCTTTTTCGGTCGCCTACCTTATTTTCTTGGGACCTTATTGATTTTCTTTTTCTATATGATTAAATATAGTATACCATTCTGGAGCCTGTTTCCCCACAGCAGTGTTTATAGGTTTCTCCACAACACAATTGTGTATCATATGTTATCTATACCCTTTTTCCCTTTTTCTTCTTCCCATACTTCGCATTTTCTTACTAACTGTGTGGAATTCTTATGATAGCACAGTTTTGGGTTATTTTCTTTTTCCTTTGAACATCTGAACCTATGGAAATTCACAACCACTTGCATTTATAGATTGTTAAGTGTTCTTTAATGGACAATTTTGTTCCTTGTTTTATTATGATAAATCTCTGTATTTAAAATTATCCATATTGATACTATTTTTTCTTTTTCCTTTTGCTATAAGTAATATATAGATATCCTTGAAAAAGGCAATATGCCGAAATGTTGGATGTTTTTTCTGTTATTTCCTGAAAAGTCGGCTGTGAATAAAAACTGCAATTCTAACAAAAGTATCTTACTTCATTTGAGTGCCTAAGGTTACCATTCTTCTATTTGAAAAACTTGCCATGACATTTGGATTAACCAATATGCCATCAATATTTGAAAACTTTATGAATTATATATTTTCTAATTGAATTGGAAGATTTATTGTGGTTTACCTTGATATTTTTATTTTTTACATGATTTGGATTCTCACCATGAACATATCAATTTTGTATTACAGAAATAGAGAGAGAATTGTTTGTTTTCTGAATTAGAGAAATGTATTTTTTCTGCTCAGGAAATTTGTTAAGCCTATTAAATGACCTCCCATGTAAGTGGGCGGAACTTAAGGTTTGGTCACCTATTGGCTCTTTTAAAAAATTCAAACAGTCTTTCATGTCTGCTCCAGACCTAATCCATCTTGGTCTCCAAGAACTGTTCATTGTGGAGATAGATGATTCGGAGGTCGGGTTATGCACTTTGTTATCTCAGGGTTCCAAAACGCTGACCAACTTGTGGCAGTGTGCATTTTTCCCTATAAAATTTTAATCTGCTGAAAGAAATTATGATGTTGGGAATCATTAATTACATACTGTTAAATTAGTCATTGAAGAATATAGGCATTTTTTTGGAGGGGGGTGCGGTTCATCAATTCACTGTGGTCACTCATTATAAGAATTTAGCTTATATTGAATCATCTAAATGGTTAACCCCAAGACAGGCCAGATGGTCCTCATTTTTCTATAGGTTCAATTTCTCTATCATGTTCAGTCCAGGGTCCAAGAATGTTAGGGCTGATGTGTTATGATGCAGTCTTGATTTAGTTTCTCCTCTAGAACCTTTATCCTCTATTATTCCTTAGGGCATTGCGGTGTGATGCTAGGCACTACTCATGGGCAAGACATGAGGCTGGGTAGTCAAGAGGTCCAGGATCAGATACCAAGAAAGCTTGTGATAAACAAAGAGGTAAGGCCTCTTTCACACTTCAGTTTTTTACAATCAGTCACAATCCGCCAGGTTTTGAAAAAAACGGATCCTCAATTTTCTTTTGAGGATCCGTTTTTTTCCCCATTGACTTCCATTAATGGCGGATTGTGACGGATTGCCGTCCGTTGCATCCGTTTTTTTTGAGGATCCGCCAAAAGTTGCTGTCCGTCACCATCCTCAAAGATTTCAAAACGGAGCTTGCAATGTTTTTTTCTCTGGCGGATCCTCCAGACACTGATTTAACCCGAAATTCTTTCTGGGTGCCGGACAAAAAAAAAAATCTCTCTCTCTCTCTCTCCCTCCTTTTCCAGGCTGCGATTCCTTTAAAATTCTTCATTTGTCGGATCCGTCAAAAAAACGGACAGGTGGCATCCGTTGTCATCAGTACTAAAACGGATCCGCCATCCGTCCTTTTGGCGGATTTTGACTGATGCAAAAAACTGAAGTGTGAAAGAGGCCTAAGACAAATGCATAGTCAGGTCATGGTCTGAGGTCAGATTTCCAGGAAGGTAGCGGATCAAGACAGAGGTGCTAGATCTGAGTCTGAGCACAGGAATACAAGGCACGCAGACACCATTGAGCATAAGCTACAGCTAGCAGTAATTGGGGGCAGAGAACCAGCTAAACAGCTATGTTATCACTCCGAACAGGAGACACATGGAGGATACCCCACACATCCTGGCCCTGACTGGGCTGTTGCACTGTCACTCAACACACTGAGCTCAGCATTCCCCAGTCTCTGATTGGACAGCTGAGCTGTCCATCACGATACTGACAGCTCAGCACTCACTAAGTCCAGACACACCAATATGAAGAACTGTGATTGTGGATTCTATAGTATCATTAGAGTTGGAAGTGGAGAACTGTAAAGTCAACTCTTTGGCTCCTTCTGCTACTATAGGGTCCAAATTATTTGTACTTGGGTACCTAAGATTGCATCTTGAGAGGTCATCCTGGGGTCACAGTTACGCAGAAAGCCAATTCAAGGTTCTTTTGGTGGCTGTTCATGTATAATGCTATTAGAGATTTTGTTTCCTCTTGTGAAGTTTGCGCGCACACAAAAGTCTGTTATAACCGGACAGTCTGAGAATTGGCTCCATTGTCATTTCCAAAAATACAGTGCCTCGGTCTGGCAGGAAAACTGTAATTTGGTTGGTGGTTGACCGTACCAGGGTTATGTACAAGGGATAGCAAGTACACAGTCTTGAGCACTTTTCATTCATAGCAAGAAGCCTTTGCACAGACATTGTCCTTCCACTGTAGTCTACTCCAGGGCTGGTATAGCACACTGTTTTGCCATACTTCGTCACAGCCTAGCTTGTCGCCGCAGTACTGTTCAGCGAGTACCTCTACACCCACTCAGCGGCTCTGCGTCCTATCGCTGTGGACGATCTGGATCTACTGCTCGAGACCCTCACTAGTCCCATAGTCTCAGTCCTCTTCAGGTCCATACCTTCATAGTTTATCAAGCTAAGGGATTCTCGTGACACGTAATATCCAAGGACACCTTTAAGGTAGAAGGTCAATATGTGTCTTCTGTCAGTTCCTAGTCGCACTAGCTCATTGTCCCGTCATCTCCTTTGCTGTAGTTCACTCAAACAGCAGCACTGCACACTTGTCACTTATTCAAACTCTAACTCCTCTCTGACTAAGTGATGGATCATCCGTGAACGATCCGGTACAAAGAGCCGGCTCCCTGCTGTGAAAGATGGGAGTTGGCATCCCAGTGAGAGCCACTGAATTCTCTAAATGGCTCTCACTAGGTGTAAAATACCGGGGTTCAGCGGATATAACTCCGCCTACCTGACCCAAACTTCACTCATTCATCAATTTAATTGGCTGACTGCAAGTAGGAAGGCTTTCGGCATTGGGTGGGCAGAATCTCAGCCACATGCACGTTATTTTAAATATGTGAACACATATTTATTAGGGATCCATTTAGGATCCAAAAGAGCCGGCTCTTCTTGGTGAGAGGAGCTGAGAGAGCCGGATCACTGAAAAGAGCCGGACTGCCCATCACTTCTTTGAAGGAAGCAGGTCACTTGGCCTTGCACTGAATCCTCCCCCTCTGGGCTGGTCCTAACATTAACTCTCTCCCTGACCCTGCAGTCTGTTACTAGGGAAACATACCCTTTCACCTACATTCTATACAAACACTACCTTACGTCCTAAGTCCTAGCCTATGTCTTTTATGCATCAAATCACTATTGTGATGGCCGTCTGCGAATCTGGGCTGTAGTAGGGACAGCACCCCGAGTAACCCTGAGACCCTTAACCCCTATACAGGGATCTGGAATTGTAGCAAGGCCCAGGGGGTAGCTGTCTAGATTAGCAGTGGACCAGAGCAGGACGGCCGCCAAGGGGTCAAAATTAAAACCCGTAATCAAGCTCAGGAGGCAGGAGTCGGAGGCCGGAGGGCAGCAGAGGCACAAAATCAGCAGATAGAAGGAGAGTCAAAAGTCCAGGCCAGGGTCAGTAAAACCAGGAGGGCAGCAAGGTACAGAATCAGCAGGCAGAAGGAGAGTCAGGAATCCAAGCTAAGGTCAGCGTCAAAAAATTGGAAGAGAGGCGGAGGTACAAAAACGGCAGGCAATAGAATGGTCAGAAATCCAGGCTGAGGTCAGAGTTTTCACTATAGCAAATTACAAAGTAGCACGCAGGGGAACCAAGAATATATACGGCGGCTTGCAAGACCAGTCCCAAGGTATTTGAGGGATCAGGTCCTCCCTCACAGGTTCCTGGACTGATGATGTAATTAGGACCGCCCCAGGACCAGGCCAGATGGAGATGCAGTAAGCCCTACATGACTGACAGAGGGGCGGAGCCTGCGCCCACCAGATGCCTGCGCAGGAACCTCTTCTCTGTCACCACCCTCACCCTGGAGCGAACCACGGCGCCTCCCAGTGGCTGAGGCAGGAACAGCCGTCCCTGAGTCCGACGGCGGCGTGACGGTTCGGCGCCTCCTAGTGGCCAAGATCGGAACCGCAGGCCCTGAGTCTGGCGGTGACGTGTCAGTCTGGCGCCTCCTAGTGGCCAAAGCCGGAACAGCAGGCCCTGAGTCTGGCGGCGACGTGACAACTATCTATACATAATACCTTACATTAGCACATTACATAGGCAAACATCTTACACTTCATATGACAAAAGATGTACACAAGGCACAGGACATTATTCAGATTACACATCACATTATACCCACAGTGATGTCGTCAAGGAAGAGCAGGGCAATATGTCCAGCTCCTTACAACCAATTCAATAAACAGGCTCATTTTAACCCTTTATTGGGGTTATCTAATGCAGAGACACTCTCCAGGTTGTTTATTAGTCATGTTGTGAGATTGCATGGAATTGTAAGGTTCTCAGTTTCTTTTGACATGTTTTTTGAAACTCAGTTTTTCCCTCGGCCATTTTGCTTTCTGTCTTGCTGCAGCTATCTTGCCCTCAGTTAGTATGGAGTTTCCAGCTTTCATGTTCCCGCCCTGATTCTCTCCCTCTTGCCTCTTAAGCAGCCTCAGCTGAGCAATCATTGCTTCAGAATCAAGTCTTAAGTTAGCCTGTGACCTGGCTCCTGGAAGCCTTGGACTTGGTACTCCAGCCATCTGCTGCTGATGAACTTGGGAACACTTATGGACACTGGAAACCTGTTGCCTGCTACATCCACAGTTGCAAGGGACGTAACAGAGAGACCATGAACCTGTTGTGGAAGTTCTGCTGTGCTTAAAGTTTACTTGTCAGGAACCCCGCACTCAGGGTCGGACTGGGGTGTCTAGGGCCCACCAAGGGAATTAATTTTAGGGGCCCACCTACAGTAATGTACAACTCAACATTTAGGCTTTGAGACCGCGGAATTACACCATGGGTTCTTTTGCCGTATATCCCACGCCAAATCTGCATCATTTCAGCATCCTAATTCTACTAAAAGCTGCACCGTTGTTCATATGCTGCAGATCTTTCCGCACTACGATTCATTTAATCCATTAGGGCCGCAGGCCTGTTTTCACCTTAATGCCCAGGCCATTTTTTGCAAATTTGACCTGTGTTACTTTGAATTTAAAAAGTGACCCCATTTTGGAATCTACACCGCTGGTTACATTGTCTAATAATCATTATATTTTATATATATTTTGAACGGAGGTTACTACATCGACATGATACGAGAACGGAGCTTACAAGATAGACATGATACGAGAACGGAGCTTACAACATAGACATGATACGAGAACGGAGCTTACAACATAGACATGATACGAGAACGGAGCTTACAACATAGACATGATACGAGAACGGAGCTTACAACATAGACATGATACCAGAACGGAGCTTACTACATCGACATGATACCAGAAGGGAGCTTACAACATAGACATGATACCAGAACGGAGCTTACTACATAGACATGATACCAGAACGGAGGTTACTACATCTACATGATACCAGAACGGAGCTTACTACATAGACATGATACCAGAACGGAGCTTACTACATCGACACGATACCAGAACGTAGCTTACTACATCGACATAATACCAGAACGGAGCTTACTACATCGACACGATACCAGAACGGAGGTTACTACATCGACATGATACCAGAACGGAGTTTACTACATAGACATGATACCAGAAGGGAGCTTACAACATAGACATGATACCAGAACGGAGCTTACTACATAGACATGATACCAGAACGGAGGTTACTACATCGACATGATACCAGAACGGAGCTTACTACATAGACATGATACCAGAACGGAGCTTACTACATCGACACGATACCAGAACGGAGCTTACTACATCGACATAATACCAGAACGGAGCTTACTACATCGACACGATACCAGAACGGAGGTTACTACATCGACATGATACCAGAACGGAGTTTACTACATAGACATGATACCAGAAGGGAGCTTACAACATAGACATGATACCAGAACGGAGCTTACTACATAGATATGATACCAGAACGGAGGTTACTACATCGACATGATACCAGAACGGAGCATACTACATAGACATGATACCAGAACGGAGCTTACTACATCGACATGATACCAGAACAGAGCTTACAAAATAGACATGATACCAGAACGGAGCTTACTACATCGACATGATACCAGAGGGGGCCACTACACAGCCCAGGCAGAGAGGGACCCACTACATGGCCCGGTAGAGGGGGGCCAATACATGACCCAACCAAAGGGGGGCACACTACACAGCCCAGGCAGAGGGGGGCCGCTACACAGCCCAATTAGGGGGGGCACACTACAAGGCCCTGGCAGAGGGGGCCCGGCCCACTACACAGACCAGGCAGAGGGGGGCCCATCACACAGACCAGGCAGAGAGCGGCCCTGCCCACCACACAGTCAGACCAGGCAGAGAGGGGCCCACCAGTGCCACCACACAGACCAGGCAGAGGGGGGCCCATTACAAGGCCCAGCGCAGCGCTAGATGCCAATGCATTCCTCCTGAGTCCTCCTGTACATTGGTGGCAGTGTGGGTGGCACTGCACTTTTACTTACATACATTACATTAATGCAGAAGCAGCAGCAGGCAGCAGCGCTGGATGCAGTCACAGGCAGCCGAGGTGGTTCTGCAGAGGCAGCGACGCGTTGTCCCGGGCTGCACACACACAAGGCCAGCCCACTACAAGGCCCTGGCAGAGGGGGGCCCACTACATGGCCCGGTAGAGGGGGGCCAATACATGACCCAAGCAGAGGGGGGCACACTACACAGCCCAGGCAGAGGGGGGCCGCTACACAGCCCAAGTAGGGGGGGCACACTACAAGGCCCTGGCAGAGGGGGCCCACTACATGGCCCGGTAGAGGGGGGCCAATACATGACCCAAGCAGAGGGGGCACACTACACAGCCCAGGCAGAGGGGGGCCGCTACACAGCCCAAGTAGGGGGGGCACACACTACAAGGCCCTGGCAGAGGGGGCCCACTACATGGCCCGGTAGAGGGGGGCCAATACATGACCCAAGCAGAGGGGGGCACACTACACAGCCCAGGCAGAGGGGGGCCGCTACACAGCCCAAGTAGGGGGGCACACTACAAGGCTCTGGCAGAGGGGGCCCACTACATGGCCCGGTAGAGGGGGGCCAATACATGACCCAAGCAGAGGGGGGCACACTACACAGCCCAGGCAGAGGGGGGCCACTACACAGCCCAAGTAGGGGGGCACACACTACAAGGCCCTGGCAGAGGGGGCCCACTACATGGCCCGGTAGAGGGGGGCCAATACATGACCCAAGCAGAGGGGGGCACACTACACAGCCCAGGCAGAGGGGGGCCACTACACAGCCCAAGTAGGGGGGGCACACTACAAGGCCCTGGCAGAGGGGGCCCGGCCCACTACACAGACCAGGCAGAGGGGGGCCCATTGCAAGGCCCAGCGCAGCATTCCTCCAGAGTCCTCCTGTACATTGGTGGCAGTGTGGGTGGCACTGCACTTTTACTTACATTAATGCAGCAGCAGGCAGCAGCGCAGCGCTGGATCAGATCATACAGACTCAGTCAGGCAGCCGAGGTGGTTCTGCAGAGGCTGCGCGCGTTCCCGGGCTGCACACAGACAACGCGGTCACGTGAGGAGGGACACCAGGGGTGGAGTCGGAGCTGCTTTCCTGCTCTGTGTGCTGTGCTGTGTGTGGCTGAGTCGAATGGCGGAGGCGGGTGCCGCACTGTACGGGAGGGCCAGGGGCCGGGCAGACGTGATCGGGGCGGCGCCGGCGCTAGATGATCTGATTCATCAGTGACTCAGTCACAACACAGGTACGACTCAAGCGACCAGTGACTGTGACCTGTGAGTGACAGTGACATTCGGGGGCGGGGCCCACCGAGGGATCCAACGATACCTCGGTGGGCCAGTCCGAGCCTGCCCGCACTGCACTTGCTCACCGAGCCAATGCGCGTGTCCTGAGTACAAAGACTGTGCACAAAGATACCTGTGGAGCGGGGTCTCAGTGGTGACGATGCATGCTCCAAGCTCACAGGACCTGAAGCATGTGACTGCTGGGGGCGTGGCCTCAGCGCCACAGAGCCAGGAGCTGCAGGGACACTCCTAGAAAGGTAACTACAGGGCAATGTTACCAAGGGGCATAGACAGAGACAGAAACCAGACGCACTCTATCAGGCTCATCATAAATGTGCCCCAGAGCCTCAAAGAACAAATTCACAGACATACGTTCAGGAGCAGAGGAAGAGAGAGAGAAAGCCCATGCCTGTGGAGCCCCCCGAAGTAGGGAAATGATGACCCCCACCCTCTGGAACTCATCCCCGGAGAAGCGGGGCCTCAGAGAAAAAAAAGCTTGCATCCTTCTCTGAACGACCTGAACTCCCTTTTATCTCCTGAGAAAAGGTTTGGCAATTTGACCGGACATTCAGGGGATGCCAATGACACATCTCTATCCCCAACACTAGGAGCCCCTGCAGCGACAGCCCCATGCACAGTATCCTGCAACTGTTGCTGGGTATGGGCCATCGTGCGCTGTTCCACATTAAGTCTGTGGAACATTTGGGTCAGGTGCTTGACCTGATCAGCCAAAGCTTGTATGGGATCCATGAGGATAACACACTTTTTTTTTTTTCTTCAGAGGAAAATAAAAACTGAAATGGTCAGCTATAATGTCAGGAACCCCGCACTGCACTTGCTCACTGAGCCAGTGTGCGTGTCCTGAGTACAAAGACTGTGCACAAAGATACCTGCGGAGCGGGGTCTCAGTGGTGACGATGCATGCTCCAAGCTCACAGGACCTGAAGCATGTGACTGCTGGGGGCGTGGCCTCAGCGCCACAGAGCCAGGAGCTGCAGGGACACTCCTAGAAAGGTAACTACAGGGCAATGTTACCAAGGGGCATAGACAGAGACAGAAACCAGATGAAGTCGGGGTCAAAGCACGAGATAGCAATACAGTACCAAAGGGTTAGACAGAATGGATAGTCAGGACGTAGCAATAGATCAGAAAACCAGAACGGGCAATAGACGGTACAATAGGGACAAACTGTAACGGAGTAACGATAGCCAAGCCAGGAGGTCAGAACCAGAAAAGACAATAGTGCCAAAATGAGAAACGGAGTACAGAGTGAGGGAACGGACCGGGTCATACATGGGAAGCAAACAAGCAATGCAGAATACACGCACACCAGGGGTCAGACACACCAAAACAACACTATAGCTGACAGAGAACACTGGTAAAGAGTGAGTATAAATACCCCTCCCAGATCCAGAAAGAGGCCACGAACACTTAACCCTGTGAGTGCAGGGCAATAACCCTGTTCAAACCATGACATTACTCTTGCCTGCTGTGTCTCCTGCCTTTGTATCTGCAAAACTGTGTGAACCCTTTTGCTTACTTGTATGAAGTAATACAAGTCCTTCCTAATCAAACCTGTGTCTCCTGTGTTTTCCTCGCACCCAAGCACAAGACACTATATGAATCGTACACAGTAAATCACAAGATTCTGAAGCCAACGTTAGTGTCCGCTGGGTCTGGGAAGGCCGAGTCTGCTGTGGCCGTGGATGTCAGATATTCGTTTATACCTTCTGTGATGACTGTGGTTGTGACTTCTCACAACCATTCCAGTACTTTTGCCTTAAAGGATCTGGAAGATGGAGGCTCGCATAAAGGAGTTGTGTGGAGTGACAGATACAATCCTTGAGGATGTACAGACTCAAAAGACTCGCTTTGCAAACCTGCAGCAACTTACTAATCGCAATTTGCAAGTTTTTGGACAAACTACTCAGGGTTTACGAGCCAGGATTGAGGCTCTAGAGGAAAGAGTCCAGGCTCCAGCCATAACCCTGAGTTTTGGGATCCCCAAGTTACCCCATTTTCATTTTGGCGGTGAACGTGAAAAATTCCGGGGATTTATTAAACAATGCAATCTGTTTTTCTCTGCACATGCTTCACAATTTCCCACTGAACAATCAAAAGTGCTTACTATAATCATGCTACTCTCCAACAAGGCTCTGATGTGGGCAAACCCTCTGATTGAGACTGAGGGCGAATGTTTAAATCATCTTGATGCTTTTATTTCAGCGATGGGGCAGGTGTTTGATGACCGTAACCAAGGTGCAACAGCTGAAGCAGCCATGCCTTGGATTTCAGGAGATGGGCTCTCAATACCACTTGGGACACTTCCGCCAAAAAATCTATTTTTCAGAAAGGGTTGTCTCCTCTGATAAAGGATGAACTTGCTCGTGCAGACCCTCCCACTGCGTTAGGTGACTTTATTAACTACTGCATCCGTATCGATGCTCGTCTTACTGAACGCCGACAGGAGAGATGGTTCGAAAGTAATCGCACTAACTTTTCCTACCTTCCTCCCCAGCTAAGGAACCTTTGAGTAGGATCACACGGGAACCAGAACCTGAACCCATGCAGGTGGACTCGGTACAGAGACGGGTTAGTGATGCACACAAAGAACATCTCCTAAAAGAAAATCTATGTTTTTACTGCGGTAAGTCAGGGCACTTCATTTTAAACTGCCCCAGCCGTTCTCGTTAGACTACTGTGGCAGTCATTCACTGTAAGTGTTGCGAGGAGGTCTGTCATGTCCTAGCCTCAGGCTCCAGAGAGATCTGCAGCCATAGATATTGATTTCTCAGACTTAAACTCTGTTAGCTCTGAGGCTGATGACTTTGTCAACACTGCAATTTTTCAAGTTTCCTCAGCGGTGTCCCAGCTGAGCTGTAAGAAGAACAATTCTCATTGCTTCCTTTACATCAAACTCAGGGTTGACTCTGTTTGGTTGTCTAGCTCTGCTATGATCGACTCAGGGGCAAGCGTCAATTTTATGGATATCTCCTTTGCTCTGAAACATGGGATACGTTCAGTGAAGAAGGCTACTCCAGTACAGATGGAGACCGTGGATGGCTCCCTGCTGACCTCTGGATGAGTGGATCAGGAGACGGAGCCTTTGAAGGTCCTTATGGGTAAAGATCATCAGGAAAAACTGTCTTTTATGCTTATCTCTTCTCCCCACTTTCCCATTATTCTAGGGCTACCATGGCTGCAGGCTCAGAACCCTACAATTAACTGGGAGACCAAGGAATTACACTTTCCAGAGAAACAGATGAGTTCAGAAGTTTCAGCTTGCTCTGTTCCTAAAGGAACCATGACAGTCCCGGAACTACCAGCTGTATACCAGGACTATGCGGATGTGTGTGACAAGAAGAATGCTGACCAGCTTCCCCCTCTCTGTCCATATGATTGTCCAACTGAATTATTGCCTGGAGCAGAGATACCTTTTGGTAAGATCTACCACCTGGTGGGGCCCGAGCTAAAAGCTTTGAAGGACTATATAGATGAAAATCTAGCCAAGGGCTTCATACGACACTCTTCATCTCCTGCAGGTGCACCCATCTTCTTTGTGAAGAAGGATGGTTCTCTGAGACCCTGCATAGACAATCGGGAACTCAATAAGGTTACTGTTAGAAACCGTTATCCATTGCCTTAGATCCCGGAGTTATTGGAGAGAGTGAGGCATGCCAAAATTTTCTCTAAACTAGATCTCCGTGGGGCCTATAACTTGGTCCATATTAGACCTGGGGATGAATGGAAGACTGCATTCAGGTCACGCTACGGACACTTTGAATATCTAGTTATGCCATTTGGTCTGTGTAACGCCCCAGCCACTTTACAACACTTGGTGAATGACATCTTCAGGGATCTCCTAGATACATTTGTGGTGATTTATCTGGATGATATTTTAATTTTTTCTAACTCCACAGAGGAACATCATGGACATGTGAGAATGGTCTTAGAACGCCTAAGACAGAACCATCTTTACATCAAATTTGAAAAGTGTGAATTCCATAGGACCGAAATTCAATTTCTGGGGTATGTAATGTCTACACAAGGAATTAGTATGGATGGAAGCAAGACCCAAGCCATAAAAGATTGGCCAGTTCCTAGGAATGTGAAGGAGGTGCAGCGCTTCATCGGGTTTGCCAATTTCTATAGACGTTTTATTAGGAATTTCTCTGAAGTAGTGTCACCTATCACACAACTTTCCCGGAAAGAGTCTAGGTTCTCCTGGATCCCTCAAGCCCAAGAAGCATTTTCCCGTTTAAAGGATTAATTTTCCACGGCACCTATCCTAGTGCATCCCAACCCCGAACTTGCCTTCATAATAGAGGTGGATGCTTCAGACTGTGCCGTCGGAGGTATACTCTCTCAGAGAACAGGTGAGAAGAATGTCTTGCATCCTTGTGCTTTCTTTTCCCAGCGGTTGTCTTCGGCTGAGAGGAACTATGATGTGGGCAATAGAGAATTGCTGGCCATTATTGCTGCCTTCAAGGAATGGAGTCACCTTCTGCAGGGAGCTGCACAGCAAATAGTCGTCTTGACAGACCATCGCAACCTTGAATTTATCAGGTCAGCTAAGTGCCTGACTCCTCGCCAGGCTTGTTGGAATTTCTTCCTAAACCAATTTAATTTTGCAATTTCTTATAGGCCAGGATCGCGCAATGGAAAGGCTGATGCACTCTCTAGGATTCATTCAACAGAGACCCGTCCACTAACTCCTCCTAAGACTATTCTTCCTGACTCTAGATTCCTGGGAGTGATTCATAACCAAGACCTACTTAAGGACATCAAAGAAGCATACCATTCGGATTCTTTGTTGGCACAACCTCCAAGGGACGCAAGTCTTGTCTTTAAGAATGGTGTGTGGATACAGGGACAACGCTTGTATATACCCGAAACGGTCAGATTGAGAGTATTGCAACTCATCCACGATTCTAAGTAGCTGGGCATAGAGGAGTTCTAAAGACACAAGAATTTCTTTCTCATTTCTTTTGGTGGCCCACTTACAGAAAGGATGTTTTAAACTATGTCACTTCATGTGAAGTCTGTGCAAGATGCAAGACACCATGCTCCTCGCCAACGGGTCTATTGCAACCACTTCAAACCCCACCCCACCCGTGGGGATCCATTTCTATGGATTTCATTGAGGAGTTACCAACCTCTCAAGGGAAGAACACCATTCTAGTGGTGGTGGATAGGTTAACAAAGGCAGCTCATGTTATTCCCTGTGTCGGCTTTGTCATGATTTGTAGTTTTGCCCTGTCCTGTATTTTGTATAATATGTCATTTAACTTTCCTCTGGTTCATTTGCTGTAAATTAACCATGTCTCCTTCCCCCAATACTTTGCAATGTCTTGTGATGTACCTGGACCATAATCTAATTTAGGCTTGTGTCAACAGCTAGTGGAACTTTGGCTATTGTTTTCCTAAGCAGAAGATAACCTACAATACACATCCTGTAGACTAAGTGGAGCCCTTACATTTCTAGAATCTTCTGATGGACCAAACCATTGAATAATAGGTGTGACCCCTACCCCCCTTCAGATGGACTGATCCCAGGAGCCCTGACAATACATTCTTGCTTTAAGATCAGATGTGAGTTGGATGCTAAAAGAGAAGGACGAGGCTGTCTGAGGAAGCTTCGGCCTCTGTGTGATCGTGGTGGATTTCTGGGACTCTTAAAGGACTATGGTTTTGTGATCTGGCACAAGGATTGTCGGGAGGTGCCCCCGAATCAGTTTCCTGTGGACTTATTTTGGGACTCTGCAAATTACCTTCGTGTTGTTCCTGTTTTTTGGTCAATAAATCTGTTGGATTATTCCCAGGCCTGTTGTCCCTCCTTGCTCTGGAGAATACTCCCGTCACAAACTGGTGGCAGCGGTGGGATCAGAGCAGAAGGAATGGAGGACAACGGCCCATCAACATCTGGAACCAGCACCGCAGAGTACAAGAACTGGACTGCGGTGAACCTACAAACAAAGGCCCGTGAACTGGGAGTCAGCTACAAGGGACTCTCCAAGGAGCAGCTGATTGAGGCTTTGGAAGCAGTTCACCTGCAAGATGATGCTGAGGAAGGATCCTCACAGCAAAGAGAGGAAAGGCGGCAGTCGGAGGTAAATACCCAAAAAAGTCAGTGGGTTGTGTGGTACGAGGAGGAGATGGCCTTGCTGGGAGAAGAGGCTACCATAGAAGATAAGAGGGAGGTCATGCGCACAGCCAAGGAGAGGCAGCGCAGGATGGAGGAGAGGGCAATGCTGGAGAGGGAGATCACTTTGGAGGCAGCGAGAAGCTCCAGACAGACTGTACCCACAGCATCCTGCATGAGGGTACTCCCCAGAGTGTCCCGCAAAGACTTCAAGCCGTTTAATGAGGCTTCCGGTGACATTGAGGGCTTCTTCCTGGACTTTGAGCATCAGTGTCGATTAATGGAAGTCCCGGAAAGGGAGCGCGTCCGACATCTTGTGGGGCTCTTAGAGGGTGGAGCTGCCGCAGCCTATAGAGCTATGGACCCTCGGTTGAACTGTGAGTATGCGGAGATTAAACAGACTATTCTAGAACATTATGCTGTGACCCCAGACACTTACAGGACTCAGTTCCGTACTTTAGCCTGTGATGAGGAAGTGTCCTTCAAGATGTATGCTCACAAACTCAAACATATATGTCATCGCTGGCTGGAGGCAGAGGAGGCCATAACCTGGGAAACGTTCCTGCAGGTCATCCTAAAAGAGCAGTTTTATTTTAAGTGCCCCGCTGAGATACGGGAATGGGTGCGTGAAAGGAGACCAGCAACAGTGGAGGAAGCTGCAGCTCTAGCTGATGAGGCTCTCACCATCAAGCCTCAGTGGAAAAAATTACTACTCAGGGAGAAAAACACTACCAGCCCCCCAACGCTGGCGGCCCCTGGTCCTTCTGCCTCCAATATTCACCATCCCACTAGACCATCAACTCATGGTGACCTTCGTGTGACTGTGCCTCGCATTACTCCTGCTCCACCTTTGGGACTACGACGTGGAGGAAGAATCCCAGAGCGCAGATGCTATGGATGTGGGCAGCCCGGGCATATGCAATTCCAATGTCCAGGTGTACAGAGGCAGAACACCTACAGACCGCGTTTGCCTGTTCAATATCTACAGACCCCCTCACCTGGAGAAGAGATGGATTCAGTGCCTGATGACTTGCCAAGTGACTCTGATATCCTGGCTTCCCTACCAGGAGTCTATGGGGTGCGAGCCCCAGCCACCTGTTCTTCTGATCTTCAGCACAAACATCTACAGGAGGTCGTGCTGGATGGTCAAAAAGTTGTTGGCTTCCGTGACACTGGGGCTTTTCTCACCATAGCGATCCCCGAGTAATTCAACCAGAAGCAATTCAAAAGGGACCAGGAATTGCCATTGAATTGGATGGAGGTACCCAGAGATATATTCCAAGAGCGAGTGTGACCCTGGATTATGGCTTTGGGGCCAAACAATGCATGGTCGGTGTGATGAGCGGCCTCCCTGCAGACGTTCTAGGAAATGATGTGGGGAATCTTCATTGCCACTTTGTCGGTGCGGTAACCCGAAGTCAAGCCAAGAGAGCAGCAAATGTGGACGTGTACAACCCATCCATGGAAATGAGGCCACCAGAACCGCCGTCACAGCCGGTGAGTGATTCTTCTTGTGGGGATAATATGAATGTTACCTGGGATAAAGTTCAGTTTAGACAAGAAGTGGAGACTGACCCCACCCTAGCTAGTTTTAGAGCTCGAGCTGAAATAGGGCAGCTAGGGGAGAATGGAGAAAGAATTATCATAGAAAATGGACTTCTGTATCGGGTTACCAATGCCGACTCCCTAGATAAGCCCTGGACTTATAGCAAACAGCTGATTGTTCCTCAGAAATACAGAATTCCCCTATTACACCTTGCTCATGATATTCCTACTGCTGGCCATCAAGGCAAAACCCACACCGAGAGGCGATTGACTCAATCTTTCTATTGGCCTGGGATTTCCCAAGCAGTGGTGCATTTCTGCCGAACTTGCGACATATGTCAGCGTAGAGGGCGACCCGGAGATCACCCAAAGGCACCCCTGCAACCGCTCCCTATAATAGAAGAACCCTTTCAAAGAGTAGCTGTTGATATCATTGGACCTCTGGCTAAACCAAGTAAATCTGGAAAGCAGTACATTCTCACTGTTGTGGACTATGCCACCCGATATCCAGAAGCGGTGCCCTTGTCAAGTATTTCTGCAGCCAAGGTGGCCGAGGCCCTGGTTACCATTTTCACCAGAGTAGGATTTCCCAGTGAGATCTTGTCGGACCAAGGCTCCCAGTTCATGTCAGAGCTGGTCCAGTGTCTGTGGCGCACCTGTGGAGTACGAGCGATCCGCACGACCCCGTATCATCCCCAAACAAATGGACTTTGTGAACGATTTAATGGCACTCTGAAGAATATGCTGAGGGCCTTCACTGACAGAGATTCAAACTGGGAGAAGTACCTACCCCATCTCTTGTTTGCCTATCGGGAAGTTCCCCAGGAGTCCACTGGGTTCTCCCCCTTTGAACTACTCTATGGAAGAAAGGTCCGAGGACCCTTAACCCTGCTCAAGGAATACTGGGAGGGGCAAGTTGAAGATACAGGGGCCCCTGTTGTCCCTTATGTCCTAAAGCTGCGAGAAACCCTGGCCCAACTTGCTAGTTTTGCCCAGAGTCATGTGCGGATGGCTCAAACCAGACAGAAGACATGGTATGACCGTAAAGCACGCTACCGGGAGTTTGTAGAAGGACAACAGGTCTTAATGATTGTTCCCCATCGGCAGAATAAACTGCAGACAACATGGGAGGGTCCCTTCCGGGTTCTCAGAAAACTGAATGACACCAATTACCTTCTTGCTTTAGATGATCAGGGGCTAAGACAAAAGACTGTCCATGTGAATATGATTAAGGAGTACCATGACCGGACCCTTCCAATGATAGCAAGCTGTCGGCTAGCTTCAGAGGACGGTCAAGAGGATGAGGACTCCCTACCTGATCTCGTGGAAGCAGCGAGAGCCCCATCCACTGTGGAACAGGTTCCTCTGGGAGATCACCTGGATTCCTTACAGAAAAACCAGATGCTGGGAGTGCTTCAACATAGACGTGCTG
This sequence comes from Dendrobates tinctorius, assembly GCF_039654945.1. NCBI lineage: Eukaryota > Metazoa > Chordata > Amphibia > Anura > Dendrobatidae > Dendrobates > Dendrobates tinctorius. The sequence continues at coordinate 9,930,563 of NW_027361694.1, forward strand.
CTTTCTCATCCCAACCAGGTCGAACCACCGTCACCCAACATCATGTGGACACTCAGGGCATCCGTCCCATACAACAGGCTCCTTACCGGGTACCTGAATCAGTTCGAAACACCATGCAGCACGAACTGGAGGAGATGCTACAGCTTGGGGTAATCCAGGCCTCCCATAGCCCTTGGGCCTCTCCTGTGGTGTTAGTACCCAAGAAGGATGGGAGTACTCGATTTTGTGTGGACTATCGACGACTAAACGACCATACCGTCAGTGATCCTTACCCAATGCCTCGTATTGACGAACTTCTAGACCGACTGGCTGGATCCCGATATGTCACTATCTTTGATCTCAGTAAGGGATACTGGCAAATCCCTCTGACGGAGGAGGGGAGAGAACGGTCCGCTTTTATAACCCCCTTTGGTCTGTATGAATTCCTAAATATGCCCTTTGGAATGAAGAATGCCCCGGCCACCTTCCAGAGAATGGTGGACCAGATCCTCCGGGGATGTGGTGACTTTGCTTGTGCCTACTTGGATGATATCGCCATCTTCAGCCAGACGTGGGAGGAACATCTGAACCAAGTAGCCGTTATTCTTGACCTGCTTCTTGCAGCAGGCCTAACCATTCGACCAGATAAATGCCAATTGGGGATGGGTGAAGTCCAGTACCTAGGGCATAGAGTAGGAGGAGGGAAGCTCCGTCCCGAACCTGCCAAAATCCATGCTATTAGAGACTGGCCTGTACCCCAAACTAAGAAACAAGTTATGGCTTTTTTGGGCACTGCCAGTTATTACCGAAAATTTGTTTCTCATTTCAGCACTGTGGCCAAGCCTCTTACCGACCTGACCAAGAAAACGATGCCCCGGCTGGTGATCTGGACTCCAGCCTGTGATGAGGCTTTTAACCAGCTGAAGGACGCTCTGGTCTGTGACCCTGTTCTGGCTGCTCCAGATTACAAGAGGAGATTCATTGTGCAGACGGACGCCTCTGCTTATGGACTGGGAGCTGTCCTCAGCCAGGTGAATGCAGCTGGGGACGAGCACCCCATTGCCTACCTCAGCCGGAAACTGCTGGACCGAGAAGTGGCCTATGCAACTGTTGAAAAAGAATGTCTGGCTGTAGTGTGGGCCCTTAGGAAACTAAGGCCGTATCTGTATGGACGAGAATTCACTGTGGTTACTGATCACAATCCCCTCACCTGGCTGAACAGAGTCTCTGGGGACAATGGACGCTTAATACGATGGAGCCTGGCACTGCAGCCCTATAACTTCACCATACAGTATACAAGAGGCAGCCAACACCAAAATGCAGATGGACTGTCCAGGCAAGAGGAGCCCTAAGTCCTGTCAGCCATGCCTGTGTGTACTTAACCAGTGACCTGTAGAGGTCCCTAGTACGTACACAAATTGGGAGGGGAAGGGATTGTCATGATTTGTAGTTTTGCCCTGTCCTGTATTTTGTATAATATGTCATTTAACTTTCCTCTGGTTCATTTGCTGTAAATTAACCTTGTCTCCTTCCCCCAATACTTTGCAATGTCTTGTGATGTACCTGGACCATAATCTAATTTAGGCTTGTGTCAACAGCTAGTGGAACTTTGGCTATTGTTTTCCTAAGCAGAAGATAACCTACAATACACATCCTGTAGACTAAGTGGAGCCCTTACATTTCTAGAATCTTCTGATGGACCAAACCATTGAATAGTAGGTGTGACCCCTACCCCCCTTCAGATGGACTGATCCCAGGAGCCCTGACAATACATTCTTGCTTTAAGATCAGATGTGATTTGGATGCTAAAAGAGAAGGACGAGGCTGTCTGAGGAAGCTTCGGCCTCTGTGTGATCGTGGTGGATTTCTGGGACTCTTAAAGGACTATGGTTTTGTGATCTGGCACAAGGATTGTCGGGAGGTGCCCCCGAATCAGTTTCCTGTGGACTTATTTTGGGACTCTGCAAATTACCTTCGTGTTGTTCCTGTTTTTTGGTCAATAAATCTGTTGGATTACTCCCAGGCCTGTTGTCCCTCCTTGCTCTGGAGAATACTCCCGTCACAGGCTTACCCACTGCAAAACAGACATCAGATTTGATGATTCAGAATGTGTTTCGCTTGCATAGAGTACCGGATGAGGTCATTTCGGTTCGAGGGGTGCAATTCACTTCAAGGTTTTGGCAGAATTTCTGTGCCGCATTGGACATTAAAGTAAACCTTTCTTCTGCTTTTCATCCCCAGACTAATGGACAGACAGAACGGACCAATCAGACCCTGGAGCAGTATCTCCGCTGCTTTATCTGCCACCTACAGGATGACTGGGTGGATCTACTTCCACTGGCTGAGTTCTCCTATAACAACTCTCAGAGCGCCTCCACTAAGCAGTCTCCTTTTTACGCCAATCTAGGTTACCATCCTAACATTCTTCCTCGATTTCCCATAGATACGCCTTTGCCGGCAGTGGCTGAAAGAATCACGTCTTTACAAAAGAATATTGATCTTCTAAAGGAAAATCTGGAATTGGCTCAGGGAAGGTATAAGCAAGCAGCAGATAAATTTCGTAAACCTGCACCAGATTTCAAGGTAGGAGACTTGGTCTGGCTGTCAACCAGAAATCTTAACTTAAAAATTCCATCATCTAAATTGGACATAAATACATTGGACCCTATAAGATCAGTAAAATTATAAGTGCCGTTGCTTGTCGTCTTCAACTGCCCAGAACTATGAGAATCCACCCCATCTTTCATGTTTCCCTGCTAAAGGCTGCAACCCCCAATATGTTTCCTGGACATTCTTCTCCTCGCCCTGACCCAGTGCTGGTCAATGGTCAGGAAGAATTTGTGGTGGAAAAGATTCTAGATTCCAGGTTGTACAGAGATTGGATACAATACTTTATTAAATGGCATGGCTACCCAGTGGAGGACAACTCATGGGAACCAGTCAGTGACATTAATGCTCCTCGCTTACTCCGCCAGTTTCATCAGAGGTACCCAGACAAGCCTGTTCGGAGGCTGTCCCTAAGGGGGGAGTAATGTAAGTTTCTCAGCCTCTTTTGACATGTTTTTTGAAACTCAGTTTTTCTGTCGGCCATTTTGCTTTCTGTCTTGCTGCAGCTATCTTGCCCTCAGTTAGTATGGCAGTTCCAGCTTTCATGTTCCCACCCTGATTCTCTCCCTCTTGCCTCTTATGCAGCCTCAGCTGAGCAATCAGTGCTTCAGAATCAAGTCTGCAGTTAGCCTGTGACCTGGCTCCTGGAAGCCTTGGACTTGGGGCTCCAGCCATCTGCTGCTGATGAACTTGGGAACACTTGTGGACACTGGAAACCTGTTGCCTGCTACATCCACAGTTGCAAGGGAAGTAACAGAGAGACCATGAACCTGTTGTGGAAGTTCTACTGTGCTTAAAGTTTACTCTTGCCTGCTATGTCTCCTGCCTTTGTATCTGCAAAACTGTATGAACCCTTTTGCTTACTTGTATGAAGTAATACAAGTCCTTCCTAATCAAACCTGTGTCTCCTGTGTTTTCCTCGCACCCAAGCACAAGACGCTATATGAATCGTACACAGTACATCACAGGAATTCCTCTTAACATTGTGTCTGATATGGGAGTGCAATTTGTCTCCGAATTCTGGAGTCTACTGGAACCTCACTTTTTTTTGTAATTATGGTTTTTATCCCCACTTTGGTGAATTCTCTAGGATAAGTTGTAAGTGTTCTTGGGTGGAGGCTGAATCTCGGGGATGTCTGGAGGGAGGTTCAAAAGAAAATTGGACTGCTCAAAAATGGAAGGACAATAGAAAATGTTTGGTGGGTCCTGTCTTTAAAGTAGATGATAAGGTTTGGTTGTCATCCAAAAATATTAAACTTAAAGTACCATCTGCGAAGTTGGGTTTTACGTTCATTGGCCCTTATGAGATTCTGGTAGTAGTGGCTTTTAGATTGAAAATTACTCTGTCTCCTCATATTCCTAATGTTTTCCATAGATCCCTATTAAAGCAGTTAGTTCCTTCTGTATTATCTCCCTTGTCCCTGCCTTCTCCGGTTTCAGTCAATGTAAGTTTGGAGCATGAGTTACAGCAGATCGTTGATTCTCAGAGGGTCCAAAATTCCCTCCAATATCTTGTTCAATGTAGGGGATGGGGACCTGTGGAGAGATCTTGTGTCCCAGCTTGATCTGTGAATGCCGATCGTTTGGTCAGGGCCTTCCATTTAAGGTTTCCTAGGAAACGTGGGGGTCCGGTGGCCCACCATAGAAGTACTGTCCTGAATCCATCACTCACTCTGCCCTAGGGACGCAGTGAGTTCCAATAGATATAAAGGGCATGCTGTGTTGCAAGTATTTTGAAATGAATAGCCCAGCAGCCCAACCAGGACTGGAGCTTGCTGATTATCCTCATGCTAATTAAGGATAGTCCAGTTGCCCAATCAGGGGCTGGGGTGTGCAAATTTAGGATTGACCAGCAGCCCAATAACAGGTTTCACCTGTTGGCCATCCTACAGGTTTCATTCTTTCAGGGTAATCACCTGGCTATTTAGCTGGCTGGCAATAGTGAGACCATTTCCAGTTTTAGCTTTGGTTTGTGGAGTGCATGCCTTGTGCTTTAGTGTTCTGCTGTTCTGATCTTTTGCAGCCTGACCATGGACCTTGCCTTTGACTATTCGTCTGCCTAGCCCTTTGTCTCTATCTGCACCGTTTTGGACAGCCAACTTGTGTCTTGCCCTTCTGAAGCCTTTGATATACATGCTTGGTATTTGACCACTTTTTTTTACTCCTCTGCCTCACTGCTTGTCCATAAGAAGTGATAAGTTAACCAGCATTACATGCAGCCTTCACATTTCATCTGAAAAGGAAGAAATATCTCTCTTCCTGTGAAGTTTAAGGTTTACAGTAGGGGACAATACCTTTTAGGCCTCTGGGCTCTAAAGCATAGTCTTTGTATGGACCACCAACTGCCATGTGTCATTTATAGGTCTGATGTGTCCCAAACACTATGATTCAGGTACGATTGCAACTTCTGTACCTTCCCCTCTATAGGGCAATTGCAGAGGATCTCTCCTCCTTGGGGTCTTTGTAAGAGAATGGTCAGCCATAATATACTGAGCGGCCATGTTGTCTCTAGCAGCCATTTTGTTGAAAGTTAGAGAAGATTCAACTTTTACAAAAGAACTAATAGATGGAGGATGGCAAAATGAGATCATGTCTCCTAGCAACCTCAGCCGATGTGCGTAGAGGAAGATTGGATCGATCAATAGGGTCACAGGTCACCAAATATATGGCCAGTATGCTTATACGGGATAGTGTGGTAGCGAAGTGTAGAGTAGTTAAAATGTCAGGATGTAAGAATTTAGGGACCTAGACTGGAGACAATGATAAGATTTTAGGACAGTAGCCATAGATACCAATGACTTATGGGTTTTAGTGTTGCTTGGAGAAATGTTAATTAATATCTTCGTATTATGTCATTATATTCTCTTTTCTAAACCACGTTTCTGTAGATTACCATGAAAACGCCTTAGAATTATAATGTTAACGCCCTCTGCGGCAAAATGCAGCTTTCTTTGTTCTGATAATGTATAAGAAGCTCTTGTTACTGTTGCTTGTTGCCATTCCATCGCCATCATGCCACTGTGCCTCACCATGGCCAGGGCACAGAGCCTTACCATCGCCAGACTTCCTAGCAAATCTCTGCCTGTCTGAATTCCTGTTTTTGCCCGCATATTCCAACTCCTCTGTTATTCTGTATCTGTTTTGCTGTGTATCTCCGAATAAACCTTCAACCTCAGCTTGATAAGAGATCGTCTGTGGAACTTCTTCCCGACTCTTACAGCTCTCAGTAGGACTTTTTCTTACAGTCTTTGCAGGAACATGAGTTTAGGATTGACACTCTGTCCCACAACACCATGGATTGTGAACTAAAAAAGAAAAAAATAATTAAAATGACAAACAGTGGACTTTATTTTTTGTTTTTCAAGAGCTTCATTTTATATGAAGCCAGTTCTGCCCTTCGGGTCCACAAAATAACCTAAGATTCACATGAAATACTAATGCCTTGTCATTCATTTGCTCTGCAAAGAAATCCTTGTGAAATCTAAACTATTTCTGGGTCAAAAATTATTTGTGGGTCAATAATTATTTGTGGAAAATGACTTGTTCTAGCTGCAGAACCTGTTCTATAGGTATAAGCCTCATTCTGTTATCAGTAGAGTTGAGCGAAATGGGTCGGTCAATTTCAAAAGTCGCCGACTTTCGCAAAAGTCGGGTTTCATGAAACAAAACCCAACCATAGCGTGAGGTCGGCCACGAGGTCGGCGACCAGAGCGCCAAAGTCGCGTTTCAAAAGATGCTTCCAGCGCCCTTTTTCAGCCAATGATGGAGGATGCACACTGTGGGCAATGCGGTGACATAGGCAGCGGTCACCACCATCTTTGAGAAGGGCATGCAAGTGATTGGCTTGCTTTGTGTGGCCTCACAGGGGCTATAAAAGGGCGTGCACGCCGACCGCCATCTTACTTCTGCTGATCTCATAATAGGGAGAGCTGCTGCTGCTGCTGATTCTGTAGGGAGAGCGTTAGGCAGGGAAGAAGATACAAAAAACTGCTTCTGCTGCTAGCGATTTTGCCTGTACAACACACCAGTTAGTGTGCAGTGCAAGGGGAGGCTATATTTTGATGCATCAGCTCTGTTGGTTATTAGGCTGCCTTATAAGGCTCCCTGATAGCTGCATTGCTGTTTTCACACTGCTGTGCAAACTGCTTTTTTAAAAGCAAAAATACTTTTCATCCTCTTTTTTGCCCAGTTACCAAGCGTTCATTTTTCCACACTTTTGTGTGCAGCAGTCCTGCTTATTAGGCTGCCTGCTGCCATACTTGGGACTGAGAGCATCATTGTCAGCTTGCTAAAATCTCTAGGGAGATTCAAATTCTCCCCAGTCCTATATAGACATTTTATACACCATCCAATTTCAGCCTGTTATATTGAGGTGTAATCTACACTGGGCCTGAGATAATAGTTCAGTGTCCTCAAGTCTGTAGGGAGATTCAAATTCTCCCCAGTCCTATATAGACATTTTATACACCATCCAATTTCAGCCTGTTATATTGAGGTGTAATCTACACTGGGACTGAGATAATAGTTCAGTGTCCTCAAGTCTGTAGGGAGATTCAAATTCTCCCCAATCCTATATAGACATTTTATACACCATCCAATTTCAGCCTGTTATAGTGAGGTGTAATCTACACTGGGCCTGAGATAATAGTTCAGTGTCCTCAAGGCTGTAGGGAGATTCAAATTCTCCCCAATACTATATACACCTTGTGCCTTGTTTTACAGTACCATATTGCTGGTGGTATTTTGGGTACATTTTCCCAAAAATGAGGAAGTGTGTTGGAAGAGGCTGTGGAAGTGGGCGGGGGTTGCCAGCTGGTAATGATGGTGTTGAGGTGGTGGTGGATCTGCTGGTAGTGGCAAAAGCACAATAGCACCTAATGCAGGAGTTGTTGAGCCTGCGTCATCGTCTGGCTCCACAAGGCCTCGAAGGCTCCCTTTTCTGGGAGTAGGTAAACCACTTTTAAAGCCGGAGCTTCAGGAACAAGTTTTGGCTTACATTGCTGACACAGCCTCCAGCTCTATCGCCTCCTCTTCTGAACTTTCAAAAAATAAAAGCACTGAGTCGTCATTGGAGGCTCATGGTCAGGAACCACACCTTTCCTTGTGTCCTTCACCCCTACTAAAAGTAAAGGATGCAGCAGACCACACTACAGATTACTCCATGGAGCTCTTTTCACATACCATGCCTGAGTTATCAAGTCAAATCGTGAATTACCCAGTCCAAGAAGAATCTGACATGGAGTGCACTGATGCACAGCCACTGCTAGATTTATTATCTGCTGGTACATTCACTCAGAGCACTACATTGTCCTCGCAGTGTACTGAGCCAGAATCTGACCCTGATGAAACTCAGGTGCCCCTTCCCGCATACTATACCACCTAACACGGTGACACAGAGGAAGGTGCACATGACATTTTAAGAGGAGGTGATGGATAACCCAGTTGTTGACCAAGATTGGCATCCATTGGGGGAAGAGGGTGCTGCTGCCAATAGCGCAGAAGAGGAGGAGCATCCGCAGCAGGCATCGACATCGCAACAGCTGTTATCTGGCAGGCCCGGAGCAGTCCAAAAATGGGTTACAAAAACCAACAGAGTTGCAGGACAGCTAGGCCAGACGGTCAAATTAGCACAGCCTGCAAGGCCTCAAAATGTCTTCCATAGTAGGAAGAGTGCAGTGTGGCACTTTTTTGAACAAAATCCTAATGATCAGGCAAAGGTTATCTGTAAGAAGTGCGCAAAGACCTTTAGCCGAGGGAAAAATCTGAGAAATTTGAATACCAGTTGCATACTTAGACATTTAACCACCATGCACTTGCAAGCGTGGACGGACTACCAAACCTCACGTACCACATGTGCAACTGCTCCCAATGAAGGTAGTCAGCAACGCTACATCGTTTCCCCCACTGTAAGCCCACTGGTTAGCACACCACCAGCAGCAAATGTTGAGGTGTCGTCGCAAGGCCAAAGCAGTCAGGGAATCACAATGTTATTGCTACGAAAGACTGAATCTAGGCCATCGGAAAGAACACCAACTCCATCACCATCATCAACCCTCTCTCACTCCGCCATGTCCACCGCTAGTTCCACTATATGCAGCTCTCAAGTCCAGCTCACCCTACCAGAGACTATGAGGACAAGAAAGTACTCATCCCCTTATCCGCGTACACTTGGTTTGAACGCCCACGTTGCCAAACTAATCTCGTTAGAGATGATGCCCTACCGGTTGGTTGAAAGTGAAGCTTTCTGCGAACTCATGGCCTACGCAGTACCATGCTATGACCTACCCAGTCGGCACTTCTTTTCTCGCAAAGCCATCCCAGCCCTCCACCTTCTTGTGAAAAACCGCATTGTCCATGCACTCAAGCAATCAGTGAGTGGAAAGGTGCACCTCACAACAGATGAATGGTCCAGTAGGCATGGCCAGGGCCGTTACGTGTCCATCACTGCACACTGGGTTAATGTGGTGGATGCAGGGTCCACAGGGGACAGCGGTGGTGGGACAGTGCTGCCTAGCTCACGGTACAGGAAACAGTTGGCTGTAGGCGTTCTACCCTCCTCCTCCTCCAGAAGCGAAAGCTCGCCACAGAGCGCAGTCGCATGAGCACTCCATCTGCAGCTGCCAGTGTTGCACACTCGGTGTCCCACTATCCAACAGCTAGTGGCAAGCGTCAGCAGGCTGTGTTGAAGATGATGTGTTTGGGCGACAGACACACCGCGGAGGTACTGGCCGACTTCTTGCAGCGACAAACTGAGTCATGGCTGGGCAGTCTACATCTTGAGGCAGGCAAGGTAGTTAGTGATAACGGCTGGAATTTTGTGGCAGCCATAGCCCTTTCAAAACTATGACACATACCTTGCCTGGCTCACACCTTGAACCTGGTGGTGCAGTGCTTCCTCAATAATTATCCGGAGTTAACAGGCCTGCTCCAGGAGGTCCGAAGACTGTGCTCGCACATCCGCCGGTCGCCCGTACACTCCAGTCGTATGCAGAAGCTGCAGCGATTGCTCCAACTTCCCAAGCACCGCCTAATTATCGACGTTGCAACAAGGTGGAACTCCACCCTGCACATGGTTGAGAGGCTGTGCGAACAGAGGCAGGCTGTAATGCATTTGTGGGAGGATACATGGCCAGGCACTTTGAGGGCAGACATGGAGTTGTTGGGAGTGCAGTGGTCGAAGCTGAAAGACCTCTGTAAAGTCCTTCAGTGTTTTGAGGAATGCACACGACTGGTAAGCGCAGACAACGCCATCATAAGCATGAGCATCCCACTTATGCGTCTGCTCATGCAAACTTTGACGCACATTAAGGAGCAGGCATCTGCAGCCGAGGAGGATGAGGAAGAGGAGAGAAGCCTTGATGACAGTCAGCCATTGTCTGCTCCGGGACCTCTCCTGGACGAGGTGGAGGAAGAAGAGGAGGAGGAGGATGATGATGGGGATGATTATTTAGGGGAGGATGCTTCTCATGGGGCAAGGCAAAATGTTGGCATGGCAAGGTCTGGTACAGGGTTTGTGCGTGACTGGAGGGATGTGGATTTGCCAGAAAGTGCTCCTCCACCCAGCACTCGCAGTGCATCATTGACACCTGGAACCTTGGCCCACATGTCAGATTATGCCTTGCAGATCCTAAAAAGGGACCCCCACATTGCCAAAATGATGAACGATGACGATTACTGGCTGGCCAACATCCTGGATCCACGCTATAAAGGCAAATTCCAAAACATCATGCCATAGGAGAACCTTGACCTAATATTGGCTAACAAACAAGCAATTCTGGTAAACCGTTTGTTTGAGGCATTCCCAGCACACAGCAGCGGTGATGGTTCTCCAACGAGCCGTAGGGGGCAACATGGAAGAGGTGTTCGTGGTGCACACATCAGAAGTGGCGTTGGAGACAGGGGTTTCATGACCATGTTGTGGACTGATCCTTCAAGTCCCGCTTACACGACTGGTAATACTGCATCGATTGAAAGTGACAGGAGACAGCAGTTGTCAACTATGGTTACAAACTACTTCTCGTCCCATATCAATGTTCTCCCTCACAGGTCGTTCCCCTTTGACTATTGGGCCTCTAAACTGGACGCCTGGCCTGAATTGGCACAATATGCCTTACAGGAGCTCGTTTGCCCTGCTGCTAGTGTGCTATCGGAAAGAGTCTTCAGTGCTGCTGGCTCAATCCTGACAGAAAAAAGGACCCGTCTATTGACCCAAAATGTTGATTATCTAACCTTCATTAAAATTAACCATGCATGGGTTTCAAAGGATTTTGTCCCACCTTCCCCTGATGACACATAGGTTGCCAGAAAAATGGCTCGCTTTTGTCCTCCTCTTCCTCGGACTTCTCCAATTCCTCCATTTGCAGCTGCTGATAGTCCAACATCAACATATGCCATTTTTTAAACCTCCCTAACTGGGCTGCCTCTCCCCCATGGCCGGGGTCACCACCTAGTGCACGCAACCATGCGAGTGCCATTGCCCTGGACAGGTGGGTGGACCGACTCTTGGGCGCCGGCACTGGCACAGGGTCCCTCATAGTGCAATCAAGTGTCTCTGAGGGTGGGGATGCACACCCGCTGTCTGACACACTGGCGTACTATGAGGGGCCCAGTGCCAGTACCGACGCCACGAGTGGACCCCCTTGCTTGGGCAGGGCCCCAGCATTTGCAATATTTACCTCTCCCTGCTCCTCCGCTGTGTAGTCTGGGCTGTCAAATCCTTCCCTGGGACTGCCACTACAAATTTGGTGAACTGATAGATGATGGTTAAGACGTAGCTATGCCCTGTCCTGCTGGCCGGGCTCTAGCTTCAGATGATCAATGGCTTCCATTTCTTATGGACGTCGACTCACAATGAGATGCAGTGGTGGTTTATCATCAGCTTTCACAGTTTTCCTACTCACAGACGTGTGACATTCCTGCCCACATTTTTAAATGTGCCCTCTCATGCCAATCTAATAGAATCACCTACAGCCTGTGGCTTCTGTCTTTTGCACTCCAAAGTTACCTGACAGATCATGATAGGCAGTGAGGACCATTTCTACATCTCTCCCTGTGATCAAAATTTGATGGAGATGAGTAACGGTGATGGGATCAACGGTACTGCGATACAGCAACCCTTTCTTCACAAAGAACTGTTTTCGCTGTCTCCACACACAAAGTAATTGAGGGTCAGCATCGCCTCTGAGAAATCTCCAGGGAGTTTTTCCCCTGATTAGTAATTCCTAAATTTCTGCAATCACTCGACTTTATGTCTGTACTTTTATCCATCTTGTTTCCTCTTGCGGAGAGTCTGGACTGTCTTACTGAGACAGAAATATATATGAAGATTTAAAAATACCCCAACAGTGTATACTGGGGTACGCTTCAAAAACATTTCCTTTTTTTCTACTTTTTAGATTGTTGTCTAATCCATACTGAGGCTGTGAGTGTCTTTGTCGGACTCTGGAAATAAACACGGAGATTTTAAATGTTTAAACTATGCTATATATACCTGTTATCCGGTGATACTGTACCCTTTCTCAACTTTCTGCAATCTTGTCAAATCCATACTGTGCCTGAGACTGTCTGAGTCTGCCTCCTGATTACAGAAGAGTGGTGTTTGAGTGGAACTGTTGGCCAAGTTCAAATTCTAGCTGTTTTGGGCGGTGTTAGATCCGTTCGTCGAACTACAACACTTTGATTAAAATTCGGCTGTTCGAGTTTCCGTTCGAGAATGGTTCGTTAAACAAAAGCGTATCTTTTTTTCACATTAATAATGGTTTTCAATGATAATAGACAGTTTTAGGGCATAGTAGCGGTGTCTGGTAGCCAGCGGTGTAGTACACCTGTGAAGGAGCTACACCGTGTGTGTTTCTAATAATTTTTTACCACATATTGTCCTGAAAATCCTTTTGGGCCTAGTAACTGTGTCTGCTACTCAGAAGAGGAGCCCACCCCTGAACCGAGCTATGCCGCCTGTTTATGAAAGAAACAGTTTTTGACTGCATTTACACCACTTAATACTTTGGGCCTAGTAACTGTGTATGCTACTCAGCAGAGTTGGATACCCGTGAACCAAGCTATGCCGCCTATTTATGTAAGAACTGTGTGCTACTCAGCAGAGGAGCCCAGATGTTAAGCAAGCTACAGCACCTGTGGTTTGGACACTCAATTTTTTTCACATTCTTTCTGGAATGCCGTTTAGCCCTAATTCGGGAATTACGGTTGACCTGCACTTACTGGGAAATGCTTGTTCGTGGGGAAGAATTGTAATCCCAGATCCCCATCACTAACAGGGTTCAGCGTGTTATCCGCACCTGTAAGCGATACACGCTGGTCCTTTCATTGTAGCACGCGTGCAGCCCCGGACATGTAAGGGCATGACAGACCTGTTATCGGCCTATCTCGCGTGCCAGAGCCTCTCGTGTCCCTCAAGTAAGCTGGACGCGGACCGCGGGGGCATGCCTGAATTTCATTCGTTAACGGAATTAAGCTTGCAATCTGTGCAGCTTTTTTGTGGATGGCATGGTTGAGGTTGCCCACGTTGAGTCCAATTAAGCCGCAGGCTCCACTCCTGGTGGTACCCTTCTGAACATTCCTTTAAAGTTCAGCTTTGCATACCATGCTTTGCAGTATGGTTTTCCAAACACTTTTCCTGACAGTGACTTTCTGGTCAAAGATCGCGATGACATCACATCTGTATGCCCTCTGCCTAAACAGTCCAAGTGCAGAGAGATGGAAGATGAGGACGACGAGGAGTCCAGACTAGTACAGGGATTCCCTAGCGAGGAGACGTATTTAATTGTTTTAAAGGTTGGGAGCAATTTTTGGGGAGCACGATACTCTGGAGAATGCAGAAAAGGATTTCCAGTTTGTCAAGGAGCGCTTCCGGCTGATTCATTATTTAAAGGAATATCCAGTTTATTATTAGACATAAAAACACAACGCGTTTCGGCTATACATAAAATTAGCCTTCATCAGGTAAAATTGTTACTCTGGAGAATGATATTTGGAGCCCACCATACACTGGAGCATTCCAAAGGTGGACATCAGTCACTGGAGCAGCATTTACAGGGCCCATTATACACTGGAGCATTAGAAATGGGGCCCATTATATATGGAGAATTATTTGGGCCCATAAGACACTGGAGCTTCATCCATGGTGAACAACATATACTGTAGCATTATGTGGAGCTCATCATATACTGTATCAAACATTATATGGGACCAATGATTCTGTATGGAGAAATATATGGGCCTCATTACTCTGTATGGCGCACTTTGCGGTGGCCATAATACTGTATGGAGGAATATACTGTCTGTTTTTGGAGCTATTGGAGAATTTAAAAAGGATATCAGTCATGTGATATAAGAATTGAATTATTTTTCATTGTACTGTACTGCTATTTCTCTGCCGCATCAAAGGATCATGAATTGCGTCATGTGTTAAAGGAGCCCAGTGACACTCTGGGCCCACGAAAATCTGGATCCAGCACTACCCCCCCCCCCACAACTTTAGGCCTCTTTCACACTTCAGTTTTTTACAATCAGTCACAATCCGCCAGGTTTTGAAAAAAAAACGGATCCTCAATTTTCTTTTGAGGATCCGTTTTTTTCCCCATTGACTTTCATTAATGGCGGATTGTGACGGATTGCTGTCCGTTGTATCCGTTTTTTTTGATGATCCGCCAAATGTTTCTGTCCGTCAACATCCTCAAAGATTTCAAAACGGAGCTTGTAACGTTTTTTTCTCTGGCGGATCCTCCAGACACTCATTTAACCCGAAATTCTGTCTGGGTGCTGGACAAAATATATATATAGATATATTCTCTCTCTCTCTCTCTCTCTCCTTCCCGGCCAGCGTTTCCTTTAAATTTCCTCATTTTCAGGATCCGTCTGAAAACGGATCCTGTGGCATCCGTTCACATCAGTTGACAACGGATCCGCTTGTCTGACTTTTTGGCGGATTTGAACTGATGCAAAAAACTGAAGTGTGAAAGAGGCCTTAGCCAAATAACCCCCAGTTTTCAATGCCTAACTATTCTTATAAAGTAAATTAAGGTTGACAAGCTTAAGGAATAAGAATTGATGTTTTTGGCATTAAAATGGGCACTCTAGGTGTGTTTCCTGTCCTCCACTCACTGCCAACTTTTCTTCCCCATTGACTTACATTGGGTTTCGTGCTTCAGTCGGCCTTCGACTTTTCACAATAATCGGCCGTTTTCGTTCGACCCGACTTTTGCGAAAGTCGGGTTTCGTGAAACCAGACTCAACCCAAAAAAAGGCAAAGTCGCTCATCTCTAGTTATCAGTGATTTTTCTGATACGCAAAAAATTGTTCAAGTTTTATCAGTGTTTTGGATCCGAATTTCATCAGGGTTTGGTAATTGGTGTGTCAGTTTTTACCATCAGTGTTTTGTTAGTGATTTTTTCATACAAAAAAAAAAAAGAAATTGCAAAGCTTATCTTACCAATTTGAATATTAGACCAAGTTAGCACTTGGATAGAATAAAAATGCCATCCGTGTGCTCTTCATGATTTTCATGGACCCATAAACTTGTAAGGGTAATTTTGATCTGCAACTTTAATAAAAAAATGATGTTTTTCAGATCACTTAGTTTGCAAAATAATAAGAACATAAAAATAGCCTTATACACTATTAAGGATATGTGTTTCATATGGGAAAAAGAAAACTTGACTCAGATACATCTGAAAGATGCTTTAGTCGGTATGAATTTACACTGAGGATTATTCATTAATTAGTTATTAATATTCAGTATTTAAGAATACACTTCCATTTGCAGGTGATAGCTGGTGGAATATAGTTCATAGATATTGAAAAACACAATGGAGAGCAGGACACATGTCTGGATTCTCTTCAAAAACGTCAAACACAAGAGTCTGCTTTTTACTATTTGCGCAAATGAAAATCAAGATATTAATTTTATGTCTCATTAGGATGAGGTGACTGTTAACATGTTCAATGTTTGCTGATAGTTGGAATAAGCTGCATTCTCACAGCTCTGATAACAGTTAATGAACACCCTGTTGTTTGAACATTTCCATGCAGCCAATCGTGTTTTCTTCCATTCCATCTTCTCCCTAGGACATTCTCAAAAGCCAGGAAGCTCACATTACTGGATGTAATTTGAGTTACAACTCTGTTATGTGCCTCTAATTCACTGATCTGAAGCTCATTCCCTGCTGTTGAAAGCACTCACAGTCATGGGGATAGCTGCCCGTCATTGGCTGGTGTACTGGTGGCATAATTACCCAGTTTTCAGAACTGCACATGTAATTAAGTCCTATATTCTGTAATCACTAAGCCACATGTCAAAGCAGAACAATGATGAACTCATTGGGCAAAACTCCAAGACTGGAAGGAAAAGTGTCTGAAAAAAAAAACATATTTTTCTTAGGATTTAGATGAGTTATAATGACTACAGATTTATCAGCAAGATCTGTCTCCATCAACTTCAAAAGCTAAATAACCATAGAAAGTGGGAAAGCAATACAATTAGCATAAGGTCTCCTTTAGGGAAGAGCGAACCCGAACAGTAAAGTTTGGGGTCCGTTACCGAACACCGAACATGTACTTTTTAATGTACGTCCAGTTTCCTGTTTGGGTTCACCAGTTTAATCAAGCTTGTTGAAAGGCTGCCGTCATTCTACTCTCATTAGTGTAGGGATAGGACGCTGTTAGTAACGGCGGAACGCACTAAATAAAAATAAATAATAAAGTGCGTTCGACGCTTGGGGTCCACCGTGCAGTAGGTGTTACACCGCTGCTAGGTAATGACAGATGAGCAATATGGCGGTATAATGCGCACAGGTTCAACTTCATCCGAAGTGCGCAGAGCGGGCTCTGTTCACACACAGAGGCGGCGCAACAAAAACATACAAAAATGCTGAGCCTGTTAGTGTCACAGGCCTCCGGTAAATTCATACACGGTATCAGGTCACAGGAGCAGGACCTAAGACAGAGGAGCTGCGCCATCTAGACCTACCATGTGGGCGTCGTCGCTACTGCGAGCGCCAAGAAGGGCTGCAACTGCAGCGCGGTGTAGGACACTGCCGCTGGACGACACAGCTACAAAGCAGGCGTAATGTCGGACGCTAGCGCAGAGGTGCGGTGTGCACAGTGGCCTAAGGCTTGCCACTGACTGGCGCTGACTACTGAACTAATTCCCTATCCACATGCGTAATATCAGAGGGAAGGGGTTTATTAATAAGTCAGTCACCGGAAACATACATCCGTCACCATTCACACATAGCAAGTATAGTCTATACTAGCGCATGGCCGAACGGTCATGCGCGCTTTTTATAGCCGTGCGGGACCTTCCAGATCTCCGAGATGGACCAATGAGATCTGGAGCAGGACCTGGGCACATGACTCCCAATCTCCAATGGGAGATCGCCTCGTGAGCATGCCAAGTAGGAGCACAGAGGAACTTAGTCTCTGGAGCGGTCTGCTGCAAAGTAATCTTCTCTGCAGTAGATAGACAGCAGGAGACCGCAGGATGTGAGGCTCTGGATTCCTGCAGAGCAGACGCAGAAACCTGATGCCTAACAGGACACAACTGGAGTGAGGGACAGATTCTTACTGTGCATAAAAGCTGTTGTGTGTAATCTGCAACCCATATATGTGGGCGTACTGTGCTTTTCAGCCTCTGTATGTGCTCTACACACCCCAACTCTGGGAGTACTGTGTCTTTAAGCTGCTGTGTGTACGCTGCCCTCCACCTGTGGGAGTACTGTGCCTTTCAGCCACTGTGTGTACTCTGCCCCCTCGCCTATGGAAGTAATGTGCCTGTAAACCGCTGTGTGTGTTATATAGTAGTCTGGGAAATAAATAATTGGCATCAGCCGTCTTGTTGCCATTTCTAGGCCAAAGATATAATTTTTCTGGACCGCTGTGTGTTTTCTAGTAGTGTTGCAAATAAATAATTGGCATCAACTATCTCGTTGCCAATTATCTGCCAAAGAAATAATTTTTCAGGACCGGTGTGTGTTTTCTAGTAATTTTGGAAACAATTGTTATCAGCCATCTCCTTGTGATTTCTAGGCCAAAGAAATAATTTTTCTGGACCGGTGTGTGTTTTTTTGTAGCCTGGGAAATAAGTAATTGGCATTAGCCATCTCAGGCCAAAAAAAAATTCTTTAGGACCGCTATGTGTTTTCTAGTACTGTTGCAAATAAAGAAATTGTGATGAGTGGCGAGAGTGAACCCTCTGGGTCATGGCACCGAAGCTCCCAGGGGCGAGCTGACCAGGTGGTGCCGACCCCTATACAGGGACCGTTAGGAGAAGGCCAGAGGGAATCGAATACCGCGACATCTGATACCAAGAGGGACGGCTCCGTGTTTACGAGATTGCCTAACCGGGCCTGGGGAAATGAGGCTAGCAAGGCGGAGGCTAAGACAGGCTGAAAGGAATATGGATGTGGAGGTGCAGGGAAATAAGCTGGAGGTCACGCCAAGCAGGGATCAGGGGCAACCGGAGGCAGGGCGACCGGAGTCAGGATTGACCAGAGTCAGAGCGACCGGAGTCAGGAGCGACCTGAGTCAGGAGCGACCGGAGTCAGGAGCGCCCGGAGTCAGAGTGACCGGAGTCAGAGTGACCGGAGTCAGAGTGACCGGAGTCAGGATGACTGAAGTCAGAGAGCGTCAGGACTGGGCCAGAGTACCGTAGAGGATGCACACGATAATCAGGCGGCTCCCCCTGTGCTGGAGCTTGATTGGAGATCGCTCCACCGGGATGGTGCAGAAGGAGTTAAGGAGAGAGTGGAGCATGCGCGCGTGGCCTAAGGCGCATGCCCAGAACAGGAGCAAGACCGGGATGATGATTAGTATGCTGGATCCCCCGGGCTGCTGGACAGAAGGCTGAGGACGCAGTGCGGCGGCAGGAGCGGTGAGCGGGGAGACGGGAGGAGATCCTGGGAGCAGCAGCAGGGGGAGCGGGCCCCGGCATGACAGTGCGTGCCGGTACCGACCTGACAGCTGGCGCCGGCATGACAGGGAGCACCGGCACCGACCTGACAGGCGGCGCCGACATGACATAAATCTACTCTTCCGCCATCTTTTTGAGATTAGTGTTTAGAAAAACCACTTCCAAAAGTGAGAACATCCAATAGTGGTGTAGTTGCTGATGGTGGTGTTGTAGCTGATGCAGGGACAGGACATGGTTGTTCTGTACCCGCTACGTGCCCATATACAACACTTTCTTCTGGTGCACGAAGGCGACAGGACATTATGTGTTCTTTAGTGGGCCCAAATACTCCTGCACGAATGGTGAGGCCACAAGATGTTGAAAAGGTGTTAGATTGGATGGCTGAGAGTAGCTAAAGTTCCTCCTCATTATCTTCTACCTGCTCCACTACAGAAAGTGCACAGTTGGCACCTGAGGATCATGGTTAATTACCTTCCACTTCACCCCTTTGCAAATCAGCCAAGCATTCTGAGCCCCAAGTCATGCAGCAGTCTCTTCTGCTTTTTGATGACTCCAAGGGCTGTAGTTCTGTGGCCCATCCACCTGGCCCCACCCCAGAAGAGGAAGAGACTGATGCTCAACCACTTGTCATGTTGGAGGATGGGTACGTGAGAGAGCTAGTGCACAAGGTCAGTGGACAACAGCAGGACATGTCAGATGATAACAAATCTCAGTTAGGCCTCTTTCACACTTCAGTTTTTTGCATCAGTTCAAATCCGCCAAAAAGTCAGACAAGCGGATCCGTTCTTAACTGATGTGAATGGATGTCACAGGATCCGTTGTCAGACGGATCCTGAAAATGAGGAAATTTAAAGGAAACGCTGGCCGGGAAGAGGAGAGAGAGAGAGAGGGGGAGAGAGAGAGAGAGATTTCGGGTTAAATGAGTGTCTGGAGGATCCGCCAGAGAAAAAAACGTTACAAGCTCCGTTTTGAAATCTTTGAGGATGGTGACGGACAGCAACTTTTGGCGGATCCTGAAAAAAAACGGATGCAACGGACAGCAATCCGTCACAATCCGCCATTAATGCAAGTCAATGGGGAAAAAAACGGATCCTCAAAAAAAAATTGAGGATCCGTTTTTTTTCAAAACCTGGCGGATTGTGACTGATTGTAAAAAACTGAAGTGTGAAAGAGGCCTTACCAACTGCAGTGTCTTTCTGAAGTGTGAAGACAAGCAACCAGGGCAGGGTTGAGGAGTCAGTGGAAGATAATGCGGAGGATGATGAGCTCCTAAACCCCACATGGAGTGGAGGCCATCCTAGTGACGTTCACAGTTCGGATGAAGAGGAGGTGGCCTTTCTGCCAAGCAGCATAGCAAAAGAGGGAGCAGGGTGCAAAGGCACAGCGGGTGGCCCCTAACCAGTACGTCGGCTGCTACTGCCTACCGCACAGCTAAAATCAGCACACCAAAGACAGCTCAAATGAGCTCCTTGGTGTGACATTTCTTCAGGAAATGTGCTGCCAACAAGGGATAGATGATTTTCACGGTATACAGTCAGAGCCTGAAGCGAGGCATAAATGTTTTGAACCTGAGCACTACCTGTATGATGTGGCATTTGAATTCCAAGCACGGGGTGCAGTGGAGTATACAACTTAAATTGCATGACAGATCTGAGCCTCCTCCTGCTCCCTTTTCTGCTGCTGTCTCGGCCTCTTCCTCATGCTCACGATTAACAGCGCCACCTGCCCCCCGGCAAAGAGAGGATGTGACATCACCACCATTACCAGTGTCGCCAAGCATCTTCACACAGTCTCATGGAAGTGTTCAGTTTTCCATACCCCAAACCCTCCAGAAAAGGAGTAGATACCCATAGACACCCACGAGCCATGGTCCTGAATGACAGGGTGCACCTGTCTAATCTGTCCCTGACAAATCACCTAGAGCCCTTGACTATTTAGCTCCGCCACACCCACTGAAACATTGCATGTGCAATGTCTAATCTCAGTTAGTATCTTGCTGCTGAGGAAGCCAGGCCCTGTCCTCTGTATTTCCTCCTTCTCTGGAGGAATACGTCTTGCCTTGTACCTTGTCTGCCTGACAGGAGGCTGAATATCCTGGCCCTTGAGTCTTGGTTCCAGTACTGTGACGTCTGCCCGCGGTCTGGGCTGCAGCCGGACAACACCCCGAGAAACACTGATACCCTTTACCCCTATACAGGGATCTGGATTTATAGCAGAGCCCAGGAGGTGCTGTCTGAATAGGAGCAAAGACCAGAGCAGGACGGTCGCCAGACAGGTGTTCCAACACAGGACAAAAAGGCAATGATATCCGAGACTAAACCAGTCAGGCAGAAAAGGTATAAAAACGGTAGACAGCAGCAAAGACAGATACCAGGTCGAAGCCAGAGTCATAAACCAGGAGAGTCGCAGAGGTACCGAATCGTTAGACAGAAGCAGAGTCAGAATCCAGGCCGAAGTCAGTGTCATAAACCAGGAGAGTCGCAGAGGTACAGAATCGTTAGGCAGAAGAAGAGTCAGAATCCAGGCCGAAGTCAGTGTCATAAACCAGGAGAGTCGCAGAGGTACAGAATCGTTAGGCAGAAGAAGAGTCAGAATCCAGGCCGAAGTCAGTGTCATAAACCAGGAGAGTCGCAGAGGTACAGAATCGTTAGGCAGAAGAAGGGTCAGAAGTCCAGGCAAAAGTCAGAGTCAGTCAACAGTAATTCACACAGTAACACGCAGGGGAACCAAGAATATATCCGGCGGCCTGCAAGAGCAGTCCCAAGGTATTTGAGGGATCAGGTCATCCCTTACAGGCCCGTGGCCTGATGATGTCATCCGGACCGCCCCCAGGACCAGGCTGGATGGTAATGCACCAGCCCCTTCATGACTGACCGAGGAGCGAAGCCTGCGTCCAGCGGACGCCTGCGCAGGAGCCTCATGACTATCGCCGCCACCACTCGGGGTTGAAGCACAACGCCTCCCAGAGACCAAGGCCGAGACTGCAGGCCACGGGTCAGACGGTGATAGGACAGTCCGGCGCCTCCTAGTGGTCGAGGCCGGAACAGCAGGCCCTGAGTCTGACGGTGATGTGATAGTCCGGCGCCTCCTACTGGCCGAGGCCGGAACAGCAGGCCCTGAGTCTGACGGTGATGTGATAGTCCGGCGCCTCCTACTGGCCGAGGCCGGGACAGCAGGCCCTGAGTCTGGCGGTGCTGTGACAAGTACCTTGTCTGTACTCAGTCCTATCTTAGTCTCCCTTTCTCCTTGTCTGTGGCTTCCTTTCCTGCTGTGTCTTTCCTTGTGTCCTCCCTGTCTGTGCATCTGCACCCTTGCAGCTGTATCTGTGCATCTGCACCCTTGCAGCTTTGTCTGTGCATCTGCACCCTTGCAGCTCTGTCTGTGCATCCGCACCCTTGCAGCTCTGTCTGTGCATCTGCACCCTTGCAGCTCTGTCTGTTTATCTGCACCCTAGCCGCTCTGTCTGTGCATCTGCACCCTTGCAGTTCTGCCTGCCCGGCTCCCTAGCCACTCTGCCTCCCCGGCTCCCTAGCCGCCCTGCCTGCCCGGCTCCCTAGCCACCCTGCCTGCCCGGCTCCCTAGCCGCCCAGCCTACTCCGCACTCCTGCGGCTCCGCCTACTCCACACTCCTGCCTATATCCATACCTGCACCTCCTGTGTGAACAGGTCCAAATCCTGTTCCAACATACACCACTCCCTCCTGCCTACACCTGCTGTGTGAACAGGTCCCTACCTGCCCCTTCTCATACCACGCCTGCCTGCCCTGTGTCTCCAAGCCGTGCCCGCCTGCCCTGTGTCTCCAAGCCATGCCCGCCTGCCCTGTGTCTTCAAGCCGTGCCCGCCTGCCCTGTGTCTCCTAGCCATGCCTGCTTGCCCAGTGTCTCAGCCGTGCCTGTCGTGTCTACCTGCCTGCCTGTCTATAGCTTCTGTCAAAGTGACTTGTCCCCGAGTGGGACCAGCAGCCACAGCCAGACACCACCCTGGAGTGGCACCCGACAGCTATCTGCCGCACAAGCCTGACCTCACCATCAGAGGCTCCAGTGAAGACCGAGGTAACTGTTGTAGTCACGCCCCTTCCAGGGTAGTCTGGTTTGTGGCACAGTGGGGCCACAAACCCACGGCTCGCGCCATTCAGTCAAGGCGCAAGCGTGACAAGTAATTTCCATAGGAAAAAAAATACAAAAAACAGCGCTGAATCCACTGCTCTCAAGTCTTTATTTTATTTATCTATTTTACTCAATTATATAGCGCCATTAATTCCACAGCGCTTTACAGACCTTATTGGCATCATTGGGTCTCACATTCTATTTTCCCTATCAGTATGTCTTTGGAGTGTGGGAGGAAACCAGAGTACCCGGAGGAAAACCACGGAGACACGGGGAGAAGATACAAACTCCTTGCAGATGATGTCCTTATTTGGATTTGAACCTAGGACTCCAGTGCTGTAAATCTGCAGTGCTAACCACTGAGCTACTGTGCTGCTCTGTTCCACCTATACCGTCACGTCCACCTCCTCCTCCACTTGGACCTGTTCCGCTTGGTTCAAGATTCTTATTTTTATTTCTTGTCTACTTAGCATAGGGACAGGACGCAGCTGTAGTGAGGGACAGTATTAGATTTTGCGGACGCGCAGTTTTCTAAAAACACTCTCTATGTGTACTCTGCACCCATGTCTGTGATAGTAACGTGCGTAACCAAAAGTTTATATAAACTTCAACTCTGTTGGTGGGAGTGACAAATTTTTCTACTCTTATGCAACCATATCTTTGAGAGTACTGTGCCAAAAGCTGCTGTGTGTATTCTTTAACCTGTAGCTGTGGGAGTACTGTTTCCTTTAAGCCACTGTTTGTACTCTGTATCCCTGTCTGTGGGGGTTTCTCTGGGGAAAATGTGAAAACAAGCTGTGTGGGTGAAATTTGTTATCAGCTTCTGCGATGGAAATGTGAAAACATTATCTGTGGGTGAAATTTGTTATCAGCTTCTTTTGGGGGGAAATGTGAAAACATTCTCTGTGGGTAAAATTTGTTATCAGCTTCTATGGGATGAGGCTATACGGGCAGCACGGTGGCTCAGTGGTTAGCTGGTGGGTTCGAATCCCACCAAGGACAACATCTGCAAGGAGTTTGTATGTTCTCCCCGTGTTTGCGTGGGTTTCCTCCGGGCACTCCGGTTTCCTCCCACACTCCAAAGACATACTGATAGGGAATTCAGATTGTGAGCCCCATCGGGGACAGTGATGAAATGTGTGCAAACTGTAAAGCGCTGCGGAATATGTTAGCGCTATATAAAAATAAAGATTATTATTATTATTATTATGGGGGAAATGTGGAAACATGCTCTGTGGGTGAAATTTGTTATCAGCTTCTGGGTGGGAAATATGGAAACATACTCTGTGGGTAAAATTTGTTATCAGCTTCTGTGGGGGGGAAATGTGAAATCGTGCTCTGTGGGTGAAATTTTTAACTGAACTGACGGTAGCAAGCCTCGTGGTGGACCACTATCTCGATCCAAGATCATACTACCAGCTTTTCATCGGTGGCATTTGTAACGAACGCTCCAGGAGCTGACATTTTTGAGCTGTGTTGGTACTGTGCCCCATACTCTGTGGGTAAAATTTGTAAGTTGATTCTGTAAGGGTACTCTGCCCCATGCTCTGTGGGTGAAATTTTTAATGGCGGTAGCAAGCCTTAGTCTCTGTAAAGGCACTGTTAAAATTTTAATGCTATTCATTTACTTCCTATTTTACGATGATTGCTATGGTGACAGAACTCCTTTAAGCCATTTCCCTTTCCATATTTGTTTGAAGGGCAATTGTCCTGCTCTTACCCCCATTTTCCTTCTTTTTGCAACCCCCTAGCTATTACTCTGACCATTTTACAGTCATTTAACAGCCTGAAGATCGGATCCCATTGAATTATATAGGGTTTGGTGTCTGGGGTCAAGCTCGGGTCCCGAACCAGACTTTTTGAATCTGGCAAACATCCACGGGCTCTCTAGGAGCACTGCACAGTAGTATTAGGATTGGGGGAAAATACATAGCAGTATATCTGTATGGACAAATGTATCAGGACAATTCTCTTAATCATTGAATCATTAAAATCATTTTTTTTAATTGTCACAATGGTATGAAATAAAGCACCTAGCCATGTAGTCTGCCTTTATTTACATTTGTTAGTAAGTGGTTCTAAAGGCTTTACTGTAACAATTGCAGCAAGTCTATTTGTGAATGTTACACTCTGCTCTCCTTCCCTGTGTCCACCACCCTTTGCTGTGCAAGACACTACGTTTCAAAAGTTGCTTGGGGAGCATCACTGACATCATTATCCAAGGCTTTATAAGGTTCACTTAGGCTGGGTCCACATTAGCGTTTGGCTGGTCTGCGTAGGGCTGTGTACGTATTCCCTTAAACTCCACCTACTTCCGCATGCGTCCTGCGTACCTATCTTTAATATTGGGTAGGCAGGGACAAGCGTTGTATGCGGATGTGTCCGCGTGTGTCATTTTGACGTGCCCGCCGACAGCACGGGAACGCAACATAAGAGTAATCGTAAATGTTACATGTGCACCGTTAGGGAGATTATCTATTACCTGTGGCCATAGTCATAAGAAGTGACGCACTGCTGCTGAAACTGCGTGTTTGACTGCCTCTGCAGTTTCATAAGGAGGTAGGGACGCTACGAATTAGTGGGTGTTATATAGTGGCTATGTGGGCTAAATGAATGGGATGCACCTAATACATGTCCCTTCACGTATCCGTCATGTTGCGGTGTCACAGAGGAGGCGGCGCTCAATGCACGCGTCATCCAGTCTCATGATCTGGCAGCTGCCAGGATCCGTTACCCAGATGACGTGTCACATTTGCAGAGCTACCCTCCACTGCAAGACAGCAGTGCATGTGTGGTACGCGAACCCAAACCAGCATGCTATACTACAGAGAATGGTAAGTATGTGTGTCTATCACGGCTGTAGCATAAGTTTACCAGGAGACTAAATTACACATGGGCATTAATTACACATTTACAGTCATTGTATCAACAGCAGCTTTTGTGGCCACAAGAGTTAAATCTTGATCATCATAGTCATACGTGCCACCAACTAGTCGCATTAAAATGAGGCATATCACACTAAATTGTAAGCCAATAATATACTGCGATTGAACAGCAAGACATTTATATGGATATCTATTCTAAACATCATACTTAACAGTATGTCGTGGGTGTACATATTACTGGACATCCCAGTAGTCAGAATATCATACATGTAGCTCAATATGTTCATAATGAAACAATCATAACATAACTAACAAGGTACAAACAAGGAACACCCAGATCATATTGTTATCAGATAAAAAAAAGAAAAAACAAAAAAACATTATTTGAGTACATATAATAGGCAAAACTCCCCGATTTTCACTCAATAAGGTGCATATTTCCCCATAATGACTGGATATCAAGATCCCATAAATCTCTCAGCAGTTGTTATACATGGATTATTTACATATTGATAAATTTTTCATATTTAGGCTATGTGCAAACGATGCATTTTTAATGCATTTTTGCAGCGTTTTTTTTTACGGGCGGAAATGCTCCAAAAACAGAATGGAATGCTAAAGCAAGGTAATGCAATAACAATCCTGAAGTGTTGTGCACATGATCAGTAAATTTCCATCCATGTTTGCAGTGTTTTATTTTCTGCAGCATGTCAATTCTTTTTGCGTTTCTGCAGGGTTTTTGACTCATTGACTTCAATTGAGTCAGTCAAATCTGCAGCAAAAACACAGGTGTAAAAAGGTTTGTGGATTTGCTGCATGTTGGCTGCAAATTTGCTGCCAAAAACACTATAGAATTGTCAAAGGAAATGATGTCAGAAGGAGGAAGAGAGCGTGAGCGGAGATTATGTGCGTGTCTGTCTGCGGGTGTCTGTGTCTATCTGCGGGTGTCTGTGTTTATCTGCGGGTGCCTGTGTGTGTGTGTGTACCCATGCGGCGAACATCCCATAGTGATTGTACTTAGACATCATCTGATGGGACTACTTCTCCAAATCGGCTATGTCTGCTGTCACATATAACAGATACAGCATGAGCCGATGATGAGAGAATAGTCTCATCATCCGGCGCCTGAGTTCAATTGTAAAAAAAATCAAAACATTTACATAATTACATATACTATACATACTCACCGAAACACCTAATCTCCGATGCCCGCGTCTCCTGCAAGCAATCAAAACTAATAAACCAACATATACTCCTTGTCGGCCGTAGTCAATTTAATATCAAGTATCCCACGTCAATGTCATCTGGCTGCCAGCGATACACTGACAGGAGGTAATCACTCCCCCAGTGTATCACTGAGCCGCCGTGAAAGTTCATCGGAGTACATCAGCCGATCAGCTCCGGTGCTTTCACTTTTGGCACAGCTGCGTTAGACAGTTCGCACACAATGGTAGTGCCGTAAGCGAAAGCACTGGAGCTGATGAACTTCGGTGAACTCTCATGACAGCGCAGTGATACACTGTGAGAGCGCTTACCTCCTGTCAGTGTATCGCCGGAGGCTGGGTAGAGCAGTCACATCTCCCGATGTGACTGTTCTACATGTGAGATCGCTAGTGGGACACTCAGTATTAAATGGACTATGTTAGACAGGATAGTATTATATGTTGCTTTATTATTTGATTGTTTGCAGGAGACAAGGGCATCGGGGAACAGGCGTTCAGTAAAGTATGGTTAATTTAGATTCAATAAAGGAGTCTGTGTGATTATTTCAAATAAAGGACTTTATTCTGTGTCTTTATTTACCATATAACTATAGGATTAGTAATGGATAGGTGTGTTATAGACGCCTCTCCATTACTAAACCGTGAGCTTGATGTCACCTGACAATACAAAGGTGAAATCATCCCCACAAATTTGAACCCCACTTGCCGCTACAAGGCAAGTGGGAAGAGTGAGGCTAAGTGCCAGAATTCACGCATCTATAAGATACGCCATTTCTGGGGTAGCTGAGAGCTGATGTTTTTAGCCTGGGGGTGTCAATATACATGGCTCCTTCCCAGTCTATTAATATTAGCCTGCAGCTGTCTGCCTAGCCTTTGGTGGTTCAATTTTTTAAGGGGACCCAATGTAAGTTTTTTTCTGGGGTTCACCTGTAAACCAGCCAGTAAAGGCTAAGCAAACATCTGTGAGCTGATATTAATAGCCTGGAACCTTTATGGCTATTGGTTCCTTCCCAGAAATATAATATCAGCCCTCAGCCATCAGCTTTCCCTCTGCTGGTTATGAAAATTATGCGGGAGCCCACGCCATTTTTTAAACATTTTTTGAAAAATAAACATATATTGTGTTTCACGCAGATTTCTGACAGTTGCTGTTTTGTTACAGCATATGTAGGTTAATTACAGTATGTTAATGCTCCTACATAGCTGGTGTGTGTGTCTTTGTTTCACTCTTTGTGTACCGATTTATTAATGAGGGTATCTGGCTGACACCTGTTCATTACTAAGCCTCGGGTTTGGTATTACACACACACACATATATATATATTCACATATATTTGCTTTGTGTGTGTAAATATTATAAATTTGAACATGGTATGTAATGATATTATGGTCTTCAATGGAGAATGAAAAAGAGATTGAACAAGTTAATGACATTACAATTTTTTTTAATACTATATCTTTATTTAGCTCTACAGATTTACAAAAATGCGGGAAAAACCACATGAAAAACCGCATCAAAACCGCAACAAAAACACATAAAAAAAGTGCGGATTTTCCACTGCGTTTTTCTGCCAAGAAATGCAGAAACCTTGCCGAAATTTCTGCAAGCAAATACGCAACGTGCGCACATAGCCTTAGGATGGAGAGTGAGTATACAGTATATATGTAATGCTAATTATAGCCATGGCTATATGATGTCATGCCCGGCAACTTAGAAGACATTAATAAAATATTACACAGGGAGTATGGATGATCTTTTTGGACCCTAATTGCTTGACGTTGTTTCTTGACAGTGTACCATAGTAGAACGATATCGAGTCTTCAGCCACTGCCCACACACAGTCAAAGCTTCCTTCTATCATAGATAAACAAATCATGGGTAAGTATGAAGGTTTGAGAGATGTAAAACTGGACACTGTCCAGTTAGCACTAGGCTAATGGACATATGGTGCATAATGTAATAAAAAACATATAATGTGAACATTAAAATTTGCAGTAATCAATATAGGGTTTGAAGCTCACATTTTCATTAAGACCCCTAGGGGTGATTGTGTTTAGGGAAACTATCCATTTTGTTTCTTTCTTGAGGAGTTCTTTCTTGTAATCACCTCACCTAATATCTATTTGGACCCTGTCTATTCCCTTCACCTTTAAAAATTTTGGGTTGCTAGCTATTATGGTGGATTTTAAAGTGCCTTGGGATGGTCTTAAGAGTTTCCACAATTTGCTGCACTTCTGACATGTTCCAACTTTCTGACATGGAGCTGGCGGGTAGTCATCCCTATGTAGATAGGACGACAGGTGCCGTAAACATATTAAATAAATTTTTTTCTGTCTTACAATTGTGTTGCGTGATGGTGTACATTCTATTACCCTCACTTTCAGTAAAGGAAAAAACTTGTCCACAAATTGACATGCTGAACAGTCTCCACATTTAAATGAGCCCCATCTCGGACCAGTTTAGCTGGAGAAGAGAGACTTCTGTGGTGCTACGTAATGGCTCCTAACAAGTAAATCTCTCAAATTTTTTTACCTTCTAGACATTATAGAAGGATGATTGGCCAGATCTACACCAATGAGTAGCACTGACCATTAATTTTTTAGCATATTCATGCTATCAGTCAAAGGTTGTTATAAGTCTGACTGGTTGATCATGAATGCTTGCATTCCTTTTAGAATAGGACAATAGATGGCTTCTAGGGGTAATTTTTAGCTCTACTATACCCTACCCTGATCGTTTTATAGTTATAGCCTCTTTGTCGGAGGTTCTCGGTTAAAATGCTAGCTTGCTGCTCAAATTTTGTGTTATCTGAACAAATTTGTTTCACGTGCAAAAATTGGCCAACAGGCAGGGCCTTTATAGTCTGGGAATGATGGGAGGAGGCAGCACGGAGGAGCGTGTTGGTGACAGTGGATTTGTGGAATACATCAGTTATGATAAAACCTTCAGAGTTAGTAGCAATGATCATGTCCAAAAACTCTACACTCTTCCTACTGTATTTCCATGTCAGATGAATATTATACTGATTTCTACTGAGCCTGTGCACAAATGAATTATGAGAATCTTCAGACCCTTGCCAAATAGTATGTCATCTATAAATCTCGACCATGAGATCATGACACCAATGCCATCCATATTTTGGACAATCTCTGTCTCCCATAGCCCCAGGAACAAATTAGCATATGAGGGCACACAAGTCACCCCATAGCTGTTCCCTGGAGCTGGAGAAAAAAATCTGTCCTTAAATACAAAAAAAATTATGAGTGAGAGAGAATTGTAACAAATCAATGACGAACTGGATAAGATCTGGTTATAAGTTCGTCATGTTTAGGAAGGAACTTGATGCTGCAATTCCATGGTCATGCTGAATAGAAGTGTAGAGCAACTCTACGTCGCAGTTGACTGGGAACATATCATGTTCAAGCTTTATGTCGGCAAGTCGTCTCAAGATATCCGTGGTATCCTTGACAAATGAAGGAAGAGTTTCTACAGGAAAGATATATATCTTTGTACCATGTTAGCCAGTAGACAAATATTTAGAACTGAGAGTCCTCAGTGGTTGATACCATCTTTTCAGTTAGCCATTAATAGGTAACACATTGCAAGCTTTCAAGACTACTCAGGTCTCTTCATCAGGCTAGACTAATACAACATCTGAAGAATCACATTTATACACAAAACAGCACAGAAATCACGCAATAGGTAAGACAAGTGACGTGAAGCAGAATTTTCATTATGGGAGAGGGATAAACATAAATATTGGAACAATTCATAGATAAGGAGTTTGGATGTTTTATGGTCCTCTGATTGGGGTCTGGTTGTCTGTTGCCCCTATCTCTTAAGGTAAAAGTCTATAAACCTGCACAATCCACTGCACAGACCTCCCCTTCCAGACACTATTGGTCGCACGGGCGGATTATTGATGTCTTTAAGTATCTTAGCCCTTTCAGCATGTTAGCAGAAATAATGCCACAATGGTGGTTTTCTTTTAACATGGAGTCTAATTCCAGTTTGTCATATTTAATTGCCTGAATGCCTCATGCTCGTACATACTTACAGGCCACAACACATTCCCCCCCCCTTATCAGCAGGCTAAATAACAAGTGTTGTGAGTTCATTTTTCCCTTCACCATTGAGGTCTGATGAACTCCCTCCTCTGGTGAAGGAAGGTAGTGAGACTGATTACCAAACACCTGGGCAGCTAGATGATAACTGGGTGGCTGGAATTGAGGACTGGATATAAGGCTGCCGACGCCCTTCTTCCTGGCTGGTGATTTTCCTGCTGGATTCTTGGAGACCAGTCTGATTCCTGCGTCTCAAAGCTACGTTTTTCTGCTCTGCTTTGTACTCTTCAGTTTTGTTTTGCCTTGTTTTTTGGGAGTTCTGCCATCCCCGGCCGGGGGTGAGCTGAATTCCATTTTTGTCTCTGATCTGTTGATCTTTTGCTCTGTCTTCAGAATATACCTGAGTGCTGATATAGTCTTATGAAGCCTAGCGACTTCAGGGCCTGTTTTTCCTATCAGTCGGTTGGCTCATTTTGATAGGGTTTTTGCGGATGGCAGACAGGAGCTTTCCTATCCTGTCCTATGTAGTTAGCTTGGGCCCCATCATTTGCTCAACCTATCTTTCTATCTGTGTTAGTGTTTTCATCTTGCTTCACCGTCATTATATGTTGGGGGCTGCCTACTGCTTTGGGGTCTGCTCTGGGGCAGTTTAGTTTTTCCCCTGTCTTTAGGCTATGTAGCTCTCCGGCTGTGATCGAGGGGTCTAGGGCACCGTAGGAACCTCCCACGGCTACTGCTAGTTGTTGTGGATAGGTTCAGGGGTCTGCAATCCGATAGCTGCCAACCTCTCTGGTTTTTCTGGACTTAGCTGGTATTTTGTTTTTTCCTCCTTCGGTGACTCATCATAACAAACAAGATTATTAAAAAGGTCTGTTCACTGTTTCAAGTTGTCATCCTAAACATATAAAAAATATTTCTTCCAAAATCACAACACTCTACAGTGTATCTTATTGTCTCTAATTACTCTGTTCGAGACATTAGACATAAAGAAATAGATAAAAAAATTCTGCCGCAGAGGATATCCAGAACATATTCTGAAATTAAATCAACCATGAAACCAACCATGTAATAATCCTAACAAAATGGGCTTCGTTAACACTTACCATCCTTTTATTGGGAAACTGAACCAATGCATCTTGAAACATTGGGGTTAATACTGAATCATACCCTAACATTACGGAATTTTTAACCAAACCACTTTTATGTAAAAACAACCTAGAAGTATAAAGAATCATTTGGTCAGAGCAGATGTGGGTTCTAAACTCATAGAGCCAATACAATGTACTCTTTCTAAACAGCGTAATGGTACCTTCCCATGTTTGAGCTGCTTATAATGCTCCAATATCAACAGAGGGGACTGATTCACCCATCCTCAATTGGGTGAACGATTAATCTTAATATTGCAGCCACATATCATGTAGTTTTAATTATCATACATATACAGTGGGGAAAATAAGTATTTGATACACTGCCGATTTTGCAAGTGTTCCCACCTACAATGAATGGAGAGGTTGTGAGCAGGTACGCGGGATGCAGTAACGGACAGGAGTGTTATGATTGGGTTACCGAGGAGGAGAGCAAGCCCAAGCTAAGCCACAGAAAACCAGAGAGGTTGGTAACTAAGTGGATTGCAGACCCCTGATCCTATCCACACAACTAGCAGTAGCCGTGGAGCGTGCCTATGATCCTAGATGCCTCGGCACAGCCGGAGAGCTAACTAAGCCTAAAGCAAGAAAGGGGAAATCTAAACTGCCTCAGAGCAGACCCCAAAGGAATAGATAGCCCCCAAACATATATTGTCGGTGAGACAAGATGAAAACACAAACGTAGGTAGGAAAATA
Source organism: Dendrobates tinctorius (assembly GCF_039654945.1). Lineage (NCBI taxonomy): Eukaryota > Metazoa > Chordata > Amphibia > Anura > Dendrobatidae > Dendrobates > Dendrobates tinctorius. The sequence continues at coordinate 9,963,194 of NW_027361694.1, forward strand.
GACTGAGCAAACGATGGGGCCCACACTGACTAGACAGGACAGGAAAGGAAAGACACTGTCTGCAATCACGCAAAAAACCCTGCAAAAAGGTCCAACACATCTGATGCAAAAATACTGAAGTCGCACGACTTTGCCCATTATATCAGCACTCTGGTATATTCTGAAAGCAGAGCAAAAAGATGCCAATCTAATAAGGGACAAAAACAAACTGGCACAAGCAGTAACATATGGATGATGATTCAGCACAGCCACAGCCGGAGCTGGCTGACCCACACAAAACTGAAATAGACAAAACCAGATCAAATTTGAACAGAATAGCAAAACAACACTTAGCTGAGCATGCAAGGACTGAGCTGGAAATTAAGACCTCAGGAGACAGGAAAAATCACCGTCGTCCTCATTATCAGGTGGCAAGCCCCTGTTAATCAGATCAGCTCCATTACCTCCAGTAACCACCAGAGGGAGCCCAGAAAGAGAACTCGCAACCCCTCCGTCAACCTGACCAGCTCCACCACCTTCAGCAGTAACCAGAGGTAAGCCAGAAAGCGAATTCACAACACAAGAGGCAGAGCAAGGATTAACAACTTTAATAACAGGGGAATAGTCCACGCAGGGAGGTAAAGGGTTAATCAGGGAATTGAACAGTTCAAAAGGCAAATGATATTGTGAATAGCAGAACAACGGTTCAGATAGCAGCAGTTCTCATGAGAGTCAGTGGTTCCTAAGTCCATGAAATGTATAGCGCCAACAATGGCTGACGCAGTTTTTTCCAAAGGGGTACTGTGGGCATCAATGCCCAGTCTTCTGGTGGCAGCGGTTGGTCTCCTGTACCTTCTGCTGAGCCCTAGTCCATATACTGATGTCCCCAGAGGAGCATGGGCCATGGCACTGTCTGAGCCCGACGTTGCCCCTGCACGACTCTCCTCACAGTCTCTGTCAGCGGTGGCGGTGCTTGGGCGTGGGCCTACACTGTACGGATGCTCTGGGACTGAAGCACTCACTGGTCCCTGCTGCAGTGTCTGACAAGGATACGGGCCACATTCCTGTATGAGCCCAACGTGGCTCAGCAAATATCTACTGGCACAGTCAGGGTGCAAGTGTCTGTCCTGTCCCCGGTCACACTTATGGGGCACGTGTGTTGTACTCACGGACACGGTACGTTCTGCACCTTGCTTTCTGGTAGTCAACGGCACACTGCACCTCTCTGTAGTCACCGGGCACACACTGCACATTTCTCTCCCTCTCTGGTCCCCACTGTTGCCGGCAGGAGATGGCAGACCCTGGCCTGCATGCTTCTGATGCTCCCAGGACGGAGCACTCCTCTGCCTGGCTGCTGCTGGACACACAGCTCCCCTCAGCACAGCAGTACCTCTCCTCATGGTCTGCTGCAGCACACCTGGCCCTTCTCTCTGCTGCGTCCCATCTGCAGGTGGTGGGGCCTGTCACAGCGCCGGTACTGTCTGGAGGGACGGGGCGCAGCGCTCCTGTCACCGCGCTGCACTAGGTTTGTGCAAAAGCCCCCTGCTGCGTGCGCTTTTCTCTTTTATGTCCCCGCCCCCTATGTCAGGAGGAAGGTCCGGCCCACTCATGCTGGCAAAAGGGGAACGTCCGCCTTACGCCTCCCCCCATTGTATGCGGAGGCATTCGCATACAACGCATGTCCCTGCGTACCCAATGTTAAAGATAGGTACCCAGGGAAACGCAGGACGCATACAGAAGTAGGCGGAGCTTCAGGGAGGAAGAAAGGAGGAAGTAGGCAGCCATCTGCAGCCCTCCTTAACGCAAATGTGAACCTAGCTGTTAGGAACGGCGGAACGCACTAAATAAAAATAAATAATAAAGTGCGTTCGCTGCTCGGGGTCTACCGTGCAGTAGATGTTACACCGCTGCTAGGTAATGACAGACAAGCAATATGGCGGTATAATGCGCACGGGTTAGACTTCACCCAAAGTGCGCAAAGCGGGCTCTGTTCACACACAGAGGCGCCGCAACATAAACATACAAAAACACTGAGCCTGTTAGTATCACAAGCCTCAGGTAAATGCACACACGGTATCAGGTCACAGGAGCAGGACCTAATACAGAGGAGCTGCGCCCGTCTAGACCTACCGTGTGTGTGGCGTCGCTACTGCGAGTGCCAAGAAGGGCTGCAACTGCAGCGTGGCGTAGGACACTGCTGCAGGACGACACAGCTACAAAGCAACAAATATGAACCTAGCACTCAACTTAAAGGTATTTGTAAGGCGGTTTATTGTAGTACACGAAAAAAAGAGGTTTCGGTCAATGTGACCTTCTTCAGTTACGTGTGGTATATAGATTGTGTAGAGCTTATAGGCATCTATCAGAAAGGACGATGGTGCTTTAGGCATTGAGGAGAATGATCTCTCTAAGGTAATGAGCTTGTCAGTATATAGGAGAGGGGCAAACGTGCCTCCAGATGCGGTGTCCACCGCATCTGGAGGCACGTTTGCCCCTCTCCTATATACTGACAAGCTCATTACCTTAGAGAGATCATTCTCCTCAATGCCTAAAGCACCATCGTCCTTTCTGATAGATGCCTATAAGCTCTACACAATCTATATACCACACGTAACTGAAGAAGGTCACAATGACCGAAACGTCTTTTTTCGTGTACTACAATAAACCGCCTTACAAATACCTTTAAGTTGAGTGCTAGGTTCATATTTGTTGCTTTAATGGTTTGGGAACCTAACCATAGCACCATCTTGAGTTGTGCTCACGGTGTTCTTTCTATACAGCTACAAAGCAGGCACAATGTCGGACGCTAGCGCAGAGGTGCGGTGTGCACAGTGGCCTAAGGCTTGCCACTGACTGGCGCTGACTGCTGAACTAATTCCCTATCCACATGCGTAATATCAGAGGGAAGGGGTTTCTTAATAAGTCAGTCACCAGAATCATACATCCGTCACCATTCACACATAGCAAGTATAGACTATACTAGCACATGGGCGAACGGTCATGCGTGCTTTTTATAGCCGTGCGGAACCTTCCAGATCTCCGAGATGGACCAATGAGATCTGGAGCAGGACCTGGGCACATGACTCCCGATCTCCAATGGGAGATCGTCTCATGAGCATGCCCAGAATGAGCACAGAGGAACTTAGTCTCTGGAGCCGTCTGCTGCAAAGTAATCTTCTCTACAGTAGAAAGCAGGAGACCGCAGAATGTGAGGCTCTGGATTCCTGCAGAGCAGACTCAGAAACCTGACGCCTAACACTAGCCTTAGTAACACACTACGAGGTCATGGATTAAAATCCTGCAGGGCACGCGAGCTACCCCTGCTCACACCAGCACATGTCCAGGCCCACTTGAAGTTCACCAGTGACCATCTGGATGATCCGGATGAGGTATTGGAGAAGGTCATGTGGTCAGATAAGACCAAAATGAAACTTTCTGGTCTCAACTCCACTCGCCACTCCACTGGAAGAAGAAGGATGAGTACAACCCCAAGAACAACGTCCCAACCGTGAAGCATGGTTGGGGAAACATCATACTTTGGGGGTGCTTTTCTGAAAATGGAACAGGATGACTGCACTGTATTGAAGGGAGAATGGATGGGGTCATGTATCATAAGATTTTGTCCAACAACCTCCTTCCCTAAGTAAGAGCATTGAAGATGGGTCGTGGCTTGGTCTTCCAGCATGACAATGACCCGAAACACATAACTGGGGCAACTAAGCAGTGGCCCCGTAAGAAGTATTTCAAGGTCCTAGAGAGGCCTAGCCAGTCTTCAGATCTGAACCCAATAAAACATTTTTTGTAGAGAGATGAAACTCAATGTTGCCCAGCGACAGCCCTGAAACCTAAGGCTGTGTGCACACGCTGTGGATTTTGCTGCGGTTCCGCAGCGGTTTTGGCCGCTGCGGACCCGCAGCAGTTTTTGCTGCGGTGTACAGTACAATGATTCCCTATGGGAATCAAAAACCGCAGTGCAGACGGTGCGGAATTTTCCGCGCGGATTATCTGCGGTTTTCAATCCGCAGAAAGAATTGACATGTCAATTCTTTCTGCGGATTCTCCTGCGGTTTGCCATCTCCTCCATTGAGGAGATGAAAAACCGCAGGGCAAAACCGCAGAGCAATCCGCAGGTAAAACCGCAGGTCTTTTGACCTGCGGTTTCACCTGCGGATTGTACAAAATCCGCGCGGATGAATCCGCACCTTTTCCGCAGCGTGTGCACACAGCCTTAAAGACCTGGGGAAGCTCTGTATGGACGAGTGGGCAAAATATCCCTGCTGTAGTGTGTGCAAACTTTGTCAAGAACTACAGGAAACGTCTGACCACTGTAAATGCAAACAAAGGTTTCTGTACCAAATATTAAGTTCTGCTTTTCTATTGTATCAAATAATGCATTCATGCAATAAAATCCAAATTATGTAGAAAATCATACAATGTGATTTTCTCAAAAAAATTTTAAGATTCTCTCTCACAGTCGAAGTGTAACTTGTTAAATCTGCAGTGTATCAAATACTTCTTTTCTCCACTGTATCTAATTATATTGGATAACTGTCCTTTTGAATATCTTTGAGACATGAAGCTTGCATAGTATGCTTTTTTTGTTCCTATACTCATTTGATATATTAACATTGTATGTAATTCATTAAAAAGATGACCATTATTTTTGGTTGTTTTGACATTTTTTTGTATAGCTATACCTTTAGGCTAAGTGCACACGTACCGGAACTCTCGCGGAAATTACCGCGAGAATTCCGGAATTCCATTCCGCGGGAAAATCGCATTTTAAATTCCCGCAATTTTCCCGCGGAAAAACTAGCATTTTGCAAGCGTATTTAGCTTGCAAAATGCTAGCGTTTTCCAAGCGATCTGTAGCATCGCTTGGAGAACTGATTGACAGGTTGTCACACTCATCAAACACAGTGTTTGACAAGTGTGACCAACTTTTTACTACTGAGGCCGCCTATGCGGCATCAGTAGTAAAAGATAGAATGTAAAAAAAAATAAAAAATAGTGTTATTCTCACCTTCCGGCGTCCCACGTATACGTTTCCAGTAATCCTTTGCGAAAATGCCCGCGATGACGTCAGTTCTCGCGGGATCGCGATGTCTCGCGGTAATTCGCGATGACGTCGCGCGAATGACCGCGAGACTGGACGCCATCGCGGGCATTTTCGCAAAGGATTACTGGGAACGGATGCGTGGAGAGAGGCGGGAATGCTGCGAGGGACGCCGGAAGGTAAGAATAACAATATTTTTTATTTTAAATTCTATTTTCTACAGGGATATGGTACCCACAGCCCGGAGGACAGTCTCCTCTCCTCCGGACCGTGGGTACCATCCGCAATTGTTCTGCTTACTTTCCGCATGGTGTGCACAGCCACATGCGGGAAGCGGAAGAATGCATTCCTATGGGTGCGGGATTGCCGCGATTCCGCAAATTAATGAGCATGCTGCGTTTTTTACCGCAAAGCGATTCCGCCGCGGTAAAAACCGCAGCATTAGCACAGCATTGCGGAATCCCATAGGAATGCATGGGATGCTTAGTTTTCGCTGCAAAATCGCGCGGTTAAAACCGCCGCGGAAACGCGAAAAAAACGCCACGTGTGAACTCAGCCTTAGAAAGGCCTTCTACGGCCGAAACGTTGGATGGATGTTATCTGTTTTTCATTTGGGTCGATAGAATTGTCGGGATCCCTCAGATTACTCTTTCATCTGAAGGACCGATGTTCTTAGGTGTGAAGCATCATATGTCTCTAATTAAATCAGCTCCGTCGAGAAGAACTACACAGACACCAGCTGTATAATACCACTCGGGATGCCTGCCAAGACGCCTCTGGCTTATCAGTTAGGCTTCCGTCTTTTATAGTAAAGAATTTAAACATTTTACAGACATGCGCAGTACAAATGATTTTACAACTTGTTTTCGACAAAGAAAGTCATTTAGGCGAAAAAGCAGAGGTATTTGACCTTGGTTCACAAGGGAGATGTCTGAGACATCTCCTCGAAGAACAGATAAGGTTTTAAACAAGAGAATGCAACATAGACAGAACTCAATTTAACTCCTTCAGTTCCTATCATTCCCCCTTTGACATCTTCATTTTCCACAATCTGGAACACTGGATCCTGCAACAACAGCGGATAGTGGCTCGTTCACCAGGTACTATCCCAGGCCGACAGGTTGCCTAAGGGAGACAGGTCTTCTACCTTCTCCATCCCCCAGATACTGAAGCCACGTCCATCATTGCAAGAGTACGCTCCTTCATGCCAGAAATGAGATGTCAATCTAGGACTCAAAGGAATAATAGTTAAATTCTTGTTGTTTACAGTCAAACTTCCTTATCTATTTCTACATCTTTTCTTGCATACAGAGATACACCAAAAAACAAGTTTCAATAGCACATATATTACGAAGATACAGACAACAATACGTAATAGACTTAGTATAATCCCAGTTATCCAGCCTCCAATACCCTTAAACCAATTAGCTGGATTAAGAAAGGAGAATGTATCTGACCACCAACTATCCTTAGTACGATCATTGTCTTTATCGTACTGATCTCTAAGTTTTTGAACATCCTCTATTTTTGATCTTAACTTTAAACTACTGTTGGGATCTATATAATGACAGCAAGCTGGTCCGATGACTTGACACATACCTCCTTGCGCTGCAGTTAAATAATCTAATACTATGGTATGCTGATTAGTGATTTTGGACAGCAACGGTGGTGTTCAATATATCCAATATATCCCATATTTGGTCATCTAAGTAATCTGTAGCCCTGACTAATTTATCCCACATTTGAGTAATCATAGGATAAATAAAAATAGAGCTGACAATTTTATTGGCCACACTCATCTGCACTATATGTGGTCTCCCAGAGGGACGAGGTGTATTGTCAGCAGCTCTTTTGTACAACGTGTGTTTAGGTATGCTCTGAGTATTCAACTGGTCATTCGGAATAACAAAGGTAGCTGGAGTCAAACGACCCAGAGTACAAGCACCTTTTACCCCTACTGGCAACCATTTATATGCATTGTCTCCACATACCCAGAACATGTCACTAGGTAGGTCCCATAGGGCTGAATGTTGTAATACCAGTCTATGAACTAAATCTATGAATGCAGATACATTCTGAAGCATACACCAATTTGGAAGTTGTCCTAAAGGGCTACACTACCCTACATCGGGATTTCCACAGGTGGGAGTTCCTTTCTCATATCCAGATGACTCGTTGCAAGGTATATTACCTGAAATATTAAAACAAGTTTCATTATTGCCCTGGGGAAATAAATTGGAATACTCCCAGGACGTATTATGCAACCTTCTTTCTAGCAGTATTGGTTTGAAGGCATCAGTAGAGTGGGAAGTTACATTAAAACTAACTTGTAGGCCATACATTGGAATTTGCCCCAGGTAGGTTAATCGAGTTCTATTCCTGGGTACCCAAGCCCCCCCTTTATATGCCAGATATTGAAGGTATGTATTACTTCCTGAAAGATTACCCTGCCACCAAGGGTATCCTACCCATCCCACAATAGGTATACCAACAGTTGTGTTCCATAACTTCACATTATTTGTGGCATTATTAGCAAGTGTATCAGAACAACTGGTCCAGGCAAATAATTCCTCGGGTGGCATAGGAATAACAAGGAACGGAATACTAGTGGCTGATACTGGTGAATGTGTGCAGATCCAGCAAATGATTTGACCAATCATTCAGTAATTTTTCATGATGTTGTATAAACTTATTATTCAAGGACATTGGAGAATTTAGACTGTCCCACGCAGCTACCATTATTACAGATAATGCAACAAAACCAAACCAAAACATTATGCACTCTTATGCTTTGTTAATTCCTGTGGCTAGTTTGCAATGCGATGCGTGGATCCAGGTTGGTCGTCCTTCCAACTTAACAGAAGTAGGCGTTGTTAGGAGTACTTGGTAAGGTCCTTGATATCGGGGTTCAAGGGTCTTTCTGGAGTGTTTCTTGACATATACGTAATCACCAGGTTGTAGACAGTGAGTTCCTTCCACACTATCTGGATCTGGAGTGGAAGAGAAAACTAGAGAATGCATTTGAGTTAAATGCTTTTGCAACTGGATTACATAACTTGTCAAATTATCCACATTGAGTGTTAAGACCTGTGGGTAGTACAACCCTGTGTTCGGTGGTCTTCCAAACAGTATCTCGAAGGGTGACAGTTTAGTTTTCCCCGTGGGTGTGTACCTTACTGAGAATAATGTTAATGGGAGACACTCTGGCCATGGTCTATGGGTCTGCTCCATGGTTTTCTGTATTTTCAATTTTAGTGTCCCATTCATTCTCTCTACCTTCCCTGAACTCTGTGGGTGGTAGGGTGTATGAAATGCTTGTTCTACACCTATCATTTGCATTACATTTTGCATTACCTCAGCAGTGAAATGTGTGCCTCTGTCTGATTCAATTGTTTCAGGGACACCGAATCGTGGTACTAGTTCCATCACCAGTTTCTTTGCAGTGGCTCGAGCTGTAGCCGTTTTCACCAGGTAGGCCTCTGGCCATCCAGAGAAGAGATCTACACATACTAGGATATTTGCATACACTCCTACCTTGGTAGCTGTATGTCGTCAATCTGCCGTCTCTGAAACGGGTAGAGAGGCCTAGGTGTCGCTTTCTTAGGGACTTTTACTGTTTTACCTGGGTTGTGCTGTGCACAGATGAGGCATGATTGTACAAGTTTCGCGGCTGCGCAACTGAAGCCAGGAGCGATCCAGAAGGCATCTACCATGGCACACATGTGACTTTTTGAGGTGTGATTGGGGCCATGTGCTGCTTGCGCCATGATTGGGAACAGGGACTTTGGTGGGCACATTTTATCCTTATTCTCCCATACTCCATTTGAGTTCAGCTCAGCTCCCAGTCTCCCTCGGTGTACCTTCTCTGTTTGGGCAGCCTTTTGCTGGAGGGATTTCAGGACATCTAGACCCAATGTGGCTGGAATACGCTGACTCCCCGCCACCGTCCACTGCTCTCTCTAGGCCGCCTTGTGCTATTTTAGCAGCCTCGTTCGCCCTTCTATTGCCCTCTACCTCCACGGAGTCACCTTTGTGTGTGCTTTTACCTTGACAATGCCAACCTGGACTGGTAACATCAATGCCTCCATCAATTGTTTCACCAGCTCTGCATTTTTAATGGGCTTCGAATCTGTGAAAATATTAGCGACTTTACCTGCAGCGGCTCTACACGCCTCAGTGAGTGCCTTCAACTCTGCCTCCTGCGCCGACATGTGAGGAGAGAGTGGTTCCGCTCGGATTACCTCATGTGAGGATACTACTGCATATCCAGTGTAGAATCGTCCATCCTGGTGGTATCTGGGGCCATCTACAAAAAAGAAACTCAAAGTCTGCATTAGGAACAGGTTTTTCATGAATGTGTGCAAACCCAACTGTCTCCTGACTCATCAGTTCTATGCAGACATGTTCATGCGTCATGTCAAAGTATCCTTCCTCACTTGCCAATACGGTCACCAATTCCCCCTTTTCTGAATCCACAGGCAGGAGGGTGGCTGGATTCAGAACGTTACATCTTTTGAGGAGTGACATACTCAGGAATTAGTAGAGCACACTCAAGTCAGAGCTGTCTGGCCATAGACAGATGTTTTGGTTGAACTTGTAGGAGTATGGCATGGATGTCATGTGGGGAATAGATTGTCAAAAGAAACGTCAGTGTCATCTCACATGCCTTTCCTATTACGTCTCCACTTTTTTCCTTGTGCTCCAGCATACATGACAGGTCGTTTTATTGTCCTTGTTTGCTCAATTTCTTTAGCTACCTTAAGGAGGTCTTTCGGATCTACATGTCTCCATTCAGGTCTGGCTGTCTGTACTGCGTCTCGTAAGTCTTTGTTCATACCGTCAATGAATGCATCCACCAGTATTCTAACATCAAGTGGGTTTATGCAAATGTACCCCATGTCTGCCCATTTCAGCTGTAACTGTCCAAGGTATATCTCTACTCTCTCTCCTCTTTGCTGTGTCACATTAGTCAGGAGTACAGACTGCTCTGATTGTTCCACTGCAGCCCATTGTCTTAGTGACTCACAGTACGTCTCCCCAGATCGTGCAGATTTATCATCCATGCCCCAAGCCTGATTCTTTGTCACATCTGTGTGTCTTAATTATATGATCTAGTGCGTCACCTGCCTTTAAACTCATCAACCTCTCTAGGTCTGCCCAGGTACACTTATATGTCTGCTGTACTTCCTTTATGTGTCTGTAAAACGGGAATGGTTGGTCTTCAGGGGCAGGCAGCTGCTTCAGCAAAGTTAGCTGGTCAGAGGGGCTCCAGGGATAATACACCTGTATCTTTCTTATTCTAGTCACACTTCTAGGTCCTGATGGGGTTGGCCGTCTGATGTCTACTGTCAGCTTACTCCTCAAGGGCCAATGTCCCCACTACCCACTATCCACACTATTATGTCAGCTTCTTATGATCTTGTCTGGATAAGATTTAGTGCAATTCTCTTAGGTCAGTAGCACAGGTCACACAAGTAGCTATTCAGTCTGGGTTTGTCTGAGTCTGACCACAGTGTTTACAAGTCCATCTGTTTTGTCTGGGTCTCTGGTTACACTTTGTCAATCAAACATTCATAATACACCTTCCATACTGCTGCACATTCTCAAGCATCATTTATTCACTTGCTATTTTCTTCCCTTGTCTGTGCCTTTTTGTACATCCAAACATTCACACTCTGGTATTTTTGCCTTTTTCAATGTTTGTCCCACTTGTTTTACTGCTTCCTTCCTTCTCTGTCTCTTGTAATTTGACACAATTTGCTATACAAATCAATCACACAACTAGAAGCAGGTTCAAACACATTAATGACCAAGCAATCACTTACAATTCCCTTCTAAATTAGGCACCATATCTTACTTTTAACTTCCAATCTTCAATTAAGTACTGTTGCTTTAAAATGCAAAAATCTTTCAGCGTGTACCTTACGGATAGAATTACAGAGAATTTTGAGCACAGCTCACACTCAGCAGAGATAAGAGCGAAGGGAGAAGAAAAACTACGCAGCTCCATCCTTCACCCCTCCCATCAGAATGCAGCGTCGTCCTTCACAGAATTCTGTAGTTCTTTAGACTTATCAAAATCAATTTCTACAAAGAAACTCAAAATCACGGGATTTCACTGTAAGGGCAGATAACTGTATAATGAGATTAACCATGCCTTGCCCTTTTTCTGGCCAAATGCATTCAGGAAACTTTACAATGTAATGCCACATATAACACGAACTATATCATTACTCAATTCATTCAGTCTCAGATGTAGATTTGAAATATCTATAACGCATCTGTCCGGGATTCCACCACAACTAGAAAGGTCACAAATCTCTTGACACAAAAATGATGTGTGATGATTCATTCATACGTGCTCATTCACTGATTTTTTTTTTTTTTTTACTCAATTACTCATCTCTCATCTTATTCAGAGGTTCTCATAGACATATATACAAGGATTCACACAGCCTGCCTATCTTGCACTTTGGATTTGATTAATACTTTTTCCAGGTTCTTTGCTGCACTACTTCCATATCTATCCTCAATTATATCACATAACCGATTTCCTTCTTCAGGTGTCTTTCCCTGACTGTTCCCCATCTTATCTTTTATTCTTATCCTGTCTCTCTTGTTGTCTTCCTGTTAGTCCCCTGCCTTAGGTGGTGTATTGGGTAAGCTCAAGACTAGGCTCTACTATACCTCGTTACCTTCTTCCTAAGGTGCTAACAGGCTAAATGGAGTGTCTGTTCCTCGGTGTACTACGTGTTTCGTGTACTTATATGCTATGTAGCATCCGAACAGAAATACTCCCACAACACACAGGATTGTAAATAAAGTGTCCATCTACTGGGGTTCTTCAGTCATATCCTGTCACAGGCTCATTTCACGGTCCTGTGCTCATTCGGTCACACTCTTATCTGTCACAAGGTTTATTCGTAAAGGGTGTTGATTTAAGCTTAGGCGGTGACCTCCCCGAAAGGACGCTGTCACATGGCCCAGTTAGGCAATATCACCACTCTTTGAACGAATACCTACTGTGCAGCTTATTTTTCTACTTTCCACAACCTTTCAAATCAAAGTAGCCATTCAACAACCTCCTCTATTTCTAGTGCGGAATCGTCTATTGTGAAAAACTTGTCCGTCCGGGCTGCGCAGTATGAACTGTTCACCCAGCCTTATATTCCATAATGTCAGACCTCTCCCATTTTGATTTGCATCAGCTCTTTTTCTAAAAATAGCTGTGCACACACAGAACCTACAGTAACCTCTCATTCGAGCAGAAATTACATATGCGTGTCACACCCGATTTCCTCAGAGTTCTTATATGGACCTGATTTTACGGCCCCCTCCTCTACTAGATTCCCCTTTATACGGACCTTAGTTATAATGATAGATTATGAAGAGCAGAGAAGAGAAAAATTGATCTCTTACCTGGCCAGGTGTTTAGGTCTGCTGTTCACAATTTCATCAGTAACTGGAGTGGTCTGTAGATCGGGTAGTCTTGGAGAGGTGCCTATATCAGGTCCCTGTTTCGGGCGCCAGGAAACTGTCGGGATCCCTCAGATTACTCTTTCATCTGAAGGACCGATGTTCTTAGGTGTGAAGCATCATATGTCTCTAATTAAATCAGCTCCGTCGAGAAGAACTACACAGACACCAGCTGTATAATACCACTCGGGATGCCTGCCAAGACGCCTCTGGCTTATCAGTTAGGCTTCCGTCTTTTATAGTAAAGAATTTAAACATTTTACAGACATGCGCAGTACAAATGATTTTACAACTTGTTTTCGACAAAGAAAGTCATTTAGGCGAAAAAGCAGAGGTATTTGACCTTGGTTCACAAGGGAGATGTCTGAGACATCTCCTCGAAGAACAGATGAGGTTTTAAACAAGAGAATGCAACATAGACAGAACTCAATTTAACTCCTTCAGTTCCTATCAGAATAAAAATGATCTTTCTTCAACTGCAATTCCAGTACCAAAGTTTGTGATCTGTTTCAGAATCCATATCTCACCATCCACTACTGCTTCGAGCGTGACACTACCATCACTTTAGAGTCAATCATCTAGGCCATCTCATACATAAATTTAACTTGCAACTATTTAGCATACGATTAGCTATGCAGATTCTTGCCTTGTTACTCTAAGGGACAGGACGTCACGATGGTCTGTGTGGGGGCCCTCTGTTCTGGAGGTTTAACCAGTTCGCAGCTTCGACATTGCTGGCAGGCTTCTTCAATCAGGGGTGGTACACCAATTTCTGTAACCACTGGAATGTCTTCTCCGGGCCAAAGTGAGCCTCTCTCTCAAGTGCCTCTGTGGCTACCATGCTGATCAACTTATACGGGAGTACCACTTGCCAGGTAACCCCCAATTCCCGTACCAACTGCACTTTCCGATACAGCAAGCCGTCTTCCAACTGAAACCTCTCCCACTGCCTAAGAATCTGCAATGTTCCCAGCGACAGTGCATCTCTTTCACTTTGGCTAGGGAGTCGTTTCAAGGCCACCCACTGTCTCAGCTGGGCAAGTTTCCTATCTTCCTGCTGGATTTGCACCCAGTCGTCTCGAGGTCGTCCCAGCACTCGTTCTACCGACGCCTCTCCGATCTGTCCCGGCGTCGCCACCAACGTCATGGTGAGGCCCTGGAACCCAGGAATCTCTCCTGCCTCTAGCTCTTCATCTTGGTCATGTCCAGGTCAGTCATGAGTTCCTCTTGACAGAGCATCAGCATGTGTGTTCTCGGCCCCCTTTCGGTACGTAATCTTGTACCAGTACTTCGCCATGCGGGTCACCCACCTCTGCTCCAAGGCCTCCAATTTTGCATTTTCTAGGTGGCCCAGGGGGTTGTTGTCAGACCCTGTCAGGTATTTGGCGAAATTCTCAGTCATCGCCCACACCAGCGCCAGCAATTCTAGATTGAAAGAGCTGTAGTTATCCAGGTTTCGATCTGAGTCATGAAGGGACCGGCTTGCGTAGGCAATCACTCGCTCCTTCCCGTCCTGCATTTGTGACAGGACAGCTCCTAGGCCGTGTAGGCTTCCATTGGTGTGAAGGATGAAGGGCTGGGAGAAGTCTTCATAGGCCAATATTGGGGCCTCAGTTAGGACCATCTTCAAAGCTTGGAAGGCTTCTTCCTGGCTATCGCCCCACTGGATGGTCTGATTCTTTGCACCATCCAGCAACTCCAGCAGCAGGTTAGCAATTCGGGTGAAGTTCTTCACAAATCTTCAGTAGTACCCAGTGAGTTCTAGGAAGGCCCAAACGTCCTTCACAGTCTTCGGGGTGGGCCAGTCCTGCAACGCCGCTATTTGCTCTTGTGCTGGCCTCACTCCATCAGCGGATACAACATGTCCCAAGTATTCAATTTGTTTGCGAAAAAGGTGACATTTTTGAGGCTTCACTTTTAGGTTGTGCTTCTGTGAACAACTCAACACTTGCTTCAACCGTCGGAGATGCTCTTCAAAGGTGGCTGCACAGACAATGATGTCGTCCAGGTAGATGAGGCTAGCTTCAAAGTTCAGATCTCCCAAGCATCTCTCTAATAGAAACTGAAAACATCACTGAAACATGCCAGGAGCGTTAGGCCGAAAGCCATTCTATTGAATTCAAATAATCCCATGGGCAGTACAAACACTGTCTTCAATCGGTCACGCTCAGCCATGGACACCTGCAAATATCCACTGGCCAGATCTAGGGACGATAAGTATTTTGCTTTTCCCAAAGCGGACGACTCCTCAATTTTTGGTAGGGGGTACGAATCCCACATCATACATGCATTCAGCCGCCTATAAACACAAAAACGCAGGGTTACGTTCTTCTTTCGAACTAGGACGATGGGGGTTACCCATGGGCTCTGGCTCTCCCGGATAACTCCACTTCGTAGCATTTGGGCCAACATCACCATTACTTCTTGGTACATTTGAGGTAGGATCTGCTAATATCTCTCACGGATTGGTGCAGCACTTCCTGTAGGTATCTCGTGGGATATGGCTGAGGTACACCCGAAGTCATCGTCATGACGGGCGAAGACGTCCTGGTAACGCTCCAGCACAGTTTCCCCATGTAGCACCTGTTGGAGGGAGAGCCCCGTCATTTTAACCCGCATCTGCTCCAGGATTCGACGCCCTCCTTTTACGCTTCCAGACGACTGTTCCGGGGACATTGTAACAACTACAGTCCATGGATCTCCTTGTTTTACTGTCAACTGGATGGCCTCCTGTTGCATCAATTCTTCCGGCATTCCCAGCACCTGCGCTGCTTCACTCTTGGGCGGGAGAGTAAGATTATCCTCTCCCAGGTTGACGCACCACACCATGTTACCATCATGGAAGACGGCTAATGTCCAAGCAAAGAGGAGTCCTGCGAGTATCTGATTCATTGAGGTTGGCTCTATCTGAACTTCCACTCCTTCGAGGGGCGTACAAGCTTGTGAGCACAGTCTGTCTAGGCAGGAGGACGAGTTTAGCAGCTACAGGGACTATCACTTTTCCTAGAACTTTCCCTTCACTCGTTTCATGGCCCTCGGCGACCCATATCAACTGTTGAAACACCTTCCTCTGGGGGGGTTCGTGCGCTCCTCTGGTCCAGAAAAGCGTCTGGGGACTCACTGATTAAGAGGGTCCCGAGTTCTTTCAACACATTCATGCCCAGAGTCACTGGAGGGCCATTGCAATTTTCACCGGCAGTCAACGCTACGCCTTTCCGGCCCACATCTTTGCCGCACACGATAATCTGCATCCAGACCACCCCTGCGACCGGGATGGGCATTTAACTTAATCACCGGGCCCCATCGCTTCAGAAAAATGACATCGGAAATAGGTTTCTGGCATGGTGGTCACCTGAGAACCGGTATCAACTAGACAGCGGACAGCCCGACCATCCACTTCGGCCCATACGAGGGGGCTCAAGGAAATCAAACTTGCAGGACTGCCTTCTCTTCTCCTTGGCTGCTCAGGCTCTAGGCATCGTCCCTGAATGTGGTACGTTGCGGGGCTGCTGCACACCCAGCGGAGCATGCTGCGCACACACCTGCACAGTCACAGCCGGCGGGAAACTGTCCGTCGCTGCATGCGTTTTTGTTTGCCACGCCCCCTGCTTCCAGGTGACAAGGTCTGTCCGGTCTCTTATTCTTTCCCCTGGACAACCTGGGACGCAGCCTCGACAGTTCTGGACACGGCGCAGTACAGATTCCCGCAGCCCGGTCTTCCTCCTTACACTTATATGAAGTGAACATAACCTATACCTCTGATGAAGGGTTGTTCACCTGAAATGTTACGAAATACTGTACTTACTATTTGAAACATCTCAAAGTGCCTTTATGTGGCAGCTCCTTCCCTTTGTCTACTATTGTTCTACAGGAGTTCAGTGGTTACTTCCAGAGGAACTTGCGCCCTTCCAAGCTAACTCTAAGGGTACCGTTACACCTAGCGATGCACCAGCGATCCCGACCAGCGATATGACGCGGTCAGGATCGCTGGTGCATGGCTAGGTGGTCGCTAGTGAGCTGCCACACAGGCAGATCTCACTAGCGACATCGCTGGGGACGGGGATCCCTGCTTACCTGTCAGACGCGGCGATCCTGCGTCCTCCCGCCCGCGTCCACGCGTCGCTCGTCGGCGCCACAGGAAGTGGCCGACGAGGAATGATCCAGGAGCTTCTCGCGCGACCAGCGATAATCAGCGGGGGAGCCGGTCGGAGGTAAGTATCACATGCAGCGATATCGCTAGCAATATCGCTGCAACGTCACAAAATCGGTGACTTTACAGCAATATTGCTAGCGATATCGCAGTGTGTAACGGGGGCTTTACTCGCTGGTTGTGCAACCTATCCGATTGATTTTAATTTGGTGACATAATCATTGACCACCCATTTAGTACAGTGCATTTAATATATATTGTATTGTTGCTGTTTAAAGGGATTGCTCAGTCACAAGATATTGCTAACTTATCTTTTGGATGGCACCCCACTGATCAAGTGTCATAAGCTTCGAAGGTGGCCAAATGTAACAGTGAATGGGACTGTAACATGTAGCTCTATTCAATGTATTGCAATAACTGTCAAAGGCTGCAGAAACCATCCAGTTCTCTGCAGTTGGATGTAAACACACTAAGCGGTGCTGTATTGTGCAGTTTCATTCAATGTGTAGCAGCCGCTGTCCAGTTCTTCAGAATATTTGCTATTCTTGGGGGCCAGATGTACACATATTGAATTGAGCTACACGGCACAGCGTCATTTAATATGTAGCGGCTCCACAACAGCTCCTGATAAAGTGAATAGAAGCTGTTCTGCAGTACCCTGCAACAATGAACAGAGCTACGCGTTGCAGCTCTGCGCAATATATTTACATCTGGCCGCCTGTAGAGTTCATAACAGCTAGTTTGTGTCCAGACACCCCTCTTAATAATTCAGATTCAACTCTCAATCATACAGCATTTAAATTGTTGCAGTACATGTGCATGAGTTAATGCGGCAGGGAGTGGCTTTCTAAAAGTCCCCATTGCTGCCATCTTTGTACTCACATGAAGACCATCCTGTGACTGGGCTTCTAAGAGATAGTAATATATACCATAAAATCTAATACTAAAAGGGGTATTCTCTTTCCCAAGATCCTGTGCCAATATGTAGCAGGTGTAATAATATTATTAACAAATACCTCCAATTAGAAATGTAGTATAGTTCTTCAGATAAGCTATGTCACTTACCCCATATGCAGGGCACTGCAGTAGCTTAGGTATCCATGGTTACGATCACTCATATAGTGACAGTTAGTTGTTAGTGGTCAGTTACTGCAATGCCCTTAGGGCAAGCAACATTGCGAATAAGAACTATACTACATTTCTAATTGGAGGTATTTGTTATTATTATTACCCTAATACATACACTTGTGGCCAAAAGTATTGACACCCCTGCAATTCTGTCAGATAATACTCAGTTTCTTCCTGAAAATGATTGCAAACACAAATTCTTTGGTATTATTATCTTCATTTAATTTGTCTTAAATGAAAAACACAAAAAGAATTGTCCTGAAGCCAAATTGGATATAATTCCACACCAAACATAAAAAAGAGGGTGGACAAAAGTATTGTCACTGTTCGAAAAATCATGTGATGCTTCTCTAATTGGTGTAATTAACAGCACCTGTAACTTACCTGTGGCACCTAACAGGTGTTGGCAATAACTAAATCACACATGCAGCCAGTTGACATGGATTAAAGTTGACTCAACCTCTGTCCTGTCCTTGTGTGTACCACATTGAGCATGGAGAAAAGAAAGAAGACCAAAGAACTGTCTGAGGACTTGAGAAACCAAATTGTGAGGAAGCATGAGCAATCTCAAGGCTACAAGTCCATCTCCAAAGACCTGAATGTTCCTGTGTCTACCGTGCGCAGTGTCATCAAGAAGTTTAAAGCCCATGGCACTGTGGCTAACCTCCCTAGATGTGGACGGAAAAGAAAAATTGACAAGAGATTTCCCATATGCAACCTCTACTCACCTCCAGTTCCAGTACCATTCCAGGGATGACAGCGCTGGGTCTCACGGGGTTCATGTGACATTATTATGTCACATGAGACCTACAGTCAATCAGCAGTCGCTAATGAGCCACTTGACTCTCCGTTCCTTTGGACAAAACTGACATCCGGAGTAAGTCAGAAAGCAATAGCAGCTCTCACTTCTTCCAGATGTTGTCCGAACAAAGTGAGAGTGACGCGTCCCATTAGTGGTTTCTGACTGACTGCAGAGCTCATGTGACATAACGTTACGTGAGCCCCGGCATCGGCTCCGAGTACAGGCTATAATTTTGCGTGGGGGAATATGGTTTTTGATAAGAGGTCGACCGAGTACATACAGGTTGGCTTTTGAGATACATTCTCAGAGTTCTCAGGAATGCCTGGTGGCTGCCATCGATATCAGATATCCCTATATTGTCCCAAGTGATATTATTTTGTTTGATCCCCTTTGTACGTCCTTCTGGTTAGGCAGCCCACAATTGTAGGTCAACTAACATTTCTTTTTATTGGTTTAGAGCAGTATAGTACTGTATTTGTGCAGTAAAGAGATAAAACAGCATTTCTATTTGTGCATTGTGACTAAGGGATAAGGAGGGAGCTCTCATGATAGTCGTCTGCATTCATGACTCTATATTGTCTGCTAATGTAAGGAGTTGAGGAGAGGTTAGCAGACATACTTTAATATTTGCTTACATTTAATCCTCACATTATCTGTTTACAGAAGACCCATTTACAGCCTTCCACTATCAGATCACTCAATAAACCTTGAATACAGGGGACTGCACATGCCACGCATACTCTTTATTGTAAATGGGTGTCCTTTCTAGTTCACAGGTCAGAGAGGTGGAGGTGAGATCCTGACGGGAGATATAGATAACCCGTGGGGTACATTCTACTGGACATTTATCTATCCACGCCTGCACCTATTTCTTTCTTGGATGAAGCTGCTGTCTTTGCGTTCAATTGTCCTCATGCAATAATATGTATGTGAGAGTCTAATCTAATTTACATCGGTCTCACCCACAGACTACACCTGCCCAGACCTTTGATCCATCCTCATAAGCTAAATTCTTGTCAGAGATGTGTTCACATTATAGTTTTTTTCAACATCCTAACACTAGAGAATATTCCTGTTTTACTCCCTTTCTAAAACTGACTGTATACATGGCAATGCCAAGGCATGTTACTCCTTGATTTCTATATCTCCTGCCGCTAGAGCAATTTCCAACCAGTCCCCAACAATAGTTCATCATCACCCACCCTTTTCTGATCACAGTAGTCAGGCTTACATTATTGGATCACCACTACAGAATCCCTGATTAGAGATTTCCCAGCAGACTCTCCATTAGTGTGTCGTAACAGTCTAAGGCTGTGTGCACACGCTGCGGAAAAGGTGCGGATTCATCCGCGCGGATTTTGTACAATCCGCAGGTGAAACCGCAGGTCAAAAGACCTGCGGTTTTACCTGCGGATTGCTCTGCGGTTTTGCCCTGCGGTTTTTCATCTCCTCAATGGAGGAGATGGCAAACCGCAGGAGAATCCGCAGAAAGAATTGACATGTCAATTCTTTCTGCGGATTGAAAACCGCAGATAATCCGCGCGGAAAATTCCGCACCGTCTGCACTGCGGTTTTTGATTCCCATAGGGAATCATTGTACTGTACACCGCAGCAGAAACTGCTGCGGGTCCGCAGCGGCCAAAACCGCTGCGGAACCGCAGCAAAATCCGCAGCGTGTGCACACAGCCTAAGGGTGTGTGCACACGCTGCGGATTCGGCTGCAGATTTTTCTGCGCGGATTTGGCAAAATCCGCAGGTAAATCCGCAGGTCAAAAGACATGCGGTTTATCTGCGGATTAGCCTGCGGTTTGACACCTGTACAATGGAGGTGTAAAACTGCTGCGGATTCCGCACAAAGAATTGACATGCTGCGGATTTGAATCCGCAGCAAATCCGTGCGGAAAAATCAGCAGCATATGCACAGCGATTTTCATTTTCCAGAGAAAATAAAGGTACTGTACAATGCAGCAGAAACTGCTGGGCCAAAAACGCTGCGGATCCGCAGCACCCTAAGGGTATGTGCACACATTGCAGATTAGCCTGCGGAATTTTCTGCAGAGAATCCGCAACTCTTGGCAGAAAACGCAGGGTAAAACGTTTGTGGATTTTAATGGGTTTTTGCTGTGCGGATTTATGAGGTGGTACTGGGAAATGATTAGGTCTGTGAATTTTCTCCCTTGTGCTTCAGGAGAGGAGAGAAAGAGAAGGAAAGAGAATATGTGCCAGGCTGAAAACGCTGCTGCGGATTCACAAAAAGAATTGACATGCTGCGAAAAAAAAAAAAAAACACGCTACAAATATGCGCTGATTTTTCAGCAGAATGTGCACAGCAATTCTTAATTTACTATTCACTATCATTGGCTGTGCACTACACTGCGGATTTCATGCAATTCCGTGCGTCCAAAAACGCTGCCAATCCGCATCAAAATCCGCAACGTGTGCACATAGTCTAAAAGCTTACATAAATCAGTGCCCACATTCTTCTATTTTGTATACTGAAAGAGTTGTTGATGACGGAACGTGTACTTGCGTAGATTTTCTCCACCTTAATATCTACCTACAAGTGCTTCTCACAAAATTAGAATATCATGAAAAAGTTAATTTATTTCAGTTCTTCAATACAAAAAGTGAAACGCATGTATTATATAGAGTCATTACAAGCAGAGTGATCTATTTCAAGTGTTTATTTCTGTTAATGTTGATGATTATGGCTTAGAGGTAAGTCATTATCTCTGTAAATTAGAATAATTAACAATAAACACCTACAAAGGCTTCCTAAGCATTTAAAAGGTTCCCTTAGTCTGTTTCAGTAGGCTACACAATCATGGGGAAGACTGCTGACTTGACAGATGTCCAGAAGGCAGTCATTGACACGCTCCACAAGGAGGGTAAGCCACAAATGGTCATTACTAAAGAAGCTGGCTGTTCAGAGTGCTGTATCCAAGCATATTAATGGAAAGTTGAGTGCAAAGAAAAAGTGTGGTAGAAAAAGGTGCATAAGCAACCGGGATATCTGCAGCCTTGAAAGGATTGTTAAGAAGAGGCCATTCAAAAATTTGGGGGACATTCACAAGGAGTGAACTGCTGCTGGAGTCATTGCTTCAAGAGCCACCACACACAGATGTATCCAGGACATGGGCTACAAGTGTCACATTCCTTGTGTCAAGCCACTCATGACCAATATACAATGCCAGAAGCGTCTTACCTGGACCAAGGAGAAAAAGAACTGGACTGTTGCTCAGTGGTCTAAGGTGTTGTTTTCAGATGAAAGTAAATTTAGCTTTTCATTTGGAAATCAAGGTCCCAGAGTCTGGAGGAAGAGTACAGAGACATACAATCCAAGCTGCTTGAGGTCTAGTGTGAAGTTTCCACAATCAGTGATGGTTTCGGGAGCCATGTCATCTGCTGGTGTAAGTCCACGGTGTGTTATCAAGACCAAAGTCAACGCAGCCGTCTACCAGGAAATTTTAGAGCACTTCATGCTTCCCTCTGCCGACAAGCTTTTTGGAGATGGAAATTTAATTCTCCTGCAGGACTCGGCACCTGTCCACACTGCCAAAAGTACCAATACCTGGTTTAAAAACAACTGCATCACTGTGCTTGATTGGCCAGCAACCTTACCTGATAATAACCCCATACAGAATCTATGGTGTAATGTCAAGAGGAAGATGAGACACCAGACCTAACACTGCAGATGAGCTGAAGGCTTCTATGAAAGCAACCTGGGCTTCCATAACACCTCAGCAGTGCCACAGACTGATCTCCTCTATGCCACGCCGCATTGATGCAGTAATTGATGCAAAAGGAGACCCAACCAAGTATTGAGTGCATTTACTGAACATACATTTAAGTAGGCCAACATTTCGGATTTTAAAATAATTTTTCAAGCCGGTGTTATAAAGTATTCTAATTTACTGAGCTAACGACGTTTGGGTTTTTTATTGGCTTCTATCAGCTGCTGCAAATGCAGGTATAAGCTAGCTCCGCTAGGGGCGAAAGAGTGAAGAGAGGTCCAGCACACAGATGAAGCAGAACTGCCGTGCAGCAGCAAAGCTTCCACCAGGTGGCAGCAGAGAAGTCAAACAAGCTGGGTCAAATCCTAGACTGTAGAGCAGTACCAAAGGAATAAGCAAACTCAGGGTCAGAGACAAGCCAGGGGATCGGAAACGTTCAGGAGCGGATATGCCAAAGACAAGAGACAAAAGCAGGTCAGTGTCCAAGCTGAGTTCAAGTACCAAAAAGACCAGACACAAAGGGGACACACAGAGACGGGACAGGGAGCAGGGAATAACACAGACACGGGTCGATTCAGGAAACAGCAAGACAAATCAGGGTGTAACAGTCAGCTACTCACGCCGTAGGCAGACCTATAACTGACATTGCCTGCAGGAAGCAGCAGCAATAAATAGCAAACATGAACCCTGACAGAGGCTGAGAAAGATTAACCCCTGAAATGACCAGACCAGGAACATGGAAAGACAGGACTCAAAAGCTGGTCTGGATCATGACAGCTGTAAGCCATAATCATCAATATTAACAGAAATAAACACTTGAAATAGATCACTCTGTGTGTAATGACTCTATATAATATATGAGATTCACACTTTGTATTGAAGAACTGAAATATATTAATTTTTTGATGATATTCTAATTTAGTGAGATGCACCTGTACATATCTAACCAATCTAATGACAGCAGAGCGTCCTGGTAGCAGTCTGGTAGAGAATATCTTTTCCATCTACAAGAAAAAAATAAAAGGCAGCTTTCCTTTAGTAATGAAAAGTACTTTGAGATGAATATCAATCAAGTAGTCTTTTTGGCCACATAATAAACCAGAATAAGTCATCCTCAGCTATTTTAAAAGTGACTTCCCATGAGGTGATACTTTACTGTCTAATGAGAGAATTCTGAATCATTTTGTTTCCTTTTATCAAGAATCATATATGAGTAAAATAGCCCTCCCTGTTAGGGACCTGATCTGGATATATCAGTCTTTGCAGATGAACTCTATGATGAGTATTCCCAAAGCCGCGTCAGATGGCGGCTATACTATCATTGTTTTGGCGGCTCCACCGCCTGCGATTTTCACTCTGTACTGTCAAGTATAGAGAGTGGGTAGGTTCCCAGAGGAAGCCGCCCGGGGAATGAGCCTGTCGCTTCTTTATGTCATAAGACGGAACATATGCACAGCTGTTTTGACATTCCTATGCGTTATGTTCATCCTGTCTCCAAAACTTCTCCCATGCTGTCTCAATTCTTTGGAATGCACTACCTAGGGGAATTCAATTGATTACCAATACTCACATTTTTACGTGCCGCCTAAAATGACATTTCTTTAGACTGGCCTACAGCCCCACCTCACTTATCTAACTGTCCCCGTTTCACCCATACAAACTTTTCTTCACAATCATGACCCCCATAGCGTCTGTCCACAAGGACTGGTCCGGGCTGATATTACTAATCTGTAGCACAGGCCACCAGTATCCTAAGTACAGACTACCAATATTACCGCCGGATGGCCCTTTAACCCCTTCATCACTCTGGAGCAGGTCCTTTAACCCCTTCACCACTCTGGAGCAGGTCCTTTAACCCCTTCATCACCATGGAGCAGCGGATCCAGCAATTTGTGGCTTTTACAAATTTGGCCAGAAAGCGGAGAACCCCTGCATTACCAATATGTGCTGTGATGGCGGCCACCTATTAGCCCCGGGACCCCGTACCGTCAGAGTCACTGCCCGCTTGCAGGAGGAAGTGCCAGTGTCAGGGGGCATCAATGTTGTGGACTGGGTGGTCCCGGGCCACTCACAACCACCAAGTGCATTGTGCCAACATTGTAAGGACAATGCCCCTTTTGCTCAGTGGCCTGCGCCATCTTGACATCTACTGAGGCCTTTTTCCATCAGGAAGTAACAGTGGAGACCCCTTCCCTGCAGGGGGGCTACATGGAAGTCCTGTCACGTCTGCCCATTCCACTGACAGGACCCGCTGGGTGTCAGGTGTGCCAGGAGCTGTGGCCGCGGGGCTGGGGACAGTCAGTCACACGTCTCCGGGTCGCAGCTTCGTTTCCATAGAAACCGGTCTATTGCATACCCTGTGACTGCAGCGTTCAGGCGTGGTCACGTGACACCGACCCGGAAGTGAGGGCGGAGACTGCTGCTGTCGGCAGTTCTGTAGCGGACGTCAGACCGGGTGACGTGTCTGGAGAGCAGGAAGCGATTGTACCGTGACCCTCAGTGATGGCGAGCTCCGCGCTGCTGCTTCTCCTGCTGGCGGCCATCCCCAGGCCCGGGGCGGCCTTCTACCTCCCGGGCCTGGCTCCTGTCAGCTTCTGTGAGCCGGAGAAAGAGACGCCGGAGTGTAAGGTGAGCGGGGCCTCCCTGGTCATGTGGCCTCCGGCGCTGCAGGGGCTTGTGCACTGTGCCAGTCCGTGGGGTCGCTCATCTCCAGGTGGGACCAGTATGTGAGCCCGCATTACTGAGGGGCTGCTCAGGACTCTTCATCTAAATGCCGCCATGTATTCCTCCATGTCCCCTGTAGTGGCCGGGGTGCCGGCAATGTCTGCTGGCCGCCTGTCCCCTGTAGATAGTGATTGCACATATGACTAGGGCAGCACAGGCCCCCGCATGTGGTGTCCTGGGATCTGTCAGCAGTCTGTTCTCCCGGTTCTCCGATCTCCTCCCTCGCACCAGCTGAAGGGGAATTTATTTTGTGAGCCCCAATGGGGAGAGCGATGATGTCGGTATTGCCCTGTAGTATGTGATTGCGCTATATGAGCTGGCACAATATGACTGATGCCCCCGTATGCAGGAGACGCCACATCTGCCAGAG
This sequence comes from Dendrobates tinctorius, assembly GCF_039654945.1. Lineage (NCBI taxonomy): Eukaryota > Metazoa > Chordata > Amphibia > Anura > Dendrobatidae > Dendrobates > Dendrobates tinctorius. The sequence continues at coordinate 9,988,613 of NW_027361694.1, forward strand.
GTCTACCCCTGTGACGGATGGATGCCATGCACTAGGCATCTGACACCTGATGGTTGTCTTGTTAGAATAATATGTAATAGCGAACTTGATTCTGTAGAACACAAGAAAAATGCCTGAGACGCTGGCCGGGCTAGATTCCCAGCACGCAGCGGATGGATAATGGATATCGCAGTGAGAAGGATCTTATATGATCAGTGTGTCAGTACCTGATACATAAGAGAGGCTTATCTGGAAGTGGGGTCTGATATAGGCGGTAAAAAGACCCCTGATCAGGTATATTTGGCCATCATTTACTGCCCTGTTAATACAGGCTGACAAGTGTCCTATGCCCAGAGAATACGATTGTTCTGCGTGCTTAGAATATCATCTTATTAGCAGCACATCTTTCAATATTGATATATATTTTTATGGCAGCATGTAAGTCATGGCACTCGAGGAATGGGCTTACTGCTGGCCTGGATGGACTGGCTAATAGTCGGGAACAAGTGTTCTTAGGCCACGGTCAGTATTTCACATCACTGTATGTAAGCCACAATCAGAGGAAAAGTAGAACAGAAACACGTCACCTCTTCTGGATTTATCACCCACTCCTGGTTTTGGCTTACAGATACTGAACGTGTGAACGGGGCCTTACAAAAGCTTGTTCACCAATGGGCCATACAGCCTGTCCTATGTTCACGTGATCAATCACCACTTGCTGTTGTAGACCAGAGCTGCTGCATTTATATTTTTTGGTGCTATATGGTGTAGTACCCAATAGTAATGAGACTCTTTAGAATCAAAATGATATGAAAAAGCTTTGTTCAGTCACTTCCACCACTGAATTCTGCTCCAAATATCAGTATATTAGGCTTGATATCATGCGGCTGGAGGAGTACAGGGTAATTGTAAAGGAACTGCATTATTGATGGGCTTTTATTCTGTAGGTAAAATGGGGATCCATATACAGTACGTGAATATATCCATTTTCTATAATGGCCCTTCCTCTGTGCTGTTCACACCCACTGCTGGATGTAATGCCTCACTGTGTAGAGTGACCCATCCCGGCTATTAAACCTGACAAACCTGTTGCTGACATGTCACCGTGTCCTGTTTAACAAGCACCAAAGTACAGTATCTGATTTACTTGTCTTTTCTGCTTCCTTGTAATAATGAACATATATTCACATTGTGCTGACAGGACCATTGTCCTGTTAGTCAAAATGTCGGGATATAACATTGTGCCATTTGGCTAATGGCAGCTGCAGAAGGATACTGGATCCGGCGTAGTCACAAGGTGGGTGCTTTTGCCATCTCTCACTGGTGACTGATATGCTGGGTGTGCACATGCAGATACATCAGTCCCCGATGAGGGAAGGTGGAGGCGTTAAGACCCCAAGTGCATAGTGTGAATGCTGTCATAGTATATCTGCAGGTATACGCACAGCATGTCAATCACTGGTGAGGGGGCCGGTGGGATCACTCGCCTCCTGAATACATGTATTTTTCTTAGCTGCTACAAACAAGCCAAATAGGAGGAAGTGAGATGTGTGTCACATGCACTGAAATAATGCAAGAAGTGTAAAACTTCACCTTTTATTGTAGTCCATGAGCAGTGCATTATGTCAGGATAATGGAGCGGGCTGCATGAACGGCAAAAGTAATTTCACATACACGCTGTTTCTGGCCTGACTTTGTTGGCCAATAATATTCTTTTGTAAAGCACGCGGTATAGATCAGGTTATTACCTTGAATGTGGCATTGGAAACGAATGGTGAATAATCAAATGTTGATTCTTTCTTTTTTTTTTTAAGGGTTGCTTAATTGTGTTAAAACGAACCTTTCACCAGCTTTTTAAATGTAATCTGAGACCAGCATGATGTAGGGGCAGAGACACTCATTGCAGCGATGTCACTTGATGGGCTATTTCCTGTGATTTTATTAAAATCCTCATTTTCTATGCTGCAAATGTATCCGTTGTCTAAATGTTGAGCCCTGTACAACTCCCACCCACACCCCTGATTGGCAGCTTTCTCTGTACACTGTGCGTAGGCAGTAAGCTGGCAATCACTGGTGGGGGATACACAGCACAGGGTTACATGGCACAAGAAAGCTAGTTTTCCAGGACGTCCCCCTGACAGCACCATGGAGGACGTCCTCCTTACAGGTACAGGAAAAGAACACAAGAGGTTAAAAGGTTCCGTCCCACCCCATCTCCCTCAGTGTTTTTCCTGTCCCTGCATGGAGGGACACGTGAGAGGAAGCACAGCATTGCTCACCGGGCTCAGGGGGATCATGCGGCTGGTCCAATCCTTCCCCCTGTGAAGATGCCCAGGGTGGCTGAAACTCTCCGGTGGGGTGTCCCTCTGCCCCAAAGGCCAGGAGCAGGACGGCGCTCCTGGAGTGATCCGCTCCTCCCAATGGGGGGCTCTCGGCTCCAAGCATGGCCGCCTGTGTGGCAAAGGCCGGTCCCCCGCAGGCAGCTGGTCGGGTGGGCGCCGGCATCAGGAGGCGTGGCGCGTAGGAGGAAGTGGCCGGAGAGATTCCCGGCCTATCGCAGAGAACGCGCGTCACTTCCGGTGACGTCACGCGCCGGTTTTGAATGTTGGCGCGCGCTCCAGCAGCCTGGCGTCTCTCTGGAAGCGTAAGGAGAATGGACACAGAGCAGACGAACAGAGGGATAAGTGCGCTTGGCGCAAAACTCCCTCCCCATGCCATCCACTGCGGCCCAGGGCAATAGTCTGATTACCCTATCCTCTGTTAATAGGATAAGGGAACCCCAGCAGCCCCCTTGACAGTGGCCAAGGACCCGGCCAAGGCCGCATCCAACTCTTGTCAGATGCCCTGTATGCAGGGTAAAGCTGCCAGACAACTATACCAAAACCCTCTGCGGGCCCTGCACGTCAAGGGTAATAGGAGCCGAGATGAGATCCCTGATTCGGGAGGAGGTCCAGGCCTCCAGAGGCAGTCTTACACAGCGGCGATCCCCCGGGCCAAGCCGAAAGCGTCCTAGGTGGGAGGCGGAGGTGTCTGAGCCAAGCTCCGAGGAGAGGTCTGACTTCCGGGACTCGGATCCAGAGGAGGAAGGAGAGATCACGGCGTACAAGCAGGTCCAGGGCAGGAAATACCTGTTCAGACTTGAGGACACGGACGATTTGGTCCAGGTGGTGAGGAACACCATGCAAATGGAGGAGGTTCCTAAACCACAATCCAGACAGGACCTAATGTTTGGAGGTCTCGTGTCTCGAACCCAGATAGTGTTCCCCATAAGCGAATACATCAAGACAATGATTCGCGAGGAGTGGAAGGAGGCGGAAAGACGTCTGGTGCTATCCCGGGACTTTAAAGGTCGACTGCCGTTTGATCCTGAGGAAACATGGTTATGGGAGGAGGTTCCGAAGATCGATGTTCCGGTAGCCAAGGTCACCAAGAAAACCGCCATCCCGTTCGGGGATTCATCAAGTCTCCGGGACCCGATGGACAGTAAGGCGGACGTTCTATTAAAAAGAACTTGGGAGACATCGGGGGCCCTTATCAGGGCTAACATAGAAGCCACCTCGGTGGCCAGATCTGTTTCTTTGGTTGGGGCAGTTGGAGGATCACCTTACCAACAAGACCCCTAGGTCAGAGATCCTAGCTTCCCTTCCCCTCATGAAGTCGGCCACAGCGTTCCTATCAGATACATCGGCCGAATCAGTAAGATTTGCAGCCAGAAATAGCTCCCTCTCCAATGCCGCCCAAAGAGCGGTCTGGCTTAAATCTTGGTCAGGAGATAATGCTTGTAAAGCAAAGCTCTGCTCCCTTCCCTTCTCAGGTCTAAAGCCCCCGTTACACACTGCGATATCGCTAGCAATATCGCTGCAAATTCACCGATTTTGTGACGTTGCAGCGATATTGCTAGCGATATCGCTGCATGTGATACTTACCTCCGACCGGCTCCCCCGCTGGTTATCGCTGATCGCGCGAGAAGCTGCTGGACCATTCCTCGTCGGTCACTTCCTGCGGCGCTTCCTGCTGTGACGACGAGCGACGCGTGGAGCCGGGCGGGAGGACACAGGATCGCCGCGTCTGACAGGTAAGTAGCGATCCCCGTCCCTAGCGATGTCGCTGGTGAGATCTGCCTGTGTGGCAGCTCCCTAGCGACCACCTAGCGATGCACCAGCGATCCTGACTGCGTCATATCGCTAGTCGGGATCGCTGGTGCATCGCTAGGTGTAACGGTACCCTAAGAGTATTCGGACCAGCCCTAGATAATATCTTGGAGCTGGTGTCCGACAAAAATAAAGGTTTCCCAGAAGAAAAGCCTAAGCGGCCCCAGCCCTTTCGGAGAGTGCCCTTCTATAGGAGACAAACCGACTTTAGGACCAAGATTAGGTCAGAGGCTCGTACAGAAGCCCCCACGGCCAAGGTGGGAGAAGCAAGGGCTCCCTTTTTCCGTCAACCTCCAGATCTAGGAGGCAATGACGCCATAGGTATCGGGGGAAGACTTCGCCACTTCGCGACAAATTGGTCCCGAGTTACCCAAAATCAGTGGGTTTCTCAGAACCATTACGGAGGGCTACAGTATAGAGCTCTACTCCCCCCCCCCCCCCCCGACAGATATATTACCCCTACTGTAGTCCAGGTGGACTCTCCAATGTGGGCAGACATACAGGACATGATCAGGTCAGAGGTTATAGTGCCAGTTCCTCTGACAGAAAGGGGAAAGGGACACTGCTCCTCCCTGTTCTCCATTGCAAATCCATCCGGCGAGGCCCGGACTATTATAAATCTAAAGCCTCTAAATACCTGGGTCAGGTACAAAAGATTCCGGATGGAATCTGTTTGGTCCGCAATACAGTTAATAGACAGGGATGCGGTCATGTGCACTCTCGACCTGAAGAGTGCGTACTATCAGGTCCCTATCCACCCCTCATCCCAGAATTTACTAAGATTTGCAGTCAAATTTCCAACCCGGACCTGCCACTTCCAGTTCCAATGCCTTCCATTCGGCCTGGCCTCGGCCCCCCGAATCTTCACAAAGTTGGTAGCGGAGGTATTGGCCTTCCTGAGGAGCCAGGGTATCGTCATCATCCCGTAGTTAGACGACTTCCTCCTGGTGGCAGTATCTGAAGAAGCGCTCATCCGAAACAGGGACCGAGCAACATCTGTAATGGAGTTCCTTGGCTGGAAGATCAACTGGCAAAAATCAGACCTTAGACCAGAGTGCAGGAAGGTCTTCCTTGGGGTGCTCTTGGACTCACAAGACAGGATATCCCTGCTACCCAAGTGCAGGCAGAAGACCATTCAGGACAGAGCCAGGGACCTCCTAAAACATCGCTCCTCCATAAGAGAAGCTATGGAGGTTCTGGGCCTAATGACGGCCTGCATCCCGTGTGTCAGGTGGGCCCAGTCCCACTCGAGACCGTTACAGAAGCAGATCCTCGCAGTATGGAACAGGAGTCAGACTTCGCTCGACGGACCCATAACGCTGTCAGGGCCTGTGAGGGAGTCACTTCGGTGGTAGACACGGGCCAGAAATCTCCAGTTGGGCGTATTATGGACAACCTCTCCATACATGGTTCTCACCACAGACGCCAGTACGTGGGGATAGGGAGCCCACGTAGAAGGGAAGATTTTCCAAGGGAGATGACCTGCAGAAATCGGAAACAGATCCTCCAACTACAGGGAGCTCTACGCGGTCTGGAAAGCTCTGCAGCGGATCCGTCCAATCCTAAGAAACCGACACGTCCAAGTATTGTCCGAAAACATAACAGCAGTGTCATTCCTGAAACATCAGGGAGGACCCAGGCACCAACCGCTCCAGGCCTTAGCAGGAAGAATATTCTCTTGGGCAGAGAGAACAGTGCTCTCGGTAACAGCAGTCCACCTAGAGTCTTCCCAGAACGTGGTGGCAGACTACCTAAGCAGACAACAGGTCTAACCCAACAGAATGGGAGCTGAACAAAGAAATCTTTCATGAACTGTGTCAACGTTGGGGAACCCCCAGTATAGACCTGTTCGCAAATCGAAGAAACTCAAAGGTCTCCAGATTTTATTCCCTGAACCTGGAAGACCTCCCGGAAGGCGTGGACACCCTGAGCCAGACCTGGGAAGAACCCCTCTCGTACGCATTCCCGCCACTGGCACTCATACCGGCAGTGTTAAGGAAGATTCGCGAGGACTGCGCAAAAGTAATAGTGGTGGTTCCATACTGGCCAAAGAGAAGCTGGTTTTCCCTACTGAGAACTATGGCAGTGGGAAACCCGGTCGAGCTACCTCCGTGGAAAGACCTCATCCACCAAGGCCCGATCTGCCACCAGAATCCAGAAAGACTTCACTTCTCGGCTTGGATCCTGAAAGGAACATCTTAAAGGCAAAGGGCTTATCAGATCAGGTCATATCTGCCCTACAGGCCAGCAGGAAGCCGGTTACATCCGCAATATACCGGAAGGTCTGGAAGAAGTTTTGTCTGGACGGTGGCAGGTATGACCTTGTGGGGGGTAACCCTGACCTCCTTAGTATTTCAAATTTCCTACAGTCAGGGTTTAATAAAGGTCTTAAGCCCAGCACTTTAAAGGTTCAGATTTCGGCCTTAAGCTCCTACTTTGATTACCCGTTAGCATCTCATCCATGGGTAGTAAGATTTGTAAAGGCCACGCAGCAGCTTCGCCCCACGATTAGGCAGCTCACCCACCTTGGGACCTTGGCCTGGTACTCAGATTTCTATGTAGGAATCCCTACATTTCCAGTAAGGAGATGCCTATCTCAACTCTCACCCGCAGAACGGCCTTCCTTGTAGCCATTACCACGGCCAAGAGAATTGGAGAAATCCAGGCCCTATCCATTAGAGACCCATATCTACAGATCAGAGAGGACTGTATAATCTTGAGATTAGACCCGGCATTTACCCCAAAAGTAGCCTCCCTTCAAAATATAAACCAGGAGATAGTGTTACCATCATTCTGTGACAATCCCCGTAATGAGAAGGAGCGCTTCGGTTATTAACTATTAAGAAGTCATAAGTAGCTGGCGTATTGACCCAAATCTGTTCATCCTCTTTTGGGGTAAAAATAAGGGGAAAAAAGCCTCTAAGGCAACTATCGCCAGATGGATTACCTCAGTAATCTCAGACGCCTACCAGGCGGAAGGCGCGAACCCGCCGGATAGATTAACGGCCCACTCTACCAGGGCAGTTTCAGCCTCATGGGCCGAACGGGCGGGCGCGTCGGTTAATCAGATCTGTACAGCAGCAACCTGGGCCAGACTTAATACTTTCTGCAAGTACTACAAGCTTGATGTGATGGCTAATCAGCAAACCGCATTTGGGAGAAAGGTTCTCCAGGCGGTAGTCCCACCCTAGGGCAGGTGCTTTGGTACTCTCCATGGTGCTGTCAGGGGGACGTCCTGGAAAATGGGTATTAGACCTACCGGTAATGATGTTTCCGGGAGTCCATCCTGACAGCACGGGTAGTTCCCTCCCTGTTATGTTATGCTATACTATATTATGTTGTGTCATATGCTGTAATATGATTGTATCATTAAAATTTTACGTGCATTATCCACACTGTGGTACTTGTCAGATCACTGAGGGAGATGGGGTGGGACGGAACATTTTAACCTCTCGTGTGCTTTTACTGTCCCTGTAAAGAGGAGGAGGACGTCCTCCATGGTGCTGTCAGGATGGACTCCCGGAAACAACATTACTGGTAGGTCTAATACCCATTTTCTATATGACTCCTTATCTTGGAGTCATGTTGAAAAAAAAAGCATGTTGCTTCCTGGCTTATGACAGTGACATGTATTATCATGACGTCTTTAGAGGCAGCTGGTTTTAGTGCATACAGTATATTGTACATCAAACATACCCCCCCCTTTTTTTTTTTTTTTTTTAAATATCTAATTAGGATTGTTCCTAACTCTAGTAACTCATCTTGCTATGTGCCCACAGGCCTCAAACTAGACAGGGGGCAGAGCAGGACCTGGGCCTGATTGTGTTAATACCTGCCTGTGAGAAGCGGAGCAGATAAAGGTGCACAGGCCATGGGGGATACTCCCACCCAAGTGTACTGAGCACAAGAAATTAAATCAAAGCCAAGGGCCGACACACCTGTTAGTATAAGGCTAATATGCAGGTGCATAAGTATGCTGTGGCCATTAAGGGCATGTGCACACGTTGCGGATCCGGCCCTGCGGATCCGCAGCCGTTTTTGCTGCGTTGTACAGCACCATTATAACCTATGGAAACAAAAACCGCTGTGCACACGGTGCTGATTTTTCCTTGCGGATTTGCTGCGGTTTCAAAACCGCAGCATGTCAATTCTTTGTGCGGATTCCGCAGCGGTTTCACACCTCCATTGTAGAGGTGTGAAATCGCAGATAAACCGCAGGTCTTTTGACCTGCGGATTTTACCAAATCCGCGCTGAAAAATCCGCAGGTGAATCCGCAGCGGGTGCACACACCCTTACGGAGAAATAAACGGTAACCTAGAAAAATCCCATAATGCTTAGACTCACTGCAGTAAGTAGGGTAAATAGTAACACATAAAAAATGTTTAGTGTCCACCACATACATGTGCACCTGCATATTACATTTATACCAACAGACGTTCTGGCCCTTCTTTTGGTTTTGCTTTAGATTCTTGTGCTCACTACATTTGGGTGGGAGTATCCCCCTTGGCCTGTACACCTTTATCTGCTCTGCTTCTCGCAGGCAGGGGTATAACCTTCCTCTTGGCCTGTATACCTTTTATCTACTGTGATTTCCACAGGCAGGTGTTGAACAGTCAGAGGTCCTGCTCTGCCCCCATTTATTTTGGGGGCCTGTTGGCACATAACAAGGTGAGTTACTAGAGTTAAGGTACTGTCACACTTAGCGATGCACCAGCGATATGATGCGGTCAGGATCGCTGGTGCATCGCTATGTGGTCGCTAGTGAGCTGCCACACAGGCAGATCTCACCAGCGACATAGCAGGGGTCGGGGGTCGTTACTTACCTGTCAGACGAGGCGATCCTGACGTCCTCCACCCGCGTCCACGCGTCGCTCGTCGGCACCACAGGAAGCCCAGCAGGAAGCTGATGACGAGAAACTGCCCAGGACGTTCTCGCGCGATCAGCGATAACCAGCGGGGGAGCGGTCGGAGGTAAGTATCAGACATAGCGATATCACTAGCAATATCGCTATAACGTCACAAAAACCAGTGACGTTATAGCGATAATGCTAGCGATATCACTTAGTGTGACAGGCCCTTTAGTGTTCATCTTGTCACAGTGGGATAGCTTTTTTTTTTTTTATTTATTTTTTTTTAATCAAAAATGCTAAGTACCCTAATGTTGTTGTTTTATAATATTTGCTTTATAATAATTATAATATTCATGTGTTACTATTAATTTACCGTCTATTCCTTTTTGAAAGGCAACCAAGACAGTCAAGGAGCTCATGAAATCTATGGCATTCATGAGCTAAGCTCAATCCCTGCCCATCTAGTTTGACAGCTCCTCAGTGTGTCTCTTGCTGCTGGGATCTCCTGCTACTCAGCACAAGCTGCAGCAGTCTCAGGCTAAGTGCACACGTAGCAGAAAATTTCTGCTGAAAAACCTGACTCCCTTCTTAGAAAACAAGCGTTTTTTATGCGTTTTTTTGCACGCGCTTTCAAAACGCATAGAACTAGCCAGAAACGCGGAAAAATCAGTGAAATTAATGAGCATGCTGCATTTTTTACCGCGCTACTTTTTTTTTCGCAGTAAACGCATCAATATGCACAAAAAGTGCAATAGAAAAATGCATAGAAATGAATGGGAAGCTTATTTTTAGTGGTTTTTTGGAAAAACCGCTAAAAATACCGCTAAAAAAGCGCTGTGTGTGAACACAGCCTCAGTCTGGTGGGGGGGCGCAGCCTTAATACATTTGGTCGCATGATAAAGGGGTGTATCCAAAATATATAACAGGGTTGACGTGCTGCTCTATGCCATCTCATTTGTGCTGGATGCATATACCACTGATACTAGGCGCAGAATACCAATGAATGGAATCTGGGATTATACAGTGACTATATTTCACATTGGCACCTTGTCACATGTATGAGCCATTGTGTGGTTTTTTGTTTTTTTTTAAAGCATCAAAATTGCAAAGTGCTACAATGTGCTGTATGAATTTCCTACTAATTGCAGCTTTCCATTTCTTCCAGGCTGACATTGAGCTGTTTGTGAACCGACTTGACTCCGTAGAATCTGTGCTCCCTTATGAATATGCTGCGTAAGTTTATCACTGTCTATAAACTGGCATCAATGATTTTATTATAGTCTCATTTACGAATTGATTTACCGTATATACTCGAGTATAAGCCGACCCGAGTATAAGCCGACCCCCCTAATTTTGCCACAAAAAACTGGGAAAACTTATTGACTCGAGTATAAGCCTAGGGTGGGAAATGCTCCATAGATTATTCCCCCATAAGAAGCTCCATAGATTATTCCCCCATATACTGCCCCCATAAGAAGCTCCATAGATTGTTCCCCCATATGCTGCCCCCATTAGAAGCTCCATATTGTTCCCCCATATGCTGCCCCCATTAGAAGCTCCATATTGTTCCCCCATATGCTGCCCCCATTAGAAGCTCCATATTGTTCCCCCATATGCTGCCCCCATTAGAAGCTCCATATTGTTCCCCCATATACTGCCCCCATTAGAAGCTCCATATTGTTCCCCCATATACTGCCCCCATTAGAAGCTCCATATTGTTCCCCCATATGCTGCCCCCATTAGAAGCTCCATATTGTTCCCCCATATACTGCCCCCATTAGAAGCTCCATATTGTTCCCCCATATGCTGCCCCCATTAGAAGCTCCATATTGTTCCCCCATATACTGCCCCCATTAGAAGCTCCATATTGTACCCCCATATACTGCCCCCATTAGAAGCTCCTTAAGATTATTCCCCCATATGCTGCCGCTGCTGCAGCATGTAAAAATAAAAAAAATGACATACTCACCTCTCCGTCGCTGGGTGTCAGATTCTCACCTGTCCTGCGTCCATGGCTGCTCACCGCTATCTGCCACGTCATCAGTCAGTGACGTCCAGACTGCAGGGGGCGCGGCGCGCACTAATCACGTCACCGCGCCCTCTGCTGTCTCAAGTCACTGACCGATGACAGACAGCAGCAAGCAGCGATGGACACAGGACAGGTGAGTATCGCTATACTTACCCGTCCTGACGCTGTGTCTTGAGCCCCCAGCTTCTCCGCGATCTCTCTTCCTGCCTTCAGCGGTCACGTGGTGCCGCTCATTAATATGCGCATATTCATGAGTTTTAATGAGCGGCACCACGTGACCGCTGAAGGCAGGAAGAGAGAGCACGGGGAGAAGCTGGGGGCTCAAGACACAGCGTCAGGACGGGTAAGTATGACCTGACACCCCCGCCCCCCTCCCCCTCTGACCCCCCGGTGTATATGACTCGAATATAAGCCGAGAGGGGGACTTTGAGCCCAAAAAAACGGGCTGAAAATCTCGGCTTATATTCGAGTATATACGGTAGTTTCTTTTATGTTTTTTACATCTTTCAGTTTGTCTTTTTTTGTATTTTGACATGTTAGTTAATATTGCTGCCCCTGCTCTAAAGTCAGACTTCTACTTGGGCCTTTTAAGGTTTTCTCCCAAATTAAAGTGATTGAGCCACAAAGGAGTGTAGCAGTATTACCTGTCCAGAGGTTGGTGAGAAATTAGTGATCGGTTTGGATCTTAAAGCCGGAAAACTTTTTTTTTTATTTATTTATTTTTTTTTTTTTTGGTGCAGCATGTACAAGAGACAAATGTACCTTGACAAAACCACAGTAAAAAAAAAAAAAAAAAAAAAAAAAAACTCAACAAAACCTAAACAAAACATGCTTTTTTTTTTTTAAGCAAGATCTTACTGCCAAGAGAGCAGGTTTGGCTGCTGGGAAAAACTCATCAAAAATGCAACATGTGGACATAGCCTTAAGGTGCAGGCATCCCCAACATTCATACTGCACATTACAGGTATTAAACCTAGAAAAGTCACACAGACTGGAATACTATACAGATTAAGATACAATATTCAGAAAACATCCGAGCAGTTACAAACATGGGTAACTCATTACGTATATAGCAAAATGTATATTATGAAGGACACTTAACCCCTTCACGACCATGTCATTTTCGTTTTTGGCACAGTTCTTCCCAGAGCCATAACTTTTTATTTTTTTTATTTTTTTCATCAACATAGCCATAAGATGGCTTGTTTTTTGCAGGACAAGTTGTACTTTTGAACGACACCATTGATTTTACTATATAGTGTACTGGAAAATAGGAAAACATTTTGAAGTGTGGTGAAATTGCAAAAAAAAAAGTGCAATTCCACAATAGTTTTTTTTTTTTTTTTTCCCCTCCATGTTGACTAAATACTAAAACTGACCTGGCAGTATGATTCTCCAGATCATTATGAGTTCACAGAGACCAAACAAACAAAGATAGGAACAACATTTGCTCTTCTCCAGTCTTCTGGGACTTCTCCTGTTCTCCAAGAATTTTGAAAGATTATGGAGAGGGGTTCAAAAATTTCTTCTGCTATCTCCTTCAGTACTCTGGGGTGTAATTCATCTGGACCTGGAGACTTGAATTCATTTAGGTTAGCTAAGTGTTTCCTCACTATATTTCTGTTTATAGATATCCTGGATTCTTCTATTCCCTTAATAGGGCAGTAAAGAACAGTTGATGTTCCATTTCCTTTCTGAGAGAAAACAGGTGCAAAATAGGAATTTAAAAGTTCAGCCTTCTCAACATCCTTTCTAACCATTTCATCATTTTCATCCTGTAAAAATCCTATAGCATCTTTGCCTTTTCTTTTACTTTTGGCATATCCCCAAAATCCTTTTATTGCTTTTGACGTCTCTTGCAAGCCTTAATTCATTGTCCGCTTTAGATAATCTGATTTGTGCCCTGCAGGTTCTGCAGACAGCATTATATTCTTCTTTAGATATGCCTCCCTCTTTCCATTTTATAAACATTTCTTTCTTCCTTTTTAGCATGTGCTTAAGTTCTGTGTTCATCCATCATGGTTTCCTTAAGGCTGAGTTCACACGTTGCATTTTTTTCGCGTTTCCGCGACGGTTTTAACCGCGCGGTTTTGCCGCGAAAACATGCATTCCTATGGGATTCCGCAATGCCGTGCTAATGTTGCGGTTTTTACCTCGGCGGAATCGCTTCGCGGTAAAAACCGCAGTATGCTCATTAATTTTGCGGAATCGCGGCGATCCCGCACCCATAGGAATGCATTGTTCCGCTTACTTCTCGCATGTGGCTGTGCACACCATGCGGAAAGTAAGCAGAACATTTGCGGATGGTACCCATGGTCCGGAGGAGAGGAGACTGTCCTCCGGACTTTGGGTACCATATCCCTGTAAAAAATAGAATTTAAAATAAAAAATATTGTTATTCTTACCTTCCGACGTCCCGCGCAGCCTTCCCGCCTCTCTCCACGCTCTCGTTCCCAGTAATCCTTTGCGAAAATGCCCGCGATGGCGTCCGTTCTCGCGGGATCGCGAAGTCTCGCGGTCATTCGCGAGACGTCGCGATCCCGCGAGAACATACGTCATCGCGGGCATTTTCGCAAAGGATTACTTGGAACGGCTGCGCGGGACGTCGGAAGGTAAGAATAACACCATTTTTTATTTTTTTTTACATTTTATCTTTTACTACTGATAGGTGGCCTCAGTAGTAAAAAGTTGGTCACACTTGTCAAACACTATGTTTGACTAGTTTGACCAACCTGTCAATCAGTTCTCCAAGCGATGCTACAGATCGCTTGGAAAACGCTAGCATTTTGCAAGCTAATTGCGCTTGCAAATCGCTAGTTTTTCCGCAGGAAAATTGCGGGAATTTAAAATGCGATTTTCCCGCGGAATGGAATTCCGGAGTTCTCACGGTAATTTCCGCGAGAGTTCCGGTACATGTGAACTTAGCCTTAATGTTTCCTATTCTTCCCTCTTTTCGGAATTGTTAACAACTGCGCTTTGAGAATTTCATTTTTCAAGATTTCCTATCCTTCCTGGACATTTTTGTCCTTAAGGATATCCAGCCATTGGATCCCTCCAATTCTTTTTCTGAATCCCTTAAAATATGCCTTTCCGAAATCTAACCTTGATGTCTGAGTCTTCACAGGTCTTCCTCCTATAGTTATCCAAAATTCTAAAATAGTATGGTCGCTACCTCCTAGGGTTCCAGCCACTGGTTGACAGCTTATTTTTTTTGTGTGATACGCGAATGTTTTTATTGATACCATTTTGGGGTAGATGCAGATCTTTGAGGGCCTGTTACTGCATTTTATTGCAATGTTGAGGCGACCAAAATAACGTAGTTCTGGAGTTTTAATTTTATTTTTTCTCTTTATGCAGTTTACCGATTGGGTTAATTGTTTTTATGCTTTAATCTGGCGTCTCTGAACGTAGCGATAACAAACGTGTGTGTATATATCTATCTTTTTGAATAGCAATCTCAAATTACAATACAAAAAGGGTCTTCAGGTATAATCATGTATATATCCCCTAAAAATTATACTTTATTGATTAAAAGACCATAAATGGTCATACACCAAAAACAAAGTGACAAAAACACAAAACAAACAGTGTTCAAACAAAAACCCATAAAGGGAACAGCTAGGAATCCCTGATATTAAACTGAGCTTACACCTGCCTGGCCGCGGAGGTTGGCACCCTAGGGGGAAACGTTGTGGCGCCCCCGCTCACCGATGGCTATCCCTAGGTGCCCTATTACACCCTGCAGCCACTAGTGAGACCCTCTATCCGATAATTAAAGGGACCCCTAGTTCTAAACAAAGATACTCCTGCTCTAAAGAGGACCCTGTGTCCCTTTATATATTAAAATCAATAGAACACATTTGGCATTGGGTGGTACATATGGGTAATAAATGATTGGAACAAACCCCTTATACTGTTTCAACCACAATACAAAATGCATACATGTGGAGGGGTTCATTGACTGGACAAATAAAGATCATTTTGCAATACATGGCAGGAATCGTCATAGGGCTGGTGTTCATAGGAGAACCGCAGTGACAAGCACATGGGGGTCTTCTGCAGGCCCCCCAGTTATGATACCAACCCATTGGCTCCTCATGATCATGTGACAGGTGCCGATGAGTGGGGTTTGTGACGCACTTCCTGTAAGCGCGAGTTAAATGTTGCTGTCAAAGATTAACAGTGGCATTTAACATGTTAACAGCCGCGGGTGAATAGAGATTCCACCTGTGGCTGTTAGGGGCATGTGACAGCTGATCAAATCAGCTGTCATGTGCCGGAGCCCACGTCCAAAGCCCGAACACGACCTAAGCTGTACCTATAGGTCATGAAGGGGTTATGAAGGTAGCAGGAGGTGGGTCAATTGATAGTAAGAATAAATATAACAAGATGCTAATGATGAACACCCTAAAAGCCACCTCACGATCTGTCCAAGTTTCAGCTGAATACGCACCTGATCAGCTACCGTATACAGCATTATACTAGATGAGGAGTGGTACGTACAGAGGTAATACATCATGTACAGTGCGTACCCATGATGGTGTCAGTGCAAGGTCTGGGGAAGATTCCCCAGAACTTGTTTTGTGTATGCTTTCACACCACTTCAAAAAGCATCCTCAAAATGTGTTTTGGAGATCTTCCTTGGACCTTGCAATTACACTACACATTTTTTTTTTTTGTCTATATCTTCTGTTTTTCATTGCAATTATTCAAATACAATATTGTATCTTCTAATCTGGTGGATATAGTATTCCAGCCTGTGTGACTTCTCTAGGTTTAATATTAGCGGTTTACTTTTCACCTTTATTATTTTTGAAAGGCTTGCCCATGTGGTTCAATGGACAATTTGTTCTTGGCTGGTCTATTATTCTAATGTCCTGTGAATATAATTACTTTAAAACTATTGTGTGGATTAGAGAAAACAGTTGTAAAGCCAGATGGGATAGAAGCTACAGAAGTCCTCTGTCACCATATCCGTATATACGCAAATTCTCTTCATACAGGAAGAGGACTTGAACTCTAGCCCCACTTATTGGACGTAGCAATCCTAAAAGTCAATATCGACTCTTTTAATGAGCCTTGCCATATGACTTAAAATAAATGCCAAACTTTAGTCTGTTTGCAGACACGTTTTTGGGTTGTTTCCCCTCATCAGTAAAGAGCAAGAGGTCTGATTTGGTAGCATGAGACATCATGTCGCTATGTGAAATGCATTCTGTTTGGCACTGCATAGTTAATCGTGTTTGCTGCTGGCTTCCCCCTGAGGTCACAGATGGGGAAATAGAGCCACCGTACACCCGATGATCCGCTTATTTTCTGGGACCCATCACTAAATAGTAGGCATTATGTTCGGAACGTGCGGTTTGATTGGCAACTGGTCTTGTGGGTTTGTCTTATTGTATCTTGTTTTGACTAATTAAAAAAAAATATATATATATATTATACTGTATATAATCCCGTTTTGTCTTCTTGCTGTTTAATAGTAACATGACTTACAATTTTATTTTTAAGGTTTGATTTTTGTCAAGTCGAGAAGGAAAAAAGGCCATCTGAAAACCTGGGCCAGGTGTTGTTTGGTGAAAGAATTGAGCCGTCTCCATACAAGGTTGGTGTAGATTGAATGTAGATTTATGTGAAAATCATGACATGTCTGAATTATGCTGTGTGCTCATGAATTTGTAACTTGAGCATAATGTGCGAATAAACTTTGTACTGCTTAGATCTTCATCTATTGTACCTATGTGCAGTCTTATCCTTCCGTGCTCCTCAGTTTGCATGATGGATCTGCCTGAGCCTGCTGGTTTACACTACCCCTCTGCCCTGTCCGTAGGGCTATCCAGTGGGCACGTTCCTCTAGCAAAGTACAGACATAGTGCTGTAAAGGGAATGCATCGACAGGAAATGACCTATTTACAGCAGGTTTTTATGTTGAACATGTAGGCTGCAGGTTTAATTTTGGTGACCCCTATTGAGGAGAAAGGTGAACTCAGGATGGCCCCTTTTAGCTTTTGAACTTGTCTTTAAATTGGTAAAATGGCAAATTGTTTGTGAAAACACAACTTTTTTAATTTCTGTATTAATAGTTTTTTCCATACTCAAAAACAAAGAGCTTTTTAGTTTACTACTTGTTGCCAAGGTCACTGGCCACCTCTGCAGTCTATCAATGGCTGGTGTACTAGGCTCTTTGCTACATAACTTGAATGAGCTGCTCTGAAGCTGGCCAGATTCCGGACTCCTTCAGTTCCCCCTTTACTCTGACGCTGCCTCTGCTTACACCTTGGGAGAGCGCAGTTCAACCACTGGCGCGACTCTGGATGGATGTGCGTCTGGACACAGAACACTGGACGAACCGTTTAATACAAATGTGAAATATTATTTTGTTTCCTTATGTAGTTTAAATTTAAGGAAGAAAAGAAATGTGAGGATGTTTGTTCCAAAACCTATGTAACTACAGACGCTCAGAGTAAGCAGAAGTTGGAATTCTTAAAGAAGAGCATGCTGCTGAACTATCAGCACCACTGGTGAGTGCCTTCTACCTGGTTTTCTGATCGCTTCTCTTTAGGGGGTTTCTGAAATGTCCGAAAAGAGAACCTGTCATGTTGGATAATTAACATGCATATAGGGGTTAATCTGCCGGTTAATGGTGTTAAAAAGGTGCCCAGGTGCCACAATGAAAGCACTGCATGACTGAAAGCCAGCGGCGACTCAGAAATAATTTTCTCCTGCTAGCTGTGTTTTCAGTATGGCATCTGTGCATCTGCAGGATAATAGCGATATCTGAAATGGCAAGAGGTCTCTCTTCTTTGAGTCCAATACCATTATACGTTATTTTTACTGCTTGCTGATTTCCTTGAACATCCTTTTCTAATAAAGATCATTTGAATACCTGAAAATGACCGTATAATGTAAAACTCACTGCGTAGACCAAGACCACTAGCCTTGGCAGAATCAGCGGTTTGATGTGAGGCAATCCCTTCTTGACATGTCACATAATTTTATGTCACGTGGTTGCTTGTGTATGCATTGGGCTCAGAGGTTGAGCACACTCCATACAGATGCTGCCTGTAACCGCTGGGGTTCACACCAGCTATGGGCAGGGCTCAGTAGTGGATCATTGACAAAATACTGCAATAAAGTTATATTGCAGTATTGTACCCACCAGTCGAATGATCACAGATTCAAACTCCCGATCTGGGTTGTAATCATTCCCACAATCAGAACCATGAGCATGGTTGCCGCAGATTACAACCGTGACTGTTCAGTGTGGCATGGAGGAGAACAAACTTATCTTCTTCCTTCCCAAGCTTCTGATTTAAACAAGCATACGTAAAAATAATAATAATTTATTTTTAATGTTCCAGCATGATTTTAGGTAAAGGAGTTGTCCAAGTTTGGGGCTCAAGTCTGCTGTCACATACTGTGCGTTATGAGGATTAGCAAGTCTGTAGTCGTAGAGTTACTGCAGACTTGGTGATCCCCCACAACACGCAGTATGTGCACTGTCTGGATTCTCTGTTGCCAGCGCCGGGAGCGGATGGGCGTGTGTGTGACTACAAGTATGCGTCATGGGCTGCCTCACTTGATGCAAACGTATTGAGCGAGGTCAGACACATCAAATTGAAATCTGGCGGGATTTATGTATATCACATACGTGCTGTCATATGACCACCCGCTCCTGGCAATGGAGAATTTTGACTACATAGTGTGAGGATTCACAAGATTCTTTTGAAAATAAGACCTTCTTTACACCACATGGTGAATACGTCAAAAAATTTGCTTCCCAAAAAATGAATTAAAGGGGATCCTATAAGCCATTGACCAAAGATTTGAATTATTCATTGCTTTTCTATATTTATCTATTCAGGATTGTTGACAACATGCCAGTGACGTGGTGTTATGAGGTAGAGGATAAAAAGAAATTTTGCAATCCCGGATTTCCTATTGGTTGCTACATAACAGAGGATGGCCATCCTAAGGATGCTTGTGTGATAAATGTAAGCATTTCTGTCACAGCAGTTCTGCACTTTACAAAACAAATTTCTTTCGGGCCGACAATTCTAACTGATTGTAACTGAGCCTACAACTGGTTTGGAGAACTATTGTTACCAAAGCTCCCAAATGTCACCCCAAAATTACTTAAGCAAATAAAGAAAAACTGATTCAGAGAGAGCTGCTGAATGCTGTAAATCACTTTCTGGGCCGACGAAAGCAGACTCTTCATGGTTCCCTACAATATGAAGTGCATAATCGTTACCTGACATCTACAAACACAACTCATCCTGACAAAGCTATAGAGGCAGTATACTCATTAATGCAGGTAGAGATCCCTATAGCACTTAGGTTGTTTCAATTCAGTATTGTGCCAGTCATTGCGTATCCATGCTAGATTAGTGGGAACCTGTCATTTCCCCAAACACTATTAACCTGAAAATATGGGGTTAATATGCAGGTTGAAGCTGCACGGAGCCTGCACTGAAAGCCCAGCTACTATTAGCAAATTAACTTTATTCTTTCCAGTAGCCTCCAGTCATAGAGGTGTCGATGCAGCTTCAGCCACCGCTCAGTACTCAGAGCGACGACTCTAACCATGCCCCGGCATATTTGCTGACAGCCGGCTTGGCAGAGTATCCGGGCAAAGATGGCTGTCAGTCTATGTGCCAGGGCGTGCTTGCAGCCTTTGCTCATTGGTGACTGAAGCCATGGTAGCACGCGACCATGACTGAAGGCCGGAGGCTGTTGCCAGAAATGAGGTTTATTTCCAACTGGGAGCCTGGCTTTCAGTGCGGTGGGCTGGCAACTTTAGAACACTAAGATGCAGGTTAACCCCTATATCTGCTGGTCACTAACTGGGGCAAAAAACATCCTTCTTTTGGTAACTTTATTAGCACATAAAAATCATGTTTCAAGGCCTTTACCAAGCCATTAAAAGAGATTTTTTTTTTTTCCTATGGCTTGATAAAGGCCCTGCATAGCTGAAACGTTGTGATTTTTCTCAGTTACCAAAAGGAAGATGTCTTGTGCCCTAGTTCCTGGATTTCTCTGTACTGCTACAACCTTGAGGAGGGAGGGTTGCACCAAACGTGCATGGGACTCATCTAGTGCAAATTTGCATATCAGTAGCTTTTAGCGCCAGGACAGATTCCCTTTAAAGGGGTATTTTTAAACTTCACTTAGGGATATTTTAGCATTGTTATAAATACTGCTGCCTGGGACTGCTGTGGGGAAGTTGCCATTAGGAAAAAAAAAATGTTCATAATGCTCATTTGCCGTTTCAATATTTTTTTCTCAGTCAGAATTTCATGAGCGGGATACATTCTATGTATTCAACCATGTGGACATTACTATCTATTACCATGTTGTAGAGAATGAAGGGCAAGGGTCAAGATTAGTAGCTGCCAAACTAGAACCCAAAAGGTAAGCGAAGTGCTGTTCTTGTTGATTTTCTCCTACATGCCAACTTGAAGCCTCTGATTAGTGCAGATTTTTCAGTGCCCTGTAAGGCCGGTTTCACATTTGCGCTTTATGGCACAGCGACGGCCTGCGCACGGCCGCCGCTAAGCCCCTCTCCCTGCCCGCCCCTTCCGGTCATCGCCGCCTACTAGCGCACATGGACGCTTGCGATCTGCGCACCCTATCTTTAGCATAGGGTGCGCAGATCGTGCGCTGGCCGTGCGCTAGCAGGATTTTGCCGTGCGCTGCGCACTTTTGAAGGTGCGCCCGTGTGCGCCGAATGCAGCATGTTGCATTTCGGCCCGCACGGCGCACCTTCAAAAGTGCGCAGCGCACGGCAAAATCCTGCTAGCGCACGGCCAGCGCACGATCTGCGCACCCTATGCTAAAGATAGGGTGCGCAGATCGCAAGCGTCCATGTGCGCTAGTAGGCGGCGATGACCGGAAGGGGCGGGCAGGGAGCCGGCAGGGGGGCGGGGCTTAGCGGCGGCCGTGCGCAGGCCGTCGCTGCGCCATAAAGCGCAAATTTGAAACCGGCCTAATTTAAAAAATTAAATGAAGGCAAAAAAATACTCACAATATTCATTCTTTTGGACTATACAAAAACGACTGCAGTATTGCTTAATTAATAACACCAGCTTAAAAGAAAAATTGCAGATGTATATACTGTCTTAGAGTATATTTTATATCCATTATTTTGTTCTACGACACTTACGGTATTTTATTTTTGCATATATTTTTATTATTTTTGCTTATTAAACTTCCTTGCTCTTTTGACAGCTTTAAGCATACACATGCTGACAAACCTGATTGTTCTGGGCCTCCAATGGAAATAAAGAATGCATATTCTGGAGAAATTAAAATTCGTTACACGTATTCTGTTTCATTTCAGGTCAGTACAATAAATCTAAAAAAAAAAAACAACCATTTGTTTCATGTATATACCACTTTATATTACAGCACGGAATTATTGTCTAGGTCCAGAAAGATGCAGCATTGTAAATGTGGTGGTTACATCTCCCATCCTTGTCCTCCCCGCATAGTGACCTCTGCACAGGCCTCAGAGCGTGCTCACATATAGGGTCTACAGCCATTTTAATTTTAGATGTACGCTGATACGTATGATTTTTTTTTTTTTTTAGAAGAGAACAGATATTTCAGTAAACTCAATCTAATTAGTGATTTAAAAAAATGTAGTCGTCCAACTCTTCGAAGGCCCTTACAGATTACCTAAATCGTTTGTCTGATGTGCGATGTGCCTAATGCAGTAGTAGAATGCTCATTCCTAAGAATTGGACATCAGTGCAATTAGTGGAAGCTCTAAATGTGGACCCCACCAATCTTTGGGGTATTTCTTGAGTTTTCATGGACATAACGCGCCACCATGTGTATGCAGCTACATTATAAAGTTAATTTTGATCACTTTTTTTTTTCCCCTGCTAATACTTTTTATGTTTACTGCTGTTAAGGAACAACCTGGCCTCAGATGGGCTTCCAGGTGGGATTACATCTTGGAATCCATGCCACATACACACATTCAGTGGTTTAGGTAAGTAAATATGTGCACGCTAGTTCTAATTTTAGTTGGAGAGACATCGTCCTATGTATAACTGTCTGGATCTTATTTTATATTATTGAAAATGTCTTTGTTAGAATGCTTAGCTTGCATGGAATAAATGAAGTGAGATGCCTGAAATTTCCTTCTGGTCGGTTTGCTTTATCACGAGCAGGTACATCTGCTTTTCCATCAGACCATTGCGCTCATCTATACATATCAAACCAATGATATGTAATCTCCATGACCGACCTGAACACCTACTGTATCCTGAACTCGCAGCTTCTCGTTACAATGAAACCTGATATGTCAATCGATGGAGCCCCAAGTGATTGATGTTACTATTCTCCTTGCTTGTTCTTCCAACTGAGGAGCAAGCCGTACATGTTGTTCCACCAGACTTTGACTCTGTGGCTGCTCAGAGTGATGTCTTTCACAGGAATGATGTGCTGTGTGCTCTTTCGGCGTCTGTCTGTGGATCTCCTACTTAACTGGCTTGATTTTTATATAGATTGCAAAGGTCAGATAAAACAGAAGATGCACCTGCTCCATTGATGAAAAAACAAGCGACTCGGCCCGTGGCACCAGTATAGGGTATTTACTTACTCCCCTTGCCAGAAGCTTTGTGCACAGCCATCAGCTGCAGCGCCTCTACATGATCACAGCTTGTTACATAGAAGACAGCGGGGACTTCTTTATTAGTTTATCTTGACATTGAAACTTGTGGAACATCTTAATTTTCCATAATCTATTGATTAACCACTTCATGACCAATGGCGCCACATAGGCGTCATGAAAACTGATGCCAATCTGACCAGTGACGCCTATGTGGCGTCATGACTTTAAAGCCCCCCTGCGGGTCGGGTGACCTAGGTCACTGAAAGGTCACCCGACCCGCAGATACAGGGGGCTGTGTACTTCACCACGGGGGGGGGGGGTGGCTTCACCCCCACATGGCTACGATCGCTCTGACTGGCTGTTAAAAGTGAAACGGCCAATCAGAGTAATAGTAATATTTCATCAATGAAAATTGATGAAATATTGCAGTCCAGTCATGTCCGACGCTACTGTAGCACCGGACGTGGCTGTTGACACTGATCCGGACCCCCCCCCCCCCCCGGTTAACGGGGGCGATGTGCCGCCGCTGTCATCATCTGCCCCTCCTGCCTTCCCTCTGATGGCCCCCCCTCCTACCCCCGGAACTCAGTGCCGCTATGGCTCCCGGTGTCCCGAACCATGGGCGCCGCCATTTTGGAAAATGGGCGCATGCGCACTGCACCCGCCGGCTGCAATTTCCATTCATTCATGTTGATAACTGTGATAAACTCTCACAGTGATCAAAATAGAATGAAAAGTAAATAAACCCCCCTTTATCACCCCCATAGGCATGAACAAACAATAAAATAAAGAAATTATTTTTATATTTTTTTTTTTCCATTAGGGTTAGGGTTGGAGTTAGGGTTAGGGTTGGAGTTAGGGTTAGGGTTGGAGTTAGGGTTAGGGTTGGAGTTAGGGTTAGGGTTGGAGTTAGGGTTAGGGTTGGAGTTAGGGTTAGGGTTGGAGTTAGGGTTAGGGTTGGAGTTAGGGTTAGGGTTGGAGTTAGGGTTAGGGTTGGAGTTAGGGTTAGGGTTGGAGTTAGGGTTAGGGTTGGAGTTAGGGTTAGGGTTGGAGTTAGGGTTAGGGTTGGAGTTGGGGTTAGGGTTGGAGTTGGGGTTAGGGTTGGAGTTGGGGTTAGGGTTGGAGTTGGGGTTAGGGTTGGAGTTGGGGTTAGGGTTGGAGTTGGGGTTAGGGTTGGAGTTGGGGTTGGGGTTGGAGTTGGGGTTGGGGTTGGAGTTGGGGTTGGGGTTGGAGTTGGGGTTGGGGTTGGAGTTGGGGTTGGGGTTGGAGTTGGGGTTGGGGTTAGGGGTGTGTTGGGGTTAGAGTTGAAGTTAGAATTGAGGGGTTTCCACTGTTTAGGCACATCAGGGGGTCTCCAAACGCGACATGGTGCAACCATTGATTCCAGCCAATTTTGCGTTCAAAAAGTCAAACGGTGCTCCCTCCCTTCCAAGCCCCGACGTGTGCCCAAACAGTGGTTTACCCCCACATATGGGGTATCAGCGCACTCAGGAAAAATTGCACAACAACTTTGGGGGTCTAATTTCTCCTGTTACCCTTGGGAAAATAATAAATTGGGGGCTAAAAAATTATTTTTGTGGAAAAATAATTTTTTTTATTTTCACGTCTGTGTTATAAACTTCTGTGAAGCACTTGGGGGTTCTAAGTGCTCACCACGCATCTAGATAAGTTTTATGGGGGGTCTAGTTTCCAAAGTGGGGTCACTTGTAGGGGGTTTCTATTGTTTAGGCACATCAGGGGCTCTGCAAACGTAATGAAGACCGCAGACCATTCCATCAAAGTCTGCATTTCAAAATGTCACTACTTCCATTCCGAACCCTTACGTGTGCCCAAACAATGGTTCCCCCCCATATATGGGGTACCAGAGTACTCAGGACAAACTGGACAACAACTTTTGGGGTCCAATTTGTCCTGCTACCCTTGTGAAAATAAAAAATTGCTGGCTAAAAATCTTTTTTTTTTTTTTTTTGAGGAAAAAAAATATTTTTTTATTTTCACGGCTCTGCGTTCTAAACTTCTGTGAAGCGCTTGGGGGTTCAAGGTGCTCACCACACATCTAGATAAGTTCCATAAGGGGTCTAGTTTCCAAAATGGGGTCACTTGTGGGGGAGTTCCACAGTTGAGGTACATCAGGGGCTCTGCAAATGTAACATGATGCCCGCAGACCATTCCATCAAAGTCAGCATTTCATAATGTCACCACTTCCCTTCTGAGCCCCCGACGTGTACCCAAACAGTGGTCCCCACCCACATATGGGGTACCCGCGTACTCAGGACAAACTGGACAACAACTTTTGGGGTCCAATTTATCCTGGTACCCTTGTGAAAATAAAAAATTGGGCACTAAAAATAATTTTTTGAGGACAAAAAATATATTTTATTTTCACGGCTCTGCGTTATAAACTTTTGTGAAGCACTTGGGGGTTCAAAGTGCTCACTACACATCTAGATAAGTTCCATAAGGGGTCTAGTTTCCAAAATGGGGTCATTTGTGGGGGACCTCCAATGTTTAGGCACACAGGGGCTCTCCAAACACGACATGGTGTCCGCTAACGATTAGAAGTAATTTGCATTTCAAAAAGTCAAATGGCGCTCCTTCCCTTCTGAGCCCTGCCGTGCGCCCAAACAGTGGTTCTCCCCCCCCCCCCCCACATATGGGGTACCAGCGTACTCAGGACAAACTGGACAACAACTTTTGTGGTCCAATTTCTCCTGTTAGCCATGTTAAAATAAAAAATAGCGTGCTAAAAAATCATTTTTGAGAAAAAAAAATATTTTTTATTTTCACTGCTCTGTGTTATAAACTTTTGTGAAGCACTTGGGGGTTCAAAGTGCTCACTACACATCTATATAAGATCCATAAGGGGTCTAGTTTCCAAAATGGGGTCACTTGTAGGGGAGCTCCAATGTTTAGGCACACAGGGGATCTCCAAACGCGACATGGTGTCCGATAACGATTGGAGCGAATTTTCCATTCAAAATGTCAAATGGTGCTCGTTTCCTTCC
The DNA here is from genome assembly GCF_039654945.1 of Dendrobates tinctorius. NCBI lineage: Eukaryota > Metazoa > Chordata > Amphibia > Anura > Dendrobatidae > Dendrobates > Dendrobates tinctorius. The sequence goes on from NW_027361694.1 coordinate 10,014,251, forward strand.
GGGCCCTGCCGTGCGCCCAAACAGTGGTTTATGACCACATATGAGGTATCGGTGTACTCAGGAGAAATTGCTCAACAAATTTTTATCCTGTTGCCCATGTGAAAATAAAAAAAAATGAGGCTAAAATAAAATTTTTGTGAAAAAAAAAAAAAAAAAAAAAGTACTTTTTTTTTACAGATCAATTTTCATTATGCATCTAGATAAGTTCCTTGGGGGGTCTAGTTTCCAAAATGGGGTCACTTGTGGGGGAGCTCCAATGTTTAGGCACACAGGGGCTCTCCAAACGTGACATGGCAACTGCTAAATATTCCAGCATATTTTCTATTCAAAAAGTCAAATGGCGCTCCTTCCCTTCTGAGACCTGCCATGCGCCCAAACAGTGGTTTATGACCACATATGAGGTATCGGTGTACTCAGGAGATATTGCCCAACAAATTTTAGGATCCATTTTATCCTGTTGCCCATGTGAAAATGAAAAAATTGATGCTAAAAGAAAATTTTTGTTGGAAAGATTAAAATGTCCATTTTTTCTTTCCACGTTGCTTTAGTTCCTGTGAAACACCTGAAGGGTTAATAATCTTCTGGAATGTAGTTTTGAGTAGCTTGAGGGGTGCAGTTTTTAGAATGGTGTCACTTTTGGTTATTTTCTACCATATAGACCCCTCAGAGTGACTTCAAATGTGAGGTGGTCCCTAAAAAAAATGATTTTGTAGATTTTGTTGTAAAAATGAGAAATCCCTGGTCAACTTTTAACCCTTATAACTTCCTAACCAAAAAATATTTTGTTTCCAAAATTGTGATGATGTAAAGTAGACATGTGGGAAATGTTATTTAGTAACTATTTTGTGTCAGATAACTCTCTGGTTTAACAGAATAAAAAGTCAAAATTTGAAAATTGCGAAATTTTCACCAAATTTCTGATTTCTCGTTCGCCTTATTGGGGGACACAGAGACCATGGGTGTATGCTGCTGCCACTAGGAGGCTGACACTATGCACAAAAAAGTTAGCTCCTCCTCCGCCGTATACACCCCACCGACCGGCAGGAAATTCCTCAGTTTAGCTTAGTGTCAGTAGGAGGTGGACACGGGTCTTTTATTAGACCCATATCTACCTCAGTGTGCGTCGTTTCTTTGCAGGTTCCGGAGGGATACGGAGTGAACAGTCACATCCGTACTCCCACAAAGAGACTATGAGTACGGCGTGTACTGCCACCCTGTATCCTCATAGGTCTCCGGAGCAGGACCAGGAGCCTCGCACAAGTAGGTGCCAGCCGCACGGACGGTCCTTGCCCCCCGCCTCCCACCCTCTCGCCTACCAGAGCCTGAAGGTTGGATGAGGCGCGGATTTCATAGAGACAGACAGCGTGGGATTTTCAGGTACCTTTATTGTAAGGCCCCCTGCCTGGGTGAGTATGTCAGTCTTCCCCCGGCGTTTTCTCTTGGAGCGGTCGCCAGGGGGACCACGTTAGGGTCCCTGCACGCCCCGCATCCCCCCACGGTCACCGCATCCATGCAGGCCCCGGGTCTTCACGGGCCTCGTTCTGTGCTTCCCCCTTTTTTCCATCTCGGCAGGGGTAGCGCTGGAGTCGAGCAGTTCTGGGCAGGGACGCGGCCCGGTGTTGCGACGCGTCTTCCGTGCCGACCCACTGCTGACAGGCGGCCGCCGCAACTAATTTAGGCCCCGGCTTGTGTTCGGGCCTACCGCAGCGTCGCGGCCACGCCCCCCGCCCCTTTCTACTAAGCGGGCTTCACTCCCGCTCTCCACAGGCCCTCCCCCCGCCTTTCCCTCTCCTGCCCAGCATATTATGGCTAGAGGGCAGCAATTATTAACCCTGCGAGGACCGCCCTTCCCCGGGACCCGCGCTTTTCTACAGGCAGGCGCCATCTTCACAGCCTGCCAGCCGGACGCAGCTGGAGAGGCTCCCCAGCCCCTGAGCAGTTTCTGCAAGCAGCTTTTTGCCTCTTTGGGACGGCAAGCTGGACTTCTCCCTGATCTGCATCCCCGGACAGGTCGAGCAGCATCGCTTTTGGGGACACCGGACCGTGAGTAGTTCTGCACGGCAGACTGACCCTTCTCCGCCCTACCTTCCGGCACTACCTCAGGTTTTTCACAATGTCTATCCCTAAGGCTGATCGTACCCGCTCTTCGGCCCTCCCCTGCACAGCCCGACGCCGCTCAGGAGCCATCCATAGCCCCAGGGGTGAGTGAGCCCCCCTTGCCGGGTTGGGCCTCCTCCCTATCACAGTCGGTGGCAGACCTCACCAAGGTGTCTCGGTCCCTAGTAGCCGTTCTGGATAAGTTGCCCTTGGGAGTTTCTGCGGGACCTAGCACGTCCCAGGACGTCCCATCTGAGCCAGCCAGTGTCAGTCGCAAGAGACCCAGGCAGGATCTCCAGGCGGAGTCCTCTCCTCGCCCTACCTCACCCCATACTCCCCAGCAGTCTCCCTCTCGGGCCTCCTCTCCCGAGTCAAGTGAAGCGCTTTCGGAATCTGAAGGGGTCTTAGAGCTGGATTCGGATCAGGATGCGAACATGAAGGTTACGGTGCAGAACCTCATTGCCGCGTTTCACCATACCTTCGACATCACTGACGCTCCTGCGAAATCCTCAGATCAGGAGGTTTCGTTCAGACGGGCGGAAACACCTTCCAGGGTGTTTCCCTTTCATTCCGAGTTTGGGAAGATTTTTACCATGGAAAGGGAAGATCCGACTAGACGCTTTCAAAGAGGAAAGCGTCTCGGCGTGCTGTATCCGTTTGCTAAAGAGCTCACGGACAACTGGGCCGCTTCTCCTTCAGTGGAGCCTCCCGTATCCAGACTCTCTAATAATACTGTTCTTCCGCTGTCGGGTGTAGCGTCTCTAAAAGATTCTAATGACAGAATCATAGAATCCCTAGCAAAGTCTGCCTTCGAAGCGGCATCTGCGGCGGTATGTCCAGTCTTTGCTTCATCTTGGGCAGCAAAGGCTATATCCGCTTGGGCAGAGGACCTTCGGCAGGGCATTCTGGATAAGGCACAACCGGAGCATTTGGCCGATCTCGCCAATCAGATTTCCCATGCGGGGGATTATCTGCTTTCTGCTTCCTTGGATGCCGCATCTTGCGCGGTTCAGGCGTCAAGCAACATCGTGGCAATCCGACGTACAATTTGGCTCAAGGCCTGGCAGGCGGACTTGTCCTCTAAAAAGTCTGACTAATCTGCCTTTTCAAGGAGTGCGTCTCTTTGGGTCCCAATTGGACCAGATTATTAAGGACGCTACCGGAGGTACGAGTTCTCTTCTCCCCCAATCCAAGTCTCGCAGACCTCCTCCAAGGCGTCAGTTCCGTCCCTTTCGGTCTTTCCGCCGTTTCAATGCGGCGGAAAACCCTTCCAACCAGCAAAGGCCACAAGCACGTCAGGAAAGAAAGAAGGTCTCCTTCAGGCTCAGTCCGTACTGGCGGTCCCACTCTTCCCAGGGAAGACCACCCAGATCTAGATCTCGACGGTCTACGTCCGCATGACTATCATCGGTCTTCCGTGGGTCCCTTCCAATTGGGAGGTCGACTTCTTTTCTTCAGCGACGTCTGGTTCGCCTCAGTAGAGGACGCTTGGGTCAGAGAGGTTGTATCGACAGGATACAAAATAGAGTTCGTTTCTCTTCCACGGGATCGCTTCTTCCAATCCCGTCCGCCACGGGATCCTGCCTTGATCCCGGGGTTCGGTTCGGCCATCGCCTCTCTCCTCAGCTCCGGGGTGATTGTGCCCGTTCCCGAATCGGAACGATTCACAGGGTTTTATTTAAACCTGTTTGTGGTGCCGAAAAAGGACGGGGCGGTTCGACCCATCTTGGATCTCAAGTTACTCAACAAGAGCGTTCGCCTCCGCCACTTCCGGATGGAGTCGGTTCGCTCGGTGATTGCCTCCATGGAGGAGCAGGAATTCATGTGTTCCATAGACATCCAAGATGCCTATCTACACGTGCCCATATTTCCCGGACATCCGAAGTTCCTGTGGTTTGCGATTCACCACGAACATTATCAGTTCGTCGCGCTCCCGTTCGGGCTCGCCACCGCTCCCAGGGTCTTCACGAAGATTATGGCGGCGTTGATGGCCTTGTTGAGGATCAGAGGTCTTGTTCTTTTTCCGTATCTCGACGATATTCTGATCAAGGCTCCCTCCTTTCATCAGGCCCGCCTAAGTGTGGCAATCGTTCTAGACACCCTGTCCAGTTTTGGGTGGATCGTCAACCGGAAAAGTCCTGTCTGATCCCTACTCAACGCCTTGTGTTTCTGGGCCTTCTTTTCGACACTCGTCGGTCAAGGGTATTTCTCCCAAAAGACAAGATTCTTTCCCTGCAGCAGGGCGTCCGATCACTACAGATCGCACGGTTTTCATCTCTCAGGACAGCCATGAGGACTCTGGGGAAGATGGTGGCAGCAATAGAGGCAGTTCCCTTTGCCCAGTTTTCACGCCAGGCCCCTCCAGCAGGCCATTTTGTCCAGGTGGAACAGGTCGGCTCTGTCTCTGGATCGTCCTGTTCGTCTTTCATGCCGGATCAAGCGGTCTCTCAACTGGTGGTTGACGTCTCCCCTCATTCTCTCGGGGCGGTCCTTTCTTCCCAGATTGTCACAACGGACGCCAGCCTCATCGGCTGGGGTGCAGTGTTCCGCAATCACACTGTTCAGGGTCGATGGTCGACTCAGGAATCAGCTCTGCAGATCAATGTCCTAGAGATACAAGCGATCCTTCTGGCTCTCGTCCACTGGGAACGGCGCCTCAAGGGCCTGCCTGTCAGGATTCAAACAGACAATGCCACAGCGGTGGCGTATATCAACCGACAAGGGGGGACACGAAGTGTCTCAGCCCTGGCGGAAGTGTCCAGAATTCTTCAATGGGCAGAGACCTTTGTTCCAACAATTTCCGCGGTTCACATTCCCGGCGTGGACAACTGGGCCGTCGATTTTCTAAGCCGCGAGGCAGGGGAATGGTCCCTACATCCGGAGGTGTTTCATCTGCTCTGCCGTCGGTGGGGAACCCCGGACGTAGACCTCATGGCGTCTCTCCTCAAAAGGAAGGTACCACAATTCGTGTCCAGGTCTCGGGACCCCCTGGCAGGGGGCGCCGACGCTCTGGCCGTTCCTTGGTCACAGTTCGAGCTCCCCTACCTGTTCCCTCCCTTGCCTCTTCTTCCCAAGCTGTTAAGAAAATCAAGGCAGAAGGGATTCCAGTCGTCCTCATCGCCCCGAATTGGCCCAGAAGGTCTTGCTTCGCGGAAATTGTCAACCTTCTCGCGGACGCCCCCTGGAAGCTTCCCGACAGGGCAGATCTGCTGTCGCAAGGCCCGATTTGCCACCCCAATTCTCGGTCGCTCAATTTAACGGCGTGGCTGTTGAGACCGAGGTTTTGAAACGGGCAGGATTCTCTGATCGAGTGATTCATACCATGATCCGCGCCAGAAAGCCTTCCTCTTCCAAGATCTATTACCGTACTTGGAAAGCCTATTTCTCCTGGTGTGAGGCCAATGACATTGCGGCCATGGTTTTTTCGCTTCCTTCTGTTCTGGCGTTTCTTCAGACAGGGCTGGATGCGGGGCTTGCTCTCAGTTCCTTAAGGGTCAAGTTTCGGCACTGTCCATTTTATTTCAGAAGACGCTGGCCTCCCGGCCCCAGGTCAAAACCTTTCTTCAGGGTGTGGCTTACACGGTTCCTCCGTACCGAGCGCCCGTGGATCCTTGGGATCTTAATTTCGTTCTTGGGGTTCTGCAAGGTCCTCCTTTTGAACCTCTCAGGGATGTTTCCCTTGCCCTCCTTTCTTGGAAGGTGGCCTTTCTGGTGGCCATTACTTCCATCCGACGTGTGTCGGAATTAGCGGCCCTTTCTTGCCGCTCTCCCTTCTTGGTACTTCATCAGGACAAGGTAGTTCTGCGGCCTCCGCCCTCTTTCCTTCCGAAGGTAGTATCTTCGTTTCACCTCAATGAGGACATTGTTCTGCCATCCTTCTGCCCGAGCCCAGCTCATCCTCGGGAGTGATCCTTGAACAAGCTGGACCTGGTCAGGGCATTGAGAGTCTATCTAGCCAGGACATCTTCCTTGCGGAAGTCAGACTCTCTGTTTATCATTCCAGACGGTGCAAGGAAAGGTCACCGAGCCTCAAAGGCCACTATTGCTCGCTGGATCAGATTGGCAATTTTGGAGGCATACCGGGTCAAGCATCGTGCAGCTCCTTCAGGGATCAGAGCGCACTCTACCCGGGCGGTGGGTGCCTCCTGGGCGGTGCGCCACAGAGCTTCCGTGCTGCAGCTTTGCAAAGCTGCAACGTGGTCTTCGGTTCACACTTTTGTGAAATTCTACAGGGTCCACACCTATGCTTCGGCGGACGCCAGCCTAGGTAGAAGGATTCTGCAGGCCGCGGTGGTGAGTCCACTGGCCTGATGGAAGTTTGTTTCCCACCCCAGGGACTGCTTTGGGACGTCCCATGGTCTCTGTGTCCCCCAATAAGGCGAACGAGAAAACAGGATTTTTTAGGTTGCTTACCGTAAAATCTGTTTCTCGGAGCCTTCATTGGGGGACACAGCACCCTCCCATGTTCTACAACTCCTGTTATGTTTGTCGATTGGTTACAGTTGAGTTGTTCGTTCTGTTTTCAGTCTATTCCGTTACTTCTCCTACTGCTTTCTCACTAACTGAGGAATTTCCTGCCGGTCGGTGGGGTGTATACGGCGGAGGAGGAGCTAACTTTTTTGTGCATAGTGGCAGCAGCATACACCCATGGTCTCTGTGTCCCCCAATGAAGGCTCCGAGAAACAGATTTTACGGTAAGCAACCTAAAAAATCCTGTTTTTTTTTACAAATAAACGCAAAAATTATCGACCTAAATTTACCACTAACATGAAGCCCAATATGTCACGAAAAAACAGTCTCAGAATCTCTAGGATCCGTTGAAGCGTTCCAGAGTTATTGCCTCATAAAGGGACACTGGTCGGAATTGCAAAAAATGGCCTGGTCATCAAGGTCAAAATAGGCTTGGTCATGAAGGGGTTAAAAAGTAGTGGGGAGCCACTTTTTTTTTTTTTTTTTCTTTCTTTCTGCCAGGTGCCATTTGGGATATTTGTACCATCGCCAACTTGAAATTTATCCTGCAATGACTTCGCCCACCAAGGACTTCATGAGGCTGGCACACGCAAACCTTCATTGCATGTGCAGCAGCGTTCAGTAGTGAACGCTGTGTTCACGTGCACGCAGTGTCAGGAGCAGCTAAAGGGCTGGCGTCTTTTTCAGGCCATCGGTGCAAGCACTGTGGTCCATGAGAATCTGCCCAGGGGTCGGACAAATAGAGGTTTCCCAAACCTGGGTTACAATTTATTTTTGTCTCTGTTTCCTTATATTTAAATGTAGGTACTTGGCACTGAGGGTTTTCACTATTCAAAGATTTGTTTGCTGACTGGTTGTGTTTTTTTTTTGGTCTAAAGCAGGGATGTCAAACTCAAAAATACAAAGAGGGTTAAAATTAAAGGGAATCTTGTCACCCCATTTTTGGACTATCAGCTGCCAGCACAGCCATCAGGTGCTTCGGCGCAGGCGTACTTTACCTGCCCTGTTGAGGGCAGAGTAAAGTACTGCAGTGCGCAGGCGCCGGATCTCTCTGACCTGGTCCGTCGTCTGCAGTGCGCCTGCGCCGGAGCCGCGACGGGAAGCTAAGAAGAGGACGTCACCTCTACAAGATGGTAGGCGCCGGACCGCGACACCCTCCGGACCCGAACTGGACCTCCCCTTGGTGAGTATGGCTGGAGTCACACATAGCGACTCACCAGCGATCCTGACAACGATATCAATGTGTCAGGATCGCTGGTGAATCGCTATGTGATCGCTGGTGAGCTGTCAAACAGACAGCTTCACCAGCGATCAGCACAGCGACGCCGTGCACGTTAGTAACCAGCGCGCTGATGCAGGAAGCTGGTAACTAACGTACACATCGGGTATCCAAGGGACGTGCATCCCTAGATACCCGATGTGTACATTAGTTACCAGCTCCCTGCATCAGCGCGCTGGTAACGTACACATCGGGTATCTAAGGGACGCATGTCCCTTGGATACCCGATGTGTACATTTGTTACCAGCAGATCGCTGTTCTCCCGCATGTCACACGCAGCGATGCGTGGTGGCCAGCGGGAGACCAGTGACCGAAAAAAAGTCCTGACCTTTCCTGCAGCGATACCGGCAGGGGGGCTGATCGCTGTCACACACAGCGATCTCGCTGGTGAGATCGCTGTTGTGTCACAAAAACTGTGACTCCGCAGCGATCTCGCTAGCGAGATCGCTATGTGTGACGGGGCCTTTAAACTCTTTTCTTATCTTTCAGGTTACATCGGGGGCTTATCCACATCATTACAGAATGCTGTAGATAAGCCCCTGATGGAGGTGGCAGCAGCTGATAGCTGAAAGATGGGGTGACAGATTCCCTTTAAAAGCTGGATAAAGTTCATATAGTCGAAAGTGCGATTCCAGGTGGAGACTAAATATACTCGGGGACCCGCCTGGCGTCATGAGCCAGATTTGACCCGTTGGCCACAGTTTCACATACAGTGGCTTGCAAAAGTATTCGGCCCCCTGGAACTTTTCAACCTTTTCCCACATATCATGCTTCAAACATAAAGATACCAAATGTAAATTTTTGGTGAAGAATCAACAATAAGTGGAACACAATTGTGAAGTTGAACGAAATTTATTGGTTATTTTAAATTTTTGTGGAAATTCAAAAACTGAAAACTGGGACGTGCAATATTATACGGCCCCTTTATCTTAATACTTTATTGCGCCACCTTTTGCTGCGATTACAGCTGCAAGTCGCTTGGGGTTTGTCTCTTATCAGTTTTGTACATTGAGAGACTGAAATTCTTGTCCATTCTTCCTTGGCAACAGCTTGAACTCAGTGAGGTTTGATGATAATGTGTGCAAACTGTGAAGCGCTGCAGAATATGTTAGCGCTATATAAAAAATAAAGATGGAGATCGTTTGAACAGCAGTTTTCAGCTCTTTCCACAGATTCTCGATTGGATTCAGGTCTGGACTTTGACTTGGCCATTCTAACACCTGGATACATTTATTTGTGAACCATTCCATTGTAGATTTTGCTTTATGTTTGGGATCATTGTCTTGTTGGAAGACAAATCTCCTTCCCAGTCTCAGATCTTTTGCAGATTCCATCAGGTTTTCTTCAAGAATGGTCCTGTATTTGGCTCCATCCATCTTCCCATCAATTTTAACCATCTTCCCTGTCCCTGCTGAAGAAAAGCAGGCCCAAACCATGATGCTGCCACCACGTTTGACAGTGGGAATGGTGTGTTCAGGGTGATGAGCTGTGTTGCCTTTACGCCAAACATATCGTTTGGCATTGTTGCCAAAAAGTTCGATTTTGGTTTCATCTGACCAGAGAACCTTCTTCCACATGTTTGGTGTGTCACCCAGGTGGATCATTCAGAGATCCACAATGAACTTCTGGAGTGAGTTTGCTGCACTGAAAGTAAAGGGACCGAATAATATTGCATGCCCCACTTTTCAGTTTTTGACTTTCCACAAAAATTTAAAGTAACCAATAAATTTGAGAACGTTAGAGTTCAGTTGGTGAATGCAGGTATTGGACGCTACTCCGGCCGGTAGCAAGCGTCCTTCTAATCGCGTGACCGCCGCCGACACCCGGCGAGTATAACGGCACGAGTACAGTCCAAAAGCCGGCAAGGTAGCAAAAGGTGCAGGACCTTGCGTTACGTCACGGTCACGTGGAACACCACGTGACTGGCTAGTGAGCACAAAAACGACCAAAAAGCTGTCTTACGCGTTTCGGAATCACCGGATTCCTTCTTCAGAGATGGTCTATGGTGCTCAATTAAGTTCATATATACCCGCAGTCTCCAAACTCCATGTTCATTGATTAAAGGCAAACAATTCAATCTCGCTGTTTAGTCCATTAGGAACAAGTGTATTCATTTCAAAAATCAGTCTACTTTCTTCTCTTGACATTTGTTGAATAAAGTTCCCCTTCCGCCAGCTTTTTTTAACCACTTTAATACCCGTAACTTTAACATTTTTAATAGAGCCTCCATGCTGATTAGCAAAATGGTGTGAGAGCGGGTGACCCATAAATCTGTTTCCAATATTGCGCAAATGTTCTGCTAACCGGACATGCAATGCCGCTTGACCAAATTGAATATCTCCTTGAGTGTATAAATTTTATTTTAACTCATAATTTTTTTCGATATGGGATGGACTACTACTCCCAGCAGTGGGGTACAGCTATGGGCACGAGGTTCGCACCTAGTTACGCAAATCTGTACGTTGGAAGATGGGAACAGGAAACCATCTATCCCGACGGCAGATTACTAGCGAACCTCGTGCTATGGCATCGATTCATAGATGATATTGTTTTTATATGGTCTGGTGGTCCCTTGCTATTGGAACAATTTTTTAATTCACTAAATAAAAATTCCTACTTTTTAAAATTTTCTATGACCACGAGTTCAAAAGAAGTTAACTTTTTAGATTTAGAGATTTTTGTAGAAAACAATGCCATTGGCTCACGACTATACCATAAGCCTACAGATTCTAATAATTTTATTTCACTTGACAGTTGCCATTTACCTAGCTGGCTATTGAATGTTCCAAAAAGTCAATTAATTAGAGCCTATCGCAATTGTTCGAAAAGGGAGGATTTTGATAGAGAGGCAGAGGCAATGATGAAGAAGTTCTCCAACAAGGGTTATGATCCAACATCTTTAGTGAAAACAAAAAAACTAGTGGAAAAAATTCCAAGGGATCAATTATTGGAACAACGTATGAGAAAAAATGCCAATGCTTTTATGGAAGACACCCCTATAATTTTACAATATAACTCTAATAGTACCATTTTTAAAAAAATTGTCAGGAGACATTGGAATATCCTGAGAAATGATAAGGTTATAGGGGAATCTTTACCAACATACCCTAGGTTTATTTTTAGGAAGGCGCAAAATTTGGGCAATCTTATAGCCCCCTCTATTTCTAAACCTTTAAGTAGTAGCACTTCAAATCCGGAGAAATTACCAGGGGGTTTTTTTCCGTGTGGAAAGTGTGGCCCCTGTAAAAAACTGACCTCTAAAAAACAGGGAGGGATTACTAATAAATTTGCGGAGGTAAAAATTAAAGATTTCATAACCTGTGATACCACAGGGGTTATATATGGTATTACATGCCCCTGTGGGAAACTGTACATAGGACGCACAAAACGCCCATTGCATGTCCGGTTAGCAGAACATTTGCGCAATATTGGAAACAGATTTATGGGTCACCCGCTCTCACACCATTTTGCTAATCAGCATGGAGGCTCTATTAAAAATGTTAAAGTTACGGGTATTAAAGTGGTTAAAAAAAGCTGGCGGAAGGGGAACTTTATTCAACAAATGTCAAGAGAAGAAAGTAGACTGATTTTTGAAATGAATACACTTGTTCCTAATGGACTAAACAGCGAGATTGAATTGTTTGCCTTTAATCAATGAACATGGAGTTTGGAGACTGCGGGTATATATGAACTTAATTGAGCACCATAGACCATCTCTGAAGAAGGAATCCGGTGATTCCGAAACGCGTAAGACAGCTTTTTGGTCGTTTTTGTGCTCACTAGCCAGTCACGTGGTGTTCCACGTGACCGTGACGTCACGCAAGGTCCTGCACCTTTTGCTACCTTGCCGGCTTTTGGACTGTACTCGTGCCGTTATACTCGCCGGGTGTCGGCGGCGGTCACGCGATTAGAAGGACGCTTGCTACCGGCCGGAGTAGCGTCCAATACCTGCATTCACCAACTGAACTCTAACGTTCTCAAGCTCATTTTCGTCAGCATCACTACTGTTTGCAGCGTCATCTTTGCACCGGGACCCTGCTTGAGGAAGGAGCCTTCGACCAGTTCCTTACTCATCTGAACGAAGGTATCGGTACATATATTTTGTGAACCAGTTCCACTGTAGATATTTCTTTGCAACCTTTGAATGGTATCCTGCTAGCGCAAATTACTCACTCTTTAATTTGACTTTTACTGTTGGACAAATTGGGTGGTTGTTCTTATTTGCAGCTGCAGGCGTTATCATATAGGAACCTGCGCCTTTGTGCTTATGTTTTTATGTTTTTAACCAATAAATTTCGTTCAACTTCACAATTGTGTTCCACTTGTTGTTGATTCTTCACCAAAAATTTACATTTGGTAACTTTATGTTTGAAGCATGGTATGTGGGAAAAGGTTGAAAAGTTCCAGGGGGCCGAACACTTTCGGAAGGTACTGTATGTGATCTAAAGGAACGCTCCATTTTATGATGTTACACAGATCACTGTCTTACTAACTTGTTTCCTTTTTCTCTCTTTAGTATAATGAATTCGTTAGTGATTGTTCTCTTCTTGTCTGGTATGGTTGCCATGATTATGCTGAGAACGCTGCACAAAGATATTGCAAGATACAACCAGATAGATTCTACTGTAAGTATTTACAAATCCAAGCCATTGGCTATTCAGTACAGAATGAGTATAGCAACAATAGTGATACTTTTAGTGAAACTTTTTCAAAGATTCAGAAAGGATTTTTATTAATGTGTACTGTAATTTAATGCAACTTTCTAAACATGGAATTAAAAACTAGAATATATGTAAGTTTGTACCCATTAGCGCTGCTCTACCTACTATTATGCTCTGCCCCGTTAGCGTGGAGCGGTTATTTGTGCCTGCGGTTCGTCGAGCTAATCCGTGGTAGTCTGAATATGCGTCTCCTCTTCGGACCAGGCTGCTGCTCTGACTCCTCACATTGGCTGCTATGTATAAACCCAAACTCGCCATGAAGTCTGCATGGAGGGATATACTCTATTACAACATTATTTTTATATCCATATATATCATGGAACAAAGTTGTCTTCATATGGCACAAATTTGTTTTTCTTGTACAGGAAGATGCTCAGGAAGAGTTTGGTTGGAAGCTGGTACATGGCGATATTTTCAGGCCCCCAAGAAAGGGCATGCTACTTTCTGTTTTTCTTGGTTCTGGTGCTCAAATCTTAATAATGACATTTATCACTTTGTGTAAGTATGGCTTAAAGGGATTGTTCACTGCTTTACTTAACTGGATTAATGTATCCATGGTGGTGCTAACATTAAAAAAAAAAAAAATCCCCTGTTGGACCCTTGCTACGTCCTTGTACTGCTGCTAGTTTACAGGCCTCCTCTTATAACAGAGGGCATCAGAATTCAGTGGTCCAGTTTTCTCTGAGCCAGAAGAAACGGTCTCCTAAGTTGCAGTTCTGACTCAGACCAAAGGTGACCTCTGCAGCCAGTCCTGGTCTTGGTGGTTATGCTAAGGTAGAAGAGATGTTATGTGACCTAAGAGTAGCAGAAAGGCATTTTTAAAAAAAAGTTTAATTTTTCTGTTTCAGTCTTTGCGTGCCTGGGATTTTTGTCTCCAGCCAACAGAGGTGCACTGATGACATGTGCGGTAGTTCTGTGGGTGTTGCTTGGAACTCCAGCTGGTTATGTAGCTTCCCGATTCTACAAATGTAAGTGTGAAAGTAAAACTACAAAGGCTTCTATCCTGTGCCATGCGCCGCGCAGCCGAGCTGTTGTATATCTTTATCCATATCTATATAGAATTTAAAATTATACTATATATTATCAGTATATTAGATAATTACATATTTATTTGAATTATAATAGCTATAATTAAAATATGTACATTTATATAGAATTTTGTGTTATATAATTAAAGTAATTCTAGATGTTTAGTTTATATTGGAATATATTTTTTTATATTACATATAAAAATATATTTATTCCAGGTCATCTTCACATTGCAATGAATGCTTTTTTTTTTTGTGTGGGATATTTTTGGTTACCATTTCATCCCGCTTGGAATTTTTTTCAAATTTTAAGCAATTGTATGATTAAATTAATGGAGTACATTAAAACTTCAACTCGCCCCACAATAAAACAAGCCCTCATGGCTGATGACAGACAAAAGGAAAAAACAAAACCACAAAAAAATATGTGGTTTGAATCTCTTAAGAGATTCAAAAAGGCCAGTAAGTGATCTGTATTCAGCCTCCAGGATTACTTCTACCCTTCACCAGAGAGCACGGAGGGACAGGGGAGATGCAGACCCCTTTGAGTGTATCCTGTTGATATCACACCTTATTTATGCCCCCAGTAATGCAATAGACCTGTTGTTAAGTCTCTAGCTTTCTGTTGAGCGTGTCCCAGTCTAAACAGCAAAGTTGAAAAACCGTGCCTAAGAAAAACAAACTGTTGTGGCAGCACTAGTGACCAGTGTGTGAGCTGCAATATTTTTGCGTGTATTTTGCTTGCCTAACAAGACTTTTCTCTGTCTCTTAATTTAGCATTTGGTGGAGAAAAATGGAAAACAAATGTCCTGCTTACCTCCTTTCTCTGTCCTGGGTAAATAATTTATTATAATAGCTTTACAAGATATAAGGGTTGTATAGCAGCACCACACCGGAATTCGCTGATAAAAGCTTTGAAAAGTCACACAGTTTAGGCATAACTTAACTACAGTTTCTTGTAGGTCCACTAATATGGGTGGGTCTGGTGTCTGACAGGGCGGAGGTAGGACACCACAGCTCGTCTACTTCATGTCAAGCCGTGGCATTGCCTACACCAGAAATATCATTCACTGCAGTACCTGACTGGGGTGAGATGTGACATAGCGCACGCCACTCGTCAAATGCTCCAGATTTATGAAGAGGCGTGCACCTCGGCGTGAACAATGCTGGTTTTGATGAATTGGGCCATTAGTGTCTTTCTCTATGTATGAACAACATACATTGGGGCCAATTCTTGAAGATCTGTTATTCATGCCGGCCTTTATGAAGAGAAGGGCTGCTGTCAGACACTCCTGGAGTCAAACTCTTCACTCCTTGCCACAAATCCTATCCTGCCCCAGCATCGCCCACTTTGTGGGAACTGAGCAAAAATGTCGTAAGAAAGCCAAAAGTTGTATAATTTTAGCACAGCTGTCAGTTGCGCCAAAATTCTACTACTTTTAAAAGCTTTTTATGTCCCAATACTGGCGTAAAAGCTTTCATGTATCTGGCCCATTGTCTTCAGCAGGAGAAAAGTGAATAAACTGCACTTGAAACTGATGAGAACTTGTAACCACTTCCCTATAGATGCATATGGGAGTAGCCATTGTAACTTGCTGTAATTTAATGTTTTGTCAGGAAGTTGCTGATAAATTGATCTTATCGTTAAGCTGAGAAGAGTGCTTGATTCCACACATATGTCAGATCTAAAGAAACATATTTCTATTAACCCTTAGGATTGTCTTTGCGGATTTCTTCTTGATGAACTTAATTCTCTGGGGAGAAGGATCCTCTGCAGCAATTCCTTTTGGCACCCTTGTAGCCATTCTGGCATTGTGGTTCTGCATTTCTGTCCCTCTAACTTTTATTGGGGCTTATTTTGGATTTAAAAAGAATGTAAGTATTACATCCACCATTCAAATGTTTGTCATGTCTGTCCACCTTATTCTGGTAAACAAGCGGTGTTCACACTTGCATATTCCTAAAACTGCTACTAACCAATTTAGATCTAGGTTAGCCACTATGTTGTGCAAGTTTTGCATTCTCTTCACCCACATCCCACCCATCAATGTAGACTAACATTTCTACTCTACATGATGAAACTTTCTTATACTTCATAGAACTAGCCTAAATGTGGCAATTTCATGGCATCTTTAGATATTTTCAATGAACTGTATTCCGTTGCTTGGCTGGCTCATTCTAGCATAATTATTCTGGATGAAAAGGTGATGGGTTTTAAGTCATGACACTGCTAAGTAACATAGTTAGCAAGGCTGAAAAAGTCATTTGTCGATCCAGCTTAGCCTATATTCCGTCAGAATAAAATCCCCAGTGAACCTCTATCCCTCGTAGCCAAATCCCTTTCTTAAATTACATGCCTTAAACACAGTAAAATTTGCACAAAACCTGTCGTACAATTTTTTATTTTTTTTTTGCGAAATTTAAACTGAATTCTGGTGCATTTAATTTTGATATATACTGATCTGTTGTAAATATAAGCAAGTTTGCCTCAGTGATTATTTCGGGGTCCTTCTGGATTCTTTTTTCAGAAGGACTGCTTGTTGGGCATTTTTTCCCTTCTTAAAACGGCCACATAATGAGATCCAAACTCGCACAAAAATAATCATTAAGTGTTTCCATTTGCCTCAGTTACGCAGCAAATTGTTTTTTGACATTTACTCCATTTGTTCATACTGTTTTTATGAATAAACCAATTGAATGTCCTAACCTAGCTTAAAAGGTTTGACATTGCCTGTGATAGAAGCCTGTCTGAGTTTGGACAAAAAATTAAATGAATGTTAACCCCCTTTACCCCCAAGGGTGGTTTGCATGTTAATGACCAGGCCAATTTTTACAATTCTGACCACTGTCCCTTTATGAGGTAATAACTCTGGAACGCTTCAGTGGATCCTGGTGATTCTGACACTGTTTTTTTTAGTATTGTCAGAAAAGAGGGAGACACAAGCGCAATATAGGGTCTTATCCCACAAATACAGTAAGCGGTTTGATAAACTGCTCACCTGGTAGTAGGTATTCAAAGCATGTATAGGTAAGGGCTGCCGCAGATCCACAAGTCGGTCACCGACTATATGAAACAGAACTCTGCAAAGGAATACGTGGATTTCGTCCGCGCTGCCCAAATGATGAAATTCCAGAAGGTTAATAAAGTTTGACAGTGGTTTA
Organism: Dendrobates tinctorius; assembly: GCF_039654945.1. Classification (NCBI taxonomy): domain Eukaryota; kingdom Metazoa; phylum Chordata; class Amphibia; order Anura; family Dendrobatidae; genus Dendrobates; species Dendrobates tinctorius. The sequence continues at coordinate 10,031,008 of NW_027361694.1, forward strand.
ATAGACCTTTTCTCGTTCGCCTTATTGGGGGACACAGAGACCATGGGTGTATGCTGCTGCCACTAGGAGGCTGACACTATGCACAAAAAAAGGTTAGCTCCTCCTCCGCAGTGTACACCCCACCAACCGGCAGGGAATTCCTCAGTTTAGCTTAGTGTCAGTAGGAGGTGGACACGGGTCTTTGATTAGACCCATATCTACCTCGTTGTGCGTCGTTTCTTTTCAGGTTTTTTCCGGAGGGATACAGAGTGAAGTCACATCTGTACTCCCACAAGGAGTCTGTGAGTACGGCGTGTACTGCCACCCCGTATCCTCGCTGCTCTCCGCGGCAGGACCAGCAGCCTTCCTGGCGGACGCCAACACGAAGACGTGTCAGCGATTCAAAGGGTCCTTGTCGTCCGTCTCCCACCCACTCGCCTACCAGAGCCTGTCGGTTGGACGAGACACAGACACTATTCAGGAACAAGGTACCTTTATTCGACCGGAATCCGGGCCCGGGACGGGTAAGTATTGGGGCCCACTCGCCTCCCCCCTCAGTCGGCACGGTTGCAGCGTTCCCCTTGGAGCAGGGATGCGGTAGTGCTGCGGACACCTGCGGCCATCCTGCGCCTACAGGCAGCCTCCGCTCTTTCTTACAGCCGTTCCCTTCTCCCCTGGCAGGTTTTTTTTGCGGCAGCGCTCATGCTGCGGCACCTCCGCGCCGACCCCGTGCTGACAGGCGGCCGCCGCTATTAATTTAGGCCCCGGCTTCAAATAGGGCCTACTTCAGCATCGCGGCCACGCCTCCCGCCCCTTTCTACTAAGCGAGCTTCTCTCCCGCCAGTTCCAGGTCCTCCCACCGCCTCTCTCTTTTGCACCCCAGCCTGTTCTTGGCCAGCGGGCGGTGCCTATTTCAGCCCAGCGGTTAGCTCCGCCCTTCTTCCCCTGGAAGCGCGCGTCTTCTCCGTTCCTCTCAGGCGGTCGCCATCTTCTCAGCCTGTCAGCCGGACACCGCTCTCTTGGCCTGTCAGCCGGATTTCGCAATGATCTGCATCTTGCAGACAAGTCGGATAGCATCGTCTCTGGGGTCACCAGACTGTGAGTAGCTCTGCATCTGCAGACTGACACCCTTCTCTGCCTTCTGTCCCTCAACCTCCCGGCACTACCGCAGTTACTCACTATGTCTAACTCTAAATCTGATCGTTCCCGCCCTACGGCTCCCTCCTGCACTCTAGTCAAGTTCTTTGCATGTTCTTCTTGCAATCGCAAACTTCCCTCAGGTCAGTCCACTCCCCTCTGCCTAGACTGCAGCAATCTAATTCAGCCTGACGCCGCTCAGGAGCCATCTATGGCCCCATGTGAGAGTGAACCCCCCCATGCCTGGCTGGGCTTCGTCTCTATCACAATCAGTGGCAGACCTCACCAGGGTGTCTCAGTCCCTAGTAGCCGTTCTCGATAAGTTGCCCCTGGACACTTCTGCAGGGTCCAGCAGGTCTCAAGAGATTCCATTTGAGCCAGCCAGTGTTAGTCGCAAAAGACCCAGGCAGGATCTCCAGCCGGAATCATCTCCTTTTCCCATCTCACCACATAGCCCTTCTCAGCAGCCTCCTTCCCGGGCCTCCTCTCCCGAGTCAGGTGTAGCGTTCTCGGACAGGTCATCTGAGGGGATTTTAGAGCTGGATTCAGACCAGGATGTGAATATGAAGGTTACGGTGCAGGACCTCATTGCAGCGATTCACCATACCTTCGACATTGCTGACTCCCCGGCGAAATCCTCAGATCAGGAGGTTTCGTTCAGACGGGCGGAAACACCCTCCAGGGTATTTCCTTTCCATTCCGAGTTTGGAAAGATTTTTACCAAGGAAAGAGAAGATTCGACCAGACGCTTTCAAAGAGGAAAGCGTCTCGGCGTGCTGTACCCGTTTGCCAAAGAGCTCACGTACAACTGGTCTGCTTCTCCCTCGGTGGACCCACCCGTGTCCAGACTTTCTAATAACACGGTTCTCCCGCTTTCAGGTGTGGCGTCTTTAAAGGATTCTAATGATAGGATTATATAATCCCTAGCAAAGTCTGCATTCGAAGCGTCTTCAGCGGCGGTATGTCCAATCTTTGCTTCATCTTGGGCAGCAAAGGCCATAGCTACTTGGGCAGAGGATCTTCGTAAGGGCATCCTGGATAAAGCACAACCAGAGCGATTGGCCGATCTCTCCAATCAGATCTCCCATACGGGGGATTATCTGCTTCCTTAGATGCCGCAGTTCAGGTATCAAGCAACGTAGTGGCAATCCGACGTACGATTTGGCTCAAGGCCTGGCAGGCGGACTTGTCTTCTACGAAGTCTCTTACTAATCTGCCTTTTCAGGGAGTGCGCCTCTTTGGTTCCCAATTGGATCAGATTATTAAGGACGCCACCGGAGGCACGAGTTCCCTCCTCCCTCAGTTGAAGCCTCGCAGACCCCCATTAAAGCGTCAGTTTCGTCCCTTTTGGGCTTTCCGCCGTTTCAATACGGCGGAGAACCCTTCCAACCAACAAAGACCGCAGGCACGCCAGGATAGAAAGAAAGTTTCCTTCAGACCCACCCCTTCCTTGCGATCACACTCTTCCCAGGACAGACCATCCAGATCCAGATCTGGACGGTCCACATCAGCATGACTATCGTCGGACTTCCGAGGGTCCCTTCCAGTTGGGAGGTTGACTCCTCTTCTTCAGGGACGTCTGGCTGGCCTCAGTGGAGGACGCTTGGGTCAGGGAGGTTGTATCGTCAGGATACAAGATAGAGTTCGTTTCTCGGCCACGAGATCGTTTCTTCGAATCCCGCCCTCCAAAAGATCCAGCCTCGATCCCAGGGTTCTTTACAGCCATCGCCTCTCTCCTCAGTTCCGGGGTGATTTGTGCCCGTTCCCGAGGCGGAGCGTTTCACAGGGTTTTATTCGAACCTATTTGTGGTGCCGAAAAAAAACGGGGCGGTCCGACCCATCTTGGATCTCAAGCTACTCAACAAAAGAGTCCGCCTCCGCCACTTCCGGATGGAGTCGGTTCGTTCGGTAATCGCTTCCATGGAGGAGCAGGACTTCATGTGTTCAATAGACATCCAAGATGCCTATCTACATGTTCCCATATTCTCCGGACATCAGAAGTTCCTGCATTTTGCGATTCGCCAGGAACATTACCAGTTCGTCGCGCTGCCCTTCGGTCTCGCCACCGCACCCAGAGTATTCACGAAGATCATGGCTGCGTTGATGGCCTTGTTGAGGATCAGACGTCTCGTCCTTTTTCCGTACCTCAACGACATTCTGATCAAAGCTTCCTCTTTTCAACAGGCTCGCCTAAGTCTGACGATCGTCTTAGACACCTGTTGTGAGTTCATTTTCCCCTTCACTACTGAGGCCCGAGGAACTCCCTCTTCTGGTAAAGAAAGGTAGTGAGCCTGATTATCAAACACCTGAGGCTGATGATGATGACTGGCTGAGTGGAGTTACTGACTGGATATAAGGCTGCCGACGCCCTTCTGCCCTGCGGGTGATTTCTCTGTGGGATCCTTGGAGACCAGTCTGAATTCCTGCTCCTCTAAAGCTAAGTTTGCTGCTCGGCTTTTTGCATTGGTGCTTTGACTTTGTTTTGCTTTGTTTTTCTGGATTTCTGCCATTCCCTGCTGGGGTGTGCTGAATTCCTTTAGCTCTGTCTTCTGAAAATACCTGAGTGCTGATTTAGTTTTTGAAGCCTAGCTGCTTCAGGGCCTTTTTCATATCAGCTTGTTGGCTTATGTCTTTGATAGGGTTTTGGCAGATTGCAGACAGCAGCCTTCCTGTCCTTTCCTATCTAGGTAGTTTTGGGCCCCGGCTTTGCTCAGTCTATCTTTCTGTCTGTGTTAGTGTTTTCATCTTTCTTCACCGTCATTATATGTTGGGGGCTGCCTATTGCTTTGGGGTCTGCTCTGGGGCAGTTTAGATTTCCCCTTTCTTTCTTTAGGCCTATTTAATTCTCCGGCTGTGATCGAGGGGTCTAGGGCATCGTAGGAACCCCCCACGGCTACTGCTAGTTGTGTTGATAGGTTCAGGGGTCTGCAATCTGATAGTTGCCAACTTCTCTGGTTTTCTGGACTTAGCTTGTATTTCTGTTTCTGCCTCCTACGGTGACTCAATCATAACAGACACCCTTTCCAATTTTGGGTTGATCATCAACAGGAAAAAGTCCTGTCTGGTTCCTACTCAGCGTCTTGTGTTTCTGGGCCTACTGTTCGACACTCGTCGGTCAAGGGTCTTTCTCCCACAAGAGAAGATTCTTTACCTGCAGCAGGATGTACGATCGCTGCAGATCACACGATTTCTGTCCCTCCGAACAACCATGAGGGTCCTGGAAAGATGGTGGCGGCAATAGAGGCAGTTCCCTTTACCCAATTTCACTCCATTCTGTCGAGGTGGAACAGGTCGGCTCTGTCCCTGGATCGCCCTGTTCGTCTTTCATGCCAGATCAAGCGGTCACTCATCTGGTGGTTGACGTCACCTCTCATCCCCTTGGGTCGGTCTTTTCTTCCCATTCACTGGCAGATTGAACAACGGATGCCAGCCTCCTCGGCTGGGGTGCAGTGTTCCGCAATCACACTGTTCAGGGTCGATGGTCGACTCAGGAATCGGCTCTGCCGATCAACGTCCTAGAGATACGAGCGATCCATCTGGCTCTCGTCCACTGGGAGAGGCTCCTCAGGGGCCTGCCTGTCCGGATTCAGACAGACAATGCCACAGCGGTGGCATATGTCAACCGCGAAGGAGGGACACGGAGTGTCTCAGCTCTGGCAGAAGTGTCCAAGATTCTTCATTGGGCAGAGATTTCCGTTCCGACAATTTCCGCGATACACATTCCCGGCGTAGACAACTGGGCCGCCAATTTTCTCAGCCGCGAGTGGTCCCTACATCCGGAGGTGTTTCATCTGCTCTGCTGTCGATGGGGAACCCCAGATGTAGACCTGCTGGCATCTTGCCTCAACAGGAAAGTCCCACAGTTTGTTTCCAGGTCTCGAGACCCTCTGGCAGTGGGCGCCGACGCGCTGGCCGTTCCTTGGTTGCAGTTCGAACTCCCCTACCTGTTCCCTCCCCTGCCTCTTCTTCCCAAGCTGTTGAAGATCAAAGCAGAAGGAATTCCAGTCATTCTCATCGCCCCGAATTGGGCCAGAAGGTCTTGGTTCGCGGACATTGTCAACCTTCTCGCGGACGCCCCCTTGAAGCTTCCAGACAGGGCAGATCTGCTGTCTCAAGGACTGATTTGCCACCCCAATTCTCGGCCGCTCAATTTAACGGCGTGGCTGTTGAGACCGAGGTTTTGAAACGGGCAGGATTCTCCGATCAAGTAATTCATACCATGATCTGAGCCAGAAAGCCATCATCTTCCAAAATTTATTACCGTACTTGGAAGGCCTATTTCACTTGGTGTGAGGTCAATGACATCGCGCCCATGTGTTTTTCGCTCCCTTCTGTTCTGGCGTTTCTTCAGGCAGGGCTGGATGCGGGGCTTGCCCTCAGTTCTTTGAAGGGTCAAGTTTCGGCGCTGTCCATTTTATTTCAGAAGACGTTGGCCTCCCGCCCTCAGGTCAAAACCTTTCTTCAGGGCGTGGCTCACACGGCTCCTCCGTACCGAGCGCCCGTGGATCCATGGGATCTTAATCTGGTTCTTGAGGTTCTGCAGGGTCCTCCTTTTGAACCTCTCAGGGATGTTTCCCTTTCTCTCCTTTCTTGGAAGGTAGCTTTTCTGGTGGCCATCACTTCCATCCGGCGCTTGTCGGAATTGGCGGCTCTTTCTTGCCGCTCTCCTTTTTTGGTACTTCACCAGGATAAGGTAGTTCTGCGGCCTCCGCCCTCTTTACTTCCGAAGGTGGTGTCCTCTTTTCACCTCAATGAGGATATTGTTCTTCCGTCCTTCTGTCCGAGTCCAACTCATCCTCGGGAGCGGTCCTTGGACAAGCTGGATCTGGTCAGGGCGATGAGAGTCTATCTAGGATGACTTCCTTGCGAAAGACGGTCTCTTTTCATCATTCCAGATGGGGCGCGGAAAGGTCACCCAGCTTCAAAGGCCACTATTGCTCGCTGGATCAGATCGGCAATTTTGGAGGCCTACCGAGTTAAGCATCGAGTGGCTCCTCCGGGGATCAGAGCGCACTCTACCCGGGCAGTGGGTGCCTCCTGGGCGGTACGCCACAGAGCTTCCGCGTTGCAGCTTTGCAAAGCTGCAACCTGGTCATCAATTCACACGTTTGTGAAATTCTACAAAGTTCACACTTACGCTTTGGCGGACGCCAGCCTAGGTAGAAGGATTCTGCAGGCTGCGGTGGTGAGTCCGCTGGCCTGATGGAAGTTTGTTTTCCACCCCAGGGACTGCTTTGGGACGTCCCATGGTCTCTGTGTCCCCCAATAAGGCGAACGAGAAAACAGGATTTTTGGGTTGCTTACCGTAAAATCTGTTTCTCGGAGCCTTCATTGGGGGACACAGCACCCTCCCATGTTCTACAGCTCCTGTTCTTACTTTGGTTGATTAGTTACAGTTGAGTTGTTGTTCTGTTTTCAATCTATACTGTCACTTCTCCTACTGCTTTCTCACTAACTGAGGAATTCCCTGCCGGTCGGTGGGGTGTACACTGCGGAGGAGCAGCTAACCTTTTTTTTGTGCATAGTGTCAGCCTCCTAGTGGCAGCAGCATACACCCATGGTCTCTGTGTCCCCCAATGAAGACTCCGAGAAACAGATTTTACGATAAGCAACCCAAAAATCCTGTTTTAGCCGGCTTGCTGGAGGTATTGGGGCTTTTGTTGGCAGACTTTTCTCCCTATAAAAAAGGGAGAAGTATTTTTTGAGGACCTCTATCCCGGGACCGCACCACTAGGACCCACCCCAGGTACACTTACTGTGGCTGGGGCAGCGCTGGGCTCTGCAGACGCAGGGCAGGAAGAACAGTCCATGCTGACAGGGGATTTCGCCTTACTTGTCGGCGTCTTCCGGCGGGTTAATAAGGGGTTAACCCCGCCCTCAGCGCAGTTTTTTCATTTTCCTCCTCCTCCTCCTCGGGTCCTGGGGCAGGCACAGCAAGCGCTGGCGAGCTCCACACGCCTGCAGCTGAGTGGGGGCCGCCATGACCGGAAGTCGTCACACATACCCCGGAAGTGACCCCGTGTGTGACGTCACTTCCGGGTCGGCGCGCAGCAGCAGGAGGTGCGTCTTACAAAGAGGGTATACCTTATCCGGTGAAGGCCGCAGGGGTGTCCGGGTGTCCGTCGGCGCTGTGGGTGTCTCCGGGTGCCCAGCCGTGTCACCACGTGCCCAGCGGTGTCTCCGGTTCCCATCCCGGGGCTCTGCCGACATTTTGCGACAGACCAGAGCCCCGGGGCTCCCTCTCGGTTCCCTCTGTATTGGCTGGCTACGGCAATATGGCGGACGGCGCATGCGCTGATGGTGATCTCGGGACTGAGATCTCGAGGGATGAGATTTCAGCGCTTCTCAGCACCTGCTCTTAGCAGACACTGAGAAGCCACCTCTCTGCAGGACCCTGAAGGCCCCCGCGGCCATTTTAGATCTGGGGGCCTGCAGGGGCAATGTGCTCGCATTGTTCTGTGGGTCTCAAGGAAGCATGCATGTTAGATCGCAGTGTGCCAGGGGTTAATGTGCCGGGAGCAGTCTGTGGACCGCTCCTGGCACATAGTGCCAGCTGTGATAGTCAGCCGCGATCAGCTGCGCTCACCTGTGAGCACAGCTGACCGCTATGACGTACTATCCCGTCCACGGGCCCAGGGCACCTGGACGGGGTGGTACGTCAGATGTCAGGAAGGGGTTTAAAAAAATATTTATTTTGTTTTTGTTGCTAATTATTGTATCTGACATTGTGGAGCCTGTACACTTACAGCTCTGCATTGTGCTGTTCCTTTGTGAAAAAGGTTGTCTCAAGGTGTAGTTTCTGTAGCTGCGTTTTTTCAACAGAGCAAACTTGTGGAAAAAAATCTAATGTATGAAAAAGCCCTAACACTGTCCAATTAATGCTTGACAGTATTTGTGCAGGGAGACTGTTTTGACAAGACACATAACACCCAGTTTTCACTGTATTCATACATTTCTAGGAGGAGTTCTCAGAAGATATATTCCCCTAAAATAACAATTCTGAAGCAAGTATTTGACAGGACCTCTTTAAGCTGTAATCCTTTGCTTCACTCTTGTCTCACTATGTGAAGCAATAAAGTATGCAGGCATACAAGCAAAGTTCATGGTTCCAACCCTTGTACTTCTCGTGTGTGTTATATTGGATTCTAAGAAAGGCCTCAGTAGTTTTTAAAATTAAAAACTAAATATTAAACACACTTTTTTTTATAGTGCCAATGTACAATTATGTAGATCAGGGGTGGGCAATTAATTAATTCTCTCATTCTCTGTTGTGGAGGGCCGAACCAATAGGCTGAATTTAATTACATAGTAATTAAAATTATTTTTTATTGCATCACTTAACCCCTTAACCCCCTAACCCCCAAGGGTGGTTTGCACGTTCATGACCGGGCCAATTTTTACAATTCTGACCACTGTCCCTTTATGAGGTAATAACTCTGGAACGCTTCCATGGATCCCGGTAATTCTGACATTGTTTTCTCGTGACATATTGTACTTCATGTTAGTGGTAAAATTTCATTCAAATAACTTAAGTTTATTTTTGAAAAAAAAAAAAAAAAACGGAAATTTGGCGCAAATTTTGAAAATTTCGCAATTTTCCAAATTTGAATTTTTATGCCCTTTAATCAGAGATATGGCACACAAAAAACTTAAGTAACATTTACCACATGTTTACTTTACTTTACATCAGCATTATTTTGGAACCCAAATTTTTTTTTGTTAGGAAGTTATAAGGGTTAAAAGTTGACCAGCGATTTCTCATTTTTGCAACACCATTTTATTTTTACGGACCACATCACATTTGAAGCCACTTTGAGGGGTCTATATGATAGAAAATACCAAAAAGTGACACCATTCTAAAAACTGCACCCCTTAAGGTGCTCAAAACCACATTCAAGAAGTTTATTAACCCTTCAGGTGCGTCACAGGAATTTTTTGAATATTTAAAAAAATGAACATTTAACTTTTTTTCACAAAAAAATACTTCAGATTCAATTTTTTTTTATTTTACCAAGGGTAACAGGAGAAATTGGACTGCAAAAGTTATTGTGCAGTTTGTCCTGAGTACGCTGATACCTGATATGTGGGGGGGAAACCACTATTTCGACGCATGGCTGAGCTCAGAAGAGAAGGAGCGCCGTTTGACTTTTTCAATGCAAAATTGGCTGCAATTCAGATCGGACGCCATGTCATGTTTGGAGAGCCCCTGATGTACCTAAACAGTGGAAACCCCCATCAAGTGACCCCATTTTGGAAACTAGACGCCCCCCAAGGAACTTGTCTAGATTTGTGGTGAGAACTTTGAACCCACAAGGGCTTCACAGAAGTTTATAACGTACAGCGGTACAATTAAAAAAATCATATTTTTTTCCACAAAAATGATCTTTTCACCCCCAATTTTTATTTTTCCAAGGGTAACAGGACCCTAAAAGTTATTGTGCAATTTGTCCTGAGTACGCTGATACCCCATATGTTTTTATTGGTATCATTTTCGGGCACGTGACATCTTTTGATCTCTTTTTATTCCGATTTTTTGGGACGCAGAATGAACAAAAACCAACGTTTAATGAATTTCTTTTGGGGGGGTGCGTTTACACCGTTCCGCCTGCGGTAAAATTGATAAGGCGGTTTTATTCTTCGGGTCATTATGGTTACAGCGACACCTCATTTAGGTCGTTTATGTTTTGGAGCTTTTATGCAATGAAAACAATTTTATATAAAAAATTATTTTTGCATCGCTTTATTCTGCGAGCTATAACTTTTTAATTTTTTTTGCTGATGATGCTGTATGGCGGCTCGTTTTTTCCGGGACAAGATGACATTTTCAGCGGTACCATGGATATTTATATGCGTCTTTTTGATCGCGCGTTATTGCACTTTGTGTTTGGCGTTATGATAATAAATCATTATTTTTTGCTTAGTTTTATTTTTTAAGGGGTTCGCTAAAGGGGTTAACTAGTGGGACAGTTTTATAGGGCGGGTCGTTACGGACGCGGCGATACCAAATATGAGTACTTTTTATTATTTTTTTTTTTTTTTTTATTTCCAAAAAATTAATTTATTAGGGAATTTTTTTTTTTTTAATTTAGCGATTTATTTTTACACCTTTTTTTTTTTTTTTTTTAACTTTATTACATTGTCCCAGGGGGGACACACCTGTCATGTGACAGATCGCTTATCTGTCACAGGCACTGCACAGGCTTTCCTCATGCCTGCGCTTTGTAGGCACTGAGGAAGCCAGCTCCCTGCAGGCCCCTGAAGGTCCCCGTCGCCATCTTGGATTTCGGGGACCTGCAGGGATGGAGCCCCCCGCAGCAGCACTGCACATTGCGCTGCTGTGGGGGGATCAGGGAAGCACAAAGGGAACCCCCTCCCTGCCGATGCTTCCCTTTAACCCCCGGTACACCGCGATCGTGTTTGATTGCGGTGTGCAATGGGTTAACGTGTCGGGTGTCAGCTGTGATAATCAGCTGACACCCGGCCGTGATCAGCGGCACTCACCACGTGGGCGCCGCTGATCGCTGTGACGTACTATCCCGTCCCTGGGAATTAAGTCCCAGGGCACATGGACGGGATAGTACGTCACATGACAGAAAGGGGTTAATATTGAACAGAATTATTCTATGTTGACATGCCCCTATATATAGTGTGAGCCCCACATAGCTTTCCATATGCAGTGTGAGCCCCCACATAGCAGCCTCCTATCCCATGCACATGAAGAAAAACAAACCACCACATTCTCACCTTGCTCCTGTCCCCCTCCCCCCATTGCACGGACTCTCCGCAGCGCACAGCTGACGTGATGAAATGACATCACTACGTCAACTGTCTATTACGCTGATTGGTGGAAGGAGCTGGCAGCCCCTCCTTTACGAATGTATTCACCACTGCTTACATCTCGAGGATGGTAACGAGCGCCAGGGTAGGGCACTGCGGCCCATGTGCCACTGTTTCAGCTCTTTGGTGTCTCGGTCTTTGCCCAGGTCTGATCTAGATCTTTACTGCTGTGTTGAACAGACCATCTTATTCAATGATCAGTTAGAAACAAAGGACCACTTATTGCTGCATACTGCGGCCCCTTGTTTGCTAGACTAGTTACAGTACTTCTCACAAATGAGGTTCTGTTTTTTTAAAAAGCCATTTATTGCACAAGGCAACTATAGAATTGGGCTCCCCTTTTTATCAAGGTCCCTATTGTTGCAACCTAATTGCAGGTAAATCAATGGGCATTGGTTTTTGTTTTTTTTTCCCTTTATAACAGAGTTAATCCTACAATCCTATTGCTTGACTAACTAAAGGCCCCATTACGCGCAACAATATTGTGAACGATATTGTTGCAACGTCACCAGTTTGGTGACGTTGCAGTGATGTTGAAACGACATCGTTGCGTGTGACACGTATCAACGATCAGTTGGCTTATCGTAATCGTTGCCTAAAGGTACTCTCACACTTAGCGATGTACCAGCGATCCCGACCAGCGATATGACGCGGTCAGGATCGCTGGTACATCGCTAAGTGGTCGCTAGTGAGCTGCCACACAGGCAGATCTCACCAGCGACATCGCTGGGGTCGGGTGTCGCTACTTACCTGTCACAGTAGGCGATCCTGCGTCCTCCCGCCCGGCTCCACGCTCGTCTCTCCACATGAAGCGCCGCAGGAAGCTGACGACGAGAAACAGTCCAGGACGTTCGCGCGCGATCAGCGATAACCAGCGGGGGAGCGGGTTGTAGGTAAGTATCACACACAGCGATATCGCTAGCAATATCGCTGTAACGTCACAAGTTATAGCAATATTGCTAGTGATATCGCTGTGTGTGACAGTACCTTAATGGTCTGGGCCATAAATCTATCGTTGGTCTCCCGCTGGGCAGCACACATCGCTGCGTGTGATAGCGAGAGACCGATGATCAGCGAGCTCCCAGTACCATACGGCAGATGCTGGGAGCTGGTATCCAGGGTAAACAGCGGGTAACTAAGAGCCGCGCGGCGCTTAGTTACCCGCTGTTTACCCTGGATACCAGCGTGCTCGCTGGTCCTCATCGCTGGCAAGTCTGCCTATGTGACAGCTCACTAGCTATCAGCTAGCTATGTCCCAGCGATCCCATCCACGTGGGATCGCTGGGACATTGAAGCGTGTAACGGGGCCTTAAATTAGCAGAAAAATGTATCGCACGTCCTTAGTCTGTAACTATCAAATTTCCTCTCTGATAACTTAAACATGCACATAATGATGAATGTATAGCCACATATGAGGTCATTCAGAACTAAAATACTCCATGTAATTCAATAAAAGCTTTTAATGAAGGTAGATCCCTCCACAGTACCCACCTGTTCTTCAGATGCTTGTACTTTACAGCATATGGATTGGGATGTGCTTCCAAAAACCAACGAGACTGCAGTGTCACATCACACTAAAGTAATTTGGGTGACCTTTAAATGACAGTCGTCTCAAGTATTGTTTATACGTTGACTGTCACGTGCAGTAGTTTTTTAGTCTTTAAGACTTTTTTACACCTTGCAGAATGCCTTTTTCTCCTCTTATCAGACTCCTACTTCATTAATCACTTTCAGTTGACTTCTAAAATCCATCTTCACAGACCTAAATATAAAAGGGGAATTATTAGCGCAATGAGGGATCAAGTTACCGCTGCCTCTCAAGTCTATGGAGATGGGAATGTGAGATGCAGAAAGAGAGGAAGGCAGTGTATCCTATCAGCTAGTCTTCGCCTGCTCTGGAAAAACTGCTAATAACTACAGAATGCAATACATATATCACTGTCAGAAATGATATAGCTCACATACAGTGGGGAAAATGTGTTTGATACAATTCTGATTTTGGAAGTTTTTCTACCTGCAAAGATTGAAAAGGTTTGTAATTTTTATCGTAGGTACACTTCAACTGTGCGTGACAGAATCTAAAATTAAAAAACATAATCACATTGTATGAATATTAAATATTTTATGAAATAAAATGCAATTTAATTATTTAATCACCTACCAAGCAGCAAGAATTCTGTCTCAGACCTGTTAGGTTTTTTCTTAAGAAGCTCTCCTCTCCACTCATTACCTGTATTAATTGCACCTGTTTGAACTCGTTACCTGTATTAAAGACACCTGTCAACACAATCACACTCCAACCGCTCCACCATGTCCAAGAGCAAAGCGTTATCTAAGGACACCAGGGACAAAATTGTAGACCTGCGCAAGGATTAGATGGGCTACAGGACAATAGGCAAGAAGATTGGTGAGAAGGCAACAACTGATGGCAAAATTGATAGAAAATGGAAGAAACACAAGATGACTGTCAGTCTTTTTCGGTCTGGGGCTCCATGCAAGATTTTGCTTTGTGGGGTAATTTTGATACTGAGAAAGGGACCACAGTCTCAGACATTACCGTTAGTAACATGCTATGCTGTCATGGATTAAAATCCTTCAGGGCACACAAGATTCCCCTACTCACGCCAGCACATGTCCAGGCCCGTTTGAAGTTTGCCAATGACCATGTGGATGATCCAGAGGATGCATAGGATGTCATGTGGTCAGATGAAACCAAAATAGAACTTGTTGGTATCAACTCCACTCGCTGTGTTTAAAGGAAGGAGGAGAACGAGTACAACCCCAAGAACACCATCCCAACTGTGACGCATGATGGGGGAAACATCATAGTTTGGGGGGGGTGCTTTTCTGCAAAAGGGGACAGGAGGACTACACTGTATTGAAGGGAGGATGAATGGGGGTCTTTATTGTGAGACTTTGGCCAGCAACCTCTTTCGCTCAGCATGACAATGACCCGAAACACGCAGCAAGAGGAACTAAGGAGTAGCTTTGTAAGAAGCATTTCAATGTCTTGGAGTGGCCTATCCAGTCTCCAGACCTGAACCAAGTAGAAAATCTTTGGAGGGAGCTGAAACACAATGTTTCCCAACAGCCCTTATCCTGAATGATCAGGAGAAGATCTGTATGAAGGAGTGGGCCAAAATCCCTGCTGCAGTGTGTTCAAGCTTTTAAGTTTTGTTTTTCTATTTTTTCAAATACTTATTTCATGTAATAAAATGCTAATTAATTATGTAATTATACAATGTGATCTTCTGGATTTTTATTTGCAAGATTGTGTTTCTCACAGTAGAAGTATACCTATGATAAATATTACAGACCTCTCCATTCTTTGTAGTTTGGAGAACTTGCAAAATCGGCTGTGTCAAATGCTTTTCCCCACTGTACATACCTGAGCTGAGTCTGAAAACACCTGAAACAGCAGATACCATTATATGTAAATGTTACCAATGAATGAAGTATAATATCTCAATGGCAATCCTTAACAAGGGACTTGGGCATTAAAACATTTTAGGTAGGACAAGGCTTTCACCATCTCGAATGAGCGCACATGTTTGGCATCCACAAGCAGAGAATCTGTTATCCATAATCAAGAAGGATTAGATTTTCTGCCCTTGGTGCCAGCAGGATACATCTGATTGTGTGGTCTCCATGATTGAGGAACAAATTACTGCCAAATTGATCTAAATTGACTACCAGGACCAACAGATTTTATCACTTCTCATCATAAACCGGAGCTCGTGTTCGTTGTCAGCTATTTTCATAAATAAGCGTTTGATGCCACATGTCCCTTTTTCTAGGGTTAGGACAACAGTCTCCTAACATGCATTACAGCCGCACATACATTAAACACAAACCCACTTATGATCTTGCTTTTGATAGACACTGTCCCATCTGTAACTTATCTGGATCTAACCCTTTCTTAACAATTGAAATTAAGATGTAAATTTAATTGCAGTCATTTGTAACCAGCAGGGGAGTAAGGTCTGCCACCTTGGTTCAGATAGATTTTTAACGCCTGGCTTTGATGGGTGCAGTGTTTCTGTCCCTTTTTCATATTGGGATTGCTATTTGATGTCTACAGTAGTTATTTGCCACCATTAGTCAGCATGAGTGCCAGAGGAAAAAGCTTGCAAATAGAATGGCGGTGAGAAATGGCCCTGTAACGATGCATTTACTTTTTCTTCTTTCCTTTTAGGCTATTGAACACCCAGTCCGCACCAATCAGATTCCTCGCCAGATTCCTGAGCAGTCCTTCTACACAAAGCCATTACCTGGCATCATTATGGGAGGAATTTTGCCCTTCGGGTGCATCTTCATACAACTTTTCTTCATTCTTAATAGTATCTGGTGAGCTGATTTTTTTTTTTTTTTTTAAATTGTGTTTATGTCCTTGACAAATCATTACAGGGCCTCTGCTGTTATATGTGCACATTTCTATTCCACTCAGATGTGAGTGAAGAAAGTACGCTTGGGCGACTGCATTGGGTCATGAATTGGTTACGAAGGGAAACATGTCTTTTACATAGAGACCTTACTTTAAAACCATGACTTAAGCACGATAAGGTCATTAAACGCACAGTCACCCGCAGAGAAATTGCAGATTCGTGGCAGGTACCGGAGTACCTATTCTTATCCTTTAACATTCCTGTGGCTTCTTCACTTATTAGGTTACTTATGCACTGAACAATCAAGACATACTACTGATGATGTAAATGTAGTATTTTCCTTATTAGTGTAAGGAGTGTGATGTGTACAACTAAATAGAGCTTTAGTCTAAAGGAGGAGAGAATATTTATCAAAAAGAATTCTTTTATATAAAAGAGGACTTCTCATTTTATATTTTGCCATATTTCCTCTCTTCAAACGTCCTTTATTTAAGGACGAGTTTACACGGGGTGGGTTTGCGGTGGACTTGTGCATGTGAAATACACAATAGATTAAATACAGTACAAAGCAAGTAGATGCTATCTTGCAAATCTCGTGCTGTGGACATTTACATTTACTGTGCAGAAAGTCTCGCATGCTGCAGTACACAGCACAGTCTGCAGCACCATGTAACGCATGCAGCTCTGCGGTAAGTTCTACAACTGTGAGCATTTCCACCACACGGAGACTTGCCCTTACAACTGAAATTCTAGAATAATCTGGTAACCCTTTCCACATCGTTAGGGGTGAGCGAGCGTGCTCTGATAAGGTGCCATCCAAGCACGGATACTATGTTCGAGTCACCGTGGCTGCATGTCTTGTGGTTGTTCGGGATCGCCTAGCCGCTGCGAGACATGGAGCCGCAGTGACTCGAACATAGCATTCATGCACACTGAAAATACTCTTAGCACACGAGCGTGCTCGTTCATCACTACGACATGGTATATGCAGAGTCGGAGGCAGGTTTTGTTCCATAATTACGGTATGTTTTTGTAATCTCCATATTTTTTTTTTTTTCTCTCCTAGGTCTCATCAGATGTATTACATGTTTGGGTTCCTGTTTCTCGTATTCATTATTTTAGTTATTACATGCTCAGAAGCCACAATATTGCTCTGCTATTTCCATCTGTGTGCGGAGGTAGGATTATACTGTTTAATGGTTATATAGCTGACAAATGCTCTCGTATTGTGGGTATGGTCATGTCAGTATTTGACTATTGGAGGGATTTAACATTGAAGACCTTTTTGAAAGTGCAGTCCCTCTCCAGAAACCCCAGTTATCTTTTACTAGATGGTGGCCCGATTCTAACGCATCGGGTATTCTAGGATATATATGCAGTTTATTTTTGAAGATTTAATAATAATGCAATAATGCACCCCCCCAATCCTGATATGTATGGTTCTCTCACCCCAATCCTGATATGCATGCTACCCCTCAACCCCCTATCCTGGAATGCATGGTCCTCTCACCCCCCAATCCTGGTATGCATGGTCCCCTCACCCCTCTTTCCTGGTATGCATGGTCCCCTCACCCCTCAATCCTGGTATGCATACCCCCCAATCCTGGTATGCATGGTCCCCTCACCCCCCAATCCTGGTATGCATGGTCCCCTCACCCCCCAATCCTGGTATGCATGGTCCCCCTCACCCCCCAATCCTGGTATGCATGGTCCCCCTCACCCCCCAATCCTGGTATGCATGGTCCCCTCACCCCCCAATCCTGGTATGCATGGTCCCCTCACCCCCCCCCAATCCTGGTATGCATGGTCCCCTCACCCCCCCCAATCCTGGTATGCATGGTCCCCTCACCCCCCCCAATCCTGGTATGCATGGTCCCCTCACCCCCCCCAATCCTGGTATGCATGGTCCCCTCACCCCCCCCAATCCTGGTATGCATGGTCCCCTCACCCCCCCAATCCTGGTATGTATGCATGGTCCCCTCACCCCCCCAATCCTGGTATGTATGCATGGTCCCCTCACCCCCCCAATCCTGGTATGTATGCATGGTCCCCTCACCCCCCCAATCCTGGTATGTATGCATGGTCCCCTCACCCCCCCAATCCTGGTATGTATGCATGGTCCCCTCACCCCCCAATCCTGGTATGTATGCATGGTCCCCTCACCCCCCCAATCCTGGTATGCATGGTCCCCTCACCCCCCTTTCCGTGTAGCCGCGACCAATCAGTGTCGCGGCCCTGTAGCCGCGACCAATCAGTGCCACGGCACTGTACAAAAATATTAAAAATTAAAAAAAAATTATTCTCACCTTTCCGACGGTCTCCTGTCTTCATTCCACGCGCCCGACCTCGCGTTCCCAGTAATGCTTTGCGGCTTAGACCGCTGATGACGTCGGTCTTCTGTCTCGCTCTCGCGAGAGTGATGGTGGTCTTTCTCGCTCTCGCGAGAGTGACGTTATCAGCGGTCTAAGCAGCAAAGCATTACTGGGAACACGAGGCCGGGCGCGTGGAAAGAAGACAGGAGGCCGTTAGAAGGTGAGAATAACTTTTTTTTATTTTAATTCCCTTTTTTACAGATTAAGGCCTGCGCCTGCCGCTGATTGGTCGCGGCCTGGCGGGAGCCTGGCGGCCGCGACCAATCAGTGGCCCGCGATTTCGGTTACAGACACAATAAGGCATAGATAGATTGTTGAGGGCAGCCATCATTTTTAACCCCTTAGTGGCCGGGCCAAATTTTTTAAATCTGACCAGTGTCACTTTATATGGTAATAACTATGGAACGCCTCAACAAATCCCAGTTATCTTGAAATAGTTTTTTTTTTTTTTTTTTGTGACACTACATTTATGATAATAGTATATTTAGGCCGATATGTTTTGTGTTTTATTTATAAAAAATATTAAAAAAAATTAGACATGTAAAAAAATTTAATTTTCAAACTTAAATTATTTATCCCCTTAATCCAGTCATACCACAGAAAAACATTTATAAATAAGATTTTCCTCATGTTTACTTAACATTTTACAAATGGTGCTGATGTAATCTTATATAGTTAGCATTTTAGGAAGCTTATAAATGTAGCAGTCATTTTTTTTTCAAGGAAAGTAACAAAACTAATTTTAGGAAGTTATCCAGGTTTGAAGTGACTTTTGGGGTCCTAGATATATGGACCCCCCCCCCCCCAAAAAAAAAAAAAAAAAAAAAAAAAAAAGGTTATACCATTGTAAAGACTCCACCCCCTCAACATATTGAAAACTGCTGTCAGGTACATCCCTTCAGGTGATTTTCAGGAATTTATGAAAAGCAGCATAACAGGAATGAAGAAATGTCACTAACTTCTGAACAGTTCACTATAACCGGCAGACTCTGAGGCCGCTATTTGGCCTTGAATTGCCATGGCAAGCATGAGGACCACACAATCATGATCTCAGCATGCCATTGGGGTTAAAAAGGAAGCTCCCACACTCTGTTAACCATTTATAGGATATAGTCATTACTGACAGCAGCATCTGAGGGGTTAAACAGATATGGACGGTGCCAACACTGATCGTGGCTGATGCAGCAGGTTGTCGGCTATAGTGTACAGCCGACAGCTGCTGGATTGTCACCTGTATGGGGAGGCTATTCTCCTATATCTCAGGTCAGTAAAAAGACGTATTGGCGGTCATTAAGGGGTTAATATGAAAGGAGAAGTCACAATGTAATTCGCAGCTGTCACAGTATGCCAGACTGACAGCCATGCCTTGTTTGCAGCTTTATATGTTTGCTTATGGGGGGGTTTGGGTCTCAGCAGAGGACCCCAGACTGAAATGAACAATTGGAAAGGGTGATTTCTTAGAGACAATCCTATTAAAATTTTGTCTGTAAGACCCTGTACTTCCATGTAATAGACTACAGCGTACCATTCCCAAGGGTGATGGATGCCAGTGGATTGTTGCTGGTGGTTGGCTGTGAATGATAAATGAACTGACAAGTTGTTTTTTTTGTTTTTTTTTTCACCTAGGACTACCATTGGCAGTGGCGTTCATTCCTCACAAGTGGCTTTACTGCAGTTTATTTTCTCATATATGCAATTCATTACTTTTACTCCAAGTTACAAATTACGGGGACAGCTAGCACTATTTTGTACTTTGGCTACACTATGATCATGGTTTTGATCTTCTTCCTTTTCACTGGTAAGTTTATTTTGTACAGTTTAATATACAGTACACAGAGCTACTGTTTTCTGGAATCCTCCACTTAGCATTACCGTCATAGAGTTCAGATGCAGCTTCTGTGGGGATATAGGGAGATATGTAAGAAAATTGCCGGTCATGGCCGAAGGGGGCACTGAGGGTGTCTCCTCCTGGATACACCAGACACAATCTTCTGTTTGTATGTTTTTATTCCTTTTATAATTTTGCTCTGTTTTGGCTGAGAGTTGACCTATCGCCTTCCTATGATGACGTTACCTCTGCCAGCATAGTCTGGTTAAACATCTGCTTTATAGAAGTTGGTCACTGTATTTTTTAATAGATGTTTGGAATATAATTATGTGCCATTACTACTGTAGAAGGCTTCCAGGCTCTCCTCCCGCACTTGTACTCACCGGAGAACCTGCAATACGTATATGTAGACAGACCATGCCCAACATCCATAGACAGCGTACACTTGCATGGCAACTATGGATTGCTTATTCAGAATGTTAGATCTTTATTTTAACAGATATTTTTTTTTTTTATTTTAGGAACAATCGG
This sequence comes from Dendrobates tinctorius, assembly GCF_039654945.1. Classification (NCBI taxonomy): domain Eukaryota; kingdom Metazoa; phylum Chordata; class Amphibia; order Anura; family Dendrobatidae; genus Dendrobates; species Dendrobates tinctorius. Next base: position 10,051,077 of record NW_027361694.1, read on the forward strand.
CTTCTTTGCCTGTTTCTGGTTTGTGACAAAGATTTACAGTGTTGTTAAAGTGGACTGAAAATGCCCCTCGGTGAAGAATGTGCTGAAAAGTGATTTTTAGTAGGAATGAAGACCTCTTTACTTTACAGTATTGTCCTCTATTTATGGGAAGGCAGAATCCAGTCCACGAATGCATTTTCTTTCAGTCTTTCTTATTTTCCTGAAGCTTTCCATTGCAATGTTCTACCTGAAGAAGCGGCAGACACATGTATGCTTATGTAAATATAATTATACTGTATGGAGTTCGATCGTGCTAACGTCCGCAGAGAGGAGCTGTATGTACTACACGGATATCACAACTATTAATAAGAGATGCCTGTAAATACTACCTTTGCTTTTAGAATCTAGGTGGGATGACTTATTCTTCAATGCAAACGAGCAGATAAAATGTGATTTGTTTTCTATAACGTATTCCTTTTAATTCTGGTTGAATCTCATTTTTTTATACTGGGTGAAATGTCCTGACTTTGGTTTTATTTTGATGTTTATATTCCCTTTAGTGATTGAAGACTATAAAACTATGTGCCTCCAAGTCTCTGGATTTTTAAATTTATAATCTTAATAAACAGATTAAAAATGGAGCCGTTTGCCCTTGTGGTATCTTGGCAGTAAGCCACTCCGGATAGGGATGGATTTACGTGAACTGGCCATGTGTTGACAAGTACTTGTACAACTGAGAATTAATAACACACAGTGTACCTGCACGTGTTACGTTTTTGTAGCCGGAAAATCTGTGTTTTACATTACCACCAAAAGGAAGGAGATTTCTGAAATCTCACTCTGCTGCATGTCACAACTTTCAGCGTTTTTCTCTAGCAACCTTCCACGACAGCATAGGAGGTTGTCTCCACGCCCTAGGGACAGGAAGTACAAAGAGGTTAAAAGGCCCCTCCCACCTCCCTCTCACCATTGTCTTTCCTGTCCTCCATGGGGCATGGAGAGGTTAGAGGTATGCTGCGTGGCCGGCCGCTGCAGTGTACCTGACGGATTTCTAAATGGCCGGGCAGTGGTGGTCGGTGGCTCTGCCTTGCCTCCTCCTTGCTGCTCCCGTCTTCTTTGAATTCGGGACCTTCCTGGCCCACCTGCGCTCCCTCGGGGGGTAAAGCGGGGCAGTGATCCCCGACCGGAGGCCCGCAGCTCTCCGGTCTCCTCCTCCTGCACGCATGGCTGTCGGCGTCCCGGAAGTGGCACACTTCCGAGGTATGCGTTCCACCCTGGAGCGCAGGTGACTTCCGGTCCGGCTTATGGCGAGCCCCCAGATAGCTGACAGCGTGCAGAGCTCGCCAGAAACGACTGTGCCTGCTCTGGACCCTGGGGGGAGGGGGAAAATTGAAAGAAGCGCTGAGGGCGGGTTTTTAACCTCTTACAAACCCGCCGGAAGATGCCGACAGGTAAGACGAATCCCCTGTCAGCATAGTTCTTCCAGCCCTGCATCTGCAGAGCCCAGCGCTGCCACAGTAAGTGTCTATTGGGGTGGGTCCTATTGGTGCCGTCCTGGGTATAGGGGTCTAAGTTCATCAAAATACTTCTCTCTTCTCTTGTAGGGAGACAAGTCCTCCCATAAAGGCACCAATACCACCAAAAAGTCTGTTAAATGCGCCGTACGTAACATAAAACTCCCCACAGCATGGGGGGGGGGGGAATTGTCAGGCATGCACAGACAGAGTGGTCAGAGCGCAAAGCACTGGTGCTTTGCAGCATGGGTGGATGACATCTGCAAGGAGTGTGTATGTTTTCCCTGTGCTCAGGTGGGCTGCCACCTATCCTCCAAGGTTCTCCCCTCCTCCACCTCCTTCACCTGCGGGCTCATCTCCCTCAAAAAAAAACAACATTTTTTTCAGACGACTTATGATCTGAGTGTTGAGAGGAGTCGAGAGCCCCTAGAACCTCTGAAGCCAGAAGATATCTTTTTTTCTTCGGAGTAGGTGGAGGAGCTGGTTAGTGCTGCTCCCATCAGGTGTCGGCCAATAAGCAACTTGAAGCTGGGCTGGGACCAGAATGGGAGACCAGCAATCCCTGGTAAATGTTTGGAGGTAGCCAAACAGACAACTATTCCACTCCATCAGAACTTAAACATAGGTTCCCTCTGGGGGTGATGCATACAAATGCAGGTCACGGGTCAGTCTTTCAAAAAGCCGCCTGCCATTCTAGGCTGAGTGTGACTGCATTTGTCAGATGGCGGCTGCTAGGCAGCTTGAGACCCAATCAATTCCGAAAGTGGATATTCAAGTGGCAGGAGTCGTAAAAAAGACAGTTCTTCCATTTTGACGATGCATCCCAGCTTAAGGTCTGAGGGACCTTAAAATAGAGAGCCTTCTCAGAAAAGTCTGGAAGACCTCTGCCTTAAAATCGGGAATTGCTTCCACGTGTGTTTCTAGATCCCTCTTCCAGTGGATAGAGGAGCTAGAAAATCATAGTTCTCAGGCTCAGGGGGTGAGCTTCTTGACTCAGTTCCCTTACTACAGAGGTACAGGCTTCCTGGCGGACGCATCTATAGTAATCTGTCTAATTCTGCCGGGCAAGCCCTCTGGCTTAAAACATGGAGCGGGGATATTACCTTCAGGGTTAAGCCTATTCCATCCCCTTCAAAGGTGTACACGTCTTTGGCCCAGCTCTGGATGAAATCCTTGGAAAAGGAGCAAAAGACCCCAAGGAAGCGGTTTTCTCGAGCCCCCCAGAACCAATCATCCCAGCCAAAAGGGAAGGGATGGAGCTATACTAAGGGGAGAGGCAGTAATATCCTAGTCCCCCAGCAGCAACAGCAGCAGGAACAATGACTCGGACCAGGTGGGAGGAAGGCTTTCAAAATTTTTTCCACTCTTGGCACTTAATCTCCAACAGCCCCTGAGTCCTCAGAGTAATCAAGGACGACCACCTAGAATTTGAATCTTCCTCCCTGCGGGGTCTGAGTCACCTCCCCACCGTCTCGGGAAACTTTGGCAACGCTAACGTCCGGCATTCAACTCCTCCTGCAATCAAAGCGCCATATCTCAGTTCCCTGTGGGAGAGCATGAAAGGGTCATTATTCCAGGCTATTTCTAGTAAAGAAGCCCACAGGGGAGCATAATAAACTTAAAGGAAAATGGAGTTAGTAAAGGCTGCCATTCTCTTGATAGTCCCTCATTCCTTGAGGGCAACCATAGACCTGAAGGATGCCTATTTTCACATTCCTTTTTCATCCTGCTCACAGGAAATATCTAAGGTTTGCGGTCCGTCGGGGTCCACAGGAAAGTGCTTCCCTTTGGGATATCCTCTGCCCCACGAGTATTTTCAAAACCTATAGCGGAGCTGTGTCCCATGTCCGAGGCCAGGGTATATGCATTGTACCTTACCAGGACGACCTATTGATAATAGGAACCTCCTAAAAAACAAAAACAGGCAGAGATGCTTACCTGTATAGACAGGCCTCAATACAAATGCAGTATTTTTTTTGCACTGGTGTGACACACGGCCAATCCCTGATTGTAGGCTGGCTGTTTCATTAGGTATTATTGCACCTGTGCAGTTGCCATTTTACTTGGGTCCGCTGCACCCAGATAGTGCATTTGTATTGAGGCTTGTATATACAGGTAAGCATCTCTGCCTGTTTTTTTTTTCCTCTGTTCTGTGGTTTTCATAATAGGAACCTCCTACCAGACTCTGGAAAACCAGGTAGCTCAAACTCTGGATATTCTCCGATCTCTGGGGTGCATCCCGAATATAAAAAACCACAGATACAGCCCTCTCAGGAGATAAGGCTTTTGGGAGTCCTCTTAGACTCAAGGAAACATGTCCTTCCTTCTGGAAGATCATCAAGTGACTATAATATCAAAGATCTCGAGCTTCAGAAAGCAGAGGTCCTCGACCCTCTGGTCAGCTATGTCAGTACTAGGATCGAGGGCGTCCTGCATCCAGTCGGTGCTCGGGGCACAGGCCCATGCCAGAATCCTCCAGTCCCATATCTTGGGAAATTGGAACAGAGATCACAATTGCCTAAACAGGAGAGTCCTGACCCCAGGGAAAGTAAAAGCTTCACTGGCTTGGTAGATGGACCACAAAAATCTGCGCAGAGGCGTCAGCTGGTCCCATGTCCCCTTGGTCACAGCCGTGGTATCCCAGCTGCCATTTCAGGGGTTATGGAGTCAAGAAGTGAGTACGAGATCTTCCAATTTCAGGGAGCTGAAAGCAGTGGAGGAAGCTCTCCTGGCTGCAAGACACCTGGTCCAGGATCATCATATCAGGCTCTACGACAAAGATGGCACGAAGTTAGTGCCACCGGCCATTCTAGGTTGAGCGTGACTGCATTTGTCAGGTGGCGGCCGCTAAGCAGATTGAGGCCGGGACCAGAATGGGAGACCAGCCGGCAATCGCAGGCCACGGGTCATGCATTTACACCAGCCTAAAAAAATCTTTCAGGATGAATACTTTCCTGAGCCGAAAGGCACCTCCTTTCACTAACAGCAGTCCGCCTAAAGGGGCCTCCAATCTTCAGGCAGACTTCCTGAGCAGAAGATGTATCCAGCCTGGCGAGTGGAGTCTGAATGGAAGAATCTTTCAGAAACTAGTGAACAAGTGGGGCCTTCCGGAGGTGGATCTGCTAGCATCAAGCAGGAAACTACTTCTCCCTGTACCCCAGGGACAGATCACAAGGGGTAGATGCATTCGCTCATAAGTGGGTCCATTTGGCGCAGGTCTTTCCCCCAATTTCAATCCTTGCCGCAACCCTGAGAAAGATCCGAGAAGATCGAACCCCGTCCATCTTGGTGGCTCCACTGGGAAGAGGAGCTGGTTTTCCTTAATTACAGGACTCCAGGTAGATGGACCGCTCCTCTTACCCTTGGAGGGCGACCTCCTCCTGCAGGGCCCCCTACACCACCCAAACCTTCAGGGAATGAAGTTAGCGGCCTGGTTACTGAGGCCCAGATCCTGAGGGCCAAGGGTCTATCAGAAGCGGTGGTTGAGACCCCTTAGAAATCAAGGAAGCCAGTCACCAATGCCATATACAACAAAGTATGGAAGAGATTTTCATCATGGTGCCTGCTGAATCCTCCTGACCCATCGTATCCTGGATTTCTTACGGAAGGGGCTCGAGTTAGGCCTAAAACCTAGCACCCGGAAAGTACAAGTCTCGGCCTTAAGCTCCAGGTTCGACTGTGACTTAGCCAGCCACCGGGACATAAGAAGGTTCATGACATCAGCCACTAGGCTACATCCCAAAAAACAAATTGTCATTCCACCAGGGGACTTAAATGTGGTGCTTAAGGGGGCTCACTCAATCCCCCTTTGAGCCCCTATCATCTTATACTTCTCAGCTCCTCTCCTGTAAAGCAGCCTTCCTTGTAAGCAATAACCTCAGCGAGGCGTATAGGGGAGCTCCAGGCTCTTTCAAATAGAGAGCCCCTACCTAACCATTAGGAATGATTCTCTAGTTCTCTCCCTTGAGCCATCCTTTCTCCCAAAGGTCGTGTCTAACTTTATTAGGTCACAGAATATAATTCTTCCCTCATTTTGCCAGAACCCAGCAATCCTAAAAACGAAATGTTTTCATACGCTTGGTGTAAGGCACATAAACCTTCACTACTTGAGTTGTACTAAGCCCTATAGAATCCACCACAACCGATCGAGTGCAAATAAAGGAAGGAGGGTGCCAAAAAAACACCATTGCCAACTGGATCAAGAAGGCCATCTCTGAAACATATCTAGCACAGAACATCACACCCCTTACGGAAATCAGGGCTCATTCAACACGGTCTACTTCTGTCTCATGGGCTAAGAGGGCAGGTGCATCCTCCGAGCGGATCTGCAGGGCTGCAACTTGGTCCTCATTACATACCTTTACTAAACACTAGGTTGAACCTTGGTCCAACTGGGATTTAATCTTTGGCTGAAAAATTCTTCAGGCCGTTGTCCCCCCTAGGTGCAGTATAGGTTGGTATGCCTCCTATGCTGTCGTGGAAGGTTGCTAGAGAAAATAGAATTAGACTTACCGGTAATTTGGTTTCTAGAAACCTTCCACGACAGCACTATTTCCCTCCCTGTATTCTTGGACAAACTCTGAGAATCTTAAGGTAACCCTTGCTACGGAGTTCAGTTATAAGTCACTGTTGAGAGGGAGGTGGGAGTGGCCTTTTAACCTCTTTGTACTTCCTGTCCCGTACTAGGGCGTGGAGACAACCTCCTATGCTGTCGTGGAAGGTTTCTAGAAACCGAATTACCGGTAAGTCTAATTCTATTTTCTCACAAATGAATGGGGGATGGATACGCATGCAAAACAAAGTGCATGTTTCACGCAAAGTTTTTGGGGCAGAGATTTCAGCTGCAAATAGGTTTTTTTAAATTTTATTTTTATATAAAAATGTTACAAAACCCCAACAAAGTTCAACATGAACAGTAAATTATAGGATCACGGGTCAGTAAAGGATAAGATGGAGAGATGGGCCAACGATCTTGCTTGTCAGAAAATGCAATGAGTCAATTTGCCAACATAATAGAAATAGCCTCAGCACCACATGTACACCTTCAGGGACTTCTGTTTCACAGGCTTTGGAAGCTTAAAATGGGCCCTGACTATCTCTGCAATTCTCGTGATACACAACCACACCTGTCAATCCATGAGGCCCAGAGGTCTTCACACTTGACAATAGCGTTTCTCTTTAAATACTGCAAATATTTAATGTTTGCACATACACCAAATTTATTAACATGGCTATCTTACTCCAGCACACCTTGGATTAAGACTAGTATATAAAATACCTTTAGTATGGTGGTGGGTTGGCAGATTCTATAATTCTTCTCTAGTTCTATAAGGCTAATTTCACATTTGCGCAGCGCATCGTGCGCAATTGAAATGCATGCAAAAAAAGAATGCAAACGCAGCGATTTTTATACACATCAGCATACGCATGACAAAAAACGCTGCGTTTGCATGCGTTTTTGCATGCATTTGCGTTTTTATGCGCATGCGTTCTCTAGGTGTCACATTTCACAGGAGGAAAATCCGTGAAACATACTCCATCAATGGGACACAAGTGGGCGTGTGTCATGTGAATTCTGCTTCTCATCGTGCTCCTCTGCTTGTGACAACACTCATGGAGTTGATCCAGGGTGCATGGCTGTATTGTGATCGGTGCTGCTGCATTCTGCACACTTCACGCTAGTTTCACAGTTACTGGCGAAGTGAGAGGTTGTGGCACAACATTTGAAACAGATATTGTTCTCCTTGAGGAAACCTTTGCGATCCTAAGTCTTCTCCCTAAAGGCTCTGCATTCCAGTAGAGGATGTTGTTTCTCGTGTAGAGGACAATATTTACTGACATCCTGAGGCTTACTCTCATCTGGAGGGGGTTTATTCACCTTGTGAGGACGGCGTGTGGAAACAATGTTAGTTTTGTGGACTGCCACGGGTGTCCTACCGGGTTTGACCCCGGGGCAGTGGAATATGTCTCTGTCTTTTCGCATGCTCGACTGACTCGCTTCTGAGCCACTTTACCAGGAGATCTAACTCCTCACTACAAGAAAGGTCCAGACCATGAATGGCTTTCCGGAACGAGGCTCGCCATGACCGATAGTTCTCGGGTTTATCAGTGAACTTTACAAGTCCCTTTGTAACCAGATCTCGGCGGGCAAGGAACTTTGCAAGGTCCATGGTGGCTCCGTCAGTGCTGGCACGAGCCGGTGTGTAATAGTCATGTCTAGTGTGTGGTGCCTTGTTGGTGAAGGAGGTGTCTCTTTAAGGCGGGATGGGAGCTGTGGTCGACATCTCTGTGCTGGACATCTCCTCTCCTATGGTAGTTAAGCTTGTGGTTGGATCGCTGGTAATCAGCATGGGCTGATCGATATGATGCTTCAGGGCTGTCATCCACACCGTAATGTTGACGGACGTACTCTGCGATGCGCTGGATCTTGCTGCTCTAGATCTGGTCTGAGAATGCTGTTGCGTCTCTCAGAATCAGGATCTTTCATAGCTTCCAAATACTCTGCTTTAGCTATTGCAGCTGCTGTCTTTGTCTGCCACAAGTTTCTCTAACTCTGCTTGCAAACGTGCAGTTTCCACGTCTCTCTTTGCCTGCAAACATGCAGTTTCGGCCTCTGTCTCGTGCTCTGCTTGTCTCAGCTTTAGATGCATCTCTCGTTTGGTGAAGGAGGATCTTGCTTTTGCGCGAGCGACAGCAGCTAGATCTGCTAATGACGATCTGCTGGAGCTTGCTCGTGACCTCGTTTTGAGTGAGGATGTGCTTTTCTGAGACATTGTGTATTTAGCCTAGTACTGCTGAGTATGTTGGAGGGAAACAGTTTGTGTATGGCGGGCTTCCGTGTGGCGGGAAAGATGTAGCACTTCTTGGCGGGCTGCAGTAGCGTTCGGCTGTATGGCGGCTGCTGTGATACCCGTATGCGGAGCAGTGTGGGAGTTGGTGGTCCCGTACAGTCTATGCAATCACCGCTTGCGACCGGCGGTCCTTTACTGAGCCCTGGGCTCTTATTCTCTGCGGCTGTATGGCGGCTGCTGTAGTACCCCTATGCGGAGCAGTTTGGATGGTAGCCGTGGCGTATAGCCTGGGTAACCACTGCGTGCGACCAGCGGTTCCTTTTTTTACTGAGCTCCGTGCTCTTGTCCCTGCGGCTGTATGGAAGCTGCTGCATTACCCGTATGCAGAGCACTTTGGGTGATAGCGGCTCCGTACAGCCTGTGTAACCACCGCTTGTGACCAGCGGTCCGTTTTTACTGTTCTGCCTTCTTCCACGTATGATGCTGTGTGGATTCTAGCATACGGCTTAACCTTTCATCCACTCCCAGAAACAAGACTGTATGGGTGCTTGTCTATTATTTATTGGGATCATATGGACAATGATGGGAGATAACAGATGGATAATTCAGCAGATTGTTGTATAAAATGTGGATGATTCAGGTAAAAACTACAAAAGACGGACAAATACAGCATGTCAGTACTTAGACAGTATACAATACACGAATGCAGGGTACTATCACAACAGTGGCAATGACACAGGATGCTGTCATCATGCATCACACAAGAGCTGAGCAATACAACATACACAGCAGCAAAGGAGAAAGAAAGAAATAACCAACACAACTAGTGGCTGCTAGCCTTACACTCACTGAACAGAGGGTGCATAACTAGAGGATGCTTATAACAAACATGCAGTGAAATAACAACATCACAGGAGCTGAACATGCATTGCAAACATCATGGGGGGCTGCATTATGGCTGCTAACACAGATGCATAACTCATAATTGCATTATCCTTACCGGAATCCGCTTGTTACAGCAATGGTTTTGCAAAGAGCTGAGCTAAACACATGTGGACTGCTCAGGAGACCTGGAGAATGGTTACATGTTATTGACCAAGGCTAGAAGGGGTGGTTCTGAAAAATTAACCATTCGGGGAACAGAAAATTCCAAACACAGGAATAAAAGGGCAACTTATGACACCTACTGGCGATAGCTGGAACAGCACTTAAAATTATCTAGCTGCACAAAATGGTCAGAACACGGTCCTTCATCGAGCACCAACAGGTTTGACTTTGTACACAGTGGAAAAAACAAAATTAGACTGCACTGTAGGCCGGGATAACACAAATGTGTGTGATTCCTTATACAGCACCCTCATCAGTATACAGCCTCATCATCCTCATCAGGTCACTGCCGCATCACACAGCATTTAAATACTTACGAAATTCCTTGCGGACCCGTGGAGAGGCGTCCCAGCCATCCATCAGTGCTGTGGCCAACTCATTCCACAGCCGCCGGAGCACCACGTTGTCCGAGTGCTGAGGATCACGGCTGTCCCACAACGGGACTCGCTCCTAGACCAACTGGATGAGGGCATCATTGTCCAGGGTGAGGTCTTCATCCTGTTGTTGAGCCTAGAAAAGAAAGAAAAACATTAATCTTGGAAAGATTTGGAAATTAACAAGATAGAAAAAAAATACAGAAAAGAAGCAAGTTTAAAGATGAAAAACAGGCCAGAAAAAATTCAGAGAAAAAAAAAAAAAATAAGAGTACAAATCACAGTCAGTCTATACTTGCAGGCCTTCTCCCTGTCCGTACTTGGACTGGCTGCTCCTGCTGTTCCTCCTCACTTGCCGTGGCCGATGAGGTCTGACAAAGAACAAGAATTAATTTGGTACATGTGTAGATGCGATAGCGAATACTTACCCATTGATTCATCATTTGCCACTGTTTGAAAAGTACTTGTTCCCTCCTGGACTGGTTTTATGTACACCAGATTTTGCAATTTTTATTGTCATTTTGTGAAACTTGCAACTTTTTTGTGCAATTTTTTTTTTTTTTTAAAGTAAAACTTGTTTTGATTGTGCAAAATTCATGCACCATTTTGAAGAAATTGGCTTGAAAAAACAGCAACGAATATCACAACACAACGAAGAAAAGTGATTTGTACAAATGATTAATCTGGGGTCATCATGGTTCCCTATGAAATTGGAAGATGTCTGACAGTGCCATCAGCTCAGAACTGGCAGTTATTGGTTTCACCCAGCTACAGATAATCTACTTACTGTTTAGAGAAGTCTGGCCAGACATTATCTTCATAGAAGAATTTCAGCCAAAGAAACATGCCTTCAACTATGCATGAACACTGGAACTGGGGTGCACAATTTCAGGGCTGATGAGTCAAAATGTGAAACTTTTGGCTGTAACATAAGGCAGTTTGCTTGCTGAAGGGCTGGAGAATGATCTAATGAATGTCTGCAGGCAACAGTGAAACATGGTGAAAGTTGCATGCAAATTTTTGGGGTGGATTTGGTCAGGACTAATTTTCTCATAAATGCTGAGAAATACATGCAGATACTTAACCATCAATGCAGTACCATCTGATCTAATCTAATGATACGTGATTGGCTCTACATTTATTCTGGAGCAGTACAAGGACCCCAAACATACAGCCAATATCAATAAGAACTATCTTCTGAGGAAAGATGAGTCAGGAGTCCTAAAAGTGATAGTACACCTCAGATATGTGATCTCAACATCCTCAAACTTGTATGGAATTACATGACGATCTGTGGTTCTCTAAGATGTTTGGGACAACCTCCCTGTTGAGTTCCTTAAACTGTAAATGTACCTAGGAGAATTGATGCTATTTTGAATGCAAAGGGTGATCACACCCGATATTGATTTTGATTTGAATTTCTCTTCACTCGGTATATCTTTAATTAATAATGCCATGAGCACAATTTTTGGGCAGGTGTGCAGAAATTGCTGCAAACTATTGCCTATAAAGCCTAGTGATCTCTTGGGCATCTGGCACTTCATTAGCAATGGCAAAAATTAAAGAAATCTCTAATACTCTAAAAATAAAAGTACATTTTAGGCTAATAGAAGGCAGTGTTTATAAGCCAAAAAACATGAGTAGGTCCAAAATTAGAAGAGCTGCCAATCTTTACAATATAGCTTTGGCTTACAGATACTGATCAGCATAATGTGGCTTCTTTGCCCCAATCACCTAGGACACTCCAGGTGCCTGTTTTAATGGGAACTTGTCACGTTGTACATGCAGTCTGGTCTGTGGGCAGCACGGTATAAAGAAGATTATATATACTGTTAAATATTTGGACAGTGAGAGAATCTTTGCGATTTAGGATCGCCGATAGATGCTACTGCACAGGCGCCATCTCGGTGGAGACTTTTTTTTTTCCTCTAGCAAAATGTTGCTGACGCAGTAGCATCTATCAGCGATAGATAGATGCTACTGCTGCGCAGGTGCCGCAGGCAACATTTTGCGAGAGAGATTATTTTTCTAAGTAAATTTATATCACCAAATAAAATAAATAAATGGACATTATACATACGATCATGCTGCAGCGCCAGCCTGCTGAATGCAAATTTTTTGTTTTTTCAAAACATATTATATTCAGTATGTAAAATAGGGGGCAGGTCAGTGAGGGATCAGTTACCTGTCAGAAGTCATACAGATACATATGTAACCAGAGAACCACATGAAGACCCCTCCCACAGGCTGCCCCAGAGGACGAGCATATCATTAACAAAAAACTGAAAATAAAGATTACACAACAACCACAAGACGGATTTCATCATCCAAAGTATCATTTTAATCAGTATAACGGCGCCCGACCGGACACTGTCTGTAGGTTACTGTGCACAATCCTGCTGATAGGATCCCTTTAAGGGCCTGAGTCAGCCCGCCATATAAATCAGCGCGAGATAGGAATGAAGTGTGCGGACTGGCCCACAGCTTTCCAGACCCGAGTGTGACAGCTGCATAAAAATACATGCAGCATCCATGCTCTGGTCTGGAGAGGCGCCGGCCAGTCCACGCACTGCGTTTAGATATCGCTCACTCCCATTAATACGACTATTTGACTATCCTGTGGATGGGGAGAATTTGGAATAAAAACATGGGTGAAATCATTGGATGGATTGCTGCAAGCTAAACACATTTTGGGTATTGTCACATAGGCCAGAAACGCTATGCTCGTCTCCCCTCATTGGTGCTCTATAGGTCTCTATAATACCGAGTCTTTTGGGGTGACGATATTCCCAGCAGCCTGAGCTTTCTAGAAACAGGCAATGAACCACAGAGGTGTGGGCTGTGCTGTGCCTACAGTCTGCAGGTAGTGCCCCATTACATACAAAAGGAAATGTCCAACACCTATGTCTGTTTATGCTGTACATTTAACAGAGGGAACATCCCCATTGCTGGTCATTTTCCATGTGGATTTTTTGGGGAGTTTTGTTTTCTGTAATATATATATATATATATATATATATATATATACACACACACACACACACTGCGTGCAGAATTATTAGGCAAGTTGTATTTGAGCGGATTCTTTTTATTATTGAACAACAACTATGTTCTCAATCAACCCAAAAAACTCAAATATCAAAGCTTAATATTTTTGGAAGTTGGAGTGGTTTTTTTTTAGATTTGGCTATCTTAGGAGGATATCTGTTTTTTCAGGTAACTATTAGGCTGAGTTCACACGTGGCGTTTTTTTCGCGTTTCCGCGGCTGTTTTAACCACGCGATTTTGCCGCGAAAAATAAGCATCCCATGCATTCCTATGGGATTCCGCAATGCTGTGCTAATGCTGCGGTTTTTACCGCGGCGGAATCACTTCGCGGTAAAAACTGCAGCATGCTCATTAATTTGCGGAATCGCGGCGATCCCGCACCCATAGGAATGCATTGTTCCGCTTACTTCCCGCATGTAGCTGTGCACACCATGCGGAAAGTAAGCAGAACAATTGCGGATGGTACCCACGGTCCGGAGGAGAGGAGACTGTCCTCCGGGCTTTGGGTACCATATCCCTGTAAAAAATAGAATTTAAAAATAAAAAATATTGTTATTCTCACCCTCCGACGTCCCGCGCAGTCTTTCCGCTTCTCTTCACGCTCCCGTTCCCAGTAATCCTTTGCGAAAATGCCCGTGATGGCGTCCGTTCTCGCGGGATCGCGAAGTCTCACGGTCATTCGCGCGACATCATCGCGAATTACTGCGAAACATCGCGATCCCGCGAGAACGGACGTCATCGCGGGCATTTTCGCAAAGGATTACTGGGAATGGATGCGCGGGACGTCGGAGGGTGAGAATAACACCATTTTTTATTTTTTTTTTACATTTTATCTTTTACTACTGATGCTGCATAGGCGGCCTCAGTAGTAAAAAGTTGGTCACACTCATCAAACACTATGTTTGACGAGTGTGACCAACCTGTCAATCAGTTCTCCAAGCGATGCTACAGATCGCTTGGAAAACGCTAGCATTTTGCAAGCTAAATACGCTTGCAAAATGCTAGTTTTTCCGCAGGAAAATCGCGGGAATTTAAAATGCGATTTTCCCGCGGACTGGAATTCCGGAATTCTCGCGGTAATTTCCGCGAGAGTTCCGGTACGTGTGCACTTAGCCTTACTGTGCAGAATTATTAGGCAACTTAATAAAAACCAAATATATACCCATCTCACTTGTTTATTTTCACCAGGTAAACCAATATAACAACACAAAATGTAGAAATAAACATTTCTGACATTCAAAAACAAAAAAATCAGTGACCAATATAGCCACCTTTCTTTACGATGACACTCAAAAGCCTTCCATCCATAGATTCTGTCAGTTGCTTGATCTGTTTACGATCAACATTGCGTGCAGAAGCCACCACAGCCTCACAGACACTGTTCGGAGAGGTGTACTGTTTTCCCTCCTTGTAGATCTCACATTTTATGAGGGACCACAGGTTTTCTATGGGGTTCAGATCAGGTGAACAAGGGGGCCATGCCATTATTTTTTCTTCTTTTAGACCTTTACTGGGCAGCCACGCTGTGGAGTATTTGGATGCATGTGATGGAGCATTGTCCTGCATGAAAAGAACGATACCGACTTCTTCCTGTTCCACTGCTTGAAGGTGTCTTCCAGAAACTGGCAGTAGGTCTGGGAGTTGAGCTTCACTCCATCCTCAACCCGAAAAGGTCCCACAAGTTCATCTTTGCTGATACCAGCCCATACCAGTACCCCACCTCCACCTTGCTGGCGTCTGAGTCAGAGTGGCGCTCTCTGGCCTTTACTGATCCAGCCTTGGGCCCATCCATCTGGCCAATCAAGTGTCACTCTCATTTCATCGGTCCATAAAACCTTAGAAAAATCAGTCTTAAGATATTTTTTGGCCCAGTCTTGACGTTTTATCTTATGTTTCTAGTTCAAAGGTGGTCATTTTTCAGCCTTCCTTACCTTGGCCATGTCCCTGAGTATGGCACACCTTGTGCTTTTTGATACTCCAGTAACGTTGCAGCTCTGAAATATGGCAAAACTGGTGTCAAATGGCATCTTGACGCTTGATTTTCCTCAATTCATGGGCAGTTATTTTGCGCCTTTTTTTATCAACACGCTTCTTGCGACCCTGTTGGCTATTTGCCATCAAACGCTTGATTGTTCGGTGATCACGCTTCAAAAGTTTGGCAATTTCAAGACTGCTGCATCCCTCTGCAAGACATCTCACAATTTTTGACTTTTCAGAGCCCGTCAAATCTTTCTTCTGACCCATTTTGCCAAAGGAAAGGACGTTGCCTAATAATTAAGCACACCATATATAGGGTGTTGATGTCATTAGACCATACCCCTCCTCATTAGAGATGCAAATCACCTGATTTACATAATTGGCAGTTGGCTTTCAAGCCTATACAGCTTGCAGTAGGACAACATGTATGAAAAGGATGATGTGATCAAAATACTCATTTGCCTAATAATTCTGCACACAGTGTATATACTTTGTCAAAAAATCCACTTTGTATCCACTCAGTTTGTACATAGCCTTCTCCTGTAGTGACTGCCATTGTTATTTGTGTCTAATACAGCATAGGGCCGAGCCCTCAACATCGGGCTCTGCTCTTAAGGCTATGTGCCCACGTTGCATTTTTAAGTGTTTCTGCCGCTGCGGAAATGCTTAAAAAAACACATCCCCATGCAATCCTATGGGATTCCGCAGTTGCTGTGCCCATGCTGCAGATTTTTCCGCTGTGGAATCACTTAGCGGTAACAGCCGCAGCATGTCCATTAATTCTGTGGAATCGCGGCAATTCCGCTGCCATAGGATTGCATTGAAACGCTCACTTTACGCATGTGACTATGCCCACCATGTGTAAAGTGAGCGCATCATGTGCGGATGGTACCTAGGGTCTGGAAGAGAGGAGACTCTCCTCCCGGCCCTTGGTACCATATCCCTGTAAAAAATAGAAATAAAATAAAAAATAGGGATATATTTACCCTCTGTCGCCCCCGGAGTCCTCCCGGCTCTCAGCGGTGCTGGCAGCAACTTCCGTTCCCAGGGATGCATTGCACGAATGACCTCTGATGATGTAGTTGTCTCACGTGATGCTACGTCACCAGAGGTCATTCGCGCAATGCATCCCTGGGAACAGAAAGTTGCTGGCAGCACCGCTGAGGTGAGAATAACCATATTTTTTATTTTTTTAATTATTTTTAACATTCTTTTACTATCGACGCTGCATAGGGAGCATCAATAGTAAAAAGTTGGTCACACTTGTCAAGCACTATGCTTGACAAGTGTGACCAACCTGTCAATCACTTTTCCAAGCGATGCTTCAAATCGCTTGGAAAGCGCTAGCATTCTGCAAGCTAAAAACACTTGCAAAAAGCTTGAGTTTTGCGGGAAAACCCGTGTGAATTCTGCATGCATTTTGCATGTGGCGGGAGTTGCGGAAATGCTGCGGACAATTCATCTCTCTATGACTCCTATCTGCCCTAATAAGATCCATGAGCAGGGGGTTAAAGGGATTATTCACAACCAGCTAACCCAGCGTAATCCATTGCTGACCCGGATTAAAATAAAAACTAACGTGCAGCGCTCCGTCCCAGTGATGTCAGTGACCAAAGTGTCACATGCAGGCTGCAGACGGCTGCTCTATGGCTGCATGGCATCACGTCAGGCTTCCTGGGCCGTAATATGGAGTCGTTTTCATTGCTGTGTATCGTGCTGATATTGTGGGGGGCTTTTGCAGCACTATTTCAGGAACACGCTGACCGGAAGCTGAAAGGGCTCTGTGCACACGGCTGCATTATGTGCAGGTCCTGCGCTGCCACTGCTCTGTGTCTGCTGACTGGCTGCAGTGGGGTGTCATGACTGCTGCAGCCAATCACCGGGCTCCACGCTGAGGCGACGGCCACCCTTTACCACGACGGTCACACCTTTTAACGCTCTGTTCTGCTTATAGAACCAGATAAATGGAATGAGGCCGGAGTCACACTACCAAATAATACGATCACATGCCCTCGACCCAGTGACTGTGGGGCAGATTACATCAACATGAGAGGTCACTGGCAGCGAGACTCGGGTGTCATCCCACTCCAGTCTCAGGTCAGGTCATAGAGGAGATGGAGGAATGCTCTCTCCCACACCTGTGCTGGTGGGACCACTGACACAGGGTTCACCCCTCAGCAGAGCAGGGGCCGAGGGTCATCAGCATCCATTGCTCTCATATCCAATGCCATACGCTGGTGTGAGTATTGGCCAATGTCAAAAACGGATCCACTGTGCAACTGACGATCGGGGAGCAGAGACCCTAATGACGACTTCGGGGCCTGATCTGTTTATATACAAATTGTGCCGTATTTCTTCTTCCATTCCAAAACCGGACCCCAGACAGACCCCATAGTGGCCACTGGGACACTCTGCCTCTCTCAGTTACGCAGCAGAACCGTTTTTGATATTCATTTGTTTCTAAACACGGCTCAGACAGAGTGCGTATGTGTGTGAATGGCGCCATGAGATGTGGGCGCAGTGTACCGGGGTCTGCCGTCAGCGCCCACCTAGCACGCCCCTGGAGGGTAAGAAAACGCGAGGCCTCATACAGAGCAGTGCTGTATCCCACAGCAACCAGGCTACCTGCCCAGCCTCCCGTCTGCGAGCGCGAGTCACGTGACCTGCAGAGGCGCTGCACCGTGCTGTCACGTGACCAGGCTGTGGCTGTCAGTCGAACTATAGTGACACTACAACTCCCAGGATACTTTGCTACAACTTGTCGTCAGTTTCCCTACACGAGATCCAGCAGAACAGACGGCGCTGCCTCTGACACCGCGGCACCTACGACCCGACTCCGCCAGCGCTGGTGACAAGGACAGGAGGCGGAGATGGCGGCGCTCAGGCTGACACTGTGAGTGACCCCATGCCGGGGAGGGAGCGGAAGTGACACACTGACAATAGCCTGTGACTGCACCACGCGTGTCACTGGCGTGGGCGGAAGAGACGTGTGGAGTGGGAGTTATTTCCCTGTGTGTGAGAGAGCCGTGTATACCCCGCGCACAGCTGCGGCAATGCTATGTGCGCTGCTGTTCTCTGCTATCAGCCACGTGAGGCGAAATCTGGAGTCATCCAGAGTCTAGAGGACCCCACTGCACCCAGAGTGCCCCCATAACCAGTGACAGACAGCAGAGTGCCCCCATAACCAGTGACAGACAGCAGAGTGCCCCCATAACCAGTGACAGACAGCAGAGTGCCCCCATAACCAGTGACAGACAGCAGAGTGCCCCCATAACCAGTGACAGACAGCAGAGTGCCCCCATAACCAGTGACAGACAGCAGAGTGCCCCCATAACCAGTGACAGACAGCAGAGTGCCCCCATAACCAGTGACAGACAGCAGAGTGCCCCCATAACCAGTGATAGCGCAGCAGAGTGCCCCCATAACCAGTGATAGCGCAGCAGAGTGCCCCCATAACCAGTGATAGCGCAGCAGAGTGCCCCCATAACCAGTGATAGCGCAGCAGAGTGCCCCCATAACCAGTGATAGCACAGCAGAGTGCCCCCATAACCAGTGATAGCACAGCAGAGTGCCCCCATAACCAGTGATAGCACAGCAGAGTGCCCCCATAACCAGTGATAGCACAGCAGAGTGCCCCCATAACCAGTGATAGCACAGCAGAGTGCCCCCATAACCAGTGATAGCACAGCAGAGTGCCCCCATAACCAGTGATAGCACAGCAGAGTGCCCCCATAACCAGTGATAGCACAGCAGAGTGCCCCCATAACCAGTGACAGTATAGCGGTGTACCTAGCTCAGAATATAGGGAGACAATTAATATCAGAGTGCCCCCATAACCAGTGACAGCACTGTACCCAGACTGGACATGACTGATGGGTCAAAATATGGAAAAATTATAGCTCTCAATATGTGGTGATGCAAAAACTATTTTACAATAAAAAGCGTCTTTTAGCGTGCGACAGCCGCCAAACATAAAAACCGCCATAAATAGTAAATCAAACCCCCCGTTATCACCCCCTTAGTTAGGGAAAAATAATAAAACTAAAAGAAAATGTATTTATTTCCATTTTCCCGTTAGTTGGGGTTAGGGCAGAGATTAAGGTTAGGGGTGTGTTGGAGATAAAATTTGGGGGTTTCCACTGTTTGGGCACATCAGGGGCTCTCCAAACGCAACATGGCGTCTGATCTCAATTCCAGCCAATTCTGCGTTGAAAAAGTCAAACGGCGCTCCTTCCCTTCCGAGCTCTGACATGCGCCCAAACAGTGGTTTACCCCCACATATCGGGGTATCAGCCTACCCAGGACAAAATGCACAACAACTTTTGGGGTCCAATTTTTCCTGTTACCCTTGGGAAAATAAATGGGGGCAAAAATATCATTTTTGTGGAAAAAAAATGATTTTTTATTTTTATGACTCTACGCTATAAACTTCTGTGAAGCAGTTGTGGGCTCAAAGTGCTCACCACAAATCTAGATAAGTTCCTTGGGTGGTCTAGTTTCCAAAATGGGGACACTTGTGGGGGGTTTCAACAGTTTAGACATATCAGAGTCTCTACGAACGCTACATGACACCCACAGACCATTCAATCAAAGTCTGCATTCCAAAAAGTCACTACTTCCCTTCCGAGCCCCGATGTGTGTCCATACAGTAGTTTTCTCCCACATATGGAGTATCAGCGTACTCAGGACAAATTGGACAAAAACTTTTGGGGTCTAATTTCTCCTGTTACCCTTGGGAAAATAAAAAAAATTGGGGACTAAAAGATCAAGTTTGTGGAAAAAATATGATTTTCTTATTTTCATGCCTGGGCGTTATAAACTTCTGTGAAGCACTTGGGGGTTCAAAGTGCTCACCACACATCTAGATAAGTTCCTTAGGGGGTGTAGTTTCCAAAATGTGGTCACTTGTGGAGGGTTTCAACAGTTTAGGCACATCAGGGGCTTTCCAAACGCGGCATGGTGTCCGATCTCAATTCCAGCTAAAAATGTCAAATGGCGCTGCTTCCCTTCTGCCATGCTCCCAGATAGTGGTTTACCCCCACATCTGGGGTATCGGCGTACTCAGGACAAATTGCACAATAACTTTTGGGGTCCTGTTACCCTTGGGAAAATAAAAATTGGGGGTGAAAAGATCACTTTTGTGGAAAAAATATGATTTTTTAATTGTACGGCTGTACATTATAAACTTCTGTGAAGCCTTTGGGGGTTCAAAGTTCTCACCACACATCTAGATAAGTTCATGGGGGGGGCTAGTTTCCAAAATGGGGGTCACTTGTGGGGGGGTTCCACTGTTTAGGCACATCAGGGGCTCTCCAAACGTGACGTGGCATCCGATCTGAATTTCAGCCAATTTTGTGTTGAAAAAGTCAAACGGCGCTTCTTCCCTTCTGAGCTCTGCCATGCGCCGAAACAGTGGTTCTCCCCCACATATCAGGTATCAGTGTACTCAGGACAAACTGCACAATAACTTTTGCAGTCCAATTTCTCATGTTACTCTTGGTAAAATAAAAAAAATTGGACCTGAAGTAATTTTTTTGTGAAAAAAAGTTAAATGTTCATTTTTTTTTTAAGCATTCAAAAAATTCCTGTGAAGCACCTGAAGAGTTAATAAACTTCTTGAATGTGGTTTTGAGCACTATGAGGGGTTCTTTTTTTGGAATGGTGTCACTTTTGGGTATTTTCAATCATATAGACCCCTCAAAGTGGCTTCAAATGTGATGTGGTCCCTAAAAAATGGTGTTGTAAAAATGAGAAATCGCTGGTCAACTTTTAACCCTAACAGAAAAAATTTTGATTCCCAAATTGTGCTGATGTAAAGTAAACATGTGGGAAATGTTACATATTATGTTTTTTGTGTGCCATATCTCTGTGATTTAAGGGCATAATAATTCAAATTTGGAAAATTGCAAAATTTTCAAAATGTTTTTCACAAATAAAGGCAAGTTATATCAATGAAATTTTACCACTAACATGAATTACAATATGTCACGAGAAAACATTCTCAGAATCACCGGGATCCATGGAAGCGTTCCAGAGTTATTACCTCATAAAGGGACAGTGGTCAGAATTGTAAAAATTGGCCTGGTCATGAACGTGCAAACCACTCTTGGGGGGTAAAGGGGTTAATGGAAAGTTGAGTGGATGGAAAAAGTGTGGTAGAAAAAGGTGCACAATCAACCGGGATAACCACAGCCTTGAAAGGATTGTTAAGAAAAGGCCATTCAAAAATTTTGAAGAGATTCTCCACACACATCCAGCACATGGGCAACAAATGTCACATTCCTTGTGTCAAGCCACTCATGACCAATAGACAACGCCAGAAGCATCTTACCTGGGCCAAGGAGAAAAAGAACTGGACTGATGCTGAGTGGTGGTCTAAGGTGTTGTTTTCAGATGAAAGTAAATTTTGCATTTCATTTGGAAATCAAGGTCCCAGAGTCTGGAGGAAGAGTGGAGAGGCACAAAATCCAAGCTGCTTGAGGTCTAGTGTGAAGTTTCCACAATCAGTGATGGTTTGGGGAGCCATGTCATCTGCTGGTGTAGGTCCACTGTCTTTTATCAAGACCAAAGTCAGCGCAGCCGACTACCAGGAAATTTTAGAGCACTTCATGCTTCCCTCTGCCATAAAGTTTTTTGGAGATGGAAATTTAATTCTCCTGCAGGATTTGGCACCTGTCCGCACTGCCAAAAGTGCCAATACCTGGTTTAAAAACAACAGTATCAACTGTGCTTGATTGGCCAGCAAGCTCGCCTGACCTAACCCCATAGAAAATCTCCATATGTGGTTGAAAACTACTTTTGAGGTACAGTGCAAAGGTCAGAAGCGCCATATTGGGGGTCAGATTTTGCTGGAATGGTTTGGAGGTACCATGTCACATTGGCAGAGACCCTGAGGTGTCAGAACAGCAGAACCTCATAAGTGACCCTATTTTACAAACTACATGCCCAATGAATAAATTTTGGGGTGCAGTGATCATATTGACACCACATGTGGTTCACAGAATTTTATACCATTGGGCAAGAAAGAAAGTATACATTTTTACAAGTAAAATGTTGATTTAGCCCCAAATTGTTAATTTTTATAAGGGCTAATAGGAAACAATAGACTACACACTCGGCTATACGAAATATTTTTTTGTTGAATTTGTTTTTTCTTGCATAAATATACATATTTATAGGTATAATTTGTCGTTTTCATTTTGTGATTGTAAAAATATTTATATATTTTAGATATTACTATTATATAGTGTATATACTCGAGCATATGTCAACCAGAGTATAAGCCAAGGCACCTAATTTTGCCACAAAATACTAGGAAAAAGTTATTGACTCGAGTATAAGCCAGGTATGCATTGTCCTCTCATCCCTATCCTGCTATGCATGGCTCCTCATCCCTATTCTTGTATGCAGGGGCGTAACTATCACGGTCGAGGCAGTCGCCACTGCGATCGGGCCCGGGGGGAGTCAGGGGCCCGGCAGGTCAGACCATGATAGCTCCCAAGCGTCCCGATTCTCGCGTCCCGCCCGGGAGTCTATTCTTCCTGCACTGCACTGAGCCGCCACGCCACGCCACGCCCCCTATGCATCCCATCCTCGCCCTCCCAGATAGTCCCACTGCAGCCCCCCCACAGCCTGCAATCACTGCTAGGCTCTTCTGTGTGCACAGGACCTGGGATGAGGTCACAGGAGGGGAGGAGTCACATGATCAGGGCCCTCATTGTCTGCAGGACTCTCCAGTGCTGGTTGTCATGGTGCTGGATGAGGTAAAGTTTGTGTGGGGGCAGGAGGGGTTTACAGGGTGGATGAAGCTGAGCGGCGTGTGTACGAGGTGTACGGAGCAGAGCCGCACGTGTACGAGGTGTACGGAGCGGAGCCACGCGTGTGCGGAGCGGAGATGTGCGTGTATTTTGGCATGGGGGGGCCCATAACTTTGTAGTTACGCCACTGCTTGTATGCATGGTTTCTCATCCCTATCCTGGTCTACATGACTCCTCCTATCCTTGTGTGATTGGCCCCCATCCTGGTATGCATGGCTCCCCTCAAAAAGTATTAAAAAAACCCATTATACTTGCATTCCTGCGCTTCCTTGCAGCGTGTTGTTCCGATGCCAGCAGCTGCTTTATGCTTGTAAGCAGCACATGGCAGTGTCGTCATGCGCTGCAAACAAGCAGAGGACAGCTGTCGGAAAACTCACCAGAACTATGTGCGTGGAGGGTAATGAGTATTCATTGCTATTAAGTAGCGCGCACAGCGTCAGCAGCAACCGCCAGGTGGTCACCTGTGCTCACTACCTAAGGCTTCTTTTACACTTCCCGTGTTTTTGCAGGACGTTTTTTTGGCCCCAATAGATTTGTGAG
This sequence comes from Dendrobates tinctorius, assembly GCF_039654945.1. Taxonomy (NCBI): domain Eukaryota; kingdom Metazoa; phylum Chordata; class Amphibia; order Anura; family Dendrobatidae; genus Dendrobates; species Dendrobates tinctorius. Next base: position 10,074,224 of record NW_027361694.1, read on the forward strand.
GCCGCAAAAGGTCATCGGAGCACCATGCACCCTATGGCCGTGAGGGAGCACAGTGAATATTCATTTCTCTTTAGCAGCCGGCACCTGCCTCCTGTGAACCCTGTTCTGCCACTCCCTCTTTATGTTCTGGACCCTCACTCAGTATAGGCCGAGGGGGGAGATTTCAGCACAAAAAGTACTGCGAAACTCTTGCTTATATACGGTGTATATGTGTGTGTATGTATGTATATATATATATATATTAGTGTATATACGGTGTGTGTGTGTATATATATATATATATATATATATATATATATATATATACACACACACACTGTGTTCCAAATTATTATGCAAAAAATATTTCCTCATATTTTCTCTAAATTACCTATATGAATTGCAGTCATTGTTATTTTCCAGTCATCTACTATTCTAGTATAATTGCAATGTTTTTGAACAAACTGCCTATGGAAACAGTGTATTTTTAAAAATAAGAAACACTCAAAATGCATGTTCCAAATTATTATGCACAGCAGTTTTCAACCTTTTTATTTTGAACAAAAAAATGGTCAGTTGTGAAATTATAAGCATTATCAGCTTATTACAAAATGAAATCAAACAGTTTTCAAGTCAAAACTTTATTCTAGGTGATGTTACATTTGCACATAGGAGCCCTTGTTCGAAAGAAGCTTCTGAACTCTCTCGTCCATTGAATTTGTCAGTTTTTGGATGGTTTGTGCTTCAATTGTTTTGCATGTGGACAGAATACCCTCCCAGAGCTGTTGCTTAGATGTGAACTGCCTCCCGCCATCATAAACACTCCTTTTGATGATGCTCCAGAGGTCCTCAATGGGGTTGAGGTCAGGGGAAGATGGTGGCCACACCATAAGTTTGTCCTCTTTTATGCCCATAGCAGCCAGAGATGCAGATGTGTTATTTGCAGCATGAGACGTGCATTATCATGCATAAAAATGATCTTGCTGCGGAAAGCACGGTTCTTACTCTTGAACCATGGCAGGAAGTGCTGTTTTAGAAACTCCACATAGATTATGGAGTTCATCTTTACCCCTTCAGGGATCCTAAAGGGGCCGACAATCTCTCTCCCCTTGATTCCAGCCCAAAACATTACTCCACCTCCTCCTTGTTGGCGCCTTAGCCGTGTTTTCATGGGGTGTCCATCAACCAGCCATCCTCCACTCCATCCATCTGGACCATCGAGCGTTGCACGGCACTCATCGGTGAACAAAACAGTTTGGAAGTCAGTCTTCATGTATCGTTTGGCCCACTGGAGCCGTTTCTGCTTGTGTGCAGTGGATAGAGGTGGTCGACAGGATGGCTTACGCACAGCTGCAAACCTCTGAAGGACCCTGCATCTTGTTGTTCAAGGGACGTTGGAGGCACCAGCAGCTTCTAAAACGTGTCTGCTGCTATGACAAGGCATTTTTGCAGCTGCTCTTTTAACCTGACGCAATTGCCTGTTTAAAAAAGTCCTCAATTTTTCTTTATCAGCACGCACACGTGTGTGCTGGGAATCAGCTACATACTTCTTGATTGTGCGATGATCACGATGAAGTGTCTTGGCAATGTTGATTGTAGTCATGCCTTGACCTAAATACTCCACAATTTGTTGCTTCTCAGCAGCCGACACATCCTTTTTCTTTCCCATTTTGGCAAAAAATGTAGGCTGCTAAATGTGGAACAGCCTTCTTAAGTAGTCTTGCCTTTATTTGGACACACCTGCCAAACTAATTTGCACAGGTATCTGCAATTGCTTTCAGTGATATAAAGAGCCCTGACACACATCACCATCAATGAGTTTAAATGGCAAACAAAAAAATTCTAACCTTATCACTCCTAAACTCTTTTTGCATAATAATTTGGAACTCAGTTTTATATATATATATATATATATATATATATATATATATATATATAATTTTTTTTTTTACTTAGCCCCTTTGGGACTTCATCTTGAATTACTCTGATCACTGGTGTAATGCATTGCCACACATGAGTCAGGTTATGGGTTTCAATGAGCAGCCTGCACCCTGGATAGTCCTCACTGTGTAGATTGGAGTGTTTCCTACTCTCACCACTCCAGTAAGGCTACTTTCAGACTTCAGATTTTTAAATCCGGCGGGCTGTGGCAAAAAGTTGTCAAACCTGATCCGGTAGAAGCCGCAGCCCGCCGGATCATCTGTTGAGGCCGGAGACGGTGCAGGAGAGGGAGAGGGCGAGAGAGTCTTCGGGCATGCGCAGTGGAAAAAAGCGGTCCGGCGCTGTCAAAAAACGTTGCAGGGAACGTTTTTTGCAGACGCCGGACAGGCATTTTTTGCCGTATCCGGCAAAAGCCGGACACACCGAATGGCCAGGCACAATGCGGCATAACGCTAGTCTATGGGGGAAAAGCCGGATCCGGTGGCAACCAGCGCCGGATCCGGCTTTTACATTTTTCGCCGCATCGCGCTTGATGCTTAAAAACTGAAGTCTGAAAGTAGCCTAAAATAAAACCCTTCACATTTTTTGGCTAAAATGATGCATTTTTGTAGCTGCTATGCTACGCTGCTTTCACAAAGAACTTGGATTTCATTCTCTGAATATTTGTTTTATTTATCAACATAATTCTTTGCAAATAATTTGTAGGTGCTGCGAAATTTGTTGGTGCTATAGAAATAAAATTAATAATTATTATTATTATTAAGTGAGCGCTGCTCTGGAATTAGGATTTATACCATTTTTTATAGACCTATTCTATTATTATACCAGGAAAGAGACTGCACTGCATAGGGTTGGAAAACATAGAAAATAACCAGGTATTTAATTTGGCATCTCCATCATTGCACATATATATAGCTAAACTATCTGTGGGGCTCCCAGCAGGATGCGGATCAGCACTAAGCTGCCTAATGCATCTGCATGCCAGTAAGGTGTCTAGTGGGAGCTCCCGATATTGCTGCTATATGGAAGATCGTCTACTGGTAATAGTGCACGATTATGGCTGATAATGGAGACTGGAATTGTTCTCAACTACCTTCAATTTCTTGTCATAATCGTGTGACACTGGAGGGGAGGAAAATTGATAAGACTGTAAGGGAAAATATTAGGCCAAAGGTAAACATCTCCAGCGGTGGCAGTGGCCAATTCAATGGAGTGTTACTTTTATTAGCCTTCACAATTGATTGATCTTTATCTTACTCTTTTTCCTAGAAAATTGTTCAAATTGATTCTGTTCAGATTTCCTGTAATTTGTTTCCTTTTTTTTTTTTTTACCGCATTGATGCGCGAGAATATATATATATATATATATATATATATATATATATATATATATATATATATATATATATATATATATATATAACAATGTATGTTCAGTAAATAAAACTGATAGATAAAGAAATATTGCTTTGGAACTGGAGCAACGATCAGGTCACTTTTTAGCTCCATCCCGCAACAAAACATTTACCGTATATCTTTATTTACGGTGTATTTGTGCTGATCTCTAGTTCGATTTTTTTTTTTTTTTTTTTCATTTCATCTCTTTATGTTTAACCTCTTCATGACCAGGCCAATTTTTATCCTTTCCTGTTTTCAGAAGCCGTATTTTTTTTCTTGTATTTGTCCGAAAACAAATAGGCAGAAAGCAGAGAATTCATACCCCAGAATTGTTATTTTGATAATAAATGCAAATATTCACTAAAACAAATATTCAGGAGGGTCCTGGTCCTTTTAAAAAAAAATTTGTTTTGTAACAGTAGTAAATACTTGATCACTGTATCTTTTGTATCTCATTTCTTTTACAGGATAATTTCAGGAAACCATGCATGTGTGTATGCCCAGTAGTTGTCACATTGGGCAGCTATTTTGCTAGTGGAGCCTTGTGTAAGGCTGGGTTCATATTGCGTTTAGGGGGTGCGTTTAACGCATCCGTTACATAGCGTCATTAACGCCATGTCTGAATCCCATTTTCCATCCATCATTCAGACCTAACCCTGAAGTTTGGAATCGGGTAAAAAAAATTTTTATTGTATGCTGTTTTATATGCTGTTCACTTGTAAGTAGAGTTGAGCGAAACGGGTCGGTCAAATTCAAAAGTCACCGACTTTCGCTAATAGCGTGAGGTCGGCCATGCGGTCGCCGACCCGAGCGTTAAAGTCGCGTTTCCCATAATGCTTACAGGCGCCTTTGCTCAGCCAATGAGCAAGGACGCACACTGTGGGCAACACGATGACGTGCAGCGACCACCACCATCTTAGAGAAGGGCATTTCAGTGATTGGCTTGCTTTGTGTGGCGTCACAGTGGCTATAAAAGCCCTGACCGCCGACCGTCATCTTACTTCTGACGATCTTAGCATAGGGAGACGTTGCTGGCTGCCGCTGCTTCTCAATTATGAGAGTGTTAGGCAGGAAACAAAACAGATAGGCACGGAAGAAAAAAAGAATCTGTGCTTCTGCTGATAGCAATTGTGCTGTACAGTTAGTGTGCAGTGACGGGAGGATTTTTGTGTGTGCAGCAGCGCTGTTTATTAGGCTGCCTTATTAGGCTGAAATATCCTACAGTAAAACATATACCAGTAGTCAGCAAGTGCTGATAAAAAGATGGTAACAAATACAGGGTATATAGTCGATACTTTTTTTGCAAAAAAAAAATGTATACCAAGCTGCTCCACTGCGTCAAGGTAACCCCTATTGAAGCAGTCCCTATCTAATGTATTTAAAACCTGAACATGTGAACAGTGTCTAAATGAACAGGATGAAGACAGGCGCTTCCTGGTATGGGCACGTGGTGTAAGCCAGCTCTTTATGTGCATGTCCCACAAGAGAGGGGTGGGGTCTTCATCCTGTATTTGTTACCATCTTTTTATCAGCACTTGCTGACTACTGGTATATGTTTTACTGCAGGATATTTCTGCACAATTGTCATTCTGTGCTCTTTGTTTGTGTTTGAGTCAGTGGGTGGTATGAACAGTGTCCTACCGACTTGTTCATATGTGTGCATGTCACATGTGTTTTTAATCCTGCCTTATTAGGCTACCTGATAGCTGCATCGCTGTGTGCACACTGCTGTGCAGACTGCTTTTTACACAGCACTCCTACTTTTATTCTTTTTTTCTGAACAGTTACCGAGCGTTCATTTTTTTCCTACACCGTATTGGGGTTGTACGCTCCTCACACACTATCGTGTACCGGCTGGTATCACGGACAAATACATGCTATCTGTGTGTGACTCCTGAAAAAAATAGACAGAGCTTTACATTTTTCCATACATACACCGTATAGAGCTGTCCACTTCTGACACAGTATAGAATCATAGAGTTGGAAGGGACCTCCTGGGCCATCTGGTCCAACCCCCTGCTCAAAGCAGGATTCGCTAAATCATCCCAGACAGATGTCTGTCCAGCCTCTGTTTGAAGACTTCCATTGAAGGAGAACTCAACACTTCTCGTGGCAGCCTGTTCCATTCATTGATCTCTCTAACTGTCAAAGTTTTTTCTAATATCTAATCTGTGTCTCCTCCCATTCAGTTTCATCCCATTGCTTCTAGTCTTTCCTTGTGCAAATGAGAATAAAGATGATCGTTCTACAATGTGACAGCCCTTGAGATATTTGTAGATAGCTATTAAGTCTCCTCTCAGTCTTCTCTTTTGCAAGCTAAACATTCCCAAATCATGCAACCTTTCCTCATAAGACAGGGATTGCAGACCGGTCACCATTCTGGTCGCTCTTTCCTGAACTTGCTCCAGTTTGTTGATGTCTTTTTTAAAATGTGGCGCCCAAACCTGAACACAGATTTCCAGATGAGGTCTGACCAAAGAGGAGTAGAGGGCAATAATGACTTCACATGATCTAGACTGTATGCTTCTGTTAATCTAATATATAAAGCTCAAAGTGTGTATGTATGTATGTGTGTATGTCCGGGGTAGGCATCCGCACCGTCGCAGCTACAGCCACAAAATTTGGCACAGTCGCACGTCTGGACCCCGAGAGCGTCCTAAGCTATGTTGTGAGGCAAAATTTTAACCCCGCGCGTTCCAACTTACCAAACAATTTTGCCCCTATCTACATACTGGGGGAAAAAGTGTGTGCATGTCAAGTCCCGCCCCTCATTATGATGTCATAATGCCCCTATTTGCATAATGAGGAAGCAGTGTGTGCGTATCAAGCCCCGCCCCTCATTATGTCATAATGGTTGACTATGGGATGGAGGATGTGTGATGGGTATATGGGCACTGGACTGTGGGATGAAGGATGTGTATGATGGGTATATGGGCACGGGACTATGGGATGGAGGATATGTATGATGGGTATATGGGCACGGGACTATGGGATGGAGGATATGTATGACGGGTATATAGGCACGGGACTATGGGATGGAGGATATGTATGATGGGTATATGGGCATGGGACTATGGGATGGAGGATATGTATGATGGGTATATGGGCATGGGACTATGGGATGGAGGATATGTATGATGGGTATATGGGCAAGGGACTATGAGATGAAGGATGTGTGATGGGTATATGGGTACTCGACTGGGATGGCGAATATGTATGATGGTGTCAGGACTCTGAACATTTTTACCTTTTTGCATTACTGTCCTTTTCCAAGATGGTGTCCTTGGTCTCATGTGCATTGTGTCCTCCTGCTATAAAACTCCACCCCAGCCTTCAGTCTGTGCTTGAGTATTCTGCCTTGCATCCAGCTGCTGACCGCTGATTGCTCCCTGGCTATATACCGGCTCCTGTGAACCTGTGTGGTGATCCTGCTGCTCTGCTCTGAGTTCCTGCTGCATACTCCAGTTTCCAGAACTCTTCTTCCTCTGCTGCTCGTGTTTCACTTCATCTGCATTTGCTGGACATGTAAGATGTTCCTGCTCTGCAAGAGCCTGAGACTATTTTCCTGGTCAAGCTAAGATAAGATTTGAACTGCCTTTTAAGCTTACCTATCTGTGTCTGGACTAAGACAAGGATTTATTCATGCCAAGTATCCTCAAGAAATAACTGTGCGTCATAGACTTTTTGCTTGATTGCATCTTCCTCTGAGTTCCTATAGATTGCTAAGCTGCTTCTTATATTTTCTCCAAGTGTTATGGACTTGAGTTTCTTTCTGCATCTGTTGTATCACCGTGTGTTAATATAGACTTTATCACTTATAAAGCTGTGTCCTGTAGTCATCTTGTTCCATGCACAGAGACTCCTGAGTTATCCACTATATTTATTACAGATAGGTATATGGGCATGGAACTATGGGATGGAGAATATGTATGATGGGTATATGGGCATGGGACTATGGGATGGAGGATAATTATAATTTGCTATAACTAACCACAGTTAGTTACTATGCCCGGGCAGCATGGGTATATGGGCATGGGACTATGGGATGGAGGATATGTATGATGGGTATATGGGCACGGGTGTTGTGAGTTCATTTTCCCCTTCACTACTGAGGCCCGAGGAACTCCCTCTTCTGGTAAAGAAAGGTAGTGAGCCTGATTATCAAACACCTGAGGCTGATGATGATGACTGGCTGAGTGGAGTTACTGATTGGATATAAGGCTGCCGACGCCCTTCTGCCCTGCGGGTGATTTCTCTGTGGGATCCTTGGAGACCAGTCTGAATTCCTGCTCCTCTAAAGCTAAGTTTGCTGCTCGGCTTTTTGCATTTGTGCTTTGACTTTGTTTTGCTTTGTTTTTCTGGATTTCTGCCATTCCCTGCTGGGGTGTGCTGAATTTCTTTAGCTCTGTCTTCTGAAAATACCTGAGTGCTGATTTAGTTTTTGAAGCCTAGCTGCTTCAGGGTCTTTTTCATATCAGCTTGTTGGCTTATGTCTTTGATAGGGTTATTGCAGACAGCAGCCTTCCTGTCCTTTCCTATCTAGGTAGTTTTGGGCCCCGGCTTTGTTCAGTCTATCTTTCTGTCTGTGTTAGTGTTTTCATCTTGCTTCACCGTCATTATATGTTGGGGGCTGCCTATTGCTTTGGGGTCTGCTCTGGGGCAGTTTAGATTTCCCCTTTCTTTCTTTAGGCCTATTTAATTCTCCGGCTGTGTTCGAGGGGTCTAGGGCATCGTAGTAACCCCCCACGGCTACTGCTAGTTGTGTTGATAGGTTCAGGGGTCTGCAATCTGATAGTTGCCAACTTCTCTGGTTTTCTGGACTTAGCTTGTATTTCTGTTTTTGCCTCCCACGGTGACTCAATCATAACACATGGGACTATGGGATGGAGAATATGTATGATGGGTATATGGGCACGGGACTATGGGATGGAGGATGTATGATGGGTATATGGGCACTGGACTGTGGGATGGAGGATATGTATGACGGTATATGGGCACGGGACTATGGGATGGCGGATATATATGATGGGTATATGGGCACAGGACTATGGGATGGAGGATATGTATGATGGGTATATGGGCATGGGACTATGAGATGAAGGATGTGTGATGGGTATATGGTCACTCGACTATGGGATGGCGAATATGTATGATGGGTATATGGGCATGGGACTATGGGATGGAGAATATGTATGATGGGTATAAGGGCATGGGACTATGGGATGGAGGATGTGTGATGGGTATATGGGCACTCGACTATAGGATGGAGGATATGTATGATGGGTATATGGGCACGGGCTTATAGGATGGTGGATATGTATGATGGGTATATGGGCACGGGACTATGGGATGGAGGATAATTATAATTTGTTATAACTAACCACAGTTAGTTACTATGTCCGGGCAGCGCCGGGCTCTTCAGCTAGTACATCTTAGAATTGCATTTGCCTTTTTTGCTGCTGCATCACACTGTTGACTCATATTCAGTCTGTGATCTATTAGTATACCCAAGTCTTTTTCACATGTGCTGTTGCTTAGCCCTATTCCTCCCATTCTGTATATGCTTTTTTTCATTTTTATTGCCCAGATGTAGTACTTTGCATTTTTTCCTGTTAAAACCATTCTGTTAGTTGCTGCCCACTGCTCCAGTTTATTTATATCTTTTTGAATCCTCTGTCTCTCTTCTCTAGTATTAGCTATCCCTCCTAGCATTGTGTCATCATCAGTACCGTATATCTGCTATTTGGATTATGGTCAAATCCATACTGAGACAGCGTCTGTGTGTGACTCCGGAAAATTTTTTTTCCATACATACACCGTATAGAGCTGTCCGCTTCTGATACAGTACCGTATATCTGCTGTTTGGATTACGGTCAAATACATACTGGGAGAGCGTCTGGGTGTGAGTAAGGGAATATATAAAAGGAGATTTAAAATTTCCCCTACACTTTATACAGCTGTCCGCTTCTGATACCGTATATCTGCTGGTTGGATTACGGTCAAATACATACTGGGAGACTGTCTGTGAATAAGGAAATATATACGGAGATTTAACATTTTCACTACACCTTATACAGCTGTACGCTCCTCATATAGTACCATATATCTGCTGGTATTTTTGGTATATTTTCCCAAACATGAGGAAGTATGGTGGGGGGGGGCAGCTGGTACTGATGGTGGTGGTGGTACATCTGGTTATGCCAAAAGCACAATACCTGCTAAGGAAGGAGATGTTGACCCAGCGTCATCGTCTGGCTCAAGAAGGCCTGTAAGGTTCCTTTTTCTGGGAGTAGGTAAACCGCTTTTAAAGCCGGAGCATCAGGAACAGGTTTTGGCTTACATTGCCGTAACAGCCTCCAGCTCTATCGCCTCCTCTTCTGAAGTTTCAAAAACTACAAGCACTGAGTCGTCAGTGCAGGTTTCTGGTCATGAACAACACCTTTCCTTGTGTCCTTCACCCCCACCAAAAGTGAAAGATGCGGCAGGCCATACTTCAGATTACTGCATGGAGCTCTTTTCATATACATGCCTGGGTTATCAAGTCAAATCCTGAATTCCCCAGTCCAAGATGAACCTGACATGGAGTGCACTGATGCACAGCCACTGCTAGATGATTCTGCTGGTACATTGACCCAGAGCACTACATTGCCCTCGCAGTCAACTGAGCCAGAATCTGACCCTGATGAAACTGAGGTGCCCGTTTCCGCATACTAAACCACCTTACACGGTGATACAGAGGAAGGTGCAGATGAAATTGAAGATGAGGTGATGGATGACCCAGTTGTTGACCCGGATTGGCATCCATTGGGGGAAGAGGGTGCCGCTGGCAATAGGTCAGAAGAGAAGGTTCCGCAGCAGGCATAGTCATCGCAGGAGCGGTTATCCGGCAGGCCCGTAGCTGTCCAAAAACGTGGACCAAAAACTAAAAGAGTTGCAGGACATCTTGGCCACACGGTCAAATTAGCACAGCGTGCAAGCCCTGAAAATTTATACCATAGTAGGAAGAGTGCAGTGTGGCACTTTTTTTTACCAAAATCCTATTTATGAGGCAAAGGTTATCTGTAAGAAGTGTGGAAGGACGTTTAGCCGAGGGAAAAATCTCTGAAATTTGAATACCAGTTGCATGCTTAGACATTTAACTACCATGCACTTGCAAGCGTGGATGGACTACAAAACCTCAGGTAGCACATGTGCACCTGCTCCGACTGAAGGTAGCCAGCAACGCTCTATTGCTTCCCCCATTGTAAGCACACCAGCAGCAAGAAATGTTGAGGTGTCATCGCAAGGCCAAAGCAGTCAGTGAAGCACAATGTTGTTGTAACGAAAGACTGAATCTAGGCCATCACCAACCCCGTCAGTCCGTCAGGTCCACCGCTAGTTCCCCCATATGCAGCACTCAAGTCCAGCTCACCCTACCAGACACTGAGTGGGACAAGAAAGTACTCATCCTCTCCTCCGCGTACACTGGCTTTGCACTCCTACATTGCCAAACTGATCTCATTAGAGATGATGCCCTTCCATTTGGTTGAAAGCGAAGCGTTCCGAGAGCTCATGGCCTATGCTGTCCCACGCTATGACCTACCCAGTCGGCACTTCTTTTCTTTCTTTTTTTCGTATGCAGAGGCTGCAGTGATCGCTCCACCTCCCCAAGCACCGCCTAATCATAGACGTTGCAACAAGGTGGAACTCCACCATGCACATGGTTGAGAGGCTGTGCGAACAGAAGCAGGCTGTAATGCATTTGTGGGAGGATACACTGGCAGGCAGTTTGAGGGCAGACATGGAGTTGTCGGGTGTGCAGTGGTCAAAGCTGAAAGACCTCTGTAAAGTCCTTCAGTGTTTTGAGGAATGCATACGGCTGGTAAGCGCAGACGACGCCATCATAAGCATGAGCATACCACTTATGCGTCTGCTCATGCAAACTTTGACGCACATTAAGGATCAGGCGTCTGCAGTGGAGGAGGAACAGGAGGAGGAGGGAAGCCTTGCTGACAGTCATCCATTGTCTGCTCAGGGAACTGTCCTGGACGAGGTGGAGGAAGAAGAGGAGGAGGAGGATGCTTCTCAGGGGGCAAGAGAAAATGTTGGCTTTCCATGGTCAGGTACAGGGTTTGTGCGTGACTGGAGGGATGTGGATTTGGCAGAAAGTGCTCCTCCACCCGCCACTGTCAGTGCATCATTGACACCTGGAACATTGGCCCACATGTGTGATTATCTCTTGCGGATCCTAAAAAGAGACCCCCGCATTGTCAAAATTATGAAGGATGACGACTACTGGTTGGCCACCATCCTGGATCCACGCTATAAAGGCAAATTACAGAACATCATGCCACAGGAGAACCTAGAGATAATATAGGCGAACAAACAAGCAACTCTGGTAAACCATTTGTTAGAGACATTCCCAGCACACAGCAGCGGTGCAAGTTCTACCACGAGCCGTACTGGGCCAAATGGAAGAGGTGTTCGTGGTGCACACAGCCAAACTGGCTTTGGAGACAGGGGTTTCATGACCAGGATGTGGACTGATTTCTCGAGGACCGCTCACACGACTGTTAATACTGAATCGATTGCAACAGACAGGAGACAGCAGTTGTCAAATATGGTTCAAAATTACCTCTCCTCCCCTATCGATGTTCTCCCTCACAGTTCATTCCCCTTTGACTACTGGGCCTCTAAACTGGACACCTGGTCTGAACTGGCACAATATGCCTTACAGGAGCTCGCTTGCCCTGTTGGTAGTGTGCTGTCAGAAAGAGTCTTCAGTGCTGCTGGATCAATCCTGACAGAAAGAAGGACTCGGCTGTCGACCCAAAATGTTGGTTATCTCACCTTCATTAAAATGAACCATGCCTGGGTTTCAAAGGATTTTGTACCACCTTCCCCTGATGACACATAAGTTGACAGCAAAATGGCTCGCTTTGTCCTTCTCGTCCTCCGACTTCTGCAATTCCTCCATTTGCAGCTGCTGAACGTCCAGCCTATTCCTCAACATATGCCAGTTTCTCCACCTCCCTAACTGGGCTGTACCCCCCCAGGGCCGGCATCAGCACCTGGTGCACCCGGGCAAGTGCTGGGGCCCTGAGCAGGTGGGGGGCCCACTCGTGGGTGACAGCACTGGCACGGGGCCCCTCACAGTACGCAAAAGTCTCTGACTGTGAGGGGCCACTCGCCGTCACAGACACCGTCGTACTATGAGGGGCCATGTACCACTGCCGTCGCCCACGAGTGGGCCACCCCTGCTTGCTCAGGGCACCAGCACTTGCAATACTTACCTCTCCCTGCTCCACCGCTGTGACCTCTTCTGCGTTTCCTGACAGTGACATTCAGATCAGAGAGCACGATGACGTCACGTCTGTACGCCATCTGCCTGAACACTCCAAGTGCAGAGAGCTGGAATATGGCGACGTTGAGGAGTCTAGAGTCGAGCAGTGCCCAGCGAGGAGAGGTGTTTCATTTTCTTAATGTTTGGAGCAATATATGGGGAGCATTATACACTGGAGAATTATATATGGGGCCCATCATACACTTTAGCATCATAGATAGGGCCCATTATATATGGAGCATTATATTGGCCCATCATACACTGGACCATTATAAATGGGGCCCATCATACACTGGAGCATCATCCATGGGGTCCATCATACACCTGCGCATTATAAATGGGGCCCATTATATATGGAGCATTATACACTGCATATTTAATTTTTTTATGTCAGGTAATTTTTTAGTAAACATTTTCCAAAATTGAAAAAACAGGTAGTCATATACAGGATATTTCCCAAATAGTGTATTACATAAACACAATAGAACACCACAGAAATCCCTCCCAACTCACCCCCCACCCTTACCCGAAAAAAACACCTCTCATCTCTCCCGATGCATTTGGTCTCTCACAGCTATAAGTTTTGGGTTATATCCTCAACGCTCTCATCCATGTTAATCTAGGAGGCGCCAACCCGGGTGTGTCCAACCAAGGTGCCCACATATCTTCCCATTTCTTAGTTGTTCTTCTGTTTTGATACACATATTTTTCAATATCTATGTTATTATTAACTGCAGCGGTAACTTCCGTGATTGTGGGTACAGAAGATCCCTTCCAGTGAGCTGCCACCCTTTTACGAGCTTGATATAATATTGGTGAGACTGCCAGCTGGTGCTTCTCCGAAAGCGGCAAAGTCTCTACCCGCCACAGAAGAGCCATTTTGGGGTCTAGTACCATTTGACATTGATAGACAGTATTAAGTAAATTATTCACACCTCCCCAAAATCTACTTAACCGAGGACAGTTCCAGGTCATGTGTATCAGATCCGCATTGGGCGTTCAACATTTCCAACAATCTGCCTCTCTAGCATAGCCTATTTTCATCAGACGTACAGGGGTTCGATAAACTCGATGAAGCAAATAAAGATGCGACACTCTCTGCACCTCGCTAACCGAGACTTTCGTGACTTCTTGCAATGCATCTTCCCATTCATCATCTGTTAAATCACCTACATCAACTTGCCACTTATTCTTCAGCATCTCCAAACTTGCCACTCTCTTTTCCAACATGGTTGCATATATCATGGATATAATACCTCTTGATCCTCCTTCCATCACTACTCTATCCAACAGGGGAGTTTTAGCTGGATTACCTAGTGGAGCGAGTCGCTGTTGTGCTTCACATGCATGTCTCAGCTTGAGATATTGATAAAATCTTTTATTAGGGTTGGAAAATGTCTGTTTGAGATCCTCAAAAGATCGAAACTCCCCTTCAGAATAAAGCTGTGATACTAGTTTAAGCCCTCTGCTCTCCCATAGCTCAAAACCCTCTAATTTATTTAGCTCTGTACATGTCAAGTTTCTCCAGATCAGGGAATGCGCCGTGACTCCCTGTATACCCAATATTTCTTTGGCCGTGTTCCATACCTTATCCATGCACTTCATTATCGGAATATTGATAGCTTACCCCTGACGGAACCGCCCTGAGTCTAGTGCCTGCACCAGTAAGTCCTTTCCCACTACGCATGTAAGCATACATCCCGAGGAACTTCGCATGAAGGAATCCTCCTCCCCCCGTCCTCTGAAATGCTGCAACTGCGCTGCAAGATAATACAGAAACGGGTCAGGAACCGCTAATCCCCCAGTTATTTAGATGTTCGCAAAACCTCCAACCGAATTCTAGGAATACTCCTCTTCCAGATAAGCTCTCTAAATATTCTTTTTATCTGATAAAAGATTCAACCAGGAATCCAAATGGGCGCATTGTGGAGGGCATACAAAGCTTGTGGCGTGAGAACCATTTTTACCATGTTTGCCCTTCCCACCATACTCAGTGGTAACTTGCACCAGTCCTTTATTTTTGGATGAAGTTTAGCAAGTAGCAGGGTAATATTTAAACACTCAAAATCTTGTATATTATACCCAATATGAATTCCCAAGTATTTAAACTCTCTGACTACATTTAATCGTCCGGCCAATTCAAAGAAGTTCTCTGGAGAATCTCCCACCCGCATAATTGAAGATTTCTCCCAGTTAAAACATAAACCAGAGATACCTGCGAAGGATCCAAAGACTTCCATTGCCAACCTCCGAGAAGACAGACACTCTCCCAAACACAAGAGCATGTCATCAGCATACAACGCTATTTTTTTCTTGCAAAGACTCATACCCAAACCCCTTAATTTCAGGTGTCGCCCGAATTACTACTTCCAAGGGCTCAATTGCCAGAGCAAACAGTAGGGGAGACAGGGGCACCCCTGCCTGGTCCCTCTGTGTAAGTTAATTGTATTTGAAATCTCCCCATTAATTCTACTTTTGGCCTCAGGACTCGAATACAGCAGCTGTATCCAGGCAATAAAATTTTTACGGGAACCCATCTTGGCTAATATAGCCCACAGATTTGGCCATTCGACGCTGTCAAATGCTTTAGCAGCATCCAAAGATGCAACAGCCCTAGGTTCCTTTCCCTTTGATGGCATCTGTAAATTT
This sequence comes from Dendrobates tinctorius, assembly GCF_039654945.1. Lineage (NCBI taxonomy): Eukaryota > Metazoa > Chordata > Amphibia > Anura > Dendrobatidae > Dendrobates > Dendrobates tinctorius. Next base: position 10,089,513 of record NW_027361694.1, read on the forward strand.
AGATACAACCGCCAGATATTAATTGCAGTTGATTTCTCTGGCATAAAACCAGTTTGATCTGGATGAATAATACTAGATATTACTCTAGACAGCCGCATCGCCAGAATCTTTGCAAAAATCTTGACATCAACATTTAAAAGGGAGATAGGCCTGTATGACTCTGGAAGACAAGGATCCTCATCAGCCTTGGGGATCACCACTATGATTGCTTCATTCAAGGACTGGGGCAAGTGCCCATCTTCCCTAGCCTCAAACACCTTCAACAGCTGTGGAAGCATTATATTTGAGTACTGTTTATATACCACCACAGGCAGCCCATCAAACCCCTGTGTCTTATTCCCTGCCATAGAATCTAGAGCCTCCTCTAATTCCTCCAGACTAGTTGGTGCCTCCAGCCCAACAGCTTCTGATTCTGACAGAGTAGGCACACCAGCAATCCTCAAAAAGCTACTGAGCAACTCGTCATAGAACCCGCCCTGCGAATTATATAATGTCTCAAAAAACTCGCTAAAAGTTGCTAGAATTGCCCCAGAAGATCTTTCCAGTTCCCCATTTTTGTTTTTTATCTCCGGTACCATTGCAGGGCCAGATTGAGTCTTGATCAGGGTAGCTAGTAGATTTCCAGTTCCCTCCCCGAAATAGACCTGCTGCCGGAAGTATCGTTTATCTGCAGCTTTTGAAAGCTTATGTTGGGCTGATTGTTGTTCCGCATCTTTTAATGCGTTAAAATATATATCCGATGAAGTTTTCAAATATTGCAATTCTGCAGAGATAGCTTCCTTCTGTAAAAGTTCCTCATATTCTCTAGACTTAGTTGTAACTCTGTTCACTTTGAGATCAACAGTCCTCTCACATAAGCTTTAGACGCATCCCATAATCTTTCCCTGGGGGCTGTACCCTCATTAATAGCAAAATATTCTTTTAGCAAGTCAGGGATCCTAGCATCTTTTTGAATAATAGGTAACCAGAATGCGTTAAACGACCATGGTACCCGTTCCCCTCTCCCACCATTTTCCCAATTAAATGTCGCCATAACAGGGGAGTGATCTGACAAGGCCCTAGATTGATGCAGGTTCTCTATGGGGTTCAGATCAGGTGAACAAGGGGGCCATGTCATTATTTTTCCTTCTTTTAGACCTTTACTGGGCAGCCACGCTGTGGAGTATTTGGATGCATGTGATGGAGCATTGTTCTGCATGAAAAATCATGTTTTTCTTGAACGATACCAGCTTCTTCCTGTACCACTGGTTGAAAAAGGTGTCTTCCAGAAACTGCAAGTAGGTCTGGGAGTTGAGCTTCACTCCATCTTCAACCCGAAAAGGTCACACAAGTCCATCTTTGATGATACCAGCCCATACCAGTACCCCACCTCCACCTTGCTGGCGTCTGAGTCAGAGTGGAGCTCTGGCCTTTACTGATCCAGCCTCGGGCCCATCCATCTGGCCCATCAAGAATCACTCTCATTTCATCAGTCCATAAAACCTTACAAAAATCTGTCTTAACATATTTCTTGGCCCAGGCTTGACATTTTATCTTATGTTTCTTGTTCAAAGGTGGTCGTTTTCCAGCCTTCCTTACCTTGACCATGTCCCTGAGTATGGCACACCTTGTGCTTTTTGATACTCCAGTAACGTTGCAGCTCTGAAATATGGCAAAACTGGTGTCAAATGGCATCTTGGCAGCTTCACGCTTGATTTTCATCAATTCATGGGCAGGTATTTTGAGCCTTTTTTTATCAACATGCTTCTTGCGACCCTGTTGGCTATTTGCCATGAAATGCTTGATTGTTCAGTGATCAGTCACGCTTCAGAAGTTTGGCAATTTCAAAACTGCTGCATCCCTCTGCAAGACATCTTACAATTTTTGACTTTTCAGAGTCCGTCAAATCTCAATTCTGACCCATTTTGCCAAAGGACCAAAGGAAAGGAAGTTACCTAATAATTAAGCACACCTTATATAGGGTGTTGATGTCATTAGACCACACTCCTCATTACAGAGATGCAAATCACCTGATTTACATAATTTTCCCTTGGCTTTCAAGCCTATACAGCTTGTAGTAGGACAACATGTATGAAAAGGATGATGTGATCAAAATACTAATTTGCCTTAGAATTCTGCAAACAGTGTATAGGCCCATCATACACTGGAGCATCATCCATGGGGCCCATCATATGCTGCTGCATCATATGGGGCCCATTATATATGGAGCATAATATAGGCCCATCATACACTGGAGCATCATCCATGGGGCCCATCATATACTGCAGCATCATATGGGGCACATTATATATGGAGCATTTTATAGGCCCATCAGACAATGGAGCATCATCCATGGGGCCCATCATATACTGAAGCATCATATGGGGTTCATTATTTATGGGGCATCATATAGGGTATTGAGCACATATGGGGCCTATTCTGTATGGAGCATTATATGGAGCACATTCTGTATGGAGCAATATATGGGGCCCATCATATACTGTATGGAGCAATATGTGGGGCTCATTCTACTCTATGGGGACCGTCCTATAATGTATGGCACATTATATGGGGACCATCATATACTGTTGCATTATGTGGAGCTCATCATATACTGTATGGAACATTATATGGGACCAATTCTGTATGGAGCAATATATGGGGCTCATTATTCTGTATGGTGCACTATGTGGTGGCCATAATACTGTATGGAGGAATATACTGTCCGGTTTTTGAGCTATTGTAGAATTTAAAATAGATATCAGTCATGTAATGTAAGAAGTGAAGTATTTGTCATTGCACTATACCAATATTTCTCTGCCGTATCGGAGCATCATGAATTGTGGTATGTGTTAAAGGGGCCCACTGACACTCTTTCGCCCAGGGCACACGAAAACCTGGAGCCAGCGCTACCCCCCCCCCCACAACTTTAGGCAAATAACCCCCCAGTTTTCAGTGCGTAGCTATTATTATAAAGTAAATTAAGGTTGACAAGCTTAAGTAATATGAATTGATGTCGTTGGCATTGAAATGGGCACTGTAGGTGTGTTTACTGTCCTCCACTCCCTGATGACTTTGCTTCCCCATTGACTTGCATTGGGTTTCGTGTTTTAGTCGGACGTCCGGCTTTTCACGATAGTCGACCGATTTCGTTCGACTCGACTTTTGAGAATGTATGCTGAAATGGGAAAAGTAGAAGGAGATGTGAATTACTGCTGCCTTTACTTTCTGCCTGTTGAGAGAGACATAAATTATTGAAGACTCTACTTCCTACCGGCTGAGCAAGAGGAAATGATGAAAACAACTTGAATATCGTTCCACAAGAATTTTGCAGGCAGTATGTGTGAGGGAAATTTGTAGCTCACAAAATCCAGTGATTACAGCAGCAAAGGCACAGTCTTAGATTCTGGGGGATTGGCATGTGGCTGATGTGAGGGTATCTTCCACGTCTTTCCTCCTATGTCCCCGTGAAAGGATCCCTTTAGGAACACCTGTGGACATTTTTGTACAAATCTATGAGATTGTTCCAGTGGTTAAGTGGTTTTATGTATCTCCATGTGATGTATTATTTATATGTTTGCCTAGACACATTGTGTTGACCTTTTAGTTACTTGGTGTTATTAACCCCTTCGCGACCCAGCCTGTTTTCACCTTTCTGACCAGGCCAATTTTTACAATTCTGACCACTGTCCCGTTGTGAGGTAATAACTCTGGCATGCTTGAACAGATTTTTTGTTAGGAAGTTATAAGGGTGAAAATTTGACCAGCAAATTCTCTTTTTTTTTCAACAAATTTTACAAAACCATTTTTTTAGAGACCACATCACATTTGAAGTAACTTTGAGGGGTCTACATGAGAGAAAATACCCAAAAGTGACACCATTCTAAAAACTACACCCCTCAAGGTGCCCAAAACCACATTCAAGAAGTTTATTAACCCTTCAGGTGCTTCACAGGAATTTTTGGAATGTGGAAGGAAAAAATAGACATTTACTTTTCTTTCACAAAAATTTTCATTTAGACCGAATTTTTTTTTTACTTTCGCAAGGGTAACAGGAGAAAATGGACCATACATTTTGTTGTGCAATTTCTCCTGAGAATGCCGATACTCCATATGTTGGGGAAATTTACTGTTTGGGCGCACGGAAGGGTAGGAGCGCCATTTAATTCTTTGAATGTAAAATTTGATGAAATAATTAGCGGATGCCATGTCGCGTTTGAACAGCCCCTGATGCGCCTAAACAGTGAAAACCCCCCACAAGTGACACCATTTTGGAAACTAGACCCCTTATGGAACTTATCTAGATGTGTATTGAGCACCTTGAACCCACAGGTGCTTCACAGAAGTTTATAGCGTAGAGCCGTGCGAATAAAAAAAAATCACATTTTCCCCAATCTTTTTTAGCTCCATATTTTGCATTTTTTGCAGAGTAACAGGAGAAATTGCTTCATACAATTTGTTCTGTGATTTCTCCTGAGTGCGCCAATTCCCCATATGTGGGTGTTTCGGTGCACGGCAGGGCTTTTTATTGCAAAAACTAGTTTTTACATCACCATATTTTGATAGCTATAATTTTTTCATATTTCAACCGACAGTCATGTGAGGGCTTTTTTTTTGCGGGACGATCTGATGGTTTTTATTGGTACCATTTTAGAGCACATGACATTTTTTGATCGCTTTCTATTCCAGTTTTTGGGAGACAGAATGAACAAAAAACAGAAATTCAGGATTTTTTTTAATACCGTTCCGCATGTGGTAAAATTGGTAAGGCACCTTTGTTCTTCGGGTCAGTACGATTACAGCGATACCCCATTTATGTAATTTTTTTATGTTTTGATGCTTTTATACAATAAAAACTATTTTATAGAACAAATTTATTTTTGCATCACTTTATTCTAAGAGCTAAAACTTTTTTCATTTTTCTGTGGTAGGAGTTGTATGGGGGCTTGTTTTTTTGCGGGACAAGATGACATTTTCAGCAGTACCATTTTTATTTATATCTGTCTTTTTAATCACGTGTTATTGCACTTTTTGATTGGCGGTATGATGATAAAGCATTGTTTTTTACCTTTTTTATTTATTTTTTATGGTGTTCACTGAAGGGGTTAACTAGTGGGACAGTTTTATAAAGCGTGTCGTTACTGTCGTGGTGATACCAAATATTTGTACTTTTATTTTTCTTTTTATTTACATAAATGTATTTATTGGTATAATATTTTTTTCTTTATTTGGGGATTTTTAAAAAATATTTTTACAAATTATATATATATAATAAATAAATATATATTTTTTTTTAACTTTGTTACATTGTCCCAGGATGGGACATTACTATATAATGTCAGATCGCTGATCTGACACTGCACAGCACAGTGTCAGATCAGCGATCTGACAGGCAGTGAAGGAGGCTTCTCAGGTCCTACTGTCAGCAGGTGCTGAGAAGCCACATCACTGCAGGACCCGGGAGGACCCTGCGGCCATCTAGGAGCCGGGGGTCTTCATGTAGACCATTGCAACAATGCGATCGCATTGCGTTGTTCCTGTGGGAGTGCGCAGGGAGTGGTTAAATGCCCATGATCGGTGTTAACCAGCACCGATCGTGGGCGTTGCTGCAGGGTGTCGGCTATCACATACAGCTGTCACCCGAACCCGATCACCGCGGCGCTCAGCGTGAGGCCGCAGTGATCGTGCCGTCGTACTTTTACTTCTGCGGGCAGAAATGTAGTTCCCGCAGAGCAGAACTAGTACGGCGAGGGTCGGGAAGGGGTTAAGGCATGATAGTTGATACACTGACGAGCAAAAGGGTAACAATGTTTTGAACTTTTGACTTTCAGGCTCCATATCTCACCATCCACTACTGCTTCGAACATGAGACTACCATCATTTTACAGACAATCATCTTGGCTATCTCATTCATAAATTTAACTTTCAACTATTTTAGCATGTGATTAGTTATGCAGATTCTTTTGATGTCACAGGATTTTACTCTTTTGCACCTACAAATCTAAATTTAATTTTTTATTATTTTGCTAGTATTTTGTACATCTACCTTTTGGCTTTCAGCACTGCCTGATCCCTTCTTGGCATGCTTTCGATCATATTCAACCATGTCTCGACCAAAATCTGATCCCAAGTCTCTTCTACACATTCCCAAAGTTGGTGCATACTAGTTCACTCATTTTGGGTATATACAGTTGTGGCCAAAAGTCTTGACACCCCTGCAGTTTTGTTAGATAATACTCAGTTTCTTCCTGAAAATGATTGCAATCACAAATTCTTTGGTATTATTATCTTCATTTAATTTGTCTTAAATGAAAAAACACAAAAGAGAATGAAGGAAAAATCAAAACATTGATCATTTCACACAAAACTCCAAAAATGGGCCAGACAAAAGTATTGGCACCCTCAGCCTAATACTTGGTTGCACAACCTTTAGCCAAAATAACTGTGACCAACCGCTTCCGGTAACCATCAATGAGTTTCTTACAATGCTCTGCTGGAATTTTAGACCATTCTTCTTTGGCAAACTGCTCCAGGTCCCTGATATTTGAAGGGTGCCTTCTCCAAACTGCCATTTTTAGATCTCTCCACAGGTGCTCTATGGGATTCAGGTCTGGACACATTGCTGGCCACCTTAGAAGTCTCCAGTGCTTTCTCTCAAACCATTTTCTAGTGCTTTTTGAAGTGCGTGTTTGGGTCATTGTCCTGCTGGAAGACACATGACCTCTGAGGGAGACCCAGCTTTCTCACACTGGGCCCTACATTATGCTGCAAAATTTGTTGATGGTCTCCAGACTTCATATGCCATGCACACGGTCAAGCAGTCCAGTGCCAGAGGCAGCAAAGCAACCCCAAAACATCAGGGAACCTCTGCCATGTTTGACTGTAGGGACCATGTTTTTTTCTTTGAATGCCTCTTTTTTTTTTTTTCTCCTGTAAATTCTATGTTGATGCCTTTGCCCACAAAGTTCTACTTTTGTCTCATCTGACCAGAGAACATTCTTCCAAAACATTTTAGGCTTTTTCAGGTAAGTTTTGGCTAACTCCAGCCTGGCTTTTTTATGTCTCGGGGTAAGAAGTGGGGTCTTCCTGGGTCTCCTACCATACAGTCCCTTTTCATTCAGACACCGACGGATAGTATGGGTTGACACTGTTGTACCCTCGGACTGCAGGGCAGCTTGAACTTGTTTGGATGTTAGTCGAGGTTCTTTATCTAACATCTGCACAATCTTGCGTTGAAATTTCTTGTCAATTTTTCTTTTCCGTCCACATCTAGGGAGGTTAGCCACAGTGCCATGGGCTTTATACTTCTTGATGACACTGCGCACGGTAGACACAGGAACATTCAGGTCTTTGGAGATGAAATTGTAGCCTTGAGATTGCTCATGCTTCCTCACAATTTGGTTTCTCAAGTCCTCAGACAGTTCTTTGGTCTTCTTTCTTTTCTCCATGCTCAATGTGGTACACACAAGGACACAGGACAGAGGTTTCGTCAACTTTAATCCATGTCAACTGGCTGCAAGTGTGATTTAGTTATTGCCAACACCTGTTAGGTGCCACAGGCAAGTTACAGGTGCTGTTAATTACACAAATTAGAGAAGCATCACATGATTTTTCGAACAGTGCCAATACTTTTGTCCACCTTTTTTTTTATGTTTGGTGTGGAATTATATCCAATTTGGCTTTAGGACAATTCTTTTCCTGTTTTTTCATTTAAGACAAATTAAATGAAGATAATAATAACAAAGAATTTGTGTTTGCAATAATTTTCAGGAAGAAACTGAGTATTATCTGACAAAATTGCAGGGGTGTCAATACTTTTGGCCACAACTGTATATAGCTTTTTCTTAAACTCTACCCACAAGTGTTTTGATTTTGTTGAGATCTGGGGACTGTGAGGGCAAATCCAGCACCTCTGTTTCATTGTCATTGAACCATTTCTTCTCCAATCTCAACATATTTTTCTGGTCGTTGTCCTGTTGGAACACTGTCGTCCTTTTCATACCCATAGTATTCGAATGTGCGAAGTAACTCGTCTTTTAGAATACTTGCATATAGCTTAGCATTGAGACCACCATCGAGCCTGGTCAAATATCCAACACCTTTTTCCTGTGAAAAAAGCCCCATACATCATCAGGCTTCCTCCACTGAACTTCACAGTTCCTTCAATTACTCGATTCTTTGGAGGATGTCACCCCCACCCTAATAGGGGCATGAAACACAAAGAGGTCAAATAGCCACTCCCACAGCTTGTCTACGGTGTTTTTTCCTGTCCCTATTGGGATAAAGAGGTCATTCTGTGGTGTCTGTGTCAGAAGCAGACACTGGGAAAATCTACAGCCGGGCAGCGGAGATCGACTCTGCTTACCTTTCCTCTCCAACGCTGCTCCTGTCTCTTAGAAGGACTCAGGACTCCCCTCCCAGCCTGCACCTTTAGGTAAACCCTGGGGAGTTATTCAGGCTGGAGGCCTCTAGGGGCTCTCCAGCCTATCTCCTCCTCGCGATCCTCGCCGGACCTGTGACAGCGTGGGACATTGCGCTTCTCTGTCCATAATTCTCGGTTATCCCTCGCTGAAGTGCATATGATACGGGCCCAGTCGCCGGAAGTGATGTCAGACTCCGGGCATCTTTTTATGACGTCATTTCCAGTTTTGTGTTTCATGATGGAACGTAGGAAGAGATGTTCAGCAGCGGCACTAACTCGCTGGATAAGAAAGATTGCAGCAATAACCGCCACTGATTGCATGGTATTCCCTTGCTCTCACAACTGGACATTGGGGGTCCTTCTACTGAAGATGAAGGCGCTGGGTCTGGTCGCCTATATAAAAGCCCCGGACAGAAGAAACCTTAAGGTAGGACCAATCCTCTTATGATTTTCATGGAGGGTCTAGGTTCTATTATTGGAGAAAATTGAATTAGACTTACTCGTAATTCGGTTTCTAATAACCCACCACAACAGCACGGATAAATCCCTCCCTTTGCATTATTTGAAGTGGATAATATAATTTGAAGCATGTATACTCTTGTAGTCCTTTTATAACTGCACTGGAGAGAGGATGTGGCAGGGGCTATTTTACCTCTTTGTTTTTCCAGTTTCAATTAGAGTGGGGTGACATGCTCCTGTGGTACTGACGCGGTGGATTACTAGAAACCGAATTAGCAGTAAGTCCACTTCTATTTTCCCTTTTTCCTTCCAGACCCATTTGCAACCTTTAGCGCCAAGTCTATTGCCTTTCATCTCATTGCTCCAAATTACCCATTTCCAATCTTCTACTGTCCACGTTTTGTACTTTTTTGCAAACTCGAGCTGGTGCTTTTTATGACAGTATTGAAGTCAAGGATTCCTTCTTCATCAGAACGGGTGCGCAAGTTGCTATCTCTGCCCACAAAGATTGTCCTGGCTCTGTCTAGCATCATGATGATGCCATTCATTCCATGCGTGTCCAGGTAGAAATTAAAAAGCCAGCCTGCAAAACTTGGACTTTGGCTCAAGCCCTGCAGTTCCCAGGAATCTGCCCAAGGGCCAGAAGAACTGACATCTGGAGGTTCTCCACCGCTATTCTAAATCCTCTAAAACATGATTCAGATAAGACCCGTGAAGGAATCATTCACCGTAATGATTCAAATGGAGTCACTGTGTTCGCAGTCAACCACTCATAAAATGATGGACTGTGTCAGAACAGACTTCAGACACAGCCCAACGTGTCCCCATTTGCCTCATTATAGTGAATACTTCCAGCTGGGTTCTGTCTGAATCATTTTATCATAGTTTAATGGCAACCATGATGCATCTGCAATTCTAAATGTTATGTATTACCTGTCAATGGAAAAAGTTCTTTCCACATTACTGTTAGCACAAATGCTCAGGAAAACAACATGTCTTCCATCTCCACTCCAAACCACCACCACCCCCCCAAAAAAAAATCCAGCAAAATATAAATACGTGCTCTTAAGACAAAATGCTCCCTCTCCCCTCCTCTAAGCCTGCATTACTGTAGTGAGAAGAATTCATCAAACAATTTTCTGGGTGCATGTCTCCAGACACAAGCAGAGTGCAATGTATTGGGCACTACACTAGCATATTTCCATTTTGTGCTTATTTCTGGAAAGCACCTATGAGATGAAAATAATCACAACACCCTGAAATACAATCCCACAGTGGTGTAATTTCCATAATGGTGACACTTTTAAGGGTTTCTGATACTCTGGCTCCTCAGAGTCTCTGCAAATGGTACATGCAAATTATTCCAGGAAAATCTGTGTAATATGTAAAGCCACATAAGGGGTAGTGCTGTGCATGTAAAAATGAGGTGTACCTTTTCTGCTATTAACCCTTGTGGAAATGAAAAATCTGGGTCTAAAACAACATTTTAGTGTAAAAAATGTTTTTTATTTCATGACACAGTGATATCAAATCCTCTGAAATACTTATCGTGTTAACAATACTTGTGGTGTTACTATGCTCATTGGACCTCTAGATGAATTGAGGGATGTAGTTTGTTAAATTTGAGTTACCGTATATACTTGTGTATAAGCCGAGATTTTCAGCCCATTTTTTTGGGCTGAAAGTCCCCCTCTCGGCTTATACACGAGTCATGTACTGGGGGGATCGGCGGGGGAGGGGGTCGGGGTTGTCAGAAATCATAGTCACCCCCTCCTGGCTCTTCTCTGCAGCCTCCCTGCTTGTTCCATGTTTTCAGCGCCCCTGCTCTTCCTGCTTCAGTGGTCACGTGGTACCGCTCATTAAAGTCATGAATATGCGCATATTTATGACTTTAATGAGCGGTACCACGTGACCGCTGAAGCAGGAAGAGCAGTGGCGCCGAGAACATGGAACAAGCAGGGGCTGCGCTGCAGACACGAGCGCCAGGAGGTGGTGAGTATGAACGGGGGAAGCCATTCACCTGTCCCCGTTCCGGAGCCGGCAACGCTGATGAGCAGCGGGCAGCAGGAGGTGAGTATACAGTTTTTTTTTTTTTCTTTTGTAACGGCAGCAGCAGCATGATGGGGTGACTCACTGTCCTCATTATCTGGGGCCACACACTGTGCAGCAAAACCGGGGCCACTCACTCTGCAGCATTATGTGGGGCCACTCACTGTGCAGCATTATCTGGGGCCACACAATGTGCAGCATTGTCTGGGGCCACACAATGTGCAGCATTGTCTGGGGCCACACAATGTGCAGCATTGTCTGGGGCCACACAATGTGCAGCATTGTCTGGGGCCACACACTGTGCAGCATTATCTGGGGCCATTCACTGTGCAGCATTATCTGGGGCCACTCACTGTGCAGCATTATGTGGCACCACACACTGCTGCATTATCTGGGGCCACTCACTGTGCAACATTATCTGGGGCCGCTCACTGCAGCATTATCTGAGGCCACACACTGTGCAGCATTATCTGGGGCCACACACTGCAGCATTATCTGGGGCCACTCACTGTGCAGCATTATCTGGGGCCACTCACTATGCAGCATTATCTGGGGCCACTCACTGTGCAGCATTATCTGGGGCCACACACTGTGCAGCAAAACTGGGGCCACTCACTGTGCAGCATTATCTGGGGCCACTCACTATGCAGCATTATCTGGGGCCACTCACTATGCAGCATTATCTGGGGCCACACACTGTGCAGCATTATCTGGGGCCACACACTGTGCAGCATTATCTGGGGCCACACACTGTGCAGCATTATCTGGGGCCACTCACTGTGCAGCATTATCTGGGGCCACTCACTGTGCAGCATTATCTGGGGCCACTCAGTGTGCACCCTAGGCTTATATGCGAGTCGATAAGTTTTCCCAGTTTTTTGTGACACAAAATTAGGGGGGTCGGCTCATACACGAGTATATACATTAATTGAGGGGAGGCCTTGCTAATGTGTTGTGATGTCTGTAAACCATTCCCTCAAAATCTGCACTAAAAAGTCCCTGAACAGTATTTTCTTTCCGTTTTCACTTATTCTCATGACAATGAAAAATTTGGAGCTAAAGCAACATTTTAGTGGAAAAAAACATTACTTTTTGTCTATTTTTCAGCATTATATAATTCTGAGAATCACTTATGGGTTAAAAATTGACTTGGCAGGAGGTTTACACTGTTTTGGCACCTCAGGGACTCTGCAAATCTGCCATGGTGCCCCAATCTATCCCTGGCAAAAATGTTCGTTTTTTTTCTCGTTCGATTCCTGCCATGTGCTTAAACGGTCATTTCCGACCACATATCAGGTATTGCCGCATTTGGGAGAATTTGCCTAACAATCTCTCGTGTCCATTTTCTCCTATTACCATTTGTGCAAATAAAAAATATGAAACTAAAGCAGCAATTTAATGGAAAAAAAATAATACCCAGTAAAGAGTTGTTTCCAAAATAAGGTGACTTGGAGGTTTCTGCTGTTTTGGCCATTCAGGGGCTCTGCTAATGTGACGTCCACAATTTATTCAGTGTGCCCAAATAGTAGTTTTCCAACCACATGCAGGTTATTGTCACATTCTGGAGAAATTGGGCAACAAATTGTGAGATCCATTTTATCCTATTTGCCCTTATGAAAATTGAAAAAATTGAGTCCAAATCAACATTTTAGTGTAAAAAAAAATAAGCATTATACTGCCTCTGTACAAATCCCTGGTTAGACCGCACATGCAGTACTGTGTACAGTTTTGGGCACCGATGCTCAGGAAGGATATAATGGAACTAGAGTGAGTGCAAAGGAAGGCAACAAAATGAATAAAGGGGATGGGGGAACTACAATACCCAGAGAGATTAGCAAAATTAGGATTATTTAGTCTAGAAAAAATAGACGACTGAGGGGCGATCTAATAACCATGTATAAGTATATAAGTGGACAATACAAATATCTGTCTGAGGATCTGTTTATACCAAGGAAGCTGACGGTCACAAGGGGGCATTCTCTGCGTCTGGAGGAAAGAAGGCTTTTCCACTAACATAGAAGAGGATTCTTTACAGTTAGGGCAGTGAGAATCTGGAATTCCCTGCCTGAGGAGGTGGTGATGGCAAACTCGGTCAAGGGCTTCAAGAGAGGCCTGGATGTCTTCCCGGAGCGTAACAATATTGTATCTTACAGTTATTGTTAGGTTCTTTAGAAGGACGTAGATCTGGGGATTTATTCTGACAGAATTTTATAGGCTGAACTGGATGGACAAATGTCTTTATTCAGCCTTGCTAACTATGTTACTATATTGCCCAATGGTATAAAATTCTGTGAAGCAACTGGGGATCAATATGCTCACTTCACTCCTATAGCAATTAATTAAAGGGTGCAGTTTCGCTTTGTGTGTTTTCTGTGGTTTTGACAAATGTTCAATCACCGCACACTCTTGATAGATGCTTGTGAAAATGTTATTGTATAGATGCAGCACGGGGACGTGCGATCGGCCCGAGGTTATCCAGAGTTGCAATGCTTAGGGGGAAGAGCGCATGGCACGGGGGAGGCCTCAGAGGGTCATCCCGACGCCGCGCTTGGGACCCCGGATCTGATAAATGCACGCATCCCTGGCGGTCAGCGCTCGTTTGCACGTTTTAGCTCTAGAATTAGCACAGTTGTCTGAATCAATGGTTTGTAGCGATCAAAGGAACCATAACTGATTTAATGAGCCATTGGCAATTTCACTGTACCATCCATGTGTACTTACACGTGCATGGCTTAATCTTTGAGACAAGCATATGTTACTGGCAGGATCAACCAGGTTTTGGCATCTCAGTGGCTCTATAAATATGACGTGTCTTCCGCAATCTATTCCTTCCAAATTTGCGCTCCTTCCCTCCTGAGCTCTGTTGTGTACCCATACTGTACTTTTTGACAACATATGAGATGTTGCCACACTTGGGAGAAATTGTGTAACAGATGGTGGGTTCCATTTTATCAAATTACTGCTTGTGAAAATGAAAACATTGAAGCTTAATGACAATACTGTAAAGAGATTTAACCTTATTTGGTCTTGGGATTCCTTTTGGGCCATGTTAAATATATGACCTCTATGAGATGGATATTATTAATAGGTCACAACAATCTATATAATTTCTCCCCCCTTTTTCCTTTTGTCTTTGCATATACTTGAAAATGTTTAACCGAAAGTTAAAGTATTATCATTGAATAATATTGGTTGAGAACCTATAAATGAAAAATGTAAAATATCTCTATTTTTTTATTTTCCTGTAAAAATTAAAAAAAAATTTAAATAAAAATTACAATTTAAAAATAAAACAGTGAGGCTAAATTTAATTTTTCATTTAATTTCACTTTGCGTTAATTCATTTGAAGCTCATGAAAGGATGACAAACTTTCTGAATGAAATGTAGAATTTTTTGAGGGGTGCTGTTTTTAAAATGGAGTCTTGTTTTGATGTTTTCTGACATGGGCACCTTAAAGGCACTTTAACCCCTTAATGACCAGAACTTTTTTCGAATTTTTTTTTTTTTTTTTTGCTCCCCTTTCCAGAGCCATAACTTTTTTATTTTTCCGTCAATATGGCCATGTGAGGACTTATTTTTTGTGGGACGAGTTGTACTTTAGAACGACGCCATTGGTTTTACCATGTCGTGTTCTCGAAAACGGGAAAAAAATTCCAAGTGTGGTGAAATTGCAAAAAAGTGCAATCCCACATTGTTTTTTGTTTGGCTTTTTTGCTAGGTTCCCTAAATGATAAAACAAACATGTCTAGGTTCTCTTTTATCTCAGTGTTGGAAAAAAATTCCAAAATTTGCTAAAAAAAACCCCGCAATTTTCAGAGATCCGTAGCGTCTCCATTTTTTGTGATCTCGGGTCGGGCGAGGGCTTATTATTTGCGTGCCGAGCTGGCGTTTTTAATGATACCACTTTTGGGCAGATATGTTCTTTTGATCGTCCTTTATTGCATTTTAATGCAATGTCGCGGCGACCAAAAAACGTAATTCTGGCATTTTGAATTTTTTTCGCTACGCCGTTTAGCAATTGGGTTAATCTTTTTTTTATTGATAGATCGGGCGATTCTGAACGCGGCGATACCAAATATGTGTCTGTTTGATTTTTTTTAATTGTTTTATTTTGATTGGGGCGAAAGGGGGGGTGATTTAAACTTTCATGTTTTTTTATTGTTTTTAATTTTTAAACACTTTTTTACTTTTGGCATGCTTCAATAGCCTCCATTGGAGGCTAGAAGCACGCCATACTTGATCGGCTCTGCAACAGGAGCTCACTCAGGCCCACATTCTCCATTATATGACACTGGCCGAAAAAATTAGAAGCAATATCCTCATTACAGGTATTAAAACCCCTAGACATCACTATAAGATTAGCATATTTGCTGATGACCTCCTTTTAACTCTAACAGACCCTGTCAACTCAATGGAGGCCTTACTGAGAGTACTACAGTTTTTTTTCCAAGATGTCTTATTTTAAAATAAACAGGAAAAAAAAATCAAAATTACTACACTTAATCTAAGCGACCAAACAGCCATCAAGATTAGAGATCGGGCTGAATTTATGTGCGAAGACAGAGATCACATACTTGGGAATAACCTTTACCAGAGCTACAAATACAATCATTAAGACAAACTTAGACCGTATCCTGGAGATTGTTTCTAAGGATCTCCAGCTGCGGAAATCTTTGTTTATCGTGGATGGGGAAAACCTTGATAATAAAATCCTTTATTCTTCCAAAAATTCTTTACATTTCTACAACATTACCCTTGTTTTTTCCAATACCTCTTCTAAACAAAATTCAAATGTCCATAAACTCCTTTATCTGGAACGGGAAGAAAGCTAGAGTGGCCTCAAATATCCTCTATAAGAAGAAATTACATGGTGGATTTGCACCACCCAATATTACGGCCTATTTCTTATCAAATGTAATAAAACAAAGTATTTGCTGGTTTGGGATAAACACACCTCCGTCATGGTTGGATCTGGAGTTAACACAAAACAACCGCCCCTTAGAAGATTTATTGTATAGGTATTTATTTGAAAAGGGTACCACAGATTCATCACATCCTATTTTTTTGCAATTAGCAGCGCTTGGAAAAAACTTTCAATGTTGGGTGAGAGAGGTAGTAGGTCTGAAATTAATGGGTAACTTTCCTCTATCTTTACTATCCCCCCATTATAAGTTCTCCATTCTGAAGAGATGGACACAGGCATCAGGAAAATTAGGGATATTTATTCTAACAATAGGTTTATAAACGTTTGAGGGGTTAAAAATAGATTTAGCATTCCTTCCTTCGACTTTATGTTCTTTATTACTCTGAGGGAACACACGCAAAAATTCATCCTCAGTTGTATACCCAGAGCGGATATAGTCAACCTACTCCTCTGCAATCGGAACATACAGTTGTGGCCAAAAGTATTGACACCCCTTCAATTCTGAAAATGATTGCAATCACAAATTCTTTGGTATTATTATCTTCATTTAATTTGTCTTAAATGAAAAAACACAAAAGAGAATGAAGGAAAAATCAAAACATTGATCATTTCACACAAAACTCCAAAAATGGGCCAGACAAAAGTATTGGCACCCTCAGCCTAATACTTGGTTGCACAACCTTTAGCCAAAATAACTGTGACCAACCGCTTCCGGTAACCATCAATGAGTTTCTTACAATGCTCTGCTGGAATTTTAGACCATTCTTCATTGGCAAACTGCTCCAGGTCCCTGATATTTGAAGGGTGCCTTCTCCAAACTGCCATTTTTAGATCTCTCTGCAGGTGTTCTATGGGATTCAGGTCTGGACTCATTGCTGGCCACCTTAGAAGTCTCCAGTGCTTTCTCTCAAACCATTTTCTAGTGCTTTTTGAAGTGTGTTTTGGGTCATTGTCCTGCTGGAAGACCCATGACCTCTGAGGGAGACCCAGCTTTCTAACACTGGGCCCTACATTATGCTGTAAAATTTGGTAGTCTTCAGACTTCATAATGCCATGCACATGGTCAAGCAGTCCAGTACCAGAGGCAGCAAAGCAACCCCAAAACATCAGGGAACCTCCGCCATGTTTGACTGTAGGGACCGTGTTTTTTTTCTTTGAATGCCTCTTTTTTTCTCCTGTAAACTCTATGTTGATGCCTTTGCCCAAAAAGCTCTACTTTTGTCTCATCTGACCAGAGAACATTCTTCCAAAACGTTTTAGGCTTTTTCAGGTAAGTTTTGGCAAACTCCAGCCTGGCTTTTTTTTATGTCTCGGGGTAAGAAGTGGGGTCTTCCTGGGTCTCCTACCATACAGTCCCTTTTCATTCAGACGCCGACGAATAGTACGAGTTGACACTGTTGTACCCTCGGACTGCAGGGCAGCTTGAACTTGTTTGGATGTTAGTCGAGGTTCTTTATCCAACATCCGCACAATCTTGCGTTGAAATCTCTTGTCAATTTTTCTTTTCCGTCCACATCTAGGGAGGTTAGCCACAGTGCCATGGGCTTTAAACTTCTTGATGACACTGCGCACGGTAGACACAGGAACATTCAGGTCTTTGGAGATGGAGTTGTAGCCTTGAGATTGCTCATGCTTCCTCACAATTTGGTTTCTCAAGTCCTCAGACAGTTCTTTGGTCTTCTTTCTTTTCTCCATGCTCAATGTGGTACACACAAGGACACAGGACAGAGGTTGAGTCAACTTTAATCCATGTCAACTGGCTGCAAGTGTGATTTAGTTATTGCCAACACCTGTTAGGTGCCACAGGTAAGTTACAGGTGCTGTTAATTACACAAATTAGAGAAGCATCACATGATTTTTCGAACAGCGCCAATACTTTTATCCACCCTCTTTTTTATGTTTGGTGTGGAATTATATCCAATTTGGCTTTAGTACAATTCTTTTTGTGTTTTTTCATTTAAGACAAATTAAATGAAGATAATACCAAAGAATTTGTGTTTGCAATCATTTTCAGGAAGAAGCTGCGTATTATCTGACAAAATTGCAGGTGTGTCAATACTTTTGGCCACAACTGTAAAACCTTTTGGAGCACAAAATATTTAAATGACCTTTTTTTATAAAGACAATGGTATATATGAGTCCTTACATGACTAGGTGGGAGTGAGATTTGAGGATCCAGATCAGCAAGGAACAGTGGGAAAGAGTAATTAAAAATTCATACAGCTCTAATATTTCCATGACGCTCCATGTATCTTTCTATAAGCTTTTGGTGAGATGGTACTATACTCCCTCAAGACTTGCACATACAGTTGTGGCCAAAAGTATTGACACCCCTGCAATTCTGTCAGATAATACTCAGTTTCTTCCTGAAAATGATAGCAAACACAAATTCTTTGTTATTATTATCTTCATTTAATTTGCCTTAAATGAAAAAGCACAAAAAGAATTGTCCTAAAGCCAAATTGGATATAATTCCACACCAAACACAAAAAAGAGGGTAGACAAAAGTATTGGCACTGTTTGAAAAATCATGTGATGCTTCTCTAATTTTTGTAATTAACAGCACCTGTAACTTACCTGTGGCACCTAACAGGTGTTGGCAATAACTAAATCACACTTGCAGCCAGTTGACATGGATTAAAGTTGACTCAACCTCTGTCCTGTGTCCTTGTGTGTACCACATTGAGCATGGAGAAAAGAAAGAAGACCAAAGAACTGTCTGAGGACTTGAGAAACCAAATTGTGAGGAAGCATGAGCAATCTCAAGGCTACAAGTCCATCTCCAAAGACCTGAATGGTCCTGTGTCTACCGTGCACAGTGTCATCAAGAAGTTTAAAGCCCATGGGACTGTGGCTAACCTCCCTAGATGTGGACGGAAAAGAAAAATTGACAAGAAATTTCAACGCAAGATTGTGCAGATGTTAGATAAAGAACCTCGATTAACATCCAAACAAGTTCAAGCTGCCCTGCAGTCCGATGGTACAACAGTGTCAACCCGTACTATCCGTCGGCATCTGAATGAAAAGGGACTGTATGGTAGGAGACCCAGGAAGACCCCACTTCTTACCCCAAGACATAAAAAAGCTAGGCTGGAGTTTGCCAAAACTTACCTGAAAAAGCCTAAAACGTTTTGGAAGAATGTTCTCTGGTCAGATGAGACAAAAGTAGAGCTTTTTGGGCAAAGGCATCAACATAGAGTTTAAAGGAGAAAAAAAGACATTCAAAGAAAAAAACACGGTCCCTACAGTCAAACATGGCGGAGGTTCCCTGATGTTTTGGGGTTGGTTTGCTGCCTCTGGCACTGGACTGCTTGACCGTGTGCATGGCATTATGAAGTCTGAAGACTACCAACAAATTTTACAGCATAATGTAGGGCCCAGTGTGAGAAAGCTGGGTCTCCCTCAGAGGTCATGGGTCTTCCAGCAGGACAATGACCCAAAACACACTTCAAAAAGCACTAGAAAATGGTTTGAGAGAAAGCACTGGAGACTTCTAAGGTGGCCAGCAATGAGTCCAGACCTGAATCCCATAGAACACCTGTGGAGTGATCTAAAAATGGCAGTTTGGAGAAGGCACCCTTCAAATATCAGGGACCTGGAGCAGTTTGCCAAAGAAGATTGGTCTAAAATTCCAGCAGAGTATTGTAAGAAACTCATTGATGGTTCCGAAAGCGGTTGGTCGCAGTTATTTTGGCTAAAGGTTGTGCAACCAAGTTTTAGGCTGAGGGTGCCAATACTTTTGTATCGCCCATTTTTGGAGTTTTGTGTGAAATGATCAATGTTTTGCTTCATTCTCTTTTGTGTTTTTCATTTAAGACAAATTAAATGAAGATAATAATACCAAAGAATTTGTGATTGCAATCATTTTCTGGAAGAAGCTGAGTATTATCTGACAAAATTGCAGGGGTGTCAAGACTTTTGGCCACAACTGTATAAACCAAGAACATTCAGCCCTATGCTGGAGGGAATGTGGCTTCACAGGCAACTTATTACATACATTTTGAAGCTGCCCCAAAATTAAGGCTATGTGCACACGTTTCAGAATTGCCGCAGAAATTTACGCTGGAATTCCATTCCGCGGGAAATATGCAAGAAAACCACATTTTAATTCCCCCCTATTTCCCTCGGAAAAACTAGCGATTTGCAAGCGTAATTAACTTGCAGAATGCTAACGTTTTCCAAGCGATCTGTAGCATCGCTTGGAAAACTGATTGGTCACACTCGTCAAACATAGTATTTGACGAGTGTGACCAACTTTTTACTATTGAGGCTGCCTATGCAGCATCAGTAGTAAAAGATATAATGTTAAAAATAATGAAAAATTAAAAAATCGTGTTTTTCTCACCTTCCGACCTCCCGCGCAGTGTCCCCGATGATCGCGATGCCTCCCGGCAGGTCCCGTTCCCAGTGATGCATTGCACCAATGACCTTTGATGACGTCGCAGTCTCGCGAGACCATGACGTCATCAAAGGTCATTGGCGCAATGCATCACTGGGAACAGGACCTGCCGCGAGCATCGCTGAGGCATGCTGACGGTGCGAGGGACATCGGAAGGTGAGAAGATGATGATTTTATTTCAGTTGTGTTTTTTACAGGTATATGGTACCCAGAGCCCGGAGGACAGTCTCCTCTCCCCCAGACCGTGGCTACCATCCGCAAATGTTCTGCTTACTTTTTGCATGGTGGGCACAGCCACATGCGGAAAGTAAGCAGAACAATGCATTCCTATGTGTGCGGATTTTTCCGTGATTCCACACAAAGTATGAGCATGCTGCGTATTTTTCCGCGATGCAATTCCAGCGCGGAAAAATCCACAGCATAGGCACAGCATGTGCGGAATGCCATAGGATTGCATGGGATGCTTTTTTTTGCATTTTCGCGGCAAAATCGCGGGTTTAAAATTGCCGCGAAAATGCAAAAAAAAGCTACGTGTGAACAAAGCCTAAACCTCTCTGGAGAAAGATCTCTCAAAATGTAGAAACGCTTCCTGGCAAGGAATTTATACTAACTCCTCAAAATGCACTCCTTTCCATTGACCTAGATAATATAGAAGAAGTTAGGTATGCCTTAATTCACACATTGCTAGTTGTGAAAAACTCTGTAGCTAGTTGTTGGAAAAGAACAGACACTACTAAATATACCGATATTATGGAAAGACTTTATCTGTATAACTCCCAAGATTTCAGATTTGCTTTCAATAACGGTTGCTTGGTTAAATACCATAAGAAATGGGACTGATAGAACTCTAAATTCCCTAGAACTTGATTACTCTATGCTGAAAGATAGCTAATATAATTTACATATATGACCAGACCAGGATATACTCCCTCCACCTTTCTTCTAATATTTCCAACTTTCCTTCTATACCACAAGAAGGTACTTAGGCAATGTGTATGCTTTGAATTTCTGTAAAGCAATGTTTGAGTTCTCTAATATTGTTTTCCTTTTCTCGTTTATCCCTTACCAATTATGTTTTCTTCCCTTACCCCTTCCTTATATTACCTCCTCACCTACCCTCTGTTATAAAAAATATTTTCTAATATATTTCCAAAAAAAGTAACTATTAATTTTTAGGGTGCATCTAGACATCTGTACAAATCAGTCCGAGATCGAATCACAATGCACAGACTGGCCACAGTTCTCCTGATCTGAGCTTGACAACTTCATAGAAGTATATGAAGCTGTCACTCTGGGATCAGGAGACCTGTGGTCAGTCTGTCTGTTATGATCCAATCTATTACCAACTTGTACAGATTTCTGAATTCTCCCTAACTCATATTTTGAAATATTGAGACTGTGTTGGAGAATGCCATCAACCTTAAAGGGGTTATCCTGGACTATTTATTTTTTGTCATCATGAGCCTAAGAACTGATAGGTAGTTACTAACTAGCTGTCTATTCTGCCCGGCATCGGCTCAAGGCTATCACACACCGCCCCTGACAGCGATTCAGCGGCTTCACATTCATCTGTCATGTGTTTCTTCCAGTAAAAAACATGGATGAATGTCCCACTGTAAAAAAATAAAAGAGAAAAAAAAATAAGTAGAAAGCTGGCCTGCATTTTATTTCATGCCAGTACTCTGTTATCAATGGGCTGGAAGTGCGGGGGCCTTACATCCATTTCCCAAAGCGAAAACGTGGTCTGAGCTTACCCGACTGAGGCTGGTGCTCAACATTTGTCATTTTTAACCTTGCTTCTGTTTCATAGATAAAAACTGTTAACGCAAGAAAATTAGATTTCTTTTTCCACAATCTCCGCTTTTGCCGGCAATTTTGCACTTCCTCTTCTGGGCTGCTGTCGCTGGGGCGTGAGCACCGATGTCCTGATTGACAGTCGGCTCCTTGAGTTATGCAGCGGGGAGTCGGCTGTCAATCAGAATATCGGCAGTCATGCTGCTTCAGCAGAGTGGGAGAGAAGCAGCTGCTCTGTCAATGTGATGTCACTGAAAGACGCAGGAACGATCTGTGACCACTCTGAGCTGGCAGAAAATTCTTAGTAGGCCCATAAGGAAAAATTAATATAGTCCTGGATAACTCCTCTAAAGGATTTGTACCAAGTTATCAAGTCATTACTGCTCCGGAAAATGTATTATACCTTGCTGATCGCTGTGGAATCCACTGCTGGAACACACATTGATCCCGATTAACAAGGCTCTGCAGAGGGGAACGTGGAGTATATAGTGCTGCAATCAGATAGAGTTTAAATATAGTGGTGGTGCACCTTCTCTGCTGCCGCTCAGGTCAGATGGCGCTCTGCACAGCGCTGTTCTCGGGATCTGTGGGGACCGCAGTGATCAGGCAGCGAATAGGTGGTGATATAACTTGGTAAAAACATTGTAATGTATTGTTCTGTATTTTTAATTTTTTTTTGCAAAGGGTATATGATATGAGTCTCCCTGTGTCACATGCAGACAGATAATAGATAATGTGTATATTTTTAAAATTATATTTACTTTCTCTTCCATTAATATTAGATTAGCCATGTTATTGACTTATAATACACTGATGTTTGCATTAATGTATGTGTAATAATTCACCAGAATTAGGAAGTCTACTTGTCGCACACTATTTTTTCATCTGGTCGAAATATACGGAGAGCTGCCTTGTTTACTCAGTCTCTTAAGGGAATGCATGGTCTCAGTTCTTTTTGGTTTTATTAGATAAAATTTCCCTTTTTTCCTGAAAGTGATCTCTTAGGGAGGCTCCGGAGGGAAATGAAGCATAAAAGGTAGCAGTCAGAATATAGAGTTAGTTTTCGAGACATTGCATTTTTACCAGTTCCTGCATTTTATATTAGATAACATTTAGATTAAGGCTTTTTTTGTGACCTAATTTACTTATACTGTACTCTGAGCTTAACACATCTGCACCTCATTTGTTTAAAGGACTTAATGAGAAACTTCAAACAGTTTACATGTCAATTACAAAGAAAGTAGGGTTTTTACAGTTCCAGTAATCTGCCCACATTGCTGATCACAACATGATCCCAGGTGGGCATAACTCAAGACATATGACATTCCAGGGGCACAATTACAAAGGGCTTATATATTTTTATCATTAACAAGAATGCACATTACATTGTGCATAGTTTTCTTATATTATTCATAAAAACACTATTTGCTGCCTGTTGTGTACGTGGTATCTCGATCTAAGCATATGTCATTCTGAAAGCAAATTTAGTTTTTGAAGGTGTATTGGAAACTACATAATTTTCTCTGTACAAATTTTTTAGCCTTTGGATCTAAGCAGGAATGTTTCTTTCCACTGCCAGCAAGCAGAAGTCTTGGAAAGGAAAGTACGGTACATTTATACTAGTGTATTGTACAGAAGCGGAATTAAAATCTTCCTAACTTTTCATTATACTTTAATTAAAATGGACGTGTTGGAAGGATTTTGCTCTTCCTTCTGTCACCATCGCTGACTATTTCACTTATCTGTTCTCTCCGTTTAGACCACATCTTGGTTCCCACTCAGTGTCGGTTGAGGGGTTTATTATGTATACCCCCCCCAAAAAAAAAATAATATTTTCCCCATTTTCCCAAATGGAACCATAGATATTAATAAATCAGAGTCCAAAATTTTGGGCTCCATTTGACCTTTTTTTTTAAGAACATATGTTTTTTGTAGCCAAACACAATAGCATGGTAGACTACAAATCTTCAAACAGGTGAATATGCTCGTGAGAGAAGTTACAATGACCATGCCCTAATCCTCGCCATTTTTGCTGCATGCTTCATCCCAAAAATCTATCAGTCCTGTCCTCAGTATCGTCAATAAAGCCAGAATGGCTGGGATTTGGACACAGCAAACTTACCTTTTGAGTGTCTCCACCTCCTTGACTACTAACAAGTAGCATATGACTTGTACAGGGATAAAAATTATTTTTGCCGTGATTTACAAAGATGACAAGAGGAAGTGCTGCCATTTTACCCCTCAATTTACAACTTGCAAAATCAGCAAGGGATCAAATAATTTTTTCCTTCACTCTTTATGATTTCATTATTAACGGGAATCTGTCAGCATGTTTTTTCCTTTGTAATCTGATCTGAGAGCACCTTGATGTAGTGGAAGAGAGCCTGATTACAGCAATGTACTGTATTAGGGTACCGTTACACATAGTGATGCACCAGCGATCCCGACAACGATATGGATCGCTGGTGCATTGCTAAGTGGTCGCTAGTGAGCTGCCACACAGGCAGATCTCACCAGCGACATCGCAGGGGTCGGGGGTCGCTACTTACCTGTCAGACGCGGCGATCGTGACGTCCTCCCGCCCGCGTCCATGCATCGCTCGTCGTCACAGCAGGAAGCGCCGCAGGAAGCTGACGACGAGAAATGATCCAGGACCAGCGATAACCAGCAGGGAAGCCGGTCGGAGGTAAGTATCACATGTAGCGATATCGCTAGCAATACCTCTGCTATGTCACAAAATCAGTGACTTTACAGCGATATTGCTAGCGATATCGCAGTGTGTAACGGGGGCTTTACTTACTAGGCTGTGCTTTGCTGTTACAGTGTGATCAGTGATTTATCATCAGGAGATTTTCACTACAGGACAAGCTGCCTTGTGCTTCCTTTTACAATATTTTTATTTAAATTTTTCAACCTCTAATTCTAACAACAAATTTATATTAATAAGACGTGACGGCGGTGGCATTAAGGGGGGAGGTAGGGGAAGGGAAATTTGTGGTACATAAGTTGAGGAAAGACGGATAGCTTTCAATAAACAATCAGCACTCAGTTAACGGTTAATTAACATTCAAATAACATTCAGAAAACATACAGTTACTATATTAACAACTTGTTTTGTAGTCAAGTATGTTGAGGTACAGTGCAAAGAGGTTTACGGGAAGAAGTTATCCCAGTGAGACCACTTTTTTGATTGGTTATTGGCTAGGGCAAATTTCAAATTTGTACTACTTATGAAGAGAGATTTTCTCCATTAAGTCAGGAAAAGCAGGTGGGTATTGACTCTTCCAAGCGTAAGCAAAGGCATTCTTAATCACAAGCAGAATATGTATAATCAGAGATCTTTTGTCCGGGCAGATGTTTGCAAGCTCGAGGGATAGCAGAGCTAGTTGGGGGTTAAGATGATTGGTTTGCTTGCTATTTTATCAATAATATTGGAAGAATGGGACCATAAAGAATTTAATTTAGGGCAACTCCAAAATGTGTGAAGGAGATCCCCACGGGAGCCGCATTCTCTCCAGCACATTGGTGAGTTCTGACCAAAATGCGCTATTCTTGTTGGGGTGTAATACCATCGTAAGATGACTTTAAAATGGGTTTCTTGTAGTGACATAGATAGAGTTGAAGCATATTTGGAAGCTAGACCATATTCCCAATCCTCACAGAGAGGGGAGATATTTAGTTCTTTTTTCCATTTGTTAATGTACGAGTTCTTTGTAAAATCCACATCTTGGTTGAGCCAATCATAAATGTACCCGTGGCTCCAGAAGATTCCGTGCTCTGTGTTGCTTAGTAAATGTTGCTGAGAGTTTGGGTCTCTTCTGGAGGAAGGACACAATTTGTTCTTTTAGGACCAGGAACCGATAGAACATTGACGGAGGAAGTTTGTATTTTCCATTTAAGTCGCTGAAATTCAGTATTGAGGTTCCGTCATGTAGGTCTCCCAGTCTCCTTATGCCATGGTCTTCCCAAGATGTGGGTAATGCTTGGTTGTTGAATGATAGTATAATGTGTAGGGGTAATTTTTTTAGGATTGTTGTTTTGTGTCCCTTTCTTGGGGCTAGCGAGTTTTTTCAGGGCATATGTAGTTGCCTGGAAAATAGGATGGGCTATAGAACTGGGAAAATGATTTGTTATGGTTTTTATAATTAGTTCTCGAGGGTGTTGTTATTTAGAAATGTTTCTAAATCTAGCCAGGTTGGGGGATCGTTGGCTAATATCCAGTGTATGCTATGTTTAATTAGAGTCGTAAGGTGATGGGTGGTTATATTAGGGATTCCTAGTCCTCCATGTGATTTCTTTTTGAGGGTTATAACCTGAGGGGTTCTAGGTTTCGCCTTGTGCCTCCTAGTCCAACCAAGCCCTCAGCACTGATTAGCAGCTCTCTGTCAATATACAATATACACAGAAAGCTTCCAATCAATCAGTGATGTGGGAGGGATTACATATGGCTCAACATTCTGAGCTTTGCTCGATCTGCGGCAGAGAAAACTGATTCTATCATAACTGCAGCACCCAGTAAACTTTTAAGTGATACCTTGCCGTAATAAGTGTCTCTGTCCCTATATCATGTTCAATTAAACATCAAAAACCTGCTGACAGAATCCATTTAAATTTGTAGCTTTCAAAATATGTAATATACATTATTTTTGATTTTTTGTGTGTTTATTTTTAGCATGTTTGTTGTGAATTAATTGCAGCCAAATCTGCAATGAAATCCACAAGTAAATCATCTGTCTGAGGATTTGGTCTAGATTTGTAACCAAATCCACAGTGGAAAATTTTCCTCTAAATATGCGAACATAGCTGTAATTTACACGGTTCAATTCTTCGCTTGCAATCCTTACATTTTTGCATGCAGTTTGGACTACACAGACAAGTAATGTCTTAAGGGCCTGTCACACTAAGCGATATTGCTAGCAATATTGCTATAACGTCACTGGTTTTTGTGACTTTATAGCGATATCACTGTGTGTGATACTTACCTCCGACCGCTCCCCCGCTGGTTATCGCTGATCGCGCGAGAACGTCCTGGACCGTTTCTCGTCGTCAGCTTCCTGCTGGGCTTCCTGCTGTGGAGACGAGCGATGCGTGGACGCGGGCGGGAGGACGTCTTCATCGCCTCGTCTGACAGGTAAGTAGCGACCCCAACCCCAGTTATGTTGCTGGTGAGATCTGCCTGTTTGGCAGCTCACTAGCGACCACTTAGCAATGCACCAGCGATCCTGACCGCGTCATATCGCTGGTACATCGCTAAGTGTGACAGTACCTTTAGGAGAGCTTTTACAAATTACTTTTCTGTTTCCTGCATTATGACTCTTCAGGTCACTGCTTCCAACATTCTGTATATATGGCACACGGCACTTCCAACAATCTGTATATGTGGCACACGGCACTTCCAACAATCTGTATATGTGGCACACGACACTTCATGCAATCTGTATGTGTGGCACATGGCACTGCCAACAATCTGTATATGTGGCACATGGCACTTCCAACAATCTGCATATATGGCACACGGCACTTCCAACAATCTGCATATATGGCACACGGCACTTCCAGCAATCTATGTGTGGGACACGGCACTTCCAACAATTTGTATATGTGGCACACAGGACTTCCAACAATCTATATGTTGCATACGGGACTTCCAACAATCTATATGTTGTATACGGGACTTCTGCAATCTGTATATATGGCACACGGCACTTCCAACAATCTGTATATTTGGCACACAACACTTCAAACAATCTGTATATGTGGCACATGGCACTTCCAACAATCTGTGTGGCACACGGCACTTCCAACAATTTGTATATGTGGCACACGGGACTTCCAACAATCTATATGTTGCATACGGGACTTCCAACAATCTGTATGTGTGGCACACGGCACTTCCAACAATCCTTATGTGGCACACGACACTTCCAAACACTTGTGAACAAGAAGGGTCAGTCCTCATTAACGCAGAGAAGTGTGATATGTAATAATATGTCTATCCACTGCTGGAATAGACCATACAGTCGTGTAAGCACACATTACTACACAAGGTTTCTTCTCACTTCTCCGCAAGCTTTTGATCATTCTGCGTTGTTACATGTTGGAAATGATGGGGACTTTCTTATGTTTCAGTGGCAGAGGAATTAGGAGGGAAGACCTGCCTAGTATGGACTGACATGTAGCACATGGCTTAGTAAAGTTAAACATGACCTATAAAAGTCAATCCAATCTACCCTGCTGCTCTGTGGTGATATTATTACTATTCCTTACAAAACCAGCCAGACAGTCCCTGCCATGAGACAATAATTAATTCACTTTATAAACCACTGCTCATTAAAGTGCATGTAATTAAGTGACATGTTTATGAAATCTCCAATAACGCAGCTCCCCATATGCAGATATTTTATTACTTTTAAAACCTATATGGGGTCTGCTGTATATATACACTTTACAGAATTGTAGTTAAGACTTCATTGTGCTTACAACATCAGTGCCCTCGTGTTTAAAAAGCCCCAACGATTGGCTCTCGGCTTTCATTTTTCCTGATGTGGAATAGAAAATAAAAGGACCAGTTTAGCTTGTCATTAAGCAACACATTACTCGTTTGTATCTGTTAATGTTTTCATGCATTATGCCCTAAAACATCAATAATATTCTCCCAC
Organism: Dendrobates tinctorius; assembly: GCF_039654945.1. Lineage (NCBI taxonomy): Eukaryota > Metazoa > Chordata > Amphibia > Anura > Dendrobatidae > Dendrobates > Dendrobates tinctorius. Next base: position 10,118,199 of record NW_027361694.1, read on the forward strand.
GTCCAAATCAAAAACCACGCACCCTTTGTTTTGTTTTTTTACCCACATGGAGATGGTCACCTTTCTTTTGCTGAAGGATAACACCGAAATGAATGGGTGACCAGGTATTCCTGCAAATTTGGAATGACTGTCCGCTCTTGCTGGGCCTTTCTTGTCATTTGTGCATATTGTGTGTATGTACCCTACTCCCACTTGCAGCTTTCTTCTCTAAAAACATTGTTGACTTCATATTTTTTGGTTAGTTCAAACCGAAGCTGTGGAGTCAATTTGAAATGTAGCAACTACAAATTTTTTTAATAAGTGTGTGGACCCCATAACACATTAGCAAAATTCCCCAAGGTTTTGAACTGTGTGCGCTACAAACCACAATCCAGTTCTAAATCTTAGAACACTTGTCACATTGGTTTATAGATTTCCAATGAATAGAATGTGGTCTTTATACCGTCTGTAAGTGAATTGTCCTAACGAACGCGTGCCCTGCGTGAGATCATACCGGTTATTGTATGCTTTATTGGTAGACTACGGGCTGATTGTAGTATTCAGTGGGCTTTACAGTGGGATATGATTCATTTTTCAAATAATTGTGCGCTGTTGCCCCGTTTGCTTGCCACCGGTATGCCAGAAAAAAACATACTTGACTCTCAGACCGGTGCCACTCTTCCACTCTGAATGCTATGTCCCCCGGTGATCTCATAGCATTATGTCACATGAGCACTGCAGTGGAGGGCCCCTTTAAATGTATGGAGGGGTGTCACTATTGTAAACATTCAGTACCATTCACAAAGGGTGATTGTAGTTCCTAGGATTTTGTTTTTCTTTGAAGAACATTAAATAGACAGTAAATAGGGTCAATGGAAGATTGATTATACTATGTATAGCACTAGAAGGCCCTATACCTGTTGTTATAACTTCTCTTATTTCTGTATTTAGTGTTCGGATGCAATCAGTGTATTCAGAGAAGAATCCCTTTCGTAGTCTGTGTAGCACTTACATGTACCCTGGCTGATTACTTGCAAAAAAGAACAATGGGCCCAGTGCCCTGTACAGCTCCATGTACCATAGGTTGTACCGTGCTAAATAAGTGCAAGCCAAAAATTAGTCTTTTATTTTTATTGTATCTCTACAGTGTGTTTCCATTATTAATCCTATCCTGGCATGAGAACTGAGGCACTGACGTGAGTTATTGCCCCCTCCCAAGTAACAAAACTTTTATATGAACCTGACGCTTGGGTAGGAAATCATGTCAACAGATTTTATTCTTCGCTCTGAGCCAAACATGGTATGTTTCTCATAATATAAAGCAGATCAGAGAGAACTGGACTTTCCTGGGAAGACATGTCTATTTTGAGGACTTGCACTTAATATTACATGAATGGAGAATAACCGAATCTAAAAAGTGGTTGGCTGTATTGTCTGCAAGATGTCCATTTTAGAGGCTAGTTGTTTTGCATTTGATGTTGCTGTGCTTTATCCCGGACAGCTCTCTTTGGCTGCTTTCCAGTAATGTAAGGCTACGTGCCCACGATCAGGAATAGCAGCGATTTGGACACAGGTCATCTGCGCTGCATCCAAAATGCTGTGTTATACGATACAAGCACAGTGATTGGCATGTATGGAAATCCCATGCCCACTGACGCTGCGTAAACTCGGTGGTGCACTGTTCATGAGTGCGCTACACGTGGTGTGGGTTCATGAGCCGCAGCATGTCAATTTCTGTTGCGGAGCATGTATTGGATGCGGTAAATCCGCATTGTTCAATGAACACATGCGGATTTAACTGATTGAATGCTGCGTTTTGGAAGCAGCGAAAATATTATGCCTCCAAAGCGCTGCTATTTCCTGATCGTGGGCACATTCCCTAATAGTCCAAAACTGTCTCCTGGTGAGCCAGTGGAAGGGACCATTTGAGCAATAACTCTCACTTGCAATATGCTTGAAATGTGTTTTTAATGAAACAGTCATCTGCTAGCACCCTCCTATATGGAGTTAAGGTTGTTGTGGCTCTGAATTATGGAGCCATAAGGTTCTCTGTGTAATTCTCTATGGTGCCCCTGAATGGCACCCTTCTAGGGAAAATAGCTCAGTAATATGGTATGCAGTGCAACATGGGAGGAATGTTTTCCATACATATTACTTCTAGATCTCTGGTCAAAATAGAAACCCCCGTGTGCCTCCATATAACATCAGAAGCAAAATGTGATACCGCATGGCCCCATAGATTCTGCGAGTGCCTTATTACAGATCTATTAACAGCTTTGTACATGAGGCCTTATAGCTGGTCTATCCCTGGGATTTGGGTGTGTTTTACCTTCAATATCATTATTGCTCTCTATACTGTAATATACAGGGTGGGCCATTATGGATACACCTAAATAAAATGGGAATGGTTGGTGATATCAACTTCCTGTTTGTGGCACATTAGTATATGGGAGGGGGAAAACTTTTCAAGATGGGTGGTGACCATGGTGGCCATTTTGAAGTCAGCCATTTTGGATCCAACTTTATTTTTTTCAATGGGAAGAGGGTCATGTGACACATCAAACTTATTGAGAATTTCACAAGAAAAACAATAGTGTGCTTGGTTTTAACGTAATTTTATTTCATGAGTTATTTACTAGTTTCTCTTTGCTTACCGCCATTGACATGTTGCAGAGGTTAACGGATAGAGGAGGAGGAGCAGATAGAAATTGTGTTGATGTCTGGTGAACGCAGTACCTGGGTCATTGTAGCAGATTTCAATGCAAGACACCCTATGCAAGAAAACTGTCACCATTCCCATTTTATTTAGGTGTATCCTTATAAATGGCCAGCCCAAAAAAGTTTGCCTCATCACTGAACATAATGTTCTCTGTAATCTGAAGGTCCTGTTCCAATTTTTGTTTTGCCCATTCTGCAAATTCAGAGCACCGATCTGGGTCGCCAACCATTCAAATTTTGTTTAGGTGTATCCATATAAATGGCCCACCCTGTATATTCCTAATTAAAGAAATGGAAATAAAACAGAAATGCATTGTATGTGGTCTGCATCTTGTGTACAAACGACAAACGTCCTCACCAGCAGTTGCCCTCATGTCCAACATTTTTCCCCAACTACATACACATACAGTTGCGATTGTTTAAATGCCTGTTACCATAGACCAAGGTATTTGAAGCACACTAAGTTATCCATACTTGTTCACTCAGTGATCGTAGGTTGCTGAGGACGATGCTCTGCGGAGAACGAGACCTGTTCATCTGGTGATCGGCAGCCTGCCTACACAGAAAGATAATTGTGAAATAAATGTTAACACGCATTCACGATTATTTTACAGTGTAAATGCCCCTTAAGACTAAAAATCTAAATAGTGATCAATCTGCTGTCTCTGTTTCTGTCTCTGACATTCCATGGAGCTCGGCCACCACTGCAAAATCACCAACCCACATCACCAACCCCAGTCCTGAACGGAGTCGCCATCTTATGTATGGACAGAGAAGCTAGCAGATATGGTGTATTTGTATGTAGCACCAGTTTGTATTATTAATATTACCATTATGGCATTTTATTATTATTTATATATTTTGTCTCATTATATTAGTGTCTTATTCATTTGTTGAATGATGTACTGGCACTTTAAATAATCTCACATACGTTGCATATGTAATTGTGTATATCTTGTATGACTTACGTGATTGTACATTGCTCGATATCTTGAGGCTGATGGGTGACTCATTGGTGGTGGTTGGCCACCCGTGAGCCGTTCTGCCAGCTTCTCTGCCCATATATAAGATGGCGAATCCGTAGAGGAAGCTCTTTCTCTGCAATTGTTAGGGGCGGTATGCCAATGTAATCACTTGTGCCCATGTCTCCGACGCGAGCTCTCGCCGCATCAATGCTTCCAGCGCCTGGTAGTGACGTGTGCGGGTCACTAATGTCATCGGGGAGTTCCCCGTGACCCGCACCGCCATGATGGCGCCGGGGGCGATTCAGCTCCCGGCGCTTGTTCAGCCACATGCACCGTCTTTAGTGATAATTGGGATCCAATTCAGAGGGGTATTTAAGAATGACATAGGGGATACCTACACCATCTTGGCCTCCTGAGGAAGCCGACAGGAAATGCACGTAGGGGCGTGTGTTACAATCACGTCCATAAATATGGGTAAGAACCAGTAGTGACATGATTTGCTTCACCACCATTAGAACTAAAAAAAATTTAAATGGTCACTTTCCTCACTGAACTAATGGCACTTTATGTTACCTCTTGGTGGTGATTATGAATCTGTCATTTATATAATGACTTCTTGTGGATTTTTGGTGTACTTTTTTGACCGGATTTGTACATCTCTGTTATTGACATAACTATCGTGAGATACGTTTGTATTGTCTTTTATGAATTGATTTGACATTTTGTGAAAACCTGGAAACCCCCCCCCCACAATTCCATGGTTTCAATGAGGTGGACTCCGGAAAAATTGACACCAGAGGCCGACATGTCAGTAGATGATATGATATCTCAACCTGCGCATGTGCTGCCTTCGGGGGCCATTTTCCCGGAGTCCACCACATTGAAACCATGGCTCCGGGCTTTCACAAAATGTTGGCGGAGCCCCCGCAGCGCCGAACACGTCCTACCAGCCTGGAACTCGCAGTGTTGCAACTCCGAACACCACCTGCTCCCAGCCCAATGCTCGGCACATCACCCGCAGTATTGCCCGACTCCTGCCGCCACCCCCAGTATGCTACATCCAGACTATAAGACGCAACCCCATTTGGGGCAAAAATTTGGGGGGAAAAGTGCGTCTTATAGTCCTAAAAATATGGTACTTTTAGAAATTTATATTTAATGTCTTATCTTGGATCATGATGAAGTACTTTATTACACCAGTAGAAGCCTATTTTTGTTGTTGGTATGGAACAATTTATTTAGCATGTTTGGATGAAAACAGTTTTCAGATTCCAGGTGTGTTTCTGTTATTCAGGAAATTAGAGAAACATTTACTCATAAACAAACCATTTTATTCTATAACCTCTTAATTATACAGCACTGGATTTAACGCTCCCTTCAATGGAGAAACCAGCCGAGCTGATTCTTACAGAGGGCTGGGTATATGGCTTTCTAAAATCTGATTTTTCTGTTTGTTTTCTGTTTTCATTGTGGTTGCTGGTAACATGGGTGCCGGTAGTAAATTAAATTTAAAATTGTCTGAAGTAGATGGAGAATTTGAGGTTCTCCCATACCACTGAAATCTGTGACTGCTACTGATCTTTAGGGAGGCCAGAGTGCTAATATAGTAATGCATCCCCAGTGCCGGACTGGGGTGCCAAGAGCCCACCAGTAGGGCCGGGATCACACATGCGAGCAACTCAGACGAGTCTCGCATGTTAATACCTGCACTACCGCCGGCACTCGGGAGCGGAGCGTTCAGCTGCATATATTGCTATGCGCCTACCGGTTCTGATCCGAGTGCCGGGTATTAACATGCGAGATTCGTCCGAGTTTCTCGCATGTGTGATCCCGGCCTAACATTGACTCTGGTGGTCCACTGTTCAGCTACATGCAAATATCGCATTACCCTCATTCATAAATTTGCCTATTTTTCTATATAATAATAAACAGGTTAGTTTGTTAAATGAAGGTTGAAATTATGCTTTTCTGTATGTAGTGAACAATGTATTCCGATCTCCTGTGGGCCATTCCGAGCCTAAGCATCCCTCTTAAGCTGGGTTCATACATTGCGTATATGGTGCAGATTTTTCACATGTAAAATCTGCAGCATTTTACAGTACCAGCAAAGTGGATGAGCTATAACTTTTTGTGCAGAATAAGGGTGTGTGCACACGTTGCGGATTCTGCTGCGGATCCGCAGTGGTTTTGGCCCTGCGGAACCGCAGCAGTTTCTGCTGCGTTGTACAGTAGCATTATAACCTATGGAAAATGAAAACCACGGGGCAGATGGTGCGCATTTTTCCGCGCAGTTTTGCTGCGGTTTTCAATCCGCAGAAAGAAATGACATGTCACTTCTTTTCTGCGGATTCCGCTGCAGTTTGCCATCTACTCCATTGTAGAGATGATAAACTGCAGGGCAAAACCGCAGGGTAATCTGCAGATAAACCGCAGGTCTTCTGACCTGCGGATTTACCTGCGGATTTTACGAAATCCGTGCGGACAAATCCGCAGAGCATTCCGCAGCGTGTGCACACACCCTAAGTGTGGATTTCACCATGCAATGGAAAAGGTAAAATTTGCAGTCAATCTGTAACTAAGAACCACCACAAAATCTGCATTTAACCTTCAGATTCAACTGCAGACAAACTATACATGCAATGTGGGGAAATCTGTATCAAATGCGCAACATGTGAACCCAGCCTTACTGTTTTTCCTGCACATTAGCACCCTAGATACTTGGCTGCTCGGGAAACTGCAGAGCGGTCCCATGCAAATATGGTGCTGTGCATTGAAAAATTAAAAGGAATCTGTCATCAGGTTTTTGCTACCCCATATGAAAGCAGCATGATCTAGGGGCAGAAACGCTGATTCCAACGGTGTCACTTATTGGGCTTCTTGCTGTAGTTTTGATAAAATCCCTGTTTTATCTGCTGTAGATCTAGCAGTTATCTAAATGCTGAGCTCTGTATAACTCTGCCCACAACACTGATTGGTTATTTTCTGTGTATACTGTGCATGGGTAGAAAGCTGCCAATAAGTGATGGGGGCGGGGTTATAAAGAGCTCATGAATATGCATGACTACCTTGTAGATTAACAAGTTCTCTAATGGCAATCACTTGCTGATAAAGCACTGATTTTATCAAAACTAAAGCAAGCAGCCCAGTAAGGCCGGGATCACACTATCATGTGTGATGCGAGAAACTCAAACAAGTCTTTCGCATCAACACCCGGTGCTACCGCCGACACTCAGGACCAGAGCTGCGGCTCCATAGAAATACATGCAGCTGCAGCTCCGGTCCTGAGTGCCGGCGGGAGCACCAGGTGTTGATGCGAGAGACTCGTGCGAGTTTCTCGCATCAAACATGGTAGTGTGATCCCGGCCTAAGAGTGATACACCGCTGGAATCAGGGACTCTGTCTCTACATTACGCTGCTCTCAGATTAGGTGGCAAACCCCTGGTGACAGACTCCTTTTAAGATGAGAGACATCACGTTCCCTGCCTTCTGGGCGGTCCCACAGGTCACACTGATTCTATCTATTTAGACGATGGTAAAATCTGTTCATTTCATTCTTGAAGTCTTTTTTTTTTTTTTTTTTTGAGGCCAGAGAATATAATCTGAAATATTCTACTGCCAGGCGCAGGGTGAATGGTGGCCATCCTTCTTGTGATGTCTTTTTTCATCACATCACAGGTCCTTGTTTTTCAGCCTTTTAGACCGTCCTACACCTAGCACTTACAGTTTGTGGACCGACTTTCAATAATCCTAGCAGAATACGGGAATAAGGGGATTTCTGTACAGAAGTAAGGAGCATTTTACTATTGAAGTAGAATATGTCAGCGAGTCTCCCGTCTGAACACCCCTACTAGTCCATGCTACAGACAGGACGACGTCGAATAGACAGATTAATGAGCCAATTACCGCAGACACGGCTTTTTTTCTGTGTTCAGCACTTTGAAGTAGAACTGAAATGAAACTGCCAAACTGTTTCTAAGGCGGCTCTCCATTGTGTAGAGCGTAATGCTGAATTGTGTGGATGATTGTCTTTGGTGTGTGCACGCCTGGCAACGTGTCGGTGGCGCACACATTTACTATGACGTTGCTGTTTGCATTCATTTTTATTTGTGAAGATTGTCTAAAACCCCTCTCTCTTCTTTCTCGGTCGCAGCCAACACTTACCAGCGGGGTGCAGTAACAGTAGTGGGCCATTTTGTGGCATAGTAATATTTATCTGTAGTTTTGAAGCGTGCCTTCCAATCTGCCAGTAATGGAGATTAGCTTTGGCACTACAAACTCTTTACACTCAAATATGGATGGGAATGGAAAGTGCCGGCAATGGGACAGCTGCTTTAATTAAACAGGAAGTAGTTGAATAAATTACCATCTGTTCATTTTTAGTTGGAAGGCCACTGTACCGCTATATAAAACAAACCTTATCACTAGATGACGGTAATCTGCAGCCAATTGCAAATGACCCAATTTGCAAAACTACACCTGCTCTTGTCTCATGCCTGCCATTGACTCGGGGCGTTGCATGCTTAATGCCAATTTTCTCTTCTTATTTTCCAATAAGGATAAATTGAAGGTGACTTACAGATATTCTTTTGAAAACTGTACTTGGTCTCATTTCGGCACAGTCTTGCCGTTTTCTCACTAGATGGCGCTCCATCCCTTAATTCATTGCTGGACCTGCTGAAACTTAAAAAGCCAAGTCCTTGAAGCTGTTCTTGGTCCTTTCCATCGAGCTTTGATGCTGCATTATCTCTAGTGATAATAGTGCACTGATTTTATTTTTCATAGCTCCAGGGTAGACTTACTCCCCAAATGATGAAAGCATTAAACTGTATCTCTCATTCCCCATGGGTTTTCACATATTTTTCTCGTGGCCAGAATAAACAGAGAAAATGTTTATTTTAGCAAATTCTGCATTTATCAAATAGTTGGCAGACTTGCATGAAAAGCTAACATCAGATACCGCACAGCAGACACATTTCTTATTGCTTGGGCCAATACAACGTTCCAGGAAATAGGACATGTCTATGCTGGAAACAATGGCGGTGCAGAATTATGTACCAGCCTGCCTGAACAATACCAAAATCCTTGCCGCAGTTTTTTTTCATGGCTAGGGTCACACAACCATATTTTCTATCATCCTAGGCTGATTATGCTGATCACTCCGATTTTCTCAGAAGTTTAGGAAAAGATTTCTGCATCTTCTCCATTCTGTCAGTCTGTGAAAATCAGACCACACTCGATTTGTCATCCGATTGCAGTCAGATTTTTTTTTTTTTTTACTGACTCATTAACTTGCATGGCTGAGTGCGATCTGGTAATCAGATGCAACTCGGGCATGCTGCTGTTATTTATTTAGATTAGACTGACTCGGTCCGAGGGAAAACTTGAACTTGTACATGGCCCCATAGATTAACATTGGTCCAAGTGCTAGCCGATGTTTTGTCGGAAGACACTCGGACCATACATTCAGTTGTCTGCATGAGCCCTAACTGGTGTTTTTACTGTCAGTCGATGTGATTTCCATACTTTTGTGCATTGGTCATAGGATTCCTCAAAGCTAACTCCAGGGTCAGAACCAGATCTCTGACCATTGCCACCGAGCCCCGCGGTTAGGACGAGATACCAAGCACTAATTTTAGGATTTTACACCAGATTACTGCCACTTCATATTTATAGGATTTCATTTTAGATTTGTTTTTTTGGTAGTAACTTGGTATGAATATAACATGTATTCTTTTTGTACAATTTTAAAAATGTTACGCCGTGACAATTTTACACTCGTTTCATTAGTCCGTCTGGTTTGTGTTTTGTTTATTTTTAGCCTGAAAGGAAAAGTTCTGCATGTAGGAATATCTTTTTTTTTTTTCTATTCTAAGAATTTAACACCAAATAGAAACCATACAGACCCAATATAAATCAACGAGCCCCCTACTTCTTTTAATAACTGGAATGCACAGGAGCCTAACCCAATTTTTCACTTCTTTTTGTCCGCTTGTAAGCACATAAATGGAATAGTTGAATAGACAATGTGACCTGAGTCATAGGTGATGAAAATGTATTGAACATTTTTGTAACTGTTCCCATTTACAGTACTTATATGGAGCTTTGTTGCAGATCCCTGTTTAGTGGGTGGACAGGAGTGTCGAGAGCTGAAAAATTGCTAGAAAGGGCACCTAACCCTTAAGGCCCCCCTCACATAGTGAGATCGCTGAAACGTCACCGATTTGGTGACACAACAGCGACCTCGTCAGCGATCTCGCTACATGTGACACGCAGCGGCGACCAGGTCCCCTGATCGTGCTCGAATGTCCTGGGCCATTTTTTCGTCATCTGCATCCCGCTAACCAGCGCGCATCGCTGTATTTCACCCAACGAGCGACCTCGTTGGCAACGCAGAACTCAGGGACGCAGGAGGGAATCGTCAGAAAAGCTGCTGTGACAAGGTACCAACAACCGCCGAGGATCGCTGGATGGTTGCTGTGTCGCTGAAGAGATCTGCCTGTTTGGCAGCTTACTAGCGACTATTTAGCGATGCACCAGCGATCCTTACCAGGTCGTATCGTCGGGATCGCTGGTGCGTCGCTAAGTGAAACGGGACCCTTAGTTTAAGTGATTTACCCACGTCCCAAAGAGTAGCTTACCCCCGAATATAAAGTGAATGTCAACAATTTTCCTGGTTAGAAAACTTTTTAAACTTAACATGGCTTAACATTAATTTAATTGTAAGTAACTTTTTTCTGTTCTAAAAATCTGACACCAAATAGAAACCAGACGGACCCAAAATAAATCAATGAGACCCCACTACTTCTTTTTATAACTGGAATGCACAGGATCCTAACCCCATTTTCCACTCCTTAATGTCCATTTTTGAACACGCAAACGGAATAGTTGAGCGGTCAATTCCTTGTTAGTTTAAGAGCTTTAATGACCCGGATAATTTTTGTAATTGCCTTATTAGAGCCATATAGGAGACAGAAAGGGGTAGTCTTTCATATGCAATATTGTTATGAGGTCCATCCGGATTCTGTTTTCAGTTTTTACAACAGAAAAGGTTCTTTATGCTTTACTTTTTAATCCATTCTTAAACTGGACACATCACAGACCCCATAACAATCAGTGGGCACCCTCTGCTTCCGTTTACTTCAGTTATGCAACGGATCCATTTTTGTTTTTTACAGGAACTCCATTTGTCTGTTCCTGAAAATGGAATATGTGAACAGAAGTGAGAATGTAGCCTTCAGATGCAAATGCACCCCCCTTTTTGAGAGGTGCAGCATTACTCGAACTGCTGCAGCTCTTCTTTTTTCTGGGAGCAGATGATGGAGCTGAAGTTGAATAAAGGTGGATCTTTTGTAACACTCCCATACCTTTTGTTTGTGTTTATTAAAACTACACCTTGGGCTTAGACCGAGTGCCTCTTCAGTGTCATAAAGTGTATTGTGTTGTGTTTTAAGCCTGAAACATGTTTTTAATGGGCTTGAAAAAAAGGAGTTGAATTGACGCTCTCCTTGGCGTGTTTCTCAACGCGGGAAAATATCCACATTGCCCAAAGACATCCATGGACAGAAGTCTCACATCCATTTTACTGATTGGTCTTTGATGTAGAAATTTTTGTCTCCTCTTGTATATACATTTCATCATAAGAGGAAAATACAGTGTAATATAACAGTTTTCCTTCAATAACTAGTGGAAAATAAAAGTTGTGCTAAAAGTATAAACCTATTAATTTATACTTACTGCCCAAATCATCTGGCTACTATCTGTAATACATATTTATCATTTGAAAATGGTCAGTGGGAAATAATTTGGATACAAGATGTCAGAATAAAAAAAAGTGATTTATGTAACCATGGTTACCCGTGAGCACGCTCCCGGGGAGTAATGCCTTCAGTAATGTTATCAGGGTTCTTAACATTCATGCAGTGAGCATATGTGGAAGCCAGGGTCCTGGCATTAAACTTGTTAGATTCACAGATGTGAGGGACTTTTCAAAAGAAGTTGCTTATTTTCTCACGTAGTGTGGATAATACACATTTTTAGAATAAAAGTTTTAAAACCGTTTACTATAGCTTATTTCCATGACATATTCCTGGTTGTGCAAAATTATATCCAATGGTGTGTGTGTGTATATATATATATATATTTATTTTGCACAAGGACTGTATATACAGGGAATCTGGCAGTAGGATCAGTCCTCCTTATACAACTTTACAGCATGCAGATAATTGAAAGGTTAATGAAATGATAGCTTGATATCTGCGATCCAATATTTTATCCATGAGCTTGGGAATCTGCCTCCAGAGCTTATTATAAATTTAGGGGGCATTGCCAGTGTGAGACATGTAAATCAGGAGAACAGACTGTCAGTCATTACATGTCTCACACTGGTAACGTTTCTCATTTATAATAAGCTCTAGAGGCCGATTCTCGGGAAGATCATTGTCCGACCCATAGCTCTTAAAGGGAATCTGTTACCCCTTTTTTTTCTGCACAAGCAGAAATGCGTAGAGCAAGACAGGGAGGGGGGAGCAGTTGAATAAGCCCCGCCCAGCGGAACGGACAGCGGCAGTTTACATACATCTGAACCGATATCAAAAAGGTATTTATGCATGAAAGGTGCGGGGTCAGGGGGAAGCAAAAGTACTAAGAGAATCCTTATGTGACACACAATTGAATGATATCATTATATGATATCTCAAAAAAGGGCGATAGATTCCTTTTAACTGCTTATTTTCATATTAAGAAAAACATGGATTTATCTGGAATAAAACATCAGATCACAGATATCAAGATATAATTTTATTTAGTTTTCTATGATCTATATACTCATATAGACAGCTTGGAGGGTTGATCCTACTGACAGATTCTCTTTAAAGGGCGTTTTGTGAGAATTTGCTTAGGGGGTCCTGCTTCTGGCACTTCCACCAATCAGCTGATAAGGAATTTATCCCTTTAATTCTTTATTATGATAATTACCAGTCGATGGGGTGCATGAGTTCATCCCTACTGATCTGATGTGGACAGCCATTTCTTTGGGTTCTTTTTATACAGTTTTGATACATGGACCATTAAATAGTTTACTGCTTTTTTTTTTTTCGGAGACTTCCACTTTTCTGGAATTATTTCTTAATGTGGGGGCCTAAAGTAAACCAAATGAATCTCCTCTGTGTCTCTAGTGTTGATAACCCTGGCCGCTAGGACATAAGGACAGCAGATGGAATGCTGGTTTCTTAGCTACTGCAAAAATGGATCTTCCACCGGCAAAGAGCATGTTGTATTTCTGAATTTGATGCTTTGATCTGCTATCACATCTAAAGGAAGGCCGCATCTTTTGGAGAAGACACATGGCTTTGCATCTGTGAAAACACAGCTGTATATAGCAAAACAAAAGCACAATGGCTTTGCTGTGTCAATGCTGTGGCCAGTCTTCACAAAATATTGTCTTTTGATAGATTTTTCAGACTCGGTTTATACTCTTGTTTACTGAAGTTCCTCCTTATTTTCGGAACTTAACAGAAGGAGAATGAAATCCATATGTGGCTTTCTGAGACCTAATTGTCGCCCTGCCAACGTGTACTTTATCTAATTTTCCTTATCAAGATTTCCTCTTTCTATTTAGAATATTGACTGGAAGAGAGTCTATCAGTCACCTATAATTGGTTTCTAGTGCTATAAATGGCTGACAGTCCGGTCACATCTGGATATTATGTTATAATAGCTCTACCAAAGCTGTCAGTGCAGATATAGTTAACTCCATGCACAGTTACATTGTGTGCCCGATACTGATACTAATGGTGAGATGATAATCAGACGAAGCACTTGTTTAGTTGTCATATATAAGAGTTAGACCACAATATTGATTCATTTGTTTTGTTCCATTTTTGTCCTGTAGAAATTTTGCTTAATAAAATATTGGGCTGTGAGCAGATTATATTTCATAGCTCCCACCCAATACGTAGGCATAAAGTGGCAATAACCTGCCATTATGTTATTAATAGGATCATGCTGCCCAAACCATATTTTTCTTTGTAACGCTCCGATGTCTCCAACATAATCTGAAGATCCAGCCAGAGACTATAGGAATTCATGAGACTAGTCCAGCACTACCCTCGGCCGGCTTCTATCCACCTCCGACTCAAGTTGAGTGATGAGTTTTACCAATGTGTCTCCATAGGGAAGACACCTGTCGATCACCTGTAGTGGAGTGTGGACAACACGGCCAGGGTTGGTGCCGGATAAGTGTCTTCTCTTCCCCGACCGGCTCTTAAAGCTATATTTTCTCTGAAATGACTCCTTGTTTCACTGTAAATCGTACATGGCTGTGATCATGCGGCCAGGCTCAGATTTCATGCTGACTGTGGTTTGGGCAGCATGGGTCGAGTGACAGGTTCCAGTTTACGTTAATTGAACATTGTGACAGTGCATCACTTATTTTACATCTTACTTGGCTTCATAAGCGTGTATCATTGTGTGACACTTTACCGTATACTAAAATTATTACGAAGCATTGTCTTAAAAAAGACAACAGAAAGGGCTTGTTTCTGTATTTAAAACTATCTTTTATATTTTTTCCACTAGTGTAGTTCAGAAATGCCAGGTGGACTCTGATGCCAGAAGTCATCTCCTTGGTTTGTATGGGATTGCTTCTTGTCATCTTATGCATTTGTTGTGTCAGATTGGTCGTCGAGCCTATTAATGCCTGATTGATGCATAGTTGTGCTTCAGAAGTGTGCGGCTCAGGAATAAAATAACTAAGCGGACACAATTGATGTATTGAAACCCAGCCTTTCAGGTGCCATGGAAGGAAATGACATGTGACTTCATTATAGACAGAGGAACGTTCTCAGCCATGTGATAAAAACAGGGTCAGTATACTTAGGATGGCCTTAAAGAACGTTTCGACCTTCCAAATGTCTAAGTTTCAGTTTTTCCTGACCTATGCAGCTTTATAAATAAATGTAAGTATAGCAGTCAGCGTCCAAAACAGGTGATAGCCATTTAAGACATTACCCTTGATAAAGATCTGACATAGGTCGAAACATCATTTTTTGTATATGTCAGAATAAATGATGTTTTGATCAGCTGTCTAAACTTTTGGACGCTGTCTGCAATACTTAGATTTATTCAGTTTCTATGTGGGTTCCTTGTTTTTTTGGACTCTGTCCATTTTGTAGGCCAATCGTACATGTCTACTATGTAGTGGCATATATCTTCTCCAATTTTTGTGTAGGGGTGGACTAAATAGAAAAGTGTTGTACAAATACGCACCAACCTAAGCGTAGGCTATAAGACACTATTTTATCTACATTGGATGAATGGCAACTTATGTTTCATGTGTGCACCAGAAGCTTTCTTGGTGTATATGCTGAATTTGACGGGAACATAATTTGTGAACATAGCCTCATATTATAGTTATCAATAACAAGAAGTTACTGGTGACATTCTAATCTTTATAAACTATTTTTCTATGGAAGTAGAAAATTACCACTGAGAGGAGGACTGCACAGTCCTTCAGGCACAAATTTAGCCCACATTTATGAAGCTGTTTACACAGCTTTTATTTTAAAAGGTTGCAAGTCATAAAGTTCTCCAAAGTGGTGCAAACATTTTTACTTTTCTTTCCACTTGTCAAACTTGGAAAGTGACTTCAAAATAGGAGATGGTCCGTATAAAGCCACACTAATGAAGATGAAAGCCTAAGACA
The DNA here is from genome assembly GCF_039654945.1 of Dendrobates tinctorius. NCBI lineage: Eukaryota > Metazoa > Chordata > Amphibia > Anura > Dendrobatidae > Dendrobates > Dendrobates tinctorius. The sequence continues at coordinate 10,133,562 of NW_027361694.1, forward strand.
TATGATGCAAATCTAAACCTGCTCTTAGTTGATGTACGCTTTATCCTCTTACTGATAGACTCTCTCATATCTATTAAGAGATGTGCACCTTGTAATAAAATTGATACAAAACGCTCCAATAATGTCCATACATAGTTATGGAAGTTACCTAAGTTTGTGGGCCAAAGGCCAAATTCAAAGGAAAAAGAAAGAGACTGCCCAAATCCGTTTTAGAAATGTGAATTCTGTACAGTAAGTCTGGTTTTTATACTCTGCAGTTTCACATATTTTCATTTGCACAGCATTTTTTAAGCAGTTTTCTTTGATGGGGCTTTTAGTTAACATTTTTGGAGACAGTAATTCCTTTTTCTAGTGTGCTGCACGCTTTAGATTTTTTAAATTTTATTTAGTAGAACATCAGCAATGCTAGAAATAAATGTTTTCAAATAAAAAAAGCTACCATTATAGCTTGTTGAAAAAAAAATAAATAAAAAAAGCGTGTGTGTATATATGTATAATATATAAATTTCAACAATCTATCATGATATATTTCTTATAGTATTTTTATGAAAAATCTATACATATACATTTTGGCAAATCTGTGAGAGTGTACTATTTTATGCTGAGCACAAAGTGTGTGTGTGTGTGTATACATGTATACGGTAACTACATGAAATGCATGGCATTTTGTCTTTGTTCAGCAACCATGGAATTACTTTCAAGATTAGTTGCAATAAGTGAACAAATGGAAGTAAAACGTGAACTTTCAGGAAGTTTTTATGTGGAGATTGTCATCCAATTTACATTTTATAGAAGCATTCCAAATAAAAATGTTTTATAATATTGTAAATATAGTTTCCAGAGTGGTGGGCTATAAAAACAACGTCTAAGGAGAGAAACTAAATATATCAAGTTTATTTTTATATATATATATATATATATATATATATATATATATATATATATATATATATATATATATATATACTGTGTGTGTGTATGTATGTGTGTGTATATATATATATATATATATATATATATATATATATATATATATATATATATATATATGCAAATAGTCTATGTGAATTGAACATAAGCACATATTGTATAAATGCCAATAATGGAATTAGAAAAATGATGTGAAAATATTCTATATGTGCTGAATATTTCCAGAGATATTTGAGTATTTTAAGTACGAATTAGTATCTAATACGACTCCCTTATAACGTTCTTTCCTGTCACAATTTTATCCATTTAAAAACGCACAATGTTATGTATAAGATAAAAGATCTAAACCAAAATGTCTTTTGTATTAGACCTTATTTAAGAACGTTAGTATTTTCTTAAATTCCTAACCAATCCACCCACCCTGCCATTTTTAATCTCCACAGTTGACATGACATCTAAACCATATATATATATAAACGGTTACATTGTCCATAGAAAGCAACAACCCCTAACTAATAACTGGATTGATAATGATATTTGGTTGTCAGAGTAAATTCTGTTGCGCTTTCCATGTAGTTCAGTGACTGGCCAGAAGGGGTTGCTCTAACATTTGTGTATGGGAAGAAGGCATTGGCTGAACCTGATACCGGTATGTAGGGGACTATGAATTGGAGCTAAATATTTTGTATGTAAATCGGACACCAACGTCTTACAAAATGTTTTTTATAAATAGTATTATGTATCAAGTGTTAGTCATAAAGTAGAACTGCGCAGATATTTGGCCTGACTTATACATTCCGTTGTCTACAATTGTAGGCAGCATACATAACGCGAGCTTGTATTTACACTTGATGACCATCATCTATAAAGTGTATTTCTAAATATATAAAACTATGTATGTGACTTGAGAACTCCTGGGGGATTTTTGTGAGACCGATATGCTGCCTTTTTTATGAGATTGTTTTAGTTGAAGAATTAAAATTTCAAGGCAAATAAAAGAATATAAACCACTGAATAATACAATATTCTAATTAAAAAAAAGAAGCTTTACTAATATAATTGTACGATGAAGTAAGGATATCTTGGCTACACAATACATATTTAATCACATCATTTTAAGAAATTCATCAGACTCTATAATTTTTTTTTTTTTATAGATTCTTAACTATAGTCAACTTTTTTTGTACTATTTTTATGATCGTTACTTTTAATAGTTTTCAAAAGCGCTAGGTTTAAATTAATGGCACAAGTCAGCCCCTTGTATAAAATTTTCTAACCAAAAATTGTCTTGTTTGTGATTTTTTTTTAAACACATACAACTATGATTTCCTAATTTATGGTAACCAGAGTGAAACAAATTAAAGCTTTTTTTCATAGTTGAGAATTTCAGAAGTTTCAAATTGTAATTTGAAATAGATTGAGCTCATAAGCTTATAAATCACATTATTTTATTAGTTTCTTTATGAACTAAAATGTGAAGACTAGACTGCATGTCATATTTCCAAGCCTCTTAGATGGTAGCAAATGAATTGTGTCCCAGACTGCAGATGTAATAATGCAACCGCCTAATGAATTTTATTACAACCAATTATCTACTTTAGAAGCATCTTCTTTATTATTTTATGGCATTTTTTTATGTCCCTGACTACACTGAGAAAACACATTTATGCATAAAGAACAAGCTATGTTACCGTTAGCTTAGCCAGATTTAATAATTTAGTGGTATTACACACACTCATAAATAATCTGAATTGTTACTAATACAGTAATTTCATCATGCTACAAGAGTTTGTTAAATATATAAAGTATGTTCGTGCTTCCAGAGGCTATTTTGTGTTTTTTTTTTATTCCTAGATAAAAGCCATTTTTCTTAAACCCATTATTTTTTTCTATATATTTAGACATAATCTTTCTATTTAGACATATTTTTTAGAGCAGTCAGTAAATTTGTTTGCGCTCACTGCTTATAAATTTTCACCTCTTCTCAGTAGATTGGCCAAAAATCTGCAGGGGTCCAGAGTCTGCATCACATACAATCCGGTATCAATGTTGGCCTTTCGGTTATTTAACTGGCAGACCACAAAATGTTTTTTATTCGGAAAATGCTTGTCATAACTTAAACCTGTTATTATACTTCCTGTCGTTTCTGCCTTGGCTCCCTTATGTGTCCTTTATATATTATACATTTTTATGTGTAAATTTTAATATTTATTTCCCCTATTGAAGGCTACAATTTTGGATTAGCACTGAAATGATATAGTTATTAGTATTAAAGACCTGCAGGTAACCCATGTTACTTAATTTTGTTTTTTTTCTTTAGTTTATATTGTGGCAGAAACAACACTACAATTTTTTTTACTTTTTATATTGGACATAAAAAGGTATTGGATGAATTTTGTGTGTACGTGTAGCATTTAGGTTTTATTTTTATAACTTTTTATATGTCCATATTTTCCTTTATTATATTCTAGAAACATTATTGAAATTTGCCAGAATTATTATGGATATATTTAATTTTATAGTTGCATTCTGACTATATTACTATGTTACCACTTAATCTTATTTAATGTTTAGAATGATATCATTATGTTTACTATAGTTCTGTTCAAATGTAATGGTGACTTAATCTCTCCCCTTTTTGGTTCGCCTTAATTTCTAACTCTTCTTTGTAAAGTTTTTTTTTTTTTAAAAATGACTCGCAAGGGCTAAGCTAAGCAGAGAAAAGGTTTTTGTGCTCCTACGCACATGATTTATGCTCACTCCTTAATCATCTCTTGGTGTTAACATTGTGTCATTGCACCTTTTTAAATGAAAATCGCCCTTTTAAAAACCTCTCATCGCGGCTTTTGAAGTTTTTTATGTTCAAGAATTTTTTTTTTCATGTTTACGTTAGAAAGGCAGGATGGTTCTAAAAGCCATTCCTTTTAATTTACAATGGATGATCAGTCTCATAAGCTTTAGATTGTTTAACAGCTATGTCTGGAAATAAAAATCTATTTTATTAAGACGTACAGAACATACTCAATGGTTACGTTACAAACTCAGTAATATATATCTTAGATTCTCATAAAATTGCATAAATTAGCCGCTACTACATACACTTAACAGTTAGATAATATCAATCAAAACTGGAAAACCTATTCAATAACTATAGATTTGCTGTTGCTCTCAATCACTTTAGTATCATAAATATGATAATTCATTAACTGTTGTCCTTTATGGTTAAATGATTTAAAACCATTAGCCAAATATACATTTTCTAAGCACTTAAGCGCTTCTAGTGTTATTAGAGCAATGTTAATGTAGTAACTTTTGGACTTTTTCTTTTGATAGGCAGCCTTTTTTGTGTGTAGACCATGAATGCATTGGAGGGTTATTCCCGTTTAAGCAAATAAAGCCTGTTCATTGAAGGATACAGATATTTCTAATGTACTTTGTGAATGATTTCCTCACAATTTTGATCTCTGCTTTTAGTTCTGGTTATTTGATGAGACACACTAGCGTAGAGAACCACTATCAGAGCTGCGTGTGATCATCAATGGCAAGGACAGATTCTCATCCTCCGGAAGGAAATGAAGGTTAAAACTCAAAGAGTGGAAGCAGAAATCTTTAAAACTGTGTGAAGTTGATTCACAAAGTATACTAGATAATTACAGAACATTTCTGTATGCAGAGAATTACTGTCCTTTTTAATTTAGACATTTAAAACAATATACTTTCTGGGGGGCATTTCTCTGTAATGGAAATTGAACAGTGACTTGTATGTATCCCCAAAATAATAGCTTGAAAAATATTGCTTTAAAGAAAACATTCTTATCCTACGTCAATGTAATATTCCATATAAGTTATGACAATATAAGTGGAGGGGTCAAAAATGAATCCGGTTGACAAACCTAAACGCTTGACATAAGACTTTTCTACATAATATTGTATTAATCAGATGCTAATTTTGTCTTTTACTGAAGCTCCTCATGTTTTTTTGCACCAGATAGAAATAGATTGGACAAAATATTTCAGTCAATCATTCTCCATAAGCCAAGTCCATCCTTTGGAGGAACACTCCTTACCTTTCTGCATCCTAGCACCTGTACATGTATAAAAATGAATGAGGCTGAACTCTTTAATTTATATTATAACTTTGTTTTTATTCACTGAAAACATTCATACTTCTTCTTTAGTATGTGCCCTGCCAAACTACAAACTAGTTAAGAGATTTTTGGGAGAAGCTGTAAACACTTCCGCTAAGTAGACACCCCAGGTCAAGCACTCACTGATGCATCCGCGAACGAGTGGCAAATAATGGTATAATAATGTAGCAAAATTACGTTAGATATACAAGGACTTTATTGGCCAAACCGGCCAGAACTTAGTTTTTTTTTTTTTTTTTACAAGCAGCCATAGAAAAAAAAGAACAACATGAGCTTTTGTTGCTGTGACCTAGCAGCAGTAACTTCTGAAATATATTTCATTGTTTTATAGGTAGGTGTTTAATTTTATTGTCACACTGTCTGACCTGTAGAATGTACAGTGTGTGTTTTTTGATCTTTATGTTCAACTTATTATAAATTTCTAGTATGACATTATCAGATAAGATGTTTAATTTACATTAAATGCTCAGTCTGTGACGTAGCGATCACTAGCAGGTTGGGGGTATACTTGCTTGGCAGCAATATAGCATACAGGAAGACTCAATTTTTCCTTAAAAGTTCACCTGGGTTTATTGCTCCATATCCCCAGAAATACACACATAGAGTAAGTCAGCCTTTAGATCAAAACAAAATAACAATGTCCATAAACAGGACTTTGATCCCTCAGACCTGTGGGCACACAGGCAGTGCCATATCCAGCACACAGGCTCTATAGCCTAAACATTCTTTCACTGACCCTGGTCAGCACAACATGGACTTCTGTCCATTACATGATGGTGTCAGCCACACAGGTTCCCGGATACCTCTTATCCTCAGAGGTATCCCACAATGTCTCTCACTGACCCCGGTCAGTATCATTCATGGTTTCAGACCGTCCACTCCGAAGGTGTCTCACAGGCCTCCTTCCTCTGGCTCAGACTAGCCAGCACTGCAACATGTGCCCCACCACACACAGGCTCAATTAGGTAGCTTTAACCACACCCACAGGTGAGGTAACACCACATGCACTGGTCAGGTGATCATGACATCACCACAGGTCCTTAAACATACAGAACCATACACATATCTTCAGGCAAAACGGGGTACAGTGAGCCCACCTCACCACGGAGCGAAGTAAATGGGTAGCCAGACCCTCCCATCTCTCATAGCTACCCGGACCCAGGTGCACTTAATGACATTAGTGCTCACGTGCACTAAAGACAAAATACTCCGGGTTGCATCGCAGGGAGCATCCAACCCTGTGACAAATACCTCCCATTAACCACACCACCACCAGTCACACCACACATCATATAAAATGTTTTTCTTTTTTAATATATATAAAATTGTTGGAAATGTTATAATTCTAATTCCTATGCCATTTGTCATCTGACTACCAGCATGGAAATATTGATGAGATTCTGCCAACCCAGACTGACAGTATAAACTAAGCATATAGCAGTGGTCCGAGACATAGCCCCTATGAAGTTGCATCTTTAGTGTTTTTACTTATTACCTCCATGCTGCAGAAGTTGAAATTTAAACAAATATACAATGTAGTGTGCTTGGAGGTGCACTCAGTTTGCATGCCCCGACCCCCCCTACCTTCAGTGACGGACAGTGCTGTTGTTCTGGAATAAGCAATTTCTGCAGAGAAACCTCAGGGAAGCCAATGCTGTCAGTCACCAGTGAGGTAGCCAGTAGGCGAAACAGTGCACTAAAACTTTTGGCCAAACCATGAGTGAATTCAGCACCAGAGCATAATTGATTACACGTCAATTTCTGCAGAATAGAGGCAGCAAATAAAAAAAAATTGATCCTTTTGTGTTCAAGGGTTATGTCCCATACAAAGCTATCTGCTTAGTTCATACTGTCATTATGGGCTGACAGACTCCCTTTAATATGTACATACTGAAGTAGACCTCAGAAATCCATTTTTCACTTACAATAATCTACAGTGGCATGTAAAGGTTTGGGCACCCCTGGTCAAAATTACTGTTATTGTGAACAGTTAAGTAAGTTGAAGATGAAATGATCTCTAAAAGGGCTAAAGTTAAAGATGACACAATTGTTTAGTATTTTAGGGAAAAATAAGTATATGTTTAACATGGAAAAAAGGAAGGCAGCAATCTTGAGAAAGGCTCAGTGTGAGCCGAAACATCGTCATGCCATGTGGGTCTGAATAAATGACCTATTCACTTGAAGTAAATGGAGTGCTGCCTTCCTTTTTCATGTTATTAAGTTGGGCAAGTATTGGATGAACTTCTGCGAGGGCCTGTGCACCCACAAATCATAGTGATTATGGGCATCCTGCATGGTTTGTATCTAGTAGCACCCCCTTTTGAAAGTAATACAGCTTGTAAATGCTCTTTGTAGCCAGTCAAGAGTCTTTCGCTTCTTGCTTGAGGGATTTTCATCCATTCTTGGAAAATTCTTCCACTTCTGTGAGAATCCTGGGTCGTCTTGCATGCACTGCTATTTTGAGATCCAGCCACAGATTTTCAATGATGTTCAGATCAGGGGACTGTGAGGGCCATTGTAAAACCTTCAGCTTGCGCATTTTGAGGTAATCTATTATGGATTTTGACATGTTTAGGATCACTATCCATTTGTACAAGCCATCCTCTTTTCAACATCAGCTTTTTAACAAGATGATGATATTGTGAACGTTTGCCTAAAATACAAAGGAAATGTGTCATCTTTAAATTTAGGCTTGTTAGAGATAATTTCTTCAACTTGCTTAACTGTTCATAATAATTGACCAGGGGTGCCCAAACTTTTAAATGCCATTGTATGTGTGTTTTCATGGCTAGAACATGATGTATTGAGTTATTCACATTTCACAACTGCGTATACAACTCTGGGTCTGTTAAAAATTACTGACGGCTCACATTGTCATCTGTTTGCAATCTGAGTTTTGTCCGTTTCTAACATTGTAGTAGAAGCTTTGCATATTTTTTTTATTTTTCATACGAGAAAATCCTGGATGAAACACTTATGGTATAAATTAAAACATTGACCAAACACTGAAAATTGGATCCAAAACACTGATGAAAATCTGATCTTTTTTTGGCGTACCAAAAAAAAATCACTGACATTTGCATGGGACCTTAGAGTAAGTAAATATCAAATTTGTATTGATGTTTAGAAATGCAAACTTAAGCCCTTAGGGTATGTGCACATGTTGCAGATTTGGTGCGTTTTTGACTCTTTTTCTGCACAGATTTGTAAGAAAATGCAAAGCCAGTTGCCAGCAAAGTGAAAGAGAAACCTGAAGTTTCAAGCACACATTGAGTATTTTTGACTTGCAGATTTGGTGCAGAAAATAGTCTGCGGCATGTCAATTCTCTGTGTTTTTCATCATTGACTTCCCTCAAATCAATCAAAAACACAGGGCAAAATCACAGCAAAAACGAAAGTTTTTGGAGCTGCGTTTTTTTCCCTTATTGTCCCTGCCTTTGATGTGGGCTTGCATGCAGAACGTACATTTTTCCACACACTTGATGGCTGATTTAATCAGCCATCAAGTGTCTATAACAGCTGTGGATGGAGTTGTCATGACAGCCAAGGGTCTGCAGAAAACCACCGTGCCTATCTATCTAATAGTCTTGTGAACATCGGCTTATGGCCAGTGTTCATAGGAGATCATGATTTTGGCTATACATATATATACAGTGGGTACGGAAAGTATTCAGAATTTTTCACTCTTTGTTTCACTGCAGCCATTTGGTAAATTCAAAAAAGTTAATTTTTTTCTGATTAATGTATACTCTGCACCCCATATCGACTGAAAAAAACAGAATTGTAGAAATTTTTGGAAATTTATTAAAAAAGAAAAACTGTAATATCACATGGTCATAAGTATTCAGACCCTTTCCTCAGTATTGAGTAGAAGCACCCTTTTGAACTAGTACAGCCGTGAGTCTTCTTGGGAATGATGCAACAAGTATTTCACACCTGGATTTGGGGATCCTTTGCAATTCTTCCTTGCAGATCCTCTCCAGTTCCATCAGTTCCATCAGGTTTGATGGTGAACGTTGGTGGACAGCCATTTTCAGGTCTCTCCAGAGATGCTCAATTGGGTTTAGGTCAGAGCTCTGGCTGTGCCAGTCAAGAATGGTCACAGATTGTTCTGAAGCCACTCCTTTGTTATTTTAGCTGTGTGTTTAGGGTCATTGTCTTGTTGGAAGGTGAGCCTTCGGCCAAGTCTGAGGTCCAGAGCATTCTGGAAGAGGTTTTCATCCATGGTATCTCTGTACTTGGCCGCATTCATGTTTCCTTCAATTTCAACGAGTTGACCTTTTGACAGGTGATGAGCAGTGCCTGGTTTTCTCCACACATACCGCTTAGAATTATCACCAAAATGTTATATCTTTATCTCATCAGACCAGAGAATCTTATTTCTCATAGTCTGGGAGTCCTTCATGTGTTTTTTTTTTTTTTTTAGCAAATGATATGCGGGCATTGATATGTCTTGCACTGAGGAGAGGCTTCTGTTGGGTCATTCTGCTATAAAGGCCCAACTGGTGGAGGGCTGCAGGCAGTGATAGTTGACTTGTGGAACTTGCTCCCAATTCCCTACTGCATCTGTGGAGCTCAGCCACAGTGATCTTGGGGTTCTTTTCCTCTCTCACCAGGGTTCTTCTCCCACGATGCTCAGTTTGGCTGAACGGCCAGGTCTAGGAAGACTTCTGGTGGTCCCAAACTTCTTCCATTTAAGGATTATGGAGGTCACTGTGCTCTTAGGAACCTTAAGTACTACAGAAATTCTTTTGTATCCTTGGCCAGATCTGTGCCTTACCACAATTCTGTCTGTGAACTCCTTGGCCAGTTCCTTTGACCTCATGATTCTCATTTGGTCTGACATGCCCTGTGAGGTGTTATATAGACATGTGTGTGCCTTTACAAAGTCCTATCAGTTTAATTAAATACAACTGGACTCTAAAGAAGGAGTAGAACCATCTCAAGGAGGATCACAAGAAAATGGACAGCATATGACTTAAATATGAGTGTCTGAGCAAAGGGTCTGAATACTTATGACCATGTGATATTTCAGTTTGTCTTTTTAAATAAAATAAATTTGCAGAAATTTCTACATTTACGTTTTTTTCAGTCAAGATGGGGTGCAGAGTGTACTTTAATGAGGAAAAAATGAACTTTTCTAACTTTTCTGAATTGACAAAATCTCTGCAACGAAACAGAGTGAAAAATTTAAAGTGGTCTGAGTATCCACTGTATATATGTATAGGTAATAGGACGATTGCAGCTTCAAGTCTACTAAGGAGACTATTGAAGACAGTAAAAAAATTATACCGTATTTTGCGGATTATAAGATGCTCCGAAATATAAGACTCAACCCAAATTTTGAGGAGAAAAATAGGAAAAAAAGCTTTTTTATTAAAATGGTAGTGCTTCTTATAATCCATGCATCTTATTGCTTACCAGGGGTGGTGGCTGCAGTGAAGCAAGGTCGCAGGGTCACTGCTGGAGGAGGCAAGAGTGTAACGTCTCCGGTGCTGCTGCAGGTGTCTCCGATGCTGCTGTGGGGGCTCTGCCGACATTTTGTGAAAGGCCAGAGCCCCCGCAGTTCCTTGGCTTCCTATGCGGTGGACTGCAGGGGCGGCGCATGCACAGATGGAGATCTTGGCACCAAGATCTCGAGTAGCGTGCCACCACGGCCGGTAAGTTTAAATCCACATTTTAAGACACATCCCCATTTTCCCCCCAAATTTGGGGGACAAAAGTGTGTCTTAGGCTACTTTCAGGCTTGCGTTAGGAGGCGCAGGGCCGCCGCTAAGCTCCGCCCCTGACCGCGCCTCCTCCGGTCAGCTCCTAGGGGCGCATGACTCTTCATGTGACCAGCGTACCCTATATTTAGCATTGGGTATGCTGGCCGTGCGCTGGTATGTTTTTGCAGGCGCAGGCGCCCTTTTTGCACTGCGGCCAACGCACAAAAATGCAACATGAAGCGTTTGGCACACGTCGGCATAGCGCAAAAAGGTCGCATGCGCCGGCAAAAACAGCAGCGCACGGCCAGCGTACCCAACGCTAAATATAGGGTACGCCAGTCACATGCAGCGTCATGCGCCCATAGGAGGAGCTGACCGGAGGAGGCGGGGCGGAGCTTAGTGGCGGCGCTGCGCCTCCTAACGCAAGTCTGAAAGTAGCCTTATACAGTATGTTTCGATTTATATTTTTTTAAGAATATGAAAAAAAAAAGTTCAAAGCACCTCCTTTTGCCCCATTGAAAGTAAAACAAACAAAAATTACACATATTTGGTATTGCTGGTTTCAAAAATGTCCAATCTATCAAAATATAAAATAAATTAGTTAAATCAGTAAACTGCGTATATTGCTGGTATCAAAAATGCCCAATCTATCAAAATATAAAATAAATTAGTCTAATCAGTAAACTGCGTAATAAGAAAACAATAGAAACATCAGAATTATGTTTTTGGACTCCGCAGCATTGCAATAAAATGCAATACAAGGTGATCAACACATTGTATTTATCTCAAATAGTATCAGTAAATACATCAGCTCAGGGCTCAAAAAGTAAGCCATAACATAAACACAGATCCCTGCGGGTCTTGGAAAATGGTGCCAAAGACAATTTTTTTTATTTTTTTTTTACAAATTTCCTAATTTCTAGGACATCTTCAGAGTAGGCTGCGATGCAAGAAACTAGTGAGTAACTGCAGCCGCTGCCCCCGTGACATCTTGTTTTAGGAGGGGCGATAAAACTTGTTGGGATTGAGTAAGGTCCCAGCCTCCTGTGACGTCAAGTTTGTGAATCTTCTTAAACGAAATGTCAGAGAAATTACAGTGAAAAAAATATTTGGGCTGTGTGCCCACATTGTTTTTAAGCGTTTCTGCCGCGTTTTTGCCGCTGTGGAAATGCTTAATCCTATGTGATTCCCCAATTGCTGTGCCCATGCTGCGGAATCGCATAGCAGTAAAATCCGCAGCATGTCCATTAATTCTGTGGAATTGCGGCGATTCCGCCGCCATAGGATTGCATTGAAATGCTCACTTTATGCATGTAGCTATGCCCAACATGTGTAAAGTGAGTGCTTCAGGTGCGGATGGTATCCAAGGTTTGGAGGAGAGGAGACCCCGGCCTCCAAATCGGAGGCTGAGCCACCCCGGCCTCCAAATCGGAGGCTGAGCCACCCCGCCCGCCAAATCGGAGGCTGAGCCACCCCGCCCGCCAAATCGGAGGCTGAGCCACCCCGCCCGCCAAATCGGAGGCTGAGCCACCAATTCGGACCCAGAGTGGCCCCACTCACCAAATCGGACCCTATGGGGCCCCGTCCACCAATCGCCCAGGAGGAGCCCAGGACACCGAATCAGATCCTGAGGGGCCCCACCTACCAAATCAGACCCTGAGGGACCCCACAGGCCAAAGTGGCACCTGAGAGGCACCCACAGTTAAAACGGATCCTGAGTTGAAAGTCTTGCAGGGGCAGCAGGCAAGTCTCTTAAAGGGGCAGCCCAGGCACCATTTCAAAGCACTATCTGTACTTCCTTCAGGAAATACACATCTAGTCATTATTTGAATTTTATCTTCGTTGCCACTGCATAATCTGCTGTCCAGAATGTGAAACACAATCCCTCCAGAAACAAGGGAGGGACAAAGAGTTGTAGTGAAACGTGTAATGTCCCTGTGCTATATGGAAATATATTGCCGACCTGTGACACAGCATATGCGTCATGAAAGTCGATGCCAATCCGACCCATGACGCATATGCTGTGTCATGACTTCAAAGCCCCCCTGCGGGTCGGGTGACCGGGGTCAAAGAAAGGTCACCCGACCCGCAGATACAGGGGGCTTTGTACTTCACCACAGGGGGCGTGGCTTCGCCCCCACGTGGCTACGATCGCTCTGATTGGCTGTTAAAAGTGAAACAGCCAATCAGAGCGATTGCAATATTTCATCAATGAAATTTGATGAAATATTACAAACCAGCCATGGCCGATGCTGCAGTAGCATTGGACATGGCTGGAGACACCGATCCGACCCCCCACACCAGCTATTGGCCTCCGCCACTGAAAGAGCGGTGATCTGCCGCCGCTGTCATCTGCTCCCCTTCCCTCCGCTCCCCGCCAGCTTCCGATCCCCCCTCACCCCACGGTACCTTCCGAGTGCCGCTGTCGCTTCCGGTGTCCCGCGGTCCCGGATCATGGGCGCCACCATCTTGACAAATGGGGGGCGCATGCGCAGTGCCCCCACTCGAATCTGCGGCTGCAGATTCCATTCATTCATTTTGATCACTCTCACAGTGATCAAAATGAAATAAAAAGTAAATAAACCCCCGTTTATCACCCCCATAGGTAGGCACAACTAATAAAATAAAGAAAATATTTTTATTTTTCCATTAGGGTTGGAATTAGGGTTAGGGTGGAATTAGGGTTAGGGTGGAATTAGGGTTAGGGTTGCAATTAGGGTAAGGGTTAGAATTAGGGTTAGGGTTGGAATTAGGGTTAAGGTTAGGGATGTATTGGGGTTAGGGTTGGGATTAGGGCTAGGGGTGTGTTGGGATTAGGGTTAGGGATGTGTTGGGGTTAGGGTTGTGGTTAGGGGTGTGTTGGGGTTGGAGATGGAAACCCCTCAATTCTCCTGTTTAGGCACATCAGGGGGTCAAACGCAACATGGTGCCACCATTGATTCCAGCCACTTTTGTGTTAAAAAAGTCAAACGGTGCTCCCTCCCTTCCAAGCCCCGACATGTGCCCAAACAGTGGTTTACCCCAACATATGGGGTGTCAGCGTACTCAGGAATAATTGCACAACAACTTTTGGGAACTAATTTTTCCTGTTACCCTTGGGAAAATAAAAAATTGGGGGCTAAAAAATTATTTTTGTGGAAAAAAAAATATTTTTTCATTTTCACGTCTCTGCGTTATAAATTTCTGTGAAGCACTTGGGGTTCAAAGTGCTCATCAGACATCTAGATAAGTTCCTTGGAAGGTCTAGTTTCCAAAATGGGGTCACTTGTGGGGGGTTTCCACAGTTTAGGTACATCAAGAGCTCTGCAAATGTAACATGACTCCCGCAGACCATTCCATCAAAGTCAGCATGTCAAAATGTCACTACTTCCCTTCCGAGCCCCGATGTGTGCCCATACAGTGGTCATCTCCCACATATGGGGTACCAACATGCTCAGGACAAACTGGATAACTACTTTTGTGGTCCAATTTCTCCTGTTAGCCATGTTAAAATAAAAAATAGCGTGCTAAAAAAATCATTTTTTAGGAAAAAAAAATTATTTTTTATTTTCACTGCTCTGCGTTATAAACTTTTGTGAAGCACTTGGGGGTTCAAAGTGCTCACTACACATCTAGATAAGTTCCTTAAGGGGTCTAGTTTCCAAAATGGTGTCACTTGTAAGGGGTTTTCACTGTTTAGGCACACAGGGGCTCTCCAAACACGGTGTCTGATAGCGATTGAAGCTAATTTTCCATTCAAAAAGTCAAATGGCACTCCTTCCCTTCCGGGCCCTGCCGTGCTCCCAAACAGTGGTTTATGACCACATATGAGGTATCGGTGTACTCAGGAGAAATTGACCAACAAATTTTAGGATCCATTTTATCCTGTTGCCCATGTGAAAATGAAAAAAATGATGCTAAAAGAAAATTGTTGTTGGAAAAATTAAAATGTCCATTCTTTCCTTCCACGTTGCTTTAGTTCCTGTGAAGCACCTGAAGGGTTAATAATCTGTAGTTTTGAGTAGCTTGAGGGATGCAGTTTTTAAAATGGTGTCACTTTTGGGTATTTTCTGTAATATAGACCCCTCAAAGTGGCTTCAAATGTGAGGTGGTCCCTAAAAAACTGGTTTTGTAAATTTTGTTGTAAAAATGAGAAATCACTGGTCAACTTTTAACCCTTATAACGTCCTAACAAAAACAATTTGTTTCCAAAATTGTGCTGATGTAAAGTAGACATGTGGGAAATGTTATTTAGCAACTATTTTGTGTCACATAACTCTGGTTTAACAGAATAAAAATTAAAAATTTGAAAATTGAGAAATTTTCAAAATTTTCGCCAAATTTCTGATTTTTTTCACAAATAAATGCAAAAATTATCGACCTCAATTTACTACTATCATGAAGCCCAATATGTCATGAAAAAATAATCTCAGAATCGCTAGGATGCGTTGAAGCGCTCCAGAGTTATTAAGGGCCTGTCACACTAAGCGATATCGCTAGCAATATCGCTATAACGTCACTGGTTTTTGTGATGTAGCAACGATATTGCTAGCGATATCGCTATGTGTGATACTTACCTCCGACCGGCTCCCCCGCTGGTTATCGCTGATCACGCAAGAACGTCCTGGGCCATTTCTCGTCGTCAACTTCCTGTGGCGCCGACGAGCGACGCGTGGACGCGGGCGGGAGGACGTCAGGATCGCCTCATCTGACAGGTAAGTAGCGACCGCCGACCGCTGCTATGTCGCTGGTGAGATCTGCCTGTGTGGCAGCTCACTAGCGACCACTTAGCAATGCACCAGCGATCCTGACCGTGTCATATCGCTGGTCGGGATCGCTGGTGCATCGCTAAGTGTGACAGTACCTTTACCTTATAAAGGGACACTGGTCAGAATTGCAAAAAATGGCCAGGTCATTAAGGTAAAAATAGGCTGGGTCATGAAGGGGTTAATTTGCTCAGTTTGCCTTTCTACTTAGTTAATTTGTTTCTTTTCCATTAGGTAAATGACATTACCTCTGTAACAAATGGAAGTGGAGGCAGAGATGGTGAAGTTCACATTCATTTTTATTTTTTAAGTGGAACCTCGGGACCACGGTCCGGGGGCTCCGAAGGAGGCGTGACTAGTGAGCCCCGGGCACCCGTAGTAAAGCCCCTCAGGCAGGGCCAGAATGGAATACCTGGAGGACACAGGTGCTAACTTCAGTTAGACCCCGAACACGTGGCAGCTGTCCCAGCGGGACCAAAAGGGATAACAAATGTTACAGCAGAGTCCGTAATGCACTGGGTCCTGGATCCGGTTAGTTGGTAAGGAGTCGGTTCCAGTGACCTTCACACAGTCCTTGGACTCGGATGGCTGTAGGCGGAACGGGATGGCTTAGGCCTAGATGATTGCTGATATAACCAGGCTACACAGGATACTGATATGCTGTGGAAACAGAGAGCATTAGACAATGCACAGAGACTACAGATGCAGTGCAGACAGGTTAGCATGAGAACCGGATGTAGCAATGATAGATACTCATTGCTCCGGCGCTCTCCCTATGGTGGAGAGGCCAGAAATAGCAACCAGTGCGCTGCCATTGGTTGATTGCATTTTTGAATAATGCACACCGCCCCTTTAAGAAGGCAAGAGAGCGGGCATGCCCTAATAGCCTTAGCTACAGATCTCCTCACAGGACGCCAGGAGGAGGAGGCAGGAGGGAGGACAGGACGCTGAGCAGCAGCATGAGAGGCTCGAGGTGAATGCCCAGAACGGAGAGCAGCGGCAGGCCTGGACGCAGTGCAAGGACAGGGGACAGGTGTAACAGCGGCAGACCTGGGCGCAGCGCCAGGACGGGGACCGGGTGTAACAACCTCATTAAAGAGAGAAAAGAGACACCAGGCACAATAGGGTCTTATCCTAGAGATGAAAATCTAGATGAGGGAGATGGAACTGCTCACCTTACTGGTTTGTATGACCCACAATTGAGGAATTAGCTATAACAGCTACTGCGGCACCCTCGAGCAGGGAAATCCTGTTGTGTAGGCCCACATTGGATATTGTGCTTCTGATGAAGAAGTTGTTCCAACTTCGAAATGCATAGAGAATAAACCGCTAGTTAAATTTCCCTATTGTCCTTGTTTTTTGAGTCGTAGATCGGCAGCGCAGACTAAAACCCCTTTTCTCCTATTATTTATTCTATCAAGTGATTAAAAAAAGACTTGCCATTATATATGTTATATTAATTTTTTTTTAACCCATATGAACTTTGAAAGGAACGTGCCTCCTGTCTTCCTCTTGTCGCACCTGAGTACAATCCCTACACCGGTTGTAGTTAATTTAGTGACAAAATGTATAAGTGGTGGAGAAAGATTGAACTTGATGGACCTAGGTCATTTTTCAACTTATGTAATATATTTAAAAGATGAGGTAACATTGGTTACGTAATTTGCGACAATTGCACTTTGGTTTAGATGAAATTTGGGGAATTTTTTTTTCATTGTATTCTATGGAGCAGTGACTCCACAAAATTGATTTTCTTCACACTGAATGGTAGTCAGATCTGAGCCCAAGGCTCCACTTTACCATTCGGATCTGGTGTAGCGTCATCTCCACCCTATCGCGGTTGGTGTCCCCCAAAGAAAAGAATTCCACCGCATTTTTACATTCTCGTAAAATGAAAGCACAAACCTGCATCCTTGTAATGCATGGGATCAATATATTTGAGGTGAGCAAATGGATCCCAAGAATTCTAAAAGGCCTTTTGTGAGATATAAAGATAAGTATAAAAAAAGCAGTTTCTTTTTCTAGTCCACCAAGACGCACCCCAAAAAGATTTGCCAAAAACAATTGTTACATATAGTAGGGCTCACGCCCTCATTATAATACAGCAATATATAGAGATAAATTCATGAATAAAATGTATATGTGCATAAGAACAAATATGTTGTTAAAATCTTGGTTAATAAACAGTTAATAAATACAGATATAGTAAAAATATATGTAATTAGTATATACAGGGAAATT
Source organism: Dendrobates tinctorius (assembly GCF_039654945.1). Taxonomy (NCBI): domain Eukaryota; kingdom Metazoa; phylum Chordata; class Amphibia; order Anura; family Dendrobatidae; genus Dendrobates; species Dendrobates tinctorius. Next base: position 10,151,334 of record NW_027361694.1, read on the forward strand.
GATGATAGTGGGGTAGGACAATGTAGCTGATGAGAAGGGCATGTCTGGTTGTCAAGTAACCAGAATGCCTTCAAGACAAGAAGATGCTGCTAGGAGAAAGTTACGTCCACAACGGAACATAGGAAGCTCGTGTCTCTGCCAACATCTGAGGTAGCTCCTCACTGGTTTCTTGTCACCAGGGATAGCCATAGTGTATGCGCTCGGCATTAACTCAGCAACCTGAGATGCCAGTACACTGTTAAAATCCAAAGGATGGATATTCTAGATTGCCTAGCAAGGCTACTTTTACACTTGCCGCTATTTTTGCAGCCCGTTATTGCCGTATCGCCGCAATAACGGGCCGCAAAAAAGTTTGTGGATTGCTGTGGTTTTTTTTTTCCAATACTATGTAAATAGTATGCCAATGTCGGACTCCCCTGTTTGGTGTGGGCTCCAGCGCTGAACCCGCAATTTTCCCGTCACATGTCAGCTGATCTATACAGCTCACATGTGCCCGCAACAGCTGTGGGTGGAATCGTGATCCACCCGCGGCTGTTAAGTTGCGCTTACTGGAAGTGTGTCGTAAATTCCGCCAATCAATGACCCCGTCACATGATATTGGGTCACCGATGGGTTGGCATGACAACCAGAGGTCTGAAGCAGACCTCTATGGTTGTCATTGCCATATTACTATGAGTGCCGCCCCGCTGTCGGCGCTCATAGCAAGTGAGCATTTTTGCTACTCACAGGCGATTTGATCATCTTCTGTGCAGCAGAGGTGATTGAAGTAGTGCAGCTTCTAGTCTCCCATGGAGACTATTGAAGCATGCAAAAAGTAAAAAAAAAGTTTTTAAAAATGTAAAAGTTCAAATCACCTCCCTTTTGCCCCATTCAATATAAAAGCCAAAAAAAAAAATCAAGTATACACATATTTGGTATTGCCACATTCAGAATTGCCCGGCCTATCAATATAAAAAAAGAATTAACCCATTCACTAAACTGCGTAACGAGAGAAAAAATTCAAAACGTCAAAATTACTTTTTTTTTGGTCGCCACTGCAATGCAATAATGGGCAATCAAAGTATTAAGTTACGTACCGGTAACAGTATTTTTCGGAAGACCATGACAGCACCACGAGAGAGGGGAGCCGCCCTTCGGGAACAGGAAACCTACAGATACAAAAGGGCGGCACCTCTCCCACGCATCAGTTGGATTACAGAGCTTGAGAGGCTACCATGGTTAGTACACCGCATATACACAATATATACAACCTATCTATCCTAATTACAATTCTTTAAACCATCTCCCACATAAGGTGAACTCGCGAAAACCATCCTCTAAAGGGGTGCACCCTTATACGTGAACAAGGGAGGGAACTAAGGGTGCTGTCATGGGCTTCCGAAAAATACCGTTACCGGTACGTAACTTAATACTTTATTCAGACTCCCATGACAGCACAACGAGAGAATTACAGAGATGTAAACTAATTTCGGGAGGGACTACAGCCTGCAGCACCCTTAGCCCGAAGGTGAGATCTGAGGAGGCACCCATGTCTAACCGATAGTGGTTAAAAAAGGTGGAAGGAGATGACCAGGTGGCCGCCTTACATATCTGGTCAATTGATACTCCCGATCTCTCTGCCCAGGATGATGCCATGGCACGAGTGGAATGCGCCCTCAGGTTCTGTGGAGCCGAACCGCCACCTGCTGTGTAGGCAAGAGAGATAGCCTCCCTAATCCACCTTGCTAACGTGCGCTTTGACACGCTATACCCTTTCCTGGGACCTTGGAAGGATAAAAATAAAGCGTTCTCCTTCCTCCAAGGATCTGTGGCTGTTAAATATTTAAGTAGGCATCTCTTAACATCTAGAGCCTGAAGTTTTTGTTCTTTAGGATTGGTTGGATTAGGGAGGAAGGAAGGCAGAACTATCTCTTGTGTCCTATGAAAATGAGTTGCCACCTTGGGAAGGTATGCCGGGTCTGGCCTTAGGATTACTCTATCCTGTAAGAATTCAGTGTAAGGGGGCAATCTGGAAGGTGCCTGTATGTCGCTTATTCTACGTGCAGATGTTATTGCTACCAAAAAGGCTGTCTCAAACAGTTTCTCTGTCATGGCTGTCAGGACAAAATTTAAGTCCCAAGGCATACACCTATCTTTGAGTATGGGTCTCGATCTGGTAACTGCCTTAATGAATCTCGCTACCCAATGGTTACCGGCAATGTCGCATGCAAATAGGGCCCCTAAAGCTGAAACTTGTACTTTCAATGTACTAGTGGAAAGGCCCAACTCGAGACCCCTCTGGAGGAATTCTAGAATCTGTTTTACAGGTATTCCATCCCTGATATTAAACTCACAGGTGGACAGGAATCGCCTCCAGGTTCTAGCATATATACCTGTGGTGGTTTGTTTCCTACTTTTTAGGAGTGTATCGATTAGGTTTTTTGAGAACCCTCTATCCCTCAATAGTGTCCTCTCAAACACCATGCCGTCAAACGGAGTCCCGCTACTTGTGGGTGGTTGACTGGCCCCTGGTAGAGGAGATCTGGAAGGTTCGGCAGTACCCAAGGATCGCTTACTGACATGGTCCTCAACCATGCAAACACAATATGACTCTTGCCCCGTCTTCCCTGATCTTCCTCACTACCAGAGGTAGAAGGTTCAAAGGCGGAAAGGCATAAGCCAGCGAGAAGTCCCATTTTATTAGGAGGGCGTCCACGGCCAGTGGATTTTCCCTGGGATTTAGGGAACAGAAAGTTTTTTCCTTCCTGTTTTCCTTGGTGGCAAAGAGGTCCACCTCCGGTTGACCCCATTTGCGGACAATCTGGTTGTAGATGTCTGAGTTTAAGGCCCATTCTCCCTGCCTTAGGGCCCTGCGGCTTAGAAAGTCTGCCTTCATGTTGTCTTTTCCGCTGATGTGGAGCGCGGTTAAAGCTAGAAAATTTTTCTCTGCTATCTGAAGGAGACGTTCCGTTATCCGCATCAGGGAGTTGGAGCGGGTTCCACCTTGGTGGTTGACATAGGCTACCACTACCTGGTTGTCCAAGAGTATCCTCACATGATGGCCCTGTAGATACATAATGAGTTTTTTGATGGCCAATTCAATCGCCAGCAGCTCCCTCTGGTTAGATGAGACCTCAGCATCGGAGTCCCACTGTCCCTGTACCACTATGTTCCCCATATGGGCCCCCCAACCCCAAGGACTAGCGTCTGTGGTTATTACGCGGGTTATCTATCACCCAGGGCACCCCCGAAGCTAAATTTCCGACATCGAGCCACCACCTAAGAGATGTAATAGTTGAGGGGCTTAGCAATACCTGACCCTGCAAGAAGCCCTCTAAGGTTCTGCTATTAACCAGGACGTCATTCTGAAGGGCCCTAGTGTGGAATTGTGCCCACTTGACCGCTGGGATACATGAGGTTAGGGAGCCTAACAGGGACATGGCCTGCCTGAGGGTCATGGAGGGTCTATCGATTGCCCGAAGAACCTGCTGCTGTATCTGCTGTAATTTATCTACGGGTAACAGACACTGCTGAGTTTCTGAATTAAACAGCAAGCCTAGAAACTTCTGGACCTTTAAGGGCTGAAATCGGGACTTCTCGTAATTTATTATCCATCCGTGGTTCTCTAATCTGGACTTAGCTTTTTTTATCTGAGATAGACAATGGTCCACTGAATTTTCCACAATCAAAAAATCATCCAAGTATGGGATAACTAAGATGTCAACTTCCCGTAAATGAGCCATAACTTCGGCCACTATTTTTGTAAATACCTGGGGCGCTGCTCAGAGACCAAAGGGAAGGGCTCTATATTGCTAATGACGGATTATACCGTCCATTGATACCGCCACTCTCAGGAACTGCTGAAAATCTGCGTGGATGGGCACATGATAGTATGCGTCTTTTAAGTCCACTACCGCCATAAAACACCCTTCAAACAGCATCTTTATTGTAGAACTAATGGATTCCATTTTAAAGGTGCGTTTAACCAAAAATTCATTAAGGAAACGTAAATTAATAATCGTTCTGAATGTTTTATCCGGCTTTTGGATTAGGAATAAGGGAGAGTAGAATCCTCTTCCTCTCTCAGACTCTGGAACCTCTATCAGAACGTTTTTTAGACACAGGTTCAAGACCTCTGCTTCTAAAGCCGCTTGCTCGAAGGGTGAAGACCTTAAGGGTGTTGGTTTAAAGGTATCCCGTGGGACTTGAGTGAACTCCATCCTGAGTCCGGTGGATATCACATTCCGCACCCAGTCACTATTGGTGACCTGTAGACATGCTGGGAGGAAGGATGACAGTCTACCCCCCACGGGAATTGCTAGTCATTGGTTCTGTCTTTTTCGCTCTCTCGACGAGCATCTGAACATGAAGCCCGTACCTCTTCTTCTATCCTCCCATCTGGGACGGTCTCTATTAGGTGAAGGGTTACGTCTTCTCCCTTGACCGAATCTCCTATTAAACGGACGTCGGTAAGATGCAGACCAAAGATTTGGGAATTTCTTTTTATCATCCCCGGCCTTCTCCAGTAATTCGTCCAGGACTGCTCCGAATAAATATTCCCCCTCACACGGGATAGTACAGAGTTTCACCCTGGACTGAATATCTCCCGGCCAGCACTTCAGCCACAGGGCTCTCCGAGCCGCATTAGAGAGTCCTGCTGCCCTGGCGGCCATTCTGACTGCATCAGCTGAGGCATCCGCTAGGAAGGCTGCGCCATCCTGGATTATTGGTAGGGCCCCAAGGATTGCCTGTCTAGATGTTCCTTGTTTTAACTGTGACTCTAACTGGTCCAACCAGACCATCATGGATCTGGTCGTGCAAGTCGATGCTACTGCTGGTCTTAAGGAACCGGCTGCCATTTCCCAGGTATTTTTAAGGAAGGTATCTGCCTTCCTGTCTAGAGGATCTTTAAGGGACCCCATGTCCTCAAAGGGTAGCGAGGATCTTTTCGATGCTTTCGCAATAGCTGCATCTAATTTGGGGGCCTTGTCCCAAGTATTCATTGCTGAATCGTCAAAGGGATATCTCCGCTTGAGGGCTGGTGGTAGCGACCCTCTTTTATCTGGCTTTTTCCACTCTCTGCGGATGAGATCCTGGATCTTTTCGTTTAGTGGGAAGACCCTACGCTTCCTCTGCTCCAGCCCCCCGAACATCACATCCTGCATGGATAATTGAGGCTTTGGTTACTCCACCTCCATTGTTCCTCTGACCGCTTTTACCAATTTGTCTACTCGGTCGAGCGGCAGGCAAAACCGACCAGAGTCCTCTTCTTCTGAGGAGGACGAGGGAGATGAAATATGGGAGCCCTTACTTCTCCTCCACTCAGTCGAGGAATCCGACTCCACCAGGTCCTCACCCCTTACACTCTCTGGTTGGGACAAGGATTTTAGGGTTTCCTTCATCTCTGCCCTTACTATATCCCTTAAACACGCCGCTACTGCGGGCGACTCCTCCGCCACTGTCTGCTGGATACAGGGGGGACATAACTTTTTGGGGCATGAATCTGGTAACGGGCATGCACAGAGTGCGCATTCCCTGTGTCTGGTTTTACTCGTAGCTTTCTTCCCCGGAGAATGAGGGGGATTTTTTTCAGTCGCTGCTCCTGTCCGCCTAGAGGAGCTTTTATGACTGGACTGGTCACTTCGTCCCGGACGCTCCTTACTCTCACGGGCCTCTTTCTTCTTCTGTTTGACCTGCCTAAGGTCATCCAGGGGCGGCAGTGAAGATTGTCGCTGTTGCCGCCGTTGCTGCTGCTTTTGCTGCTGCTGCTCCTGATCGCTCTCCATTACTGGATTGCAATAATGTGGCCAAGGCAAGGCACCCATCTAGGGTCCTGCCTATATACCCCTCCTCCAGACAGCAGATTTCCTCTTGCCGCGTCCTCCCCCCTAATAGGGCCCCCCTCCCCAGCTGGCGCCGCTTTGGGCAGAAGAACCGGCGCTTACCGGCGTCCTCCCGATGGGCACCGCCATCTTGGGTCCCCGCGCCTGCGCAGTGGCGCCGCCGACCCGGAAGCGCCCCGAGGCTCCGCCCCCTGATATCACCGCGACTCCGACGTGACCGGAAGTCACGCGGGACGCCCGGGTGCTCCACCATGGAGCGCTCCCCGGCCCCAGCGCCCTGCAGCTGCGCCGGCCCCCCTCAATCCCCCGCGATCGTGCCGCCGGAGCTGGGAGCCCCCGGGGGCATACTTACCGGCGCACATATGGAGACGGACCTCCTCCGGATGCCGCTCCCTGCTGTATCCACCACCGCCGTGCCACCCATCCTGGGCCACCGTGGCGTCCTCCAGGAGCTCCGCACCAGGCCGAGGTAGGAGACCCCCTCGCTACCTGTACCGGCCGGCCGGCCTGGGATCCGGTCTGTAGGATCCCGTCCCCTCAGGAACAGGAAACCAACTGATGCGTGGGAGAGGTGCCGCCCTTTTGTATCTGTAGGTTTCCTGTTCCCGAAGGGCGGATCCCCTCTCTCGTGGTGCTGTCATGGGAGTCCGAATAAAAGATTGTATCTACACTAAAATGCTATCAATAAAAACATCAGCTCATCGCACAAAAAATAAGCCCTCACCCAGGCCAAATCACGAAAAATGGAGATGCTACAGGTTTTGGAAAATGGCGCCATTTTCTTTTAACCAAACTTTTTGGATTTCTTCACCCTTTAAATAAGAGAACCTAGACATGTTTGATGTCTATGAACTCATAATGGCAGGTCGGTTTTAGCATGTAGTGAACATGGTAAAAAAACAACTGTGGAATCGCACTTTTTTGCAATGTCACCGCACTTGGAATTTTTATTCCCATTTTCCAGGACAGGATATTTTAAAACCAATCCAATGGTGTGTTTCAAAAGTACCACTTGTCCTACAAAAAACAAGCCCTCACATGGCCACATTGACGGAAAAATAAAAAAGTTATGACTCTGGTAAGAAGAGGAGCAAAAAACGAAACCGCAAAAACGGAAATACCTCTGGTTGTGAAGGGGTTGCTATACTGGCTGGAATATCATCACTGGCTATACTACATGGGTTTTGATACATGTCCTGCAAGGCCACGATAGCAAATTCACTGATTTTGCAAAGCTTTCAATCAAATCTGTTAACAAAAATGCACAAAATCGCTATCAGGTACTACGTATATGAGTGATGTTTGTATTTTTAAATTTAACTCTCCAGTGATGTGATGTTTGGATTTTTAAATTTAACTCTCTCCACATGATAAAGTAGATTTACATTTTTTCTATTTAGGACCATTTCTTATAGTTTTAACAATAACCAAATTCTTTTCAAGCAATCTCTCTCTTTCTAACGTATTTGTTGTCTTATTATTTTTTCATTTATTGTATTATTTTTTTATGCCCCTTTTTGAATCCATATATTTATATTCTCTCACTTTTATTGTCACCACTATCCTCTTTTACTATAGTTTTAGAATTTTCTTTATATACTTCAATAAGGACGTTTTTGGAGAATTCCATTTGTGCCTGATTTAATGTCTAATTCAACTGGTTTGTTGATGACCTTCCCTTGGTTTCTCTGTGGCTGAGCTCTAGCAACTCGAACAAGGATATCGGCTGAATTTTTCCTACCTTATGCGCTACCGTAGTTTTGTCCATGCCTGTATTGTACGCAACCAACTAAGGTGTATCATTGTTGACTTACTTACCCTGTGAATGCCTTTCTTTTGTCTCTCTTCTACTGTTGATATCCTGTAATATTAGGCAAAATTTTTTGATTGGCTAATCAGACGTATTTGAGAAAAGTATAATAATTTCATCTTCTGTCACTTCAATATTTTTCTCAGATTTAATCCGTCCTTTTTAAATTCTGCAGCCTCCATTTATTATCCTGCTGGACGTTTGGGTAAATTCAGATACTGTGGTGTGGTACAACAGAGAGCTATACCGTCTAGAATAATAAACCCACCTTCCTATGTTATTACATATATTATAATGGGCAATAGGGCACAACAGGAGAAGGTCATAGCTTGCTATCCTATCCTCTCCAGGATTGATTTTTTTCCTAACCTTCTCGATTTTTCCCGGTACACCGCTCTAGATCTGAGTCCTGCAGCCTTTTATGAGCTCTATGACAAATTGGTGATGTTTGCATTCTAGTAATCAGAATACTGTTGGAAGAAAATACTGGTAGAATTCTAATAGAATATGTCTGTGGAAAATAATGAAGCATCATACTGGTTTTGCGACAGATCTGCTAGTCCATTATACCTTATTGTCCTTTTGCTGACATGCTTCAAAACATGGAAAAATTGCTCAGTATGGAGGAGTTAAATGATGATTCATCTACCAACCCTTTCCTCTAATATCCCCAGATTTTCCTTTTAAGTGTGAGTTGTGCTGTTGGGACTGGCTTCATAACGCTGGGATGAGAGAAGAGTGCTTCAATTGTGCCACAGTAATTGCATAAAACCGGCTGCACCTGCAGAGTCCACTGTGGGCCAGGAAATGGCAGGAGCCTTGGCTTTTGCCTGCTTTGCGGCAGTGTATTAATTCTAGTATTACTCATTTTCTCTTAACCCTTCAGTGATTTTTAAAGTTGGGCTTTCAGGGGAACACAAGGAACAAAGCTATTCAATACGATCACAGAAAAATGCCCAGGTCAGAAAAAAAACAGCACTATCGATTGCCAAGTTCAAACCAGGCTAGTGCAAGATTTTCTGCTGACTTTTAAAGACTTTCTGCATAAATGATGATTGGTCCTTCTGTGTAGCCAAGGGAAGCATATCACATGCCAGATTAAATTTCTATAAATACTTCCTGCCGTTTTCTCATCACAGCTGTACCTTTGTAAGAAAAAGAATTCCATATTGTCATGGTAATGCAATATACAAAACTCTCTTAAAATGATCAAGTAATATATGTGTTGGTATCCTGGTTTGGTGGAAGGAAATCATCTGGATACTTATCGTAAAATAAAAGTTGATTACCTGAAGTCAGATTTTTCATTAAAGGGAATCTGTCAGCAGGTTTTTGCTATGTAATCTGAAGACAGCGTGATCCACAGTTTTGTTTTCTTGCAATGGTTTTTAGCACCAGTAGGTCATCATTGCTGGGACAAGTGCATATGCTAGTCCAACACACCCCCCTACAGTGAAAAGCACCTGACTGTCTATAGACATTGTACATACAGAGTCTGGTGTATGCGGAGTTAGCTTCCTCAGCTGCTGTAATGCTAAATTTAAAAACTCTGATTGAAACTCTGATTAAAAACTCAGCTTTCCACAAAGACTTCTTACCTCTTCACATAGCATTCACTTGGTACGTCACTCAGCTTTCCACAAAGACTTCTTACCTCTGCACATACAGTCATATGTTAAAGTTTGGGCACCCCTATTAATGTTAACCTTTTTTCTTTATATCAATTTTGGTTTTTGCAACAGCTATTTCAGTTTCATATATCTAATAACTGATGGACTCAGTTATATTTCTGGATTCAAATGAGGTTTATTGTACTAACAGAAAATGTGCAATCTGCATTTAAACAAAATTTGATCGGTGCAAATGTATGGGCACCTCAACTTAAAAGTGACATTAATATTTCGTAGATCCTCCTTTTGCAAAAATAACAGCCTCTAGTCACTTCCTGTAGCTATTAATGAGTTCCTGGATCCTGGATGAAGGTATTTGTGACAATTCCAGTTCAGTTAAGTTTGATGGTCGCCGAGCATGGACAGCCTGCTTCAAATCATCCCACAGATGTTCAATGATATTCAGGTCTGGGGACTGGGATGGCCATTCCAGAACATTGTAATTGTTCCTCTGCATGAATGCCTGAGTAGATTTGGAGCGGTGTTTTGGATCATTGTCTTGCTGAAATATCCATCCCCTGCGTAACTTCAACTTCGTCACTGATTCTTGCGCATTATTGTCAAGAATCTGCTGATATTGAGTTGAATCCATGCGACCCTCAACTTTAACAAGATTCCCGGTGCCGGCATTGGCCACACAGCCCCAAAGCATGATGGAACCTCCACCAAATTTTACTGTTGGTAGCAAGTGTTTTTCTTGGAATGCTGTGTTTTTTAGCCTCCATGTATAACGCCTTTTTGTATGACCAAACAACTCAGTCTTTGTTTCATCAGTCCACAGGACCTTCTTCCAAAATGTAACTGGCTTGTCCAAATGTGCATTTGCATACCTCAGGTGACTCTGTGGCGTGCTTGCAGAAACGGCTTCTTTCGCATCACTCTCCCATACAGCTTCTCCTTGTGCAAAGTGCGCTGTATTGTTGACCGATGCACAGTGACACCATCTGCAGCAAGATGATGCTGTAGGTCTTTGGAGGTGGTCTGTGGATTGTCCTTGACTGTTCTCACCAGTCTTCTCTGCCTTTCTGATATTTTTCTTGGCCTGCCACTTCTGAGCTTAACAAGAACTATACCTGTGTTCTTCCATTTCCTTACTATGTTCCTCACAGTGGAAACTGACAGGTTAAATCTCTGAGACAACTTTTTGTATCCTTCCCTTGAAAAGCTATGTTGAATAATCTTTGTTTTCAGATCATTTGAGAGTTGTTTTGAGGAGCCCATGATGCCACGCTTCATAGGAGAATCAAATAGGAGAACTACTTGCAAGTGGCCACCTTAAATACCTTTTCTCATGATTTGATACACCTGGCTATGAAGTTCAAAGCTCAATGAAGTTACAAAACCAATTTAGTGCTTCAGGAAGTCAGTAAAAAGTAGTTAGGAGTGTTCAAATCAAGAAAATGATAAGGGTGCCCATACTTTTGCACCGGTCAAATTTTGTTTAAATGCAGATTGCACATTTTCTGTTAGTACAATAAACCTCATTTGAATCCAGAAATATAACGGAGTCCATCAGTTATTAGATATATGAAACTGAAATAGCTGTTGCAAAAACCAAAATTGTTATAAAGAAAAAATGCTAACATTAATAGGGGTGCCCAAACTTTAACATGACTGTAGCATTCACTTGGTACGTCACTCAGCTTTCCACAAAGACTTCTTACCTCTGCACATAGCATTCACTTGGTATGTCTCTCAACTAACCCCCTGCTTTACCCCAGTATTATTTATGTCCTGGTTTACTTTGGCTTGATCATATGCATCTGGTCCACTCTTAATTATCTGACCAAGAGGAGCACAGACCACTCCTCTTAGCTTCACACCTGAATGCACTTTGTAGAACATATATTGCATAGCACAAGTCTGCCAAGACTTTAGTCTGCAGTGTGTATCTTAAAAGTGTGAGATGATATGAAAATATGAATTAATCCAGAATTGGAACAGAAGGTAACTGGAAAGAGTCACTGTAATCAATGTTTCTGTTTGTTTCTACTCTAACCCCTATAATCCTTCACTTTCTGATAACCCCACTAATCCCTACACCTAGTACGGATGTGTTCATCTCTTCTTCAATCCTTCCAATCCATCTCGCCTCTTCCTCATATCTGTTCATCAACATACCATCCTCTGTCTCCTAACACAGACAGCCCCCTCATGCCCTCTCCTGCTCCCACCTGCTAACTCTCTCTCTGCTCCTCACTGCCGGCGATATCTCTCCAAATCCTGGTCCTCCACCACATTCCCACAGTCATTTCTACCTCCCATCCACACCCAATCACAACTTTCCGTAACCACTCCAACCTTATACACATTCGCCCAGCCCCAGATTCCCCAGTCCCACTAACAGGAGCTCTGTGGAACGCTAGCTCTGTCTGCAACAAACTTTCTTTAATCCATGATCTTTTTGTTACTAACAAACTTTCCTTCCTCACCATCACTGAAACCTGGCTCACCTCCTCTGACACAGCCTCTCCTGCTGCACTCTCATATGGTGGATTCCACCTTTCCCAAACCCCCCCGCCCCAGCTGCAAGCATGGTGGAGGAGTTTTCTCCTGTCAGATAACTGCTCCTTCACCCCAATCCCACTGCCGCCCTCTGTTACCCTCCCTTCGAGGTGCACTCTGTGCGCATCTACTCCCCCTCCAAACTCCAACTAGCTGTCATATACTGCCCTCCAGGGTCAGCCACCACCTTCTTTGACCACTTCACCACCTGACTACTCCATTTCCTTTCCACTGATATCCCTACTATCATCTTGGGCGACTTCAACATCCCCATTGACACTTCCGTCTCAGCTGCCACTAAACTTCTATCTCTCACTTCCTCCTTCGGCCTCACTCATTGGTCTTCTGCAACCACTTACAAAGATGGCCACACACTAGACCTCATCTTCACCCGCCTCTGCTCCCTATCTAGCCTCTCTAACTCACCTCTTCCTCTCTCTGACCACAACCTACTTACAATCTCTTCCCTCTCCTCAGGTACACAATCCCCACCTCAGGTCCACAATCCCCACCTCAAAAACTCGCACACCCTCGCAGAAATCTTCAACACCTCGATCTACACTCACTGTCTGAATCCCTCCTCCCTCTTACAGACATAAGTTCCCTACACAATACGGATGCCGCTGCCGCTCTATATAACACCACAATAGCTGTAGCTTTGGAATCAGTTGCCCCTCTCAAACATACCAAAACTCGCAAAATCAACAGACAGCCCTGGCACACCAGTCTGACCAAAGAACTGAGGTGGGCTTCCAGGGCTGCTGAGCGGAGATGGAAAAAATCCCACTCCAATGAGGACTTCATCACATTCAAACAGTCCCTCACTACTTTCAAGGCCACACTCGCTGCAGCAAAACAAACCTACTTCTCATCTCTCATATCCTCCCTGTCTCAACCCTAAACAGTTATTCAACACCTTCAATTCTCTCCTCCGCCCCCAGCACCTCCTCCCTCTCCACTCATCTCAGCTGAAGACTTTGCCTCATTTTTCAAGGAAAAGATTGATAACATCAGAGACAGTTTTGGTCAACAACCCCCAGTGCCCTTCCTCCTACCTGCCTGCCCTCCTCCCCCAAAACCAACTTCTCTACCATTACAGAAGATCGACTCTCCACTCTACTCTCAAGATCACATCTCACTACCTGTGCACTTGACCCGATCCCATCCCACTTCATCCCAAACCTCACCACAGTCTTCATCCCAACCCTAACCCATCTCTTCAACCTATCACTAACAACTGGTGTTTTCCTCTCAAGCTTTAAACATGCCTCAATCACACCTATCCTCAAAAAGCCCTCTTTTGACCCATCCTCTGTATCTAGCTATCGCCCTATATCACTTCTCCCCTATGCCTCAAAACTACTGGAACAACACGTCCATCTTGAACTATCCTCCCACCTCTCTTCTTGCTCCCTCCTTGACCACTTGCAATCCGGCTTCCCGCCACACCACTCCACTGAAACTGCCCTAACTAAGGTCACCAAAGACCTACTAGCCACCAAGGCCAAGCGACACTACTCTGTCGTCCTCCTCCTCCTGGACCTGTCCTCTGCCTTTGACACAGTGGACCATTCCCTATTACAAAAGACCCTCTCATCTCTTGGTATCACAGACTTGGCCCTATCTTGGATTGCATCATACCTAGCAGACCGGACATTCAGCGTCTCTCATTCGCACACCACCTCCTCACCGCTCCCCCTATCCGTCGGAGTCCCGCAAGGTTCAGTCCTAGGGCCCCTGCTCTTCTCCGTTTTACACCTTCGGCCTCGGACAGCTCATAGAATCTCATGGCTTTCAGTATCATTTCTATGCTGTTGACACACAGATCTACATCTCTGGACCAGATATCACCTCCCTACTAAACAGAATCCCTAAATGTCTGTCTGCTATTTCATCCTTCTCCACTAGATTTCTAAAACTTAATATGGACAAAACAGAATTAATCATCTTTCGTCCATCTCACGTGACCCCCCCCAATGGACCTATCCATTAAAGTAAATGGCTGCCCACTCTCCAGTCCCACAAGCTCGCTGCCTCGGGGTTATCCTTGACACTGATCTCTCCTTCAAACCACATATCCAAGCCCTTTCCTCTTCCTGCCGACTTCAACTCAAAAATATTTCACGGATCCGTACATTCCTCAACCAAGAATCTGCAAAAACCCTAGTCCATGCCCTCATCATCTCCCGCCTTGACTTCTGCAACCTCCTGCTCTGTGGCTTCCCCTCTAACACTCTCGCACCCCTCCAATCTATTCTTAACTCTGCTGCCCGACTAATCCACCTGTCCTTCCGCTATTCCCCGGCCTCTCCCCTCTGTCAATCCCTGCACTGGCTCCCCATTACCCAAAGACTCCAGTTCAAAACCCTAACCATGACATACAAAGCCATCCACAACCTGAGTCCTCCGTACATCTGTAACCTAGTCTCCCGGTACTTACCTGCACGAAACCTCCGATCCTCACAAGATCTCCTTCTGTACTCCCCTCTTATCTCCTCTTCCCACAATCGCATACAAGATTTCTCCCGCGCATCCCCTCTACTCTGGATCTCTCTACCACAACATATCAGACTCTCGCCTACCATGGAAACCTTCAAAAAGAACTTGAAGACCTGCCTCTTCCGACAAGCCTACAACTTGCAGTAACCACCGATCCACCAAACCACTGCACGACCATCTCTTCCCTCGCCTACTGTATCCTCACCCATCCCGTTGTAGATTATGAGCCCTCACGGGCAGGATCCTCTCTCATCCTGTACCAGTCGTGACTTGTATTGTTTAAGATTACTGTACTTGTATGTATTATGTATGCCCCTCCTCACATGTAAAGTGCCATGGAATAAATGGCGCTAAAATAATAAATAATAATAATAATTGTGTCAGAACAGTTGCACACAGTAAACTAAGTGATACATATTGGGATTCAGCTTCTGTTTGCCTACATCAGACTGCTCTGAGATGAGCTAACAAAAACTGCTGACAGATTCCCTTTAAGTGAACAGGGGTTGGGGCTGGTAGAAAATACATGGCTAGTATAGTTTAGGTCAGTGATAGACAAATATTAAATTGTCTTCTACCAGTAGATTTAACTAAATAAAAAACCAGTAGATCTTGATATTTAGCTATCTGTTTTATTGTTGACTGTAAGGATATGTGCACACGTGGAGTTTTTGGATTCAGAAATTTCTGCACCATCTCTGCATCTCTTGGCTGTGAAAATCTAGCAGATTTTACATACATTTTTAAGTGTTTTTGGACAACAATGAATGCTATAGAGGTAGATAATAGATATAAATAACAGATATAGACAGACATATTGGCATACAGACAGTCATTTAGACAAACATACGGGATATACATATAATTTCACAACCCCTCAACATATTATAAAATTGCACCATGTGGAGTTTATTGTGCAGCATTTTCTAATTAAATAGATTAAAAAACTGGGGTCCTCCCCATTTTTTGTAACCAGCAAAGGTAAGGCAGACAGCTGTGAGATGATATTATCAGGCTGGGAAGATCCGTGGTTATTGGGCCCTTCCCAGCCTAAAAATACTAACCCGCAGCTGCCCTAAAAGTGGTGTATCACTTGAGATGCACCAATTCTGTTGCCTTGCATGGACTCTTCCCAATTGCCCTGGTGCGTTGGCAATTGGTGTAATGGGGATTGGGGATGATGTCAGCTGTGAACTGTCCAAAAACACAGCTGACAACAAGACCTGGTGTTAGTAATGGAGTAACAGACGCAACCATTACTAAACCCAGTAAGTAAAAAGAAAAACACAAAAAAATATTGAAATAAATAACCCCGTACACTTTCAATGGTTCACCATTTTATTAAAAAAAAAAAAGTTCCCACACAGGTCCGATGCAGCACAGGGAATTTGACTCTCATTGACACTGAGAAATGTAGTATAGCTCTTATTATTCTCCATGTACAGGAATTGCAGTAACTTTGATATGTATGGTTGTGACCACTCATATAGTGACTAGTGATTATCTAGTTGCTAGTGGTTGGTAACCATAGGGATCTAAACTACTGTAATGCCCTGCACATGAGGCAAAAGACATAGCTAGTCAGCATAAATTATGCTACGTTTCGAATTATCATTTAGCTTATGTTGGTCTCACAAAGATTTTAATATACACTGTACATGCTATAATTGTTTGTGTATGTTCCCACAGTGTGTTTTCCGCCTTGGCTATACCATGGACTTCATCCTATGTATTTAAGGGTCCCGTTACACTAAGTGATGCACCAGCGATCCCGACAACGATATGACCTGGTCAGGATCGCTGGTGTGTCGCTACATGTACATGATTGCTGGTGAGCTGTCAAACAGGCAGATTCACCAGAGATCAGGACCAGCGAGGACGCGGGTAACTAAGCACGCGCGTCGCTTAGTTACCCGCTGTGTACCCTGGATACCAGCGTGCTCGCGCTGGGAGCTGGTATCCAAGGTAAACAGCGGGTAACTAAGCGCGCCGCGCTTAGTTACCAGCTGTTTACCTTGGATACCAGCTCCCAGTGCGAGCACGCGGTTATCCAGGGTACACAGCCGGTAACTAAGCGAAGCGTGCGCTTAGTTACCCGCTGTTTACCTTGGATACTAGCTCCCAGCGTCTGCTTACAGCGCTGGGAGCTCGCTGATCGATGGTCTCCCGCTGCCACAGGCAGCGATGTGTGCTGGCCAGCGGGAGACCAACAATCAAAAAATGACCCAGGACATTCCTGCACGATCAGCGATACTCAGCGGGAGGGCCGGTCGCTGATAGGTGTCACACAGCGAGATCGTTGCTGAGGTCGCTGTTCCGTCACAAAACTTGTGACTCAAAAGTGATCTCGCTAGCAATCTCGCTTAGTGTGATGGGGGCTTAAGTGCATATACGCTATACATTTTACAGGCTGTGGGTGTGAAAGCTGCTGCTTCAGTCAAACTAACCGGGTCATCTAAAGAGTGCATAGGTGTGATTTCATAAAATCTCATCCTCTATGCTGGTAATGAAGGCATGCTCATATGTAAGCTTTTTTTCCATTTCGCAATAGAAATCTTCCCTGTTTATTCTATTTTTGGTGCTGATATGAAGCAGAAATTTTTAATGTGTTTTTTTGTTTTGAAACTACCGTTCCATAATGAAAAATGCACTTGAAATTTAAACTGTCCAAAAAAAGTCTATGGGGAAAGCATCTTCCAAAAATACACAGTTCCCTAGCATCTTTAGGCTATATTACCACAAAGTGAAAATCGTCTTAGTTTGTGGAAAATCTGCTGCGTTTTAGTGCCCCATCAGTGCATGAAATTTTTAAAGAAATCTTATGCACATGCTGCAAAAAATATCCTTTGTATAAATTGAGTGACTGCAGGTCTCATGTCTGCAGGCCGTCAGTTTATGCTGCGGATGGCATTGTGAATTTCACCTTTCGTAATGCAAACAGTGAAGTGTGCGGCCAACTCCCCCTCACCTCACCTTTTGTTATGTCTGCATCGGTAATGCTGCTGCAGGTATCACTGCCTTATCTGTGCTGCAGGGGTTTGCAGTGAATAAGGTCCATGGAACGTAGCTTTAAAAAATAGTCGGCTGAGTTTTCATGAAATCTTTGCCTGAGCTATTAAGCCCCCAAAAAAACCAGAGCTGAAAAAAATGCATGGTTTACACATTGTGGGAATACTGCCTAGTGCGCAACAGAAAATCCACTGTGTATATGCCACATGTGAACTTACCCTTGCAGAAGCAATGGGGCAACTGAAAACTTGCAATTTGTTATCAAACTTTAAAATTAAATTGCCTTCCCCAGGATCAACAATGCAGAACAGCAGCACTAAAAATAGGCTGAACTAGATGGACATAAGGTCTTCCTTCAGCCTTCAAAACTATGTTACTATCAGCCCCATGAAATTGAGTTATTGCTTTAACTTATTTGCATTTATATCATTTTTAAAAATGTCTGATTTTTTTTTCCCTTTGAGGAGGTAGCCATCTATCCCCAGCTGATGGGTGCAGGCTTCTTTTGCCATCAGAGAAAACATGATCACTTGACCAGAGGCAGCTGTGAATGATCATGTAAAGGGAGTTCTTCCAATGCCCTGAGCAGTTCCCTCACAGTTTTGTAAAATGGCAACGCATGAGGATATTTGTGTTTTGGTAGCATTAATTTTGGTTGGGGCATCCTAACAGACCAGTACGTTAAGGAAAGTTCCTGATGTAGAATCTTTCACATCCTCAAAGTCCTGTGCAGATGAAGAAATGACTGTAAAAGAAAAGAGGAGAGGGGCTTTGCCAAGCAGGACTCTTAATTCTCTTCAAAATGACTGTAACAATGAAGACTTGGCTCTACCTGAAGCCACAATGACTCTTCTGAGGCTCGTTCATACCGAGTATCCTTGCTCAAAGTAAGGTTTGGGTTTCACCCTTAGGCCTCCCCAATACACATTAGATTCCCATCAGCCAAAGTTCAACTGACTGCTATCTCCCCCAACTCCTCCATTTTTAGGAGCGTTTTATCCTCTGGTAGTTGCTTATCTCCCAGAGAAAAAAGGATCGTCCGTCTGTAATACAACGTGCTGGATTGTTCTGTCCCCTTGTATCATTTGTTGAAGGAGAGGCTGGAGGCCTGATTACACATGAGGAACCTTCAGTCTTTACTTCACCCGTCATCATAGAGTGGCATTTGCCTCAGACATACAATTACAGAAGTAGTCTGGGATGGTTAGACCATTGCCTGCAATTTTTTTGCGCCCTCAGACATGTGAAAATGAACTTGGCTATAAATATTTAAGGTGGAACTCGCATGCAAGACCATTTCAAGTAAGTTATTCTGACAGAGCTGGGCAATAGTTGATTCCTTGGAAGTAAAGGAGTTCACTCTGCTTGCCTACCGTCCAATGTTGGTGAGGAAAGATTACCTACATCTTCAGAATTTTTATTAGGATTCATCATGTTGAGACCCTTTTTGTCCCAGAAATAGCCCCCCAGAAAGAAAAAGCCATCAGCATGCAAAATATATTTCTGGCATTTATAAGCCTAAATTGGTTCCCATCTATAGGGACTATTGTTTTGGGCACACTTGCAGTTGTCACTTGCTTTTCATATTGAGGTAAGGAAGAGGTTCTTGCAGCCAAAACTGATAGGTTTGTTGCCCTTCAAACTGTGAACAAGAAACAGGAATAAAGAGTCTATAACAAAGTTTCAGAACTGGTACTCTAGTACAAAAAATATTTCATTTCTCTTGCATTTAGAAGTCGGGGCATAATTTGTAGAACCCATTCTATTGGAGAATCTGCTTCCTATATTACTGCAGAGCAAGAGGTTATACTTCTGATCATTAGAAGATAAGGAGACATCTTTGATGATCATTTGGGCGCTCTATTTGCCATCTTGTAAAAAGAGTATTCCTTGAATCTATGAAGGCTACCATCAGGTGTATGCTACTCAGTCCATCAGCTGATGCTAGGTGGCTGCCTCCTTGAAGAACATAATTCAGATTTTAGGAATCATTGACCTAAAAATGTAATTTAGTTTAATGGAAATTAAAGGCCCCATCTCACATAGCGAGATCCCTAATGTGTCACCGATTTTGTGACGCAACAGCGATCTCACCTGGAATCTCGCTACTTGTGACACGCAGCAGTGACCGGCCCCCCTGCTGGGTATCGCTGATCGTGCAGTAATGTCCTGGGACATTTTTTCGTCGTCGGCGTCCCGCTGGCCAGCATGCATCGATGTGTATGATTGCTGGATCTTTGCTGCGTTGCTGAAGAGATCTGCCTGTTTGGTAGCTTACTAGCGATCATTTAGTGATGCACCAGCGATCCCTACCAGGTCATATCGTTGTCGGGATCGCTTGTGCGTCACTAAGTGAAACGGGACCCTAAGACTCAACCACCTTGCAACAATGACCTTTCAACCCCCCACAACCTCTTTTCCCAACAAAGGTGTTACATTGTTCTTAGCTTGAGTTGATTATCATTTTCCTAATTGTCTCTACCTCAAGCAAGGCGCTAGAGACTAGGCCCAGGCACAGGTGGAAACCAAGCAATAGAGTCTAGTCCATACATTTAACAGATTCTGTGTATTCATAAAGAAGAATCTTTGAATTCTAAAACACTTAAAGGCCACCCATTTAGTTTTGCTCTGCAACAAAATTTCCCAGGAGTTGACCTGTAAATTGTTTAGTATGTACATTATTGCTTGATCTGTTGTTTTTTTTGTCCTTAACTTCAGTTTGCTTTACTGGGAGAAGGATTAGGCTGTGTGCATATGTTGTGGATTTAGATGCATTTTCGCAGCATTTTTGGACATGCGGAATTGCATCAAATCTGCAGTGTAGTGCACGGCCAATGTTAATCTATGGGAAATGGAGATTTGTTGTGCTCATGCTGTGGAAAAATACACCCGGATTTGCAGCGTTTTATTTTCCACAACATGTCAATTCTTTTTGCGGACCTGCAGCGCTTCTGCACCAATTGACTTCCATTGAGTCAGGCACATACTCAGCAAAACCGCATGTTTAAACAAGATCTGCAGTTTTGCTGCTCGTGTGGGTGCGAGAAACGCTACATATCGGGTATGTGGGCAGAGCTATGTCTGTGTGGAGAATGTGTGTGGGTCTGTGTGCGGGGTCTGTTTGTGTGTGTGTGTGGGGGTCTGCGGGTGTGTGCATCTGTGGGTCTGTATGTAGGCAGGCATAGTCCGATGGGCCTACTAGTCCCATCCGGCTATGCCTGCTACAGTGACAGCTAGCCAATGATGTGACAGTAGTAGTCCCATCATCAGGCTAGTGTGTTCAAGTGGAAAAAAAAAACATACACACATATACAGTACATACTTACCATAAAGCTAATCCCCGACTCCCTTAATCACCTGTAAAAAAAAATTTAAATAATGAAACAATAGTATACTCCCTGTTCTGACGTAATCCATTTAATAACGATTGTCTCACGAAGATCTCCTGTGGAGAGCTGCCTCATCGGCATATGTGACCGCTCTCCAGATGCTCCGGTGATACAGTGACGGCAGGGGTATCCTCCCGCAGTGTATCACTCTGCAGTCAGCGGTCACCTGAGTTCAGGCTCTCACTTGCGGCACCGCTGTATGGGAAAATTCTCATGCAGCAATGCCGTAAAGTGCAAGCCTGAACTCCATTGAACCATCAGTGATAACACTGCATTAGCCATTGTCTCCTGTCAGTGTGTCACTGAAGGTCCTGTAGAGCAGTCACATCTCCTGATGTGACTACTCTATAGGGGAGATCATCGTGGGACACTCGTTATTAAATGGATTACGTTGGAACAGGGAGTATACTGTTGGTTTATTTTTTTTACAGGTGATCGAGGGTGTCACAGGAATTAGGCGTACAATAAAGATGGGAAACTTTCCGGTTTTTTTCATTAAAATACTTTATTCTGGCTGTTTTTTTTAACCCTTTACCAACTCTAGGATTAGTAATTGATAGGTATCTTATTGACGCCGCTCCATTACTAACCGGGCTTGATGTCACCTTACAATACAAAGGTGACATCAACCCGAAAAATATTACCCCATATGCCACCGCTACAGGGAAGTGGGAAGGGAGAGGCCAAGTGCCGGAATTAGTGCATCTTAGAGATGCACCATTTCTGGGGTGGCTGGGGGCAGATGTTTGTAGCTGGGAGGGCAATAACCATGGACCCTTCCTAGGCTATGAATATCTGCCTCCAGTCGTCGGCGTTCCCTCTCTGGTGCAGAAAATTGCGGGGGAGCCCACACCATTTTTTTCCCATTTTTAAAAAAATTAAACAGGTTCATTAATAAACCTCGGCCTTGGTATTATATATCCATAGATATATCTATCTAGAAATATATCTATAGATATTTCTCTATTGCTATATTTATCCATAGATATATATATATCTATAGATATCTATTCATGGATAGATAGATCTATAGATATAGATTTATCAATCGATCGATCTGTGTGTGTAAACATTATTCCTCAATGGAGTATGTAAAAGAAGAGGTTGGACAATGAAATGACGTCACTTTTTTTTGTTAAATAATATAGCTTTATTTAGCTTACAAAAACGCATACAAATCCGCATGAAAAAATGCATCAAAAACGCGCAGAATTTTACCTGCGTTTTCTGTGCAGAAAATTCCACAGGCAAATCTGCAACGTGTGCATATATATATATATATATATATATATATATATATATATATATATATATATATATATATATATATATATATATATATATAGTCATCAAGCCTCCATGTAAAAATTCTGAGGAGAGTGAAGGTTCTCCCAATTGCAGGCAATTACTGCTCTCTCTGATTTTCTTTTTGATGTTTTTTCTGACAGCCAAGGGAAGTTGCTGTCTTCACCCATCACTATCACTCAACAGCTTGTCACTTTCGATAGAACTTACAGTAAATGGTTTGCAGGTTGCAGATTCATGCAAATTGAACAATCTTTCCATCCCCATTTTTAAGGGAAATCTGTTGAACCTAGAAGACAAGAAAAGTTAAATTGTCAGTCTTTTTCTTTTGTTATGTAATGATGACTGGTAAATGTGGTGTAGAACCTAAGTCTAGGCATATACTGTATGTCAAGAATTCAAAAAGCATTGAGGAAATTTGTGTACCGTAGTTGACTCCTTATTAGGGTTTTACTAACCTCTTTACAAAGGACCTTTCACCAGTTTGAGCATGTTAAGCTATCCTCATCATGGAATAGTGGCTGCAAAGACAAGTAAAACATAATATTATAAAGCAGGGCTGTGGAGTCGGTAAGCCACAGTTGCGACTCCGACTCCTGGATTTTATCAGGCTCCGACTCCGACTCCGGCTCCGACTCCGACTCCTTCATAAATGGCCAATTCATAACAACAAATTTACTGTTGTAAAATATTAAACATCGTGCTTATTCATTTTCTCACCATCATATAAGTAATCAGACCACTTAGAGCAAAAACTACATTTATTAGAATACAATTAGAATATAGCAAATAACTTTTATAAACTTTTCTAAACTGTAAGTAAATATGCAATAAACACTTTTATGCAGTTAATAAGAAGAAATCTATAAATTTGTCCTCAGAAAAAGCATTGCCTCTGTCAGATCCTCCTTCATGGATGCCCTCAAATCTGATCTAATTATTTTGAGAGCAGAGAACAACCTCTCTACACTAACTTGTGTTGGTGGCAAAGCAGTAACCACTCGGGCAACATCTCTGACAATGTCAGGATACAGAGGAATCGCTTGTTGCACTGTTATTTTTGATGAACGGTCAAATTTCTCAATTTCTTTTAGTGCACATGAAAAATTCTGCTGAAATGTACTGGCTGTGTTCCTTGATGGGGATGACTCTTCTTCTATGCGGGAACGCTTTGCACGGTCCTTGTGATCCAAATATTTTTCGAAATTAAATTCTTCATCAGTTGATGATGAGGGTGAAGATGTGGCAGGACGACCAAATTCTTCTTGTTCCTCCTGACTGTTCTGCAACCCTTTCATCCTTACTGCTATTTCAAACCGAGCTTCTTTTCCTTTACTTAGCTGTTGATCATCTAGAAGAATCCGATGCATTGGGTCTACATAAACAGCTGCCAAAAGAATGTTATTTTGTAATAGTAGCTCCTCTCTCCTTTTCATTGATGTAGCAATGCCACTTGCAATTAACCCTCCTCTTTGGGACTAGCGAAACTTCAGGTTCTTCCACTCCTTTAAGAAAATACCTGGAGTTAAGTCCTCTGCTTGTAATTTTTTAGTCACTGTAAATGGGTGCTCTAGCAATTTTTCCAGCTCAGTCACCTGATTCCACTGACTTTCATTTAGCGTCAGTTGAGGGTTAGCCATGTCTACAAGAAAGGTTTTCAGTTCAACCAAGCGCTGAATCATTAAGTAAGTACTGCCCCATCGTGTGGCTTGATCAATAATTGCCCCTTTTCCAGCACGTCTCTTCAAAATTGAGTCAACTTTAGGGGTTCTGGCAACAGTAGCCAATTTTCTCACCTTGCCAATCAGTGCAGCAGCATGTCCTTCTTGCAGACTGTCTCTTATAGCCAGCTGTAGCGTATGCACAACACAGCGCATGTGATGAATGAAAGAACATATTGACACAGTTTCAACAAGATCATCTAAACTATCATGTTGCTGTTCATCTGAAGCAACTTCAGTTTGCTCCTCAGTTACAATACTGTGTTCCTCTATTTCAAACATTTCTGTGTCTGTGGACCCAGAATGTTCTTCTAGCTGCTGGTCACCATCATTACTCTCATTCATTAGCTTAATAGTACTTATCATATTTGAAGCATTGTCAGTTACGACAGAAAGAACTTGCTCTTTTTTAAGTTCATAGTCTTGCAGAACCTTTTCCACCAAGACCTGGAGAAACTCACTGGTGTGATGAGCTTTGGTGTCTTTTACTGCCAATGTCTTGGTAACTATTTCATTTTTGTCACAAACAAATCGGACATTGATGGCAAAATAGTTCACTCTGTGAAGTGTGCAGGGATCCATTTTAAGAAACAGAAAGCGTCCCTTGAGAGTTTTTTTAAGTTCTTCCTTTTGTTTAAAAGCTTCTTCGATTACTAATTTTCTAATACTCTCTCTCTTCAGAGAAACACCAAGCTTGCGGGCCATTTCTCCATTCAGACACATAAAAGCTGGTCGTGAAAATAATGAAATAGGCACACTATCCTTTACAACAAGCTCTATGATCTGTTTTTTAAATGTATCTACTGTCATTGTCACAGTAACTTTGTCACTGACAAAATATCTTGCAACTGATGGCTGCAAAGTTCTCTGGTCCTTTGTTTGGCTGGAAGAGCTGGGCACTGGTTCATTGGTTTGGATGCAGTCTTTCTCATCCACTGCTTTCAGTACTTCTGGATGAAAGCGCTGTAAATGTCTCTTTAGATTAGAAGCTCTGGTAGGAGCATTTTTATCTTTGCCTGAATATGCACTCATCTTGGCTTCACAGCATTTGTTTTCGTCTGGATCATTTGTCATACACTGACAGACATAATGTTTTCTATCTTGAATGATGGTGAAATGTTCAAATACAGCTGATTTAATGTGATGCTTCTTTGACATTCTCAGGTTTTTAATTCTGCATTCACAATCCAAATGACAATTGTTTTTCCTAAAAACAATTGTACAAAATTATTGCCAGGTCGTACAACTGATATAGTGGTCAGTAATACTGTTATTATTCCTCATGTACTCACAGTTAACTGATGCAAAGTTTGTTGAAAGGATAATACTTCTTACAGTCTTCCTCTTCTGAGTAGCAGGCAGCTGTGAGATGCTTGGAAGACGCACACCTAGTATGATCTAGTCTAGAGGAGGAGCTTTACTACTAAGAATTTGCAACACATTTTCACTTTCAGTTTCATACATTGTAAGTAGGGAGGTTGGGGCAGCATGAGGTTAACCAAGTATAAGATTAGATAAGGGCAGTGGAGAACAGTGACACACAAGAAGTAAGAATTGTCTCTATCTCCAGCAGAACTGCTTATCACTGTTCATAGTTTGATAGAACATATATATTTGAGTAACATTTATAAAATTCATATGAAAGTTCAATTATGAAATATTAATACATTTTTTTTAAAGCTGGAGTCGGAGTCGGTACATTTCTACCGACTCCGACTCCAACCAAAACTAACTCCGACTCTAACTCCGACTCCACAGCCCTGTTATAAAGTTTAGGTTATTATAAGCTGAGTATTGTTAAATAATGGATAGACAGAGCAGAGCCGACATAAGGCCCCTTCACACTAAGTGATATCGCTAGCAATATCGCTATAACGTCACTGGTTTTGAGACACAGCAGCGATATCGCTAGCGATATCGCTATGTGTGACACCTCCGACTGGCTCCCCCGCTGATTATCGCTGATCGTGCGAGAATGGCCTGGGACGTTTCTCGTCAGCTTCCTGCTGTGGAGACGAGCGACGCGTGGACACGGGCGAGAGGATGTCTTCATCGCCTCGTCTGACAGGTAAGTAGCGACCGCCGACCGCTGCTATGTCGCAGGTGAGATCTGCTTGTTTGGCAGCTCACTAGCGACCACTTAGTGATGCACCAGCGATCCTGACCGCGTCATATCGTTGTTGGGATCGCTGGTGCATCGCTAAGTGTGACGGTATCTATAAATGTGATTACGAACATCTCTTTAGCTTTCATCTGAAAGCAGTCAGTGAGGGTGTACAGCAGAGATGAGGAGAGCTGCTAAGTGTTTGCAATGTGACAAAACTCATTTCTGCTGTACTACCCTTCCAGCCACATTGGCTGCTGTGATGAAATGTGCTAGTAATCACACTCCTGTCTGCTCTACTCCAGGCACATTGTAATTACAGCTCTACAGTGAGACGTGCTTATGAATGGTCAACATCATAAAGGGGGAAGACGTACACCCCCCAAAGAAAAATGACAACGATGGACAAAGGAGAAAATAAAACCTACGTTTTGCTCAGCTCTACTGCCTCTATTCCATGTTGCCACACGAACAAAAGAAAACTCTAGTCTAGAGCTACATGTTAGGCATGCCCTAGAATCTATGCAGAGATCATGGTGCAGTGAGAGAAGGAGGTAACCTGTGACACCCACTTATTGTGAATATTGTTTAATAGCATTATATAAATGAGTAAAATAAATAAAAATTAATATTGTAATTCTGTGTGTTCTCTAACTATGTGATAAGCCCCATTAAAGAGGATCTGTTACTTAACATAACATAGTTTTGAAGGCTGAAGGAAGACCTTATGTCCATCTAGTTCAGCCTATTTTTAGTGCAGCTGTTCTGCATTGTTGATCCTGGGGAAGGCAAAAAACCCACAGAGTAGAAGCCAATTTTCTCCATAGGGAAAAAAAATCCTTCCCCCTAAGCTGGGTCAACCATCTACCTATAATATTATGTTATTCGTAACCTTCTATACTGTTACTCACAAGAAAAGCATCCATTCCTTTCTTAAATTCATTCAGTGAGTTGGCCATCACCACTTCCTCAGGAAGAGAATTCCAGAGCCTCACTGCTTTTACCGTGAAGAACCCTCTTCTATGCTGGTGCAGAAATTGTCTTTCCTCCAAACGCTGAAAAAATTTAGGGAAACACCTTGTAAAGGTTACTGCGCTCCCCTAATTCTTCCATTATTTTCCGTTTTACTCTGGTCCGCGCCTTTGTGGAGATAATAATTTATTTCACTATTTAACCCCTTCCTGACATCCGCTGTACATGTACGGCGCAAGTCAGAAGAGGGTGTATGCGCCCCATACCCGGCAAATGATGGCTGTGTATTACAGCCAGGAACTACCATGAACAGTCTTGGGTGGAACGGTACTCAACCCGCAATGGTTAACCTGTTAAAGGCCACTCTCAATTTCTGACAGTGGTATTTAACACTTGCTGGCATGCATGCGCTTCATTCTCTCCACCCATCGGCCCATCCGTGATGCGATCGATGGTCGCTGATGGCTTGTCACGACAGCCTGGGGTCAGCTGATGACCAATGTGCCTGTCATTATGGAGCGTCTTTGAAACCATGCCTGTGGCTGGGCTTCGAAGGTGACCATGATTTTTGCTGATGCTGTGGCATCGCTGTATATAGAACAAGCGATTGGACGATTCCATCTTCAAGTCAGCTAAAGGGGCTAAAAATAACAGTGAAAAGTTAAAAAAAAAAAAAAAGTTTTAAAAAATATGAAAACATAAAAGTTCAAATCACCCCCATTTTCCTTAACTGAAAATAAAGATTTAAAAATATGCACACATGTTGTAGCCTCTTTCAGAAAAGTCACATTTATCGAAATATAAAAACATTGATTGGTATACACCTTAAGAAGCATCAAAACGTCATATCCCAAAATGGTATGAATAAAAATATTGTCTCCCCTCCCAAAAAATAAGCCATCACACAGCTCCATCGGCTGAAAAATAAAAATGTTATGGGTCTTGGAAAATGGCGACACAACCCCAAAATTTTTTTGCAAACTTCTGATTTTTCGTTTCACCACTAAAATAATAATAACAATTGAATATGTTGGTTCGTATTGATGAGGACAATCATATTACAAGTTCATTTTTACCACAAAATGTACACTGTAAAAAAAATTCCCCAAAAATTGTCAGATTTGCATTTTTTCACAATTTCACCGCCCTTGGAATTTTTTTTCCCCATTTTCCTATGTGGTAAAATGAATGGTGTCATTCAAAAGTACAACTCCTCCCACAAAAATCAAGCCCTCATATGTCTGTGTGGACAGAAAAATAGGTATGAGAAGTGGGGGAAAAAAACAAACACGAGCAGAAATAGACCCCGTTGTGAAGGGGTTAAATTATATGCTTGTTGTACAACTGGGCGGTTCTTAGGAGTCTTCTCTGGGCACATTTCACTCCTCCCTTACCAGACTCTACTAATCACAGGTGTTAACAATCTAGCAGTCTCAGATTCTGATAATCTGTGATCAGTAGCAGCTGGAAGGGAGGAGTGAAAAAGAACACCCCGAGAGAAGACTCTGAAAACATGCCCAGTTGCATGGCAATCGGAGATTTCACTAAAGGCCCTGTCACACTAAGCGACTCACCAGCGATCCCAACACCGATATGAAGGTGTCAGGATCGCTGGTAAGTCGCTATGTAATCGCTGGTGAGCTGTCACACAGACAGCTTCACCAGCGATCAGCACAGCGATGCCGAGCGCCCGGCATCGCTGGCTATCGCTGTAGAAAATAGTATCAAAATAAAAAATATAGTTATTCTCACCTTCCGACGTCCCGTTTAGCCATGCCGCCTCTCTCCACGCTCCGGTCCCAGTGATCCTTTGCACGAATGACCGCGAGATGTCACGGTCTCGCGGGATAACAAAGTCTTGCGGTCATTCATGCAAAGGATCACTGGGACCGGAGCGTGGAGAGAGGCAGGATGGCTGAACGGGACATCGGAAGGTGAGAATAACTATATTTTTTATTTTTTTTTATTATTTTTTTACACCTGATCGCTGGTCTCCCGCTGTCACACACAGCGATGCGTGCTGGCCAGCGGGAGACCAGCGACCAAAGAAATGTCCAGAGGTTTCTTGCAGCGATCAGCGATACCGGCAGGGGGGCCGCTCGCTGATCGCTGTCACACACAGCGATCTCGCTGGTGAGATCGCTGTTACGTCACAAAAGTTGTGACTCAGCAGCGATCTCGCTACCGAGATTGCTTAGTGAGACGGGGCCTTTACTCTGCTCCAAAAGCAACAAATTGAATATCAATGCAATGGAGCAACACAGCACAAAATGGAAAAGAGAAAGAAGTCAAGGATTTTTTTCCAAGTTTTCACTCATTTTATTTTTTAATAAGTGATGGGTCCTCTTTAAGTGGGATTATAATTGGCAAAATGAGCATTCTTAAGAACAATTGTTCTAGATCATTGGCCCATAACATTATAGCAGTGATCTCCTAATGAATGTGCAAAACTCTTGTTCAATGGCTGATGAAATCATGTAGGCTTAACCCCTTAACGACCAGGGGTATTTTTGGTTTTACATTTTCATTTTTCCCTCCCCTTCTTTCCAGAGCCATAACTTTTTTAATTTTCCGTTTATATGGCCATGTGAGGGCTTATTTTTTGCGGGACGAGTTGTACTTTTAAATGACATCATTGGTTTTACCATATTGTGTACTCGAAAACAGGAAAAAATTCCAAGTGCGGTGAAATTGCAAAAAAAGTGCAATCCCACACTTGTTTTTTGCTTGGCTTTTTTGTTAGGTTCACTAGATGCTAAATCTGACCTACCATTATGATTCTCCAGGTCATTATGAGTTCATAGACACCAAACATGTCTATGTCCTCTTATCTAAGTGGTGAAAAAAAATTCCAAAGTTTGCTAAAAAAAAAAAAAAATTGCGCAATTTTCCGAGACCCGTAGCATCTCCATTTTTCATGATCTGGGGTCGGGTGAGGGCTTATTTTTTCCGTGACAGACTGATGTTTTTAATGACACCACTTTTGTGCAGATACGTTCTTTTGATCGCCCGTTATTGCATTTTAATGCAATGTCTTGGTGACCAAAAAAACGTAATTCTGGCGTTTTTAATTTTTTTCTCGCTACGCCGTTTAGCGATCGGGTTAATGCTTTTTTTTTATTGATAGATCGGGCGATTCTGAACGCGGCGATACCTATGTGTATGTGGGATTTTTTTTTTACTGTTTTATTTTGATTGGGGCGAAAGGGGGGTGATTTGAACTTTTAGGTTTTTTTAATTTTTTTTTATTTTTAAACATTTTTTTTTTTTTACTTTTGGCATGCTTCAATAGCCTCCATAGGAGGCTAGAAGCATGCGCAACCCGATTGGCTCTGCTACATATGGGCGATGAGCAGATCACCCATATGTAGCAGATTTACTGCTGTGCTTTACTGCGACCCGGTGGTCGGCGCTGAAAGCCTTATGCCTGGAACAACCATAGAGGTCTCATAGAGACCTCTGGTTGTCCAGGCAATGTGACGCCGACCCCCGATCACGTGACGGGGGTCGGCGATGACGTCATTTCCGGCCCGGCGACCGGAGATTCTATTTAAATGCCCGCTGTCAGCGGTATTTAACTAGTTAATAGACGCGGGCGGACGGCGATTCCGCTCGCGCCTATTGCGGGCACATGTCAGCTGTTCATAACAGCTGACATGTCCCGGCTTTGATGCGGGCTCAGCGCCGGAGCCCTCATCAAAGCAGGGGAAATGTCTGATGACGGACTGTGTCCGTCATTGGACATTAAGGGGTTAAAAATCTTTGTCTTCAGCACAACTCCCATCTAAATAAGGTATTAACTTGACATTATGCAAACTGTACGGGAGCCAAATGCTCTTATTAAACATTTTTCTTCCATATAGAACACATCAGCCTTGAATGTGCAGAGATCAACTTGGTACATATACCAAGTTGATCTCCGCACATTCAAGGCTGATGTAAGTTCTATATGTAAGAAAAATGTTTAATAAGAGCATTTGGCTCCCGTAAATCAGTACAACTAAAAATCTGACCTTGTAGAACCAGTTTGTTTTCCATGGTAATCCTTTCAGTGTGAAAACTCACTAATATCAGGCTTTTTCTTAATGTAGTTAGAACCATAGCATAAACTAAAAACACTGCCATTATTTGTTTTTGTTAAAAGATAAATTTGTTTTAATGTTTTTATTAATCCCTTAGTGACTTAGCAATTTTGACCTTTATGACACAGCTAAATTTTTTAAATTTGACCAATGTCACTTTATATGGTAATAACTCTGGAACGCTTCAATGTATCTCACTGATTCTGAGACTTTCTCGTGACACATTGTACTTAATACTTGTAACATTTTGTTTGATATGACTTTTTGGCGAAAATTTAGCAATTTTTAAATCTTGTGCCTTTAACCCCTTTGCGACCTTTGCTGTACTAGTACTGCTTTGCGGGAGGTGCATTTGTGCCCAGAGCAGTACTAGTACTGCGGCGCACTCTTGCGCTGAGTGCCACGGCGATTGCATGTGAGTGTTAGCTGTATGTGACAGCTGACACCCTGCAGCATCGCCCACCTCTGATACCGGTGTCAGTAGTGACAGCAGCATGTAGAAGCATCGCGAAGGGAGGGGGCTCCCTGCACACTTCCATCAGAACAATTGATGCAATTGCATTGTTCTGAAGGTCTCCATGGAGACCCCAGCACCAAGATGGCCGCGGAGTCCTTCTGGGTCCAGCAAGGAAGGTGGCTTGTGAGCGCCTGTGCCAGCATGCCTCCTTCCCTGCCTGTCAGATCCTGATTTTATAGTCTGCAGTGGAGACTATCAGATCAGCAATCTGATGTAATATAGTAATGTCCCATACTGGGAGGGACAATGTGAAAAAGTAAAAAAAAAATAAATTATAAAGTGTAAAAATAATTTAAAAAAAACCCTTAGGCTACTTTCACACATCAGGTTTTCGGCGTCAGGCGCGATCCGGCGTCGTGCCGGAGTGCCGGATCCGGCAAATATTTTGTAAAACCGGATGTGACGGATCCGTTTTTCTGCCGGATCCGTCTTGTTCTTGACAGACAAAACCGGATCCGTCTCATCCGGTTAATCCGGTTTTTGTTCCGTTTTTTGACGCATTACGCCGGATCCGGTTTTTAAAATTGACCCTTGTGGCCTTCCGAACGGGATTGGCTACTGAAAAACTATATATAGCGTGTTCCTACAGCCCTTCTTTGACAGGTTGTAGAGGAGAAAGTGCAGGTTGGAGAGAAGAGCAAGTTACTGGCGAAGATGGATGTTGTGATTGGAAATATTTTGAAGAATTTGGCGGATTTTACAGCGGAGGCGAATCGTTTGAGGGTGATTGTTCTGGAGAAGGAGAGAGCGAGACAGCAGCGCATCAGGCATCGTAGACGACGTTTGTGGATCCACCCCATCACAGCCAAGAGAATGACGCGTGGGGTCTATTCTACACTCTGCATGGACCTTAGACGAAACCTGGATAAATTTTTTGGATATGTTCGGATGAAAATGGAGAATTTTGATTACTTGGTGGAGCGCATTGCACACCTCATAAGAAAAGCAGACACCTATTGCCGCTTCTCTGTTTCACCCGCAGAGCGTCTGATGGTGACTTTAAGGTAAGCCACATTTATTGGATATGCTCGCATCAGAGCACACTTTCACTGCAATCTTGTTGGTGGTAGTTTGTATCTCCAAGTGTTATAGCTGAGTTTTGGTATGTAATGCTGTGATTTTAAACTAATTGATTGTTTTTTAATTCCCCACAGATTTCTTGCAACTGGAGAATCCCTTTCGTCACTGCATTTCCAGTACAGACTCGGGATTTCCACCATATCTGGAATAGTGAAGTACACATGCCGTGCACTGTGGGACTCCTTAGCTGAAGAGTTTTTACCAGAGCCCACAACAGAGAGGTGGATTGAAATTTCAGAAAAGTTTCAACAGATATGTCAGTTTCCGAACTGCTTGGGCGCTGTGGACGGGAAACATATCCGCATTGTAAAGCCAGCCGGATCGGGATCGGAATATTTCAATTACAAGAAATATTTTTCCATTGTCCTCATGGCCATCGCTGACGCGGAATACAAATTTATTGCTGTTGATATTAGGGCCTATGGCCGCTCCAATGACTCTCAAGTTTTCAAACTGTCTGCCATGGGGCGTAAACTGTATGGAAACACCTTCCAGTTCCCACCCCGTAGACCGCTGCCGCAAACATCTGGTCCACCTATGCCATTTGTCTGTGTAGGGGATGAAGCCTTCCAGCTGTCAGAACACCTTTTGAAACCGTACTCTAGCAGAGGATTGACAATAACAAAACGCATTTTTAATTACCGCCTCACAAGAGCAAGAAGAATGGTTGAATGTACCTTTGGTATTCTGACAGCCAAATGGCGGGTCCTATTGACTGCGATCAACCTCAAGACAGAAACTGTGGGCGAGGTGATCAAAGCTTGCGTG
Organism: Dendrobates tinctorius; assembly: GCF_039654945.1. NCBI lineage: Eukaryota > Metazoa > Chordata > Amphibia > Anura > Dendrobatidae > Dendrobates > Dendrobates tinctorius. The sequence goes on from NW_027361694.1 coordinate 10,184,587, forward strand.
GTACTCCACAATTTTGTTATCTGCAAGGAACCCATTTCCATTGAGGACACCTCTGAAGAAACCACCTTGCAAGATTACCATGACATTACCACTAGAAGTTCTGTGACGGTTTCAGTAATGAGGGACAATTTTGCACTATACTTTGTCACCTCAAGGCAGAGTACACTGGCAGGATGACAGAGTGTGAAAGATTTGTGCCCTTAACCAAACTTGTGTACCTTCTGTACCAACAGTATATACCTTTGCCAACCAAAGTTGGCTATCTTGTCATGGTCTTACTATTTTTACCTTTAGGCCACAGGTGTGTACCTGGTTGTGTTTTATGCAAAGTATTTCACCTTGTAACAAAAGTTGTGTACATTGTTAGGAAATCACCAACAATAAACACAACTTTTTAGGTGAAATACTTTGCTTCAAACACAACCAGGAACACAACTGTGGCAAAAAGGTAAAATGTACCCACAGTTATATACCTGGTTTTGAATACCTTTTTACCTTTGAAATACCTTGTATTTTAACCTTTTTCTTAAACATAGCTCGCCGCAGAAAGAAATGACAGACAACCAGTGTGAAACGATAATTTAACTTTTATTTAAAATATTTTTTTTTTGTAAAATGTTTTTAATGTGCAAAAAACTTTTTTAATAAAGGTTTTAAAAACAATAGGCATTTTTATTAAAAAACACATTACAAATCTGTGTAGTGTGGGGTGGAAATACTGCTGGAGGGGCTGCGGGACACTTCGGCACTGGGTGTGTGGAGAGAGGACTGGGATCGTGGTGGGGAAGGAACAGTTAGAGGTGAAGGTGTGGAAAAAGCTACAGAATGGGTGGACATGTGGGAGGCAGAAGAGGTGGTGGGCGGTGGAGTGGAGGGTTGGGCAGGGACTGTAGGAGCAGATGATGTTGATGGCAAGTTGTATGGGGAAGGAGTTTGGTAGGGGGAAGGAGTTTGGTATGGGGAAGGTTGCTGGAAGTGGGGAGATGTCTGGTACTGGGGAGGTTGCTGGTACTGGGGAGGTTGTTGGTACTGGGGAGGTTGCTGGTACTGGGGAGGTGGCTGGTGCTGGGGAGGTGGATGGTATGTAATAGGAGGGGGAGGATGGAAAGTGGCTGGAGGGGGTGCAGGTGGAGGAACTACTGTGGTGGGAGGAGGAGGTTGGGAGGTAACGTGCTGGAGAGCACCGTGGCATGAATTCATTACATGCATCTGCTTGGTAGGAGAGAGCGTTTCCATGCGCTCCATACCAGACCTGAAAAAGGTGTGGTTTGGCGAAGATCTTGCTTCTGAATGCATGGTTTGCAGAAGTGTCTTCACCTCCAGAATGCTGGAGTTGATCTGAAAGCCTGCGGAGATTTGCTCTGACAAGACTTTTAGACAGTTCTGGAAAGATGCATTCAGATGCAAGAACTCTGACGCATAAGTCTTTTCCTGACCCTTTTGCCGCTGCCGCCCAGTACCCGCAGGTGTACTAGAGGTGGCAGGGGCAGAAGGGTGGGGTAAAGGGAAAGCGATCTCCTCACCAGCAACTTCATGTAATGTAGGCGGCCACGATGCTCCTGTGCTGGTGGATGGGACAGATGGGTCGAATGTGTGGGAAGGCTGGGAAGGTGCAGATGTACCGGGGCGGTCGAAGTGTCCCTCGGTGCCGGTCTCCTCAGGGATCGCCTCAGAAGGGTCCAATCGTGCAGGCTCCCGAGTGCTGCTCACCGTGCTGTGGAATAAAGAGAAAAAAAAACAATTAAAATAGTGACATGGTATGGCCCTGGCTGAAAAAAAAAAGTTACATAGAAACATTTTTTTCACATGTGCTGTGTAATATTTACCTTCTGGTGACCATTGTTTCCCGGAGGAACGACAGGGCTTGTGCGTACTTGTACTTTCTCCTGCGTCCTCCAGATCCACTCGGGGCCCGCATCTCTTTATTGAACTCCTTCTTGAAACGATCCCTCACAGACCGCCACCGCTTCACAATTCTGTCCCCTGAAACGAGAAAGGAGTGGTTAGTATACAACATCAGTGTTTCCCAAACTCCAGTCCTCATGGTCCCCAGGGGTCATGTTTTCAGGATTTCCATAGTAAATGGAAATCCTGAACACATGATCCGTGGGGACCACGAGGACTGGAGTTCGGGAAACACTGGTTTACATCAAGCAACCGGTACTGTATATACTTATGCTCTTTAATCTGGGCCCGAGCATCGAGGTCCTCCCAGCGGTCCACAAGGAGCGAACAGATTTCCTCCCAGAGTCGTCGGGTAACGATCAGGTCAGCATGGCGGTGGTCAGCCATATTCCATAGCGGCTCCCTTTCTCTGACGAGATTGATGAGGTGGTCCACATCAATCCCTCCATCCTCACCGTCAGAGTCGGGAGCACGCTGTGAAGACTGTTAAAGAAAAAGACAAAAATAACATAATTAGCCTCCACAAAAGAAATGAAATAAAAAGTGCAAAAAAACAAAGCAAAAATATTTATACTTATACGCTGGTGACCGCCGCGTTGCTGTCGCCGACGACCCTGGGAGGCACTGCGAGGACCTCTTGGCCGAGCACCAGATTGGGAAGACTAGAGAAGAAAACAAAAAATGTTATGTCTTTGGATGTAGGCATTTGTTTGCTGTGTGTGGTCTGCAGAACATTGTTTTCTATGTGTTGTGTGTAGTGTGATGTTGTCTTTCTGCGTTTGATGCAAAAAACTTACCAATTGTGAGCCCACTCCAGGTGTCTGTCCACCCCTTCCTTCTTCTGGGAGCTCCTCTTCATCTTGTGATTCCTGTTTTGAAATAAAAGGCAATGGATAGACATATATTACAGAGATGATGGATTTTGGAAATAAAAACTTAACGTCAAATGCTGACGATGCGAGGGAGGGCTCCCAGAAGATGATGTGCTGTCTTCCTGCTGGCCACACTCCATGCCTGTGGGTGGTGTTACTGCTGCTGCCAGTGCTGCCACTGTTGCTGCTGCTGCATCTCTTGGGCGGCTGTTGAATAAAGAGAAACAAAGGGCCAATGAATATCTTGATATTCCATGGCCCTAGTTTGGAGGAATGGGGGATTTGATAATTACCTTCTCTCATCTGCTGCTGGACTCCCCTCCTGTTGTTCAGCATGCTGCTCCATTTGGGGTGCTGATGGTGCTGCTGCAGTGGTCTCCTGCCTTCTCCTGCGCCTGGTTGCTGTCTTGGGTGGCATGTTGGGTGTGGCTGAGGGTCCCACTGTCATGCTTTTATATATGTGTCTTGTGGGCAGAGCTACTGAGCATGCTCAGACCAAAAAAAACGGATCCGGCGCATTGCGGCGCTCATAGGCTTTCATTGTGTGAAAAAGCCGGACGCGCCGGATCCGGCGTGTCCGGCTTTTTCGCCGGAGACAAAAAACGTTACAGTAGCCGTTTTTTCCAGACGCCGGATTGCGACACTGCCGGATCCGGCGAAAACCGGATGAAACGCATGGCCATCCGGCGCAAATGCAAGTCAATGGGGGGGAAACCGGATCCGGCATTGCATTTCGCCGGATCCGGTTTTTGTCAAAAGCGCCAGATCGCGCCTGACGGCGAAAACCTGATGTGTGAAAGAGGCCTTAAGGAAAAAAAATTTAAAAAATGTATTTATATAAATAAAAAAAGTACACATTTGGTATTGCCGCGTCCGTAACAACCTGCTCCATAAAACTGTCCCAATAGTTAACCCCTTCAGTGAACACTGTAAAAAATAAAAAACAAGGCAAAAAACAATGCTTTATCATCATACCACCAAAGGAAAAGTGCAATAAAACACGATCAAAAAGACGAATGTAAATAAAAATGGTACCACTGAAAACGTCATCTTGTCCCACAAAAAATCAAGCCGCCATACAGCTCTATCAACAGAAAAATAAAAAAGTTATAACTCTCAGACAAAAGTGATGCAAAAATAATTATTTTTTCAATAATAGATTTTATTGTGTAAAAGCGCCCAAACATTAAAAAAACATATACAGTAAATGAGGTAACGCAATTGTACTGACCCGAAGAATAAAACTGCCTTACCAATTTTTCCACACGTGGAATGGTATAAAAAAGGTACCAATAAAAACATCAGCTTGTTCCGCAAAAAACAAGCCCTCATATGACTGTCGGACAAAATATAAAAAGAATATAGCTCTCAAAATATGGTGACACAAAAACTAGTTTTCGCAATAAAAAGCGTCTTTTAATGTGTGACAGCAGCCAATCTGAAAAACCTGATATAAATCTGGTATCACTGTAATCGCACCGACCCGAAGAATAAAGTTGCCTAATCACTTATACCGTACGAGGAACAGCATAAAAAATAAAATCGATTCTTCACATGCTATTGATTTTTTCATTCTGCCTCCCGAAGATCGCAGTAAGGCTCGGCGCACATTTATCCTGCGCTCTGCACTGAGTGCTTACACCTGGATTTCTGTGTAAATCTCTGAAAAACATGATTCAGACAGAACCTCTGGCTGAAGATTCCCTATAATGAGGCAGATGGAGACACTGTAGACATTGTCTGACTTGCGATCCGGCAGCAACCGTCCTTTTAGGATTGCATAAAAGTTCCATTGGCCACAGTTTTGTGCACTTACGAAAAGAATGACACCACTGAACAGAGGCCAGACGGAGTCCAGAGTAACTGCTGTCTCATTATAGAGAATGGATCCATCAAGTATTTCATCTGACTCACTTCACACAGAGATTTAGATGGAAACTCCAAAGTCAGTACTCAGTGTTAAGCGCCAGATAAATGTGATCCCAAACATTATGCAAAATGTTCCCAATAAAAGCTTCCACTCAGTCTACAAAAAAAGCAAGTCCCCACTCTGGTCTATCATCTGTTAACGGAAATATGGGGGCTGCCACGTTAATGGTTGCACAAAGGCTCTGGAAAAGCAAAATGGCTCCTCACCCGCTAAAAGAAATTCAGCAAATTCTCCGCACCCAAATCCAAAAGCCCCCCCTCCCCTTCTGAGCCCCAGTGTGCCTAAACCGCATATAGAGCCCCTATGTATGGCATTTCTGTAATGATGAGAGCCCGCCTAACTTACAGGTGTGTGTCTCCAGAAGCATGAGCTGGGCATAACGTACTGGTTACTACAGCGTACTGCTCACTACAATAGCATTTTGGAATTTTTCCTCCGCAACATCCACTGCTGCCTGTTTCTGGAAAACATCCATGGAGTCAAAATCGTCACTGCATCTGCAGATAAATTTCCAAAGGGTTATAATTTCCAAAATGGGGTTCTTGAGGGGGGATTTAGCTTTTCTACCACTTTGTATGGAATCCACAATTCTAGTCTAGGAAAATCTGCACTCCAGGAGGCAAATAACTCTCCATCCCTCACGAGTCTCTCCGTATGGAAAAGTAGTACTGTACAGCCACATGTGGGGTATTTCTACATTCAGCAGAAATTGTGGGACAAATTTTGGTGCCATTTTTACCCATTTGCCAGTGTGAAAATGTAAAAATATTTTGATTTCAAAATTATGATGTAAAGTAGACATTTCGTAAATGTTATTTATTAACTATTTTGTGTGATAAGACTCTCTGATTTAAGGGCATAAAAATTGAAAATTGTGAAATTTTAAAATTTTTTGCTAAATTTCTGTTTTTTTCACAAATAAACGCAAGTCATATTGAAGAGATTTTACCACTATCATAAAGTACAATATGTCACAAGAAAACTTTCTCAGAATCATCGGGATCCGTTGAGGCGTTCCAGAGTTATGATCTCATAAAGTGGCAGTGGTCTGAATTCTAAAAATTGGCCTGGTTATTAAGGTGAAAACAGGCTTTGTCTCAAAGGGGTTAAATCAGAAAGTTATCATTCAAAGCACCATTTCTTAAACATAACTTTTTATTCTAAAGTTAGAAAGGTTAAAATTTGACCAGCAAGTTCTCATTTTTCCAGCAAAATTTTACAAAATCATTTTTTTAGGTCCACATCACATTTGAACAGACTTTGAGGGGCCTATATGACAGAAAATACCAAAAATGACACCATTGTAAAAACTACTGTTCAAGGTGCTCAGAACCACATTCAAGAAGTTTATTAACCTTTAGGTTCTGGTCACTGGAATTATTGGAATGTGGAAGCAAAAAATGAACATTTTACATTTTTTCACAAACATTTTATTTTAGAAGCAAATTTCTTTATTTTTACAAGGGAAACAGTAGAAAATGGACCCCAAAATTTGTTGTGCAGTTTCTCATCAGCACAATGGTACCCCATATGTGGAGGAAAAGTGCTGTTTGGGCGCACAGCAGGGCTTGGAAGGGAAGGAGCACCATTTTACTTTTTTGAACGCAAAATTGGCTCGAACAAAAGCGGATGCCTTGTCCTTTTCGGAGAGCCCCTGATATGCCTAACCAGTGGAAACTTGCCACAAGAGACCCCATTTTAGAAACTATACCTCTCAAGGAGCTTTTCTAGATGTGTGGTGAGCACCTTGAACCCCCACTTGCTTCAGAGAAATTTATAACTTTGAGCCATGAAAACAAAAAAAATCAAATTTTTTTCCACAAAAATGTTTTTTAGCCCCAAATTTTTCATTTTCACAAGAGTAACAGGAGAAATTGCAAGAGTGACATTTTGGAACATAGAATTTTGATGAAACTTTGGGTGTCATATCGTGTTTGCAGAGCCCCTGGTGTGCTTAAGCCGTGGACCCCATTTTGGAAACTAGAACCTTTAAGAAATTTATCTTGATGTGTGGTGAGTACCTTGAACCCCCCAGATGCTTCACAAAATTTTACAATGTTGAGCTGTGAAAATGGTCAAAAAAAATTCACCGCAAAACTTGTTTAAGCCCCAAATTTTTTCATTTTCAGAAGGATAGCAGGAGAAAATGGACCCCAAAATTTGATTGTGCAATTTCTCCTGAGGATGCAGATATCTTGTATGTGGTCAAAAACTGCTTTTGAGGCACAATGCAAAGCTCAGAAGGAAAGAGGCGCCTGTGAGGTAGCGCTGTCATCTAAGTAGGGGATACTCGCTCAGCAGCCACAAAACACAGATCTGGCACAGGTTTTCCATAATCTCATAACAGTCCATGCAGTTTATTTAGCAGCATAAACCCACAGAAGCAACACAAAGTTCATATACAGCATAGCGTCCATTATAGCTTCACTCTGGTTGTCCTTATATCACACAGGTAATGCAAATGTCTATTACACAGGCTCTTCAGCCTCAGCGTTATCTCACCCACGTCAGGGTCACCCATGATTCCTTTAGCATACTGCAGACGTCCATTCCCTCCAGGGAACTCCCAGGCATGTGCAGCCATTAACACAGTGTTCAATTGCTGTCAAGAGGCAGCCCCAACTCACTCAGATGGGACCTTCCACACTGGACCAACCAGGTCCCAGCATTCACCACATGTGACCTACCCTGGCCACATTATATGGTCCATAGCCACGCCCACCAGGTCACATGACTCTGACCTCATCACAGGTCCTTCAAGCATTTACACACGCTTTACAACAGTGTTCTTTAAACACACCCCCTGAGTGGGTTTGTAGGTAACCAGGACCGCCCATCCCTCTAGTTACCTGGAGACTTCTCCCTGACACATTGAAGCAACACCTTAGCAATGTCATTGCTGATCCACACACATAAGTCTCCATCTCAAGGCCACCCACCTTGAGATACATAACGGTCCTTCCATATTCTGCCACTCATCCTCTCTCTTGGGACATCCACACAGCGCCCCCTAGCAGACACAGTGGTCATTACACCACATGCCATATTGGAGTTCAGGATTTGCTGGAATGGTTTGCGTGTGCCATGTCATATTGACAGAGCCCCTGAAGTGGCAGAACAGCAGAAACCACCCACCATATTTGTCCTTATGTTACAAACTATACTCCCCATGAATATTTTAGGGATGCAGTGATCATATTGACACCCCGTGTGCCTCATAGAATTTTATACTGTTTATACTGTTGGGTGGTCAAGAAAGAATAATTGCATTTTTACCACTAAAATTATGTTTTAGCCCAAGATTTTACATTCTCCCTCCCTCTGCATGTTTGCTAAATGCTGTGATCGCAAGCGCTTGCAGTATTTAGTTTGTTATAGTGCCTGTACTGAGGGCCGGGCTTACACCCAGCGGCGATAGAGCAAGCCAAACTCCTGTGCTCACACCTTCATCTGGACATACTCAGTATGTCTAAGGTCGGTAAGTACCAGCCGACCAACACGTACGGAGTACCTCCAAGGTCGTGAAGGGGTCAATATATTTTAATTAAAAGGTTTCTATTGTTTAGTCTATTCTTTCTCTGTTTAATTTTTTTTCTTTCACCTACTTCCGGTTTGATGACATTTTGTTTCAGAATCCCCAGTGCATTCTGTGATACTCATAGAATGTTAAGCTTTGAGCTGCAATATTCCATACCATATGTGATACTTTACACAGAGAATTCAAGTTGACACATTTATGCACGCAATATTATAAAATTGTATTTCATGCAGTTATACATGTAGCATGCTTTGCAAATGTGCAGCAAGTCCTCAAATATATGCATATACTGTATATTTTGCAGCTTGCAAATGGAGTGTACTTTTCACTTACATAGAGCCTGAAAATGTGCGGATCCATCAGCCCTCATTATATAATTAATGCATGCCTAAATATTTGTCAAACTTTTAATTTATTATAGCCCCTTAAAACCAGTGTAGACAATAGGGTGTCTGGGTTCAGAGTTTCTCACCGATCACTCATACCACCGGATAGAAGAGCTAAGCTTTTGCATGAGATCATGCACAGTGATGTTTGGATTCCTAAAAATTTTCTATTCAATTGAACAGGATTTGACCTGCCGTTATTGGCAGTAGCCAGTAAACATTGTACAGAGCAGCGCTCTTCTGCTTAATGCATTGTTTAGATCAGGCAGCCGCTGGCGTTTAGAACAGCTGTTCCATGGGGGTCTTGGGAGTTAGACCCCACCAAGTTGATTTTGATGACCTGTCTTAAGGATTGGACATTAAAGTCATAGTAGTGTGCATCCCCCTTAATAACAGGCATATACTGTAGTTGCATTTAATTGTTTATATGTTTGATGAGATTATTTCAAGCTGCATACACCAAGCAATTTTTAGCTGTATATGCCCTGTAGGATCCAGGGCTCTTATCTGCTTCACTAAAGGAAACATACTAAATTGCATAATTTGTGTCATTTGTTATAGGTCAAAGCCCCATTACAACATAATCTCGTGTATGTGCTTCTGATGAGTGTTTAAATGGCAATTTGGCCGTGGATATTAAAACTCATGTGTTTTGAGGTTTTTTTTGGCAAGGCTAAGTATTTTTTTTTCTTCTTTTTTTGGTACTCTGCCTAAAGTGTTTTGGGCCGTCTACATCTGTATGTTTACTGTATGCCTTTCATTAAAGCATATTATTTAGACTAATTGTATTTGACTATGATCTAATTGGCAAGGCTGCCAATAGTTATTTATCACAGGAACTGCAACATCTTTTCTTTTTAATTGCTCCTGCCTAAATATCACATTTCAATCATAGCTACCCAATTTTCAGGACGCTCTTTTAGGTCAGTAGAGTAATTTCTCAAATTAAAATTTTAGATTTGTTCACTCGAATTCCCAGCAGAAAAGACTTATGGCATGTTATTTAACTATTTTTTTGTTCACATCCTCTTGGAATTCTATGGTTTTACATTTCAGAACATAATAAAAGAAATCTGGTCCTTAGAAAGTCTTAAGACCTTTCACCAAATGTTTTCATGTTGAACTAGACACAAAATATACAGGGTGGGCCATTTGTATGGATACACCTAAATAAAATGGGAATGGTTGGTGATATCAACTTCCTGTTTGTGGCACATTAGTATATGGGAGAGGTAAACTTTTCAAGATGAGTGGTGACCAGGATGGCCATTTTGAAGTCGGCCATTTTGGATCCAACTTTATTTTTTTCAATGGGAAGAGGGTATGTGACACATCAAACTTATAGAGAATTTCACAATAAAAACAATGGTGTGCTTGGTTTTAACATAAATATTCTTTCAAGAGTTGTTTACAAGTATATGACCACTTATAAAATGTGTTCAAAGTGCTGCTCATTGTGTTGGATTGTCAATGCAACCTTCTTCTCCCACTCTTGACACACTGATAGCAACACCGCGGAAGAAATGCTAGTCTAAGATGGTCAGATTCATTGTAGAAATGCTCGGGCCTGACACCCATAATGTGGTGGTGCACCATATTGCTGGAAAAACTGAGGGAACGTGCCACCTTCAGTGCATAAAGAGGGCAACATATCATCATGTAGCAATTTCAGATATCCAGTGGCATTGAGGTTTCCATTGATGAAGAATGGCCCCACTATCTTTGTACCCCATATTCCACACCATAGCATCAATTATGGGTGTCAGGTCCGAGCATTCCTACATGAACAGTTTCCTGGAAAGGGGTTTGGTCATCGTGGGCCAGTTGAATGGCCACCAAGGTCTCCCGGTCTGATCCCCTTTGACTTTTATCTTTGGGGTCATCTAAAGGCAATTGTCTATTCTGTAAAGATACGAGATGTGCAGCATCTGAAACAACGGATACTGGAAGCCGGTGCTAGCATTTCCTCTGCGGTGTTACTATCAGTGTGTCAAGAGTGGGAGAAGAGGGTTGCATTGATAATCCAAGACAATGGGCAGCACTTTGAACACATTTTATAAGTGGTCATAAACTTGTAAATAACTCATGAAAAAATAAAGTTACATTAAAAGCAAGCAAACCATTGTTTTTCTGGTGAAATTCTCAATAAGTTTGATGTGTCACTTGACCCTCTTCCCATTGAAAAAAATAAAGTTGGATGCAAAATGGCCGACTTCAAAATGGCCGCCATGGTCACCACCCATCTTGAAAATTTTCCATCCTCTCATATACTAATGTGCTACAAACAGGAAGTTGATATCACCAACCATTCCCATTTTATTTAGGTGTATCTATAGAAATAGCCCACCCTGTAGCAGGCACTGCAGGGCAGAATAAAATACCGTACTTTATTTTTATTTCACCTCTCGGTTGCTGAGAAATAGACAGTCAAGTTATTGGGAAATAAACACCAAGGTCACCCTATGCAATGCTAAAATCCCAAGAGCAAGAAATCAGACACTAAAGGCCTCAGAGAGTAAGTTAAATGTTAAGGTTCATGACAATTCAGTTAGAAAAAGAAACTGAAAGAATGTAATTTGTTTGGAAGGGTTGCTATGAGAAAGCCTCTTCTTTCTAAAATTGACATGGCAGCACAGCTAAAGTTTGCAAATTTGGTTCTGAACAAACCACTAGACATCTGTAACAGTCTCCTTTTTACAGACGAGACAAAAGTGGAGATGTTTGACCATAATGCCCTGCACCATTTTTGGCGACAACAAACCCTGCATATATGTTTAATCCCTTAGTGACGGAGCCAATTTTTAAAATTCTGACCAATATCACTTTATGTGGTGATATCTCTGCAATGCTTCAACAAATCCCATTGATTTTGAGATTGTTTTTTATGGCACATTATAATTTATGATAATGGCAAATTTAGATTGATATATTTTGTGTTTATTTATAAAAAAAATCAGAAACTTGACAAAAATGTAAAAAAAATGCCATTTTCAAACTTTGAATGATTATCCGTTTAATCCAGATAGTCATATCACACAAAAACATTAATAAATAACATTTCCCACATGTCTGCCTTACATCAGCACCATTTTTAAAATGCTAATTTATTTTGTTAGGCTTTTAGGAGGTTTAAAAATGTAGCAGTAATTTTTCATTTTTTTCAAGGAAAGTTACAAAATTTATTTTTTGAGGGACCTATCCATGTTTGAAGTGACTTTGGGGGTGCTATATATTGGAAAACCCCAAAAAGTGATACCATTTTAAAAACAGCATATTGACATATTGAAAACTTCTGTCAGGTAGTTTATTAACCCTTCAGGTGATTTTCTGGAATTAATGAAAAGTGGTATTGCAGGAATGAAAAAAATGTTTATTTACCACCAAAATGTCGCTAACTTCTGAACTGACCACTATATCCGGGAGACTCTAAGGCCGCTATTTGGCCATAAACTGCTATGGCAAACATCAGGACCACACAATCATAATCTCGGTGTGTCAATTAAATTAAAGCAAAAGCCCCTACAATCTTTTAATCATTTTTCCGATGTAGTCACTTTTGACAGCAGCAACTAAAGGGTTAAACAGATATGGACGGTGCCAACACTGATCGTTTGTGATACAGCAAGTTGTCAGCTATAGTGGACAGCCGACAGCTGCTGGATAGTCATCTGTGTGGGGATGATATTCTCATATCTCAGGTCAGTAAAAAGACGTATTGGTGGTCATTAATAGGTTAAATTCCTAATACCCATTGTCAAGCACGGTGGAGTAGGAGGATGATTTGGGCTTGTTTCACTGCCAGAGGGTCTGGCCACTTTGCAGTCATTGAGTAACCAATGTTCTCTCCTGTGTACACTTGTACAGTGGGAAAAATAAATATAAATGTTTGATACACTACCGAGTTTGCAAGTTTTCCCACCTACAAAGAATGGAGAGGTCTGTAACTTTTAACATAGGTACACATCTACTGTGAGAGACAGAATCTTAAAGGAAGCAATCCAGAAAATCACATTGTATGATTTTACACAATTAATTTACATTTTATTGCATGAAATAAGTAATTGATACAATAGAAAAACAACTTAATTTTTGGTACAGAAACCTTTGTTTGCAATTAGAGTGGTCAAATGTTTCCTGTAGTTTTTGACCCAAGTTTGCACACACTGCAGCATGGCTTTTAGCCCACTCCTCCATACAGATCTTCAGCTCTTTCAGGTATCGGGGCTGTTGCTGAGCAACATTAAGGCTATGTGTGCTCATTGCGTATTTGCTTGCAGAAATTTCTGCAAGGTTTCTGCATCTCACAATTGTGAAGTTGAACGAAATTTATTGGTTATTTTAAATGTGTGGTGAGCATCTTGATCCTCCAGGTGTTTCACAGAAATGTATAATGTAGTCAAGAAGATGTAAAAAATCATATTTTTTTCCACAAAAATGATCTTTTAGCCCAAAATCTTTTTATTTCTGGTGATTATATGTTTTTCCTCCCATGTTCCCCTCATTTTTCAATTTTTTCTACTAAATATTTTTGGATATTTCATTTTAAATGAAAAGAATAAACCACTGATTTTAACTACGACGTCTTGGGAACTGGATCGGATCATTTTTTGTATGTAGCTGAGCGCTCGCAGCAGCGATGATCACAGACCTGTAGCAGCTGGTGGAGTATCAGCTGGTTTATTTCTCCGCATCTACTTTGGCTGTTCAGCCAGAGAAGGGCGCACACTAGTGACGTCATTGCGCCCTCTAACCTGAACGTCACAGTCAGGAGATGCGGAAGATGCTGCAGCGCAGGAACAGGGAGAGCTGAGTATCACAAGTACTGGGGCCCAAAGCAAGAGGGGGGGGGACTCGCGGGCTGAGGCACCATGCCCCCATAGTGCTGGTGTCCCTGATGGTGAGTGGTCCCCCACCTGCTCAAGGCCCCAACACTTACCTGCGTGCGCAGGGTGCTGACACCGGCCCTGCATACATGGGTTGGGAAACTGCCTGCTTGATTAACAGCAGGAGTCATCCATAATGGCAAAATGGCATCAGTTGTGATCAGGATTTTTCACCAGTTCTACTTCAAAACTGATGAGTCACATTGAAAAACATCTAGAGTGACAGATGAATATGAATGATACTATAGCAGACTATGGGATCAAATATTGCATGAGTTTCTTTCTGGCGTTTCACTACCAAGCTGAAGAATAAAAAGCCAAATATGGAATATGAAAACCCAGCCTCTGATGTTGTGGCCAATGGAGACTGTGGCATTGCTTTAGGTGTCATTCAGATATCAGTTTTTCATGTATGAGTGCTGTGTTTTTCACAGGTAGCACTTGTACTTGTTTTTGTCTATGCGGATTGAGCGGTCTGCTAAATTGTGGACACACCACCAATGTTGTGCCAAGTGTCAGATCAAACTCTGCAATGCAAGGCTATAGGTACTGTCACACTTAGCAATGCACCAGCGATCCCGACCAGCGATATGATGCGGTCAGGATTGCTGGTGCATCGCTAAGTGGTCGCTAGTGATCTGCCACACAGGCAGATCTCACCAGCGACATAGCAGCGGTCGGGGGTCGTTACCTGTCAGACGAGGCGATGAAGACGTCCTCCCGCCCGCGTCCACGCGTCGCTCGTCAGCGCCACAGGAAGCCCAGCAGGAAGCTGACGACGAGAAACGGACCAGGACGTTCTCGTGCGATCAGCGATAATCAGCGGGGGAGCCGGTCGGAGGCAAGTATCAGACATAGCGATATCGCTAGCAATATCGCTGCTACGTCACAAAAACCAGTGACGTTATAGCGATATTGCTAGCAATATCGCTTAGTGTGACAGGCCCTTATGTGTCAAAGAAAAAAATCAGACCGCACTCAGTTGCCATCCGTGTGCTGTCCATTGTTCACTGACTGATAGACTGAAGGTGCAGAGCCTTTTTTTACTTTATCAGTGTAAAACTAAAGAACTGATGCCTCTCTGATGAAACTGATCAAAAATGCTCATGAAACTCACACCGATTCTCTCATAAGAGAAAATCACTGGCGTGAATAAGACCATAGGGTACTGTTACACTTAGCGATGCACCAGCGATCCCGACAACGATATAACCCGGTCAGGATCGCTGGTGCATTGCTAAGTGGTCGCTAGTGAGCTGCCAAACAGGCAGATCTCACCAGCGACATGTCGGCGGTTACTACTTACCTGTCAGCCGAGGCGATGAAGACGTCCTCCCGCCCGCGTCCACGCGTCGCTCGTCGGCGCCACAGGAAGCTGACGACGAGAAACGGTCCAGGACGTTCTCGCGCGATCAACGATAACCAGCGGGGGAGCCGGTCGGAGGTAAGTATCACACATAGCGATATCGCTAGCAATATCGCTGCTGCGTGACAAAACCAGTGACGTTATAGCGATATTGCTAGCGATATCGCTTAGTGTAACGGGCCCTTTAGAGAAGAAAGAAGCTGCACAACAGGGCCTGAGAAGTATTGCAAAGTATTATCTAACAGAGTATCTCATGTTCAAATCCAATTTACGGGACAAAAATAAATTTAAGAAAAAAGAGAAATGATTAGCTTAAAAAAAGAAAAAAGTCAGTATCTTCTTGATTCCATTACCGTAATTTATTTTTAATTGGGAAGAAAAAAACCCACACCTATACATAACTGGTGATGCCTTGGCCGTAATGACCCAAAAAAGGAATTTACCATGTTGTTTATTCTGCATGTGAAAGTCTAAAGTAATACCCAAATTCTTCTACCCTCAAAAAAAAATACTTTGTTCCCCAAAATGGTACTCCAAAATGAAAATTGCTCTGCACAAATCAGATTCTCATAAAGTTCTCCTTTTGGGAAATGACACCCACTATTAAGCACAGACCCTCATAGACGGCACATGTCTCCTGTTCTCAGAAGGGACGTTTGATGGGTATGTGTCCAGACTTGTCCATCAGCCTCCTATAGCACTGTGTAACCAAGGTTTTGTCCTTTGGACAATTTTTAGTTATCCTGATAGATTTTTTCATGCTGATTTCAGAAATGACTTCAGATTTTTCCTATCACGTAAGGTTTTCGAGAAATTATACGAAACATTATAATATTCTGTTATAATTCTAAAAACTCATATATGAACTTTTTCTGAAACAGTATATTCTGAATTTTCCACTGAAATAACATAAATTGCTGATCTACACATGTGCAAGCACTTATTATGTGAATTCCACGCAGACCAGTGAATCATTCGGCTGACCGTGTACGGAGCATACCACATCTCCTGGGCAGGGGAGGAATCAAAAGACAATACTGACATACTTAGAGCACGGCTGAATGGATCACAACTTTCAATGGCGTTTGTTGTCCCAATGATATGGAGAGAGCATAGAGATCATGTAACTGATTGCTACTTCTGCCTTACAAATGTAACAGGATATTCAGCAAAGAACAAGAAATCAATAGAATATCCTAATCTCCCTTCAGCCATAAGACCAGTGCCACACAAAGAAAGTATTCGTGTTCCAAAGCCGCCCAAAGTATGGACAATGGAATGACGAAGATGAACTAACAATGTCAGTGGAAAATGAAACTGCTGCAGACCCAGACTTTGAGCCTTCTACATCTAATCCACCTCTGTTCAGTCAAGCTGATCAGAGTGACTTGGTCAGAGATTTTAAATTGTCAAAGAGGCAGGCAGAATTATTGGGATCAAGGCTACAAGAATGGAATCTCTTATTACCAGGAACAAGAGTTTCTGTTTTTCGCAGTCGTCAAGAAGACCTTAATCAATTTTTCAACCATATTTTCAGTTTAACCTTTTGCAACGATGTCTTGGGGTTGTTTGGTGCTCTTGGATGCAAACATGACCTGAAGGAATGGCAACTGTTCATTGACTCGTCAATTTTAAGACTGAAGGCTGTTTTACTACACAATGGAAATATCTATCCTTCTATACCAATTGGACATGCCATACGCTTAAAAGAAACTTATGAGAATATGGAGTTACTGTTGACCCACATTAATTATAGAAATTATAACTGGAACATATGTGGTGATCAAAAAGTTGTTGCACTCTTCTTGGACTGCAACTTGGATATACCAAGTATTTTTTTTTGTGAGTGGGACAGTCGTGCACGAGAAATGTACTATTTCAGGAAGGACTGGCCACTCCGTGAAAACCTGGTTGCTGGACAGAATAATGTTAAACATAATCCTCTCGTTGATCCAGAAAATATATTTCTCCCTCCTTTGCATATTAAACTTGGGCTTATGAAGAATTTTGACAAAGCAATGAACAAAGAATCAAAAGACTTTTCTTACTTGTGACAGAAATTTCCAATAAATGATGCAAAGATTAAAGAAGGTATTTTTATTGGCCCACAGATCAGAGATATAATGAATGACAGTAGCTTTGATGGTCTTTTGCAAGGTGCTGAACAAGTGGCATTGAGAGCCTTTAAAGATGTGACCTTCAACTTCCTTGGCAACAGCAGGGCACCAAACTTTGAACAACTCATGGACAATATGTTCACAGCATATCATTTGATGATCTGCAATATGTCACTAAAAATGCATTTTCTACATTCTCACTTGGACTTTTTTCCAGCCAGTCTTGGTGCCGTTAGCGATGAACACAGTGAAAGATTTCACCAAGACATTGCACTGATGGAGAAAAGGTACCAGGGAAAGTGGATTACGTCAATTCTGGCTGACTATTACTGGAATCTTATTCGAGAAGCATCTGACATGGCTTATAAACGAAAGTCATCTGCAAAACACTTTTGAACAATTGCTTTTGCTACTGACATCGATGCACATGTATGTAGTGTCTCAGACGTCATAATGTAGACTATAAACTGTTGTTTCTTAATCCCTTACTGCCAGCTGATGGAATAGTACGTCAGCTGGCAGTATCCCCCACTTTGAGGTGAGCTCCGGCGGTAAGCCCACCTGAAAGCCACGACATGTCAGCTGTTTTTAACAGCTGACACATGCCAGCAATAGGCCCGAGCTGAATCGCAATCCACCCGTACCTATTAAGTAGTTAAATGCCGCTGTCAAACTGACAGAGGGCAATTAAATGCACTTCTGGACGCAGGTCCGGAAATATGCTCAGGGACGACCCCCGTCACTTGATCGGGATTCATCGCTGCATTGCCATCACAACCAGAGGTCTCCTCGAGACCTCTATGGTTGTTGATGGCAGATTGCTATGAGTGCCACTCTGAGGGTCGGCGCTCATAGCAAACCTGTAATTCTGCTGCATAGAGGTGATCTGAGCATCACCTCTATGTAGCAGAGGCGATCGCACTATGGCAGCTTCTAGCCTCTTATGGAGGTTACTGAAGCATGCTAAAAGTAAAAAAAAAAAGTGTTTAAAAATATAAATAAATACAAAAAACTAAAAGTTCAAATCACACCCCTTTCGCCCCAATCAAAATAAAACCTACACATATTTGGTATCGCCACGTTCAGAATCGCCCAATCAATAAAAAGAATTAACCAGATTGCTAAACGGAGTAGCGATGAAAAAAATCAAAATGCCATATTTACTTATTTTTTTTCGTTGTGACACTGCATTAAAATGCAATAACAGGCAATCAAGAGAAAGTATCTGCACAAAAGTGGTATAATTAAAAATGACAGCTCGGCACACAAAAAATAAGCCCAATCCCAACCCGAGATCACGAAAATTGGAGACTCTATGGGTCTCGGAAAATTGCGCAATTTTTTTTCTTATAGCAAACTTTGGAAAAAAATTTTCACCGCTTAGATAAAAGAGAACCTAGACATGTTTGGTGTCTATGAACTTGTAATGACCTGGAAAATCATAATGGCAGGTCAGTTTTAGCATTTAGTGAACCTAACAAAAAACAAGTGTGGGATTGCACTTTTTTTGCAATTTCACCGCACTTGGAATTTTTGTCCCGTTTTCAAGTACATGACATGGTAAAATCAATCATGTCTTTAAAAAGTCCAACTTGTCCTACAAAAAATAAGCCCTCACATGGCTATATTGACAGAAAAATAAAAAAGTTATGGCTCTAGAAAGAAGGGGAGCGGAAAACAAAAAATCGAAAAAAGCTCCAGTCATGAAGGGAAACCTTACGTGATACAGACTTTTGGAACACATATTCGTGTTCAGCATATCAAAATCTATAAGGTACAATAAAATTTTCTTAGGGGACAAGAACTTCCCTGAAATTTGTTGTGCGGTGTAATTGGAAAACAACTTTCCCATGTGGCGTGTTTTTCATTCTTGCTGCAGGCTGATGGACCAATCTGGTCACGTGCTACTCTATCAAGAACAGGAAGACTGCACTGACCTGTGATACTTCAGGATTAGTTACAAAATTCCCAACACACTTGATAAAATATAGTAAAGTGAACAACACTTTTAAGTTGTTTCGCAAATTGATGGCATATCTTGATTTTTTTTTTTAATAATTACTGCAAGGTCAATCTGTTTTAGACTGTACCTTCTAGACCAGTGTTTCCCAAACTCTAGTCCTCACAGACCCCCAATCAACAACCCCCAATAGATCATGTTTTCATTATAAATGTAATTTGTGGAATAAACAGAGCACTCCTTGTGTTTTTGGACTAGGTGCCCAAGTAGGGTCCTGCCCCTCAATACCCCAATATATAGAAGAAAGTTGGCAATCAACAGATCGTATGGTTTGCGTTTTATTTATGCAAGCAATCCACAAAAAAATAAGTTTCGGTCTAATCTGACCTTCATTAATACAATTGTTTGCCAAAATGTCAAGAATCAGGAAAAATGTGCTGTTATGTTCAGCGGCATGCACCACAACAGTGAAAAGCACTGATTCTATGTTGTGGTGCATACTGCTTATCATTGCACCACATTTTTCCGGATTTTGTACTTTTTGGCAATCAGTTGTACTAATGAAAGTCAGATTAGACAAAAATGATTATTTTTTTGTGGCTTGCCTGCACAAACAAAATGCAAACCATATGATCATAGAGATCATCAAGTTTCTTCTTCAATTATTAGCAAGGCATCAGAAATTGTCACATTTTCTCACCAGTACAATACTAATGAAATCCTGAAAACACGATCCTGAAAGGAATGGAGTTGTGAAAGCACTGTCCTAGAATATGGGCTTTTATAGCCACTGAGGATTAAGTTGTTGCCTTGTTACATATGCAGAACCCATTCCCCCACATATTGCTTTTGTATCTTATAGCAGCGCCATTAGATGGCATGGTAATAGGGCTGCAAAAAAGGCACATTGCATTTGCAAACACAGAAATCTCTCCGCTTACCTTAAGGCCCTTTTACATTTAGCGATGCACCAGCGATCCCGACCACGATATGACCCGGTCAGGATCACTGGTGCATCGCTAAATGGTCTCTAGTGAGCTGCCAAACAGGCAGATCTCACTAGCGATGCAGCAGCGGTCGGCGGTCGCACTTACCTTTCAGACACGGCAAGGGTGTCCGTCTTCCGCCTGCGTCCATGGCTCACTCGCCCGCGCCAGCAGGAAGCCAATGACGAGAAATGGACCAGGCTGATCTCGCGCGATCAGCGATAGCCAGCGGGGGAGCCGGTCGGAGGTAAGTATCACATGTAGCGATATCGCTAGCAATATCGCTGCTGCGTCACAAAATCGGTGACGCTTTAGCAATATTGCTATGTGTAAAGCCCCCTTTCCTTTAGTCACCAATCAATTACAGTATTTTTAACTTTATGACTTCAATAAGAATAAGTCTAGTTGAGATTATTACATGTTACTGTTGGATTTTTAATGGCAACGCACCTTTGTCCTTCTATCCAAACATAGTTATTTCCGTAAACGGTTCTGAATTTTGGAGAAATTCCTGAATAATAACTTGTCGTACAAGCTGTACTTCATATTGCCTAGGTACCTATATTAGATTATACATTTTAAATTTTGAACACCATTTTAACCACTACATTTACGAAGTTTAATTAACTGGAATCTTTGATATCCTGCTGGGGGAATTACTTTGGATTAAGAAAGACGACATAAAAGATTTGTTGTTCCGATTTAATTAAGGCTTATTAAAACATGGAAAAAGTGTTCAGAAAAAAGCAGTTAATTATGGATTGATTTCTCTCTTTGCTTACATTAAACCAAATAGGTCCACTTTATCTAGCTTACCTTTTATTGCTTAACTCCACGTTTCTGCAACTTGACAGTTGAATTTAGAACATGGATTATTAACCTATTCTTTTTCTTGCCTAATAGGTGCTGAACATAATTGCTTTCTACTGAATAGTATCTTTTTTTTAACTACTTACCTACTCTATTTTTTATAGCACTATTTTTTACTACATGACTATATTGAATGTATGAATACTATTAGGCAATATAATAAGCAAGATTTATTAAACAAAATGTACCAGAATTTTGGCTTATTTTGGGGAAAAATGATTATGCCGAATAAGCCACTATTTATGCCTTACTAGACCGTTTTGTAGCTTCTAGAAAAAGGAAGCCCTAAGTGGGGCCATAAAATATGCAAGATTAATTAATTGCACACCCAATAATTTTGGTACACCTTTTGTAAAAAAAATGGTGTAAAATAGTTCCACAAAGAAGAGATCTCGGGAATAAAAGAAAGTATCAAGCAAACCCACCAAATGTATCACTGACTAGCACTGTGCTGAGTTTGTGGGTTTCTTTTTGTATTATCAGATTCTTTGCTATGAGAGACTGTATTGATAAATCATAAATAAATCTTTATTTCATAAAGAATAAACTCTAGGGCAGCATTAGGTTAACATGATCAGGTCAGAGGTAAGGCCTAATACGTTCTAGCTTTAGGCTAGTTTCACATGTTCAATATTCAGCCAGAGAATGGATTTAAATGTTCGGACCGGCTGTGGGCCTCCTGATCCGAACTCAACTGCCTCATCTATGCTTATGAGACTGATGAAGTTGGTTGATGAGACCCACCACTAGTGCAGACGTCATAGTTCACACTCGGGCCATTTAGGTCAAAGTTGTGAAACCAACCTTACGCAGACAGAGTGCAGTATGTTATATGAGCAATCTGACTCATAGAGATTCAGGTCGCCAAATGTGAACTCTTTGAAATTTATAAATGTGTGTGTTATCGGTATTGTTCCACCTGCAACAATTTGCACAACAAAATAAAATGCAACCAAAAAGTGTTAATAATTAACAAGTCAATTCAACCTGAAAAATCTAATCCATGATACTTTTGAAGAAAAAATATATAAAAAAAACCTCAACAGTATCTTTTTATGTTTTGTCATTTTCTGTAAGTATTATTATTGTGCAAAAGTAACAAAAAATACAAAATCTACATGGATTGACCCCTTAGTGACCAAGCCAATTTTGACCTTAAAGACCAAGCAAAGTTTTTCACTTTGAGGTAATAACTCTGGAACATTTCAACGGGTCCCACTGATTCTGAGACTTTTTTTATTCATGACGTTGTATTGCTTATCCAGGGGTATAGTGAACATTTTGAATCCACAGGTATGACACAGAATTTGATAACATTAGGTCATGAAATTGAATATGTCGTCTTTAATGTTGAGTGCATGTGCTCGCTTCTCCAGTTTGCATCGGGTGCTCGGATATTATTATTATAATTATTTATTATTATAGCGTCATTAATTCCATGGCACTTTACATGTGAATATATGCACCAAATATCACGGGTGCCTGCCCTTCATGTTTTGCAGCTAGACATCCCAAAAGAAATATGCAGGGATCCGCGATACTCTGCATTCCCGAGCAACTGATGCAAATTCGAGTAGCTAGCGCTTACGCTATAAACTTGCTGTTGTATCGTCATTTTTTTACTTTTGAAATTCTAGCTCTAACCTTAATATAGCCCTAACCTCAACTTCAAAGAATGGAAATATTATATTATTTTTACCAAACTAAAGGGGGTTTATTTACAATTTTTTTTTTTTATTTTGATCACTGTGATAATCTTTAATAATAATAATAATAATCTTTATTTTTATATAGCGCTAACATATTCCGCAGCGCTTTACAGTTTGCACACATTTTCATCACTGTCCCCGATGGGGCTCACAATCTAAATTCCCTATCAGTATGTCTTTGGAATGTGGGAGGAAACCCACGCGAACATACAAACTCCTTGCAGATGTTGTCCTTGGTGGGATTCGAACCCAGGACTCCAGCGCTGCAAGGCTGCAGCGCTAACTACTGAGCCACCGTGCTGCCCGTGTGATGATCTATCACAGTGATTAAAAGGAACCAATAGGAAAAATTTCCTATTGTCGGGTATCGGCTGGCAGATCTTGGCAGGCGCACTCCGCATGCACCTGCCATTTTTTTCCAGGAAGATGATGCCATGCTGGAGATTGATCAGGAAGGACTCGGGGGGCATATCATGTATATCATGTCAGAAGAGAGAAAAATCATTGAAGCAACTGCGACACTTTTTTTTGTGATCGCCGTTATTCACTCAATAACGGTGATCACATGATCAAACACTGGAAAATCCAGCTCTGATCATGTTCTCCAGGGTCTCGGCTACCTTGGCTACTCCCCGGTAGCCGAGACCCCAAAGATTTTCTGACTCTCGGGGGCGCCACAGCCTTATTCCTTATCACCGAAAATGGTGATTAAGGAATAAGTGCCTTTAGCGGCCACCATTGTAATGCGTATCGGCAGTCGCTATGGGGTTAACTAGCTTTGTAATCCCACTGATCTGTAAATTAAGATACCACAGACTAAACACTATGAAAAATAAATTAAAACTAAATCCAGAATTGCTGTTTATCCATCTCCTTTAAAAAGAAAAATATAAAGCGATCAGTCATAAACAGCCCAAAATAGTACCAATGAAAATATGAGCTTTTTCCACTAGAAAAAAAGTCCTCAGAGCTCTGTTCATAGCAAAATTTAAAGTTATTGCTCTGAAAATATAGCAACACAAAGTGTTGTTTTATATTTTGTAAAAGTAGTAACTCACAAAAAATTATATAAATTTGGTACTTCTGTTATCATACTTAAAGTTAACACATTATTTTACCACATACCAGAAAGAATAAATAAAAGTATCCTGAAGAGCAAAATTGAAGAGTTACGTACATGTATAGATTAGATATATAATTAGTATAATATATATCTTATTTTTTTATAGTCTCATTTGTGGGGGAATGGTGTTAAAGAACTAGAGGGTATTACAGAATGTTCATGGTATTGTTATATGAGTAAATGGTGTTCTATATTCCAACCCCAATTCCAAAAAAAGTTTGGATGCTCTGTGAAATGTTAAGAAAACAACAGTGCAATTATTTGAAAATCTTTTATCACCATATTTTATTCACAATCACAACAGAGCATAGAACACAGAGCAGAAGTTTAACCCTTTTCTGACATTGGGCATAATAATACGCCGATGTGGGCTCCGGCAGTGAGCCCACATCTTTCCCGGGACATGTCAGCTGCTTTGAATTGCGATCCACCCGTTGCTATTAAATAGTTAAATGCCGCAGTTAAACCCTGACAGCGGCATTTAAATGGCATTCCCAGCAATCGCACCGGAAATAAGCACACCGGTGACTCACGTCACGTGATCGTGGGTCACCGGTGTGTCGGCATGACAGCACAAGGTCTCTTGGAGACCTCTATGATTGTCAGTGCCGGATTGCTGTGAGCGGCACCCAGTGGTCGACGCACATAGCAAGTCAGCAATTCTACTATATAGAGACAATCTGATCAGTGCCTCTATGTAGCAGAGCCGATCGGGTTGTGCAGCTCCTAGTCTCCTATGGAGACTATTGAAGCATGCCAAAAGTAAAAAAAAAAAAAAAAAAAATGTTAAAAAAAATATAAAAGTAAAATCAAGCATTCATATATTTGGTATCGCTGCGTTCAGAATCGCCCGATCAATTAATAAAAAAAAAATGATTAACCTGATGGCTGAACGGCGTAGCGAGAAAAAGTCAAAACACCAGAATTACTTTTTTTTTGTTCGCCGCGACATTGCATTAAAATGCAATAACAGGCGATCAAAAGAACGTACCTGTACAAAATGGTGTCATTAAAAATGTCAGCCCAGCAAGCACAAAATAAGCCCTTACCCAACCCGAGATAACAAAAAATGGACATTCTGTGGGTATCTGAAAATGACACAATTTTTTTTAAGCAAAGTTTGGAATTATTTTTCACCATTTAGTTAAAAAAAGAACCTAGACATGTTTGGTGTCTATGAACTCGCAATGACCTGGAAAATCATAATGGCTGGTCACTTTTAGCAGTTAGTGAATCTAGTAAAGTCAAACAAAAAAACAAGTGTGGGACTGCACTTTTTTTTGCAATTTCACAGCACTTGGAATTTTTTTCCCATTTCCTAGTACACAAAATGATAAAACCAATGGTGTCGTTCAAAAGTACATCTTGTCCCGCAAAAAATAAGCCCTCACATGGCCATATTGACGAAAAATAAAAATTATGGCTCTGGGAAGGAGGGGAGCAAAAAACGAAAACGCAAAACCGAAAAAAGCTCTGGGGGTTAAGGGATTAAAGTTAGATATTATTCCATTTCATTTGAAAAAATGAACTTCTGATCAGTGTTGTATGTTCACATTACATTTATGCACATGGTGGTTGTCTTCAGGATATTGAAGGGGTAAAACAGTCCTCATCCTCACACTATCTGCCAAATTGTGTTGTGATCAGAAAAAAATGAATAAAGTCATGTCACGGATGTGTCAGAGGCTGCAGATCGTTGCACTGCATCTGTCTGCAGAAGGTCGCTGTTGTTTGCTTTGCAGACTGGTGGCCATCTCCCTCAGTGCTAATGACCACACCTGGATCTGGGTGTTTATAACTTGCATGCTTCAATAATCTCAATGTGAGACTAGAAGCTGCAGTTGTCCGATCGGTTCTGCTACAAACAGGCGATGATCAGATCCCCTGTATGTAGCAGAATTACTTGCTTTCTATGTGCACCGACCACCGGGTGATGCTCATAGCAATCTGGCAGTGACAACCATAGAGGTCTGCAGGAAGCCTCTGGTTGTCATGCCAACCCATCAGTGACTCAATCATGTCACTGATGTGCGGGATTTCCAGTGCGCTTGAAGCACGAGTTAAATGCTGCTGTCAGAGTTTGACGTCAGCATTTAACTAATTAATAGCTGCGGGTGGATCGTGATTCCACCCTCGGCTTTTAGAGGCATATGTCTCCCCTCTAACACTCTCGCACCCCTCCAGTCTATTCTAAACTCTGCTGCCTGACTAATCCACCTGTCCCCCCCGCTATTCCCTGGCCTCTCCCCTCTGTCAGTCCCTTCACTGGCTCCCAATTACCCAAAGACTCCAGTTCAAAACCCTAACCATGACATACAAAGCCATCCACAACGTGAGTCCTCCATACATCTGTGACCTCGTCTCCCGATACTTACCTGCACGAAACCTCCGATCCTCACAAGATCTCCTCCTGTACTCCTCTCTTATCTCCTCTTCCCCCAATCGCATACAAGATTTCTCCCACGCATCCCCCCTACTGTGGAACTCTCTACCACAACATATCAGACTCTCGCTTACCATGGAAACTTTCAAAAAGAACCTGAAGACCTACCTCTTCCGACAAGCCTACAACCTGCAGTAACCACCAAATCGCTGCATGACCAGCTCTACCCTCACCTACTCTATCCTCACCCATCCCTTGTAGATTGTGAGTCCTCGTGGGCAGGGTCCTCTCTCATCCTGTACCAGTCGTGACTTGTATTGTTTAAGATTACCGTACTTGTATGTATTATGTATACCCCTCACATGGAAAGCGCCATGGAATAAATGGCGTTATAATAATATGTCAGCTGTTCAAAACAGCTGTCATGTTGGGAAAGATGTGAGCTCAGTGCTGGAGACCATGTCAAAGTGGGGGTCCTACATCGGCGTATTATTACGCCCGATGTCAGAAAGGGGTTAAGTTGGCATTTCTGACTGGACAGTGATAGACTGTATATAGATATACACTTAACTGTCATTGTATTTGTAAATTTCTAGGAGGAATAACAGGAACAGCACAATACTGAGTTGTTAGAAAGGAGGACTTATTAATTCATGTGCATTTAAGGTATTTGTTAAAACAATAAATAGGTCCTCCTTAAAATCTTAAAATTCTTAAAGGTATCAAGAACTTAGGGACCGAAGAAGTTTGATGGATCAGACCTTACATGCATTAAATAATTGCTGCAAATATGTATCCTTCACTAAACTGAAAAGGGTTTTCTGAGAAAAATAATTATTTGCCCAGATAATGTGATATGTAAAAAGGAAACAACTCAATCATACCTTCCAGCATCCACCTGATCCAGTGCAGGCCGCTCCATGGTCTGCGTAGAGACAGGAGGCAGTGATGTCATGGCTCCACCAGCTTGTCATCAGTAGCTTTATCATGGTGCCCTGCTCAGAGACGCCTGATGGCTGCAGCCAATCACAGGCCACGGGTATAGCCACTGTTAGAACATTGGCGTCATTATTTCTGTCTCCGCACAGATCAGCCTGTGAGGTGTCTAGGTGGATGCCAGTTGGTGAGAATGACTGAGTTTAATTTCTACATATCTAGTCCTTTTGGGCAAAAATGTTTGATTTTCCAAGACATCCCTGTTTAAGAACATAAGTTAGCTGACCAAAGTACAAGGACTAATGTATCTCCTGCTAAAGGTTTGCTTTTATATATCAGTACAAGTCCTTGGAGGCCAAGCTATTGAATTCACAGGTAATTTTCTAGACTGTGACAGTGGATAAATCTCAGCTGTAAAGGTACTGTCACACTAAGCGATATCGCTGGCAATATCGCTATAACTTGTGACGTTATAGCAATATTGCTAGCGATATCGCTGGTTATCGCTGATCGCGCGAAAACGTCCTGGACTGTTTCTCGTCGTCAGCTTCCTGCGGCGCTTCCTGTGGAGAGACGAGCGACGAGCGTGGACGCGGGCGGGAGGACGCAGGATCACCTAGTGTGACAGGTAAGTAGCGACCCCCGTCCCCTGCGATGTCGCTGGTGAGATCTGCCTGTGTGGCAACTCAATAGCGACCACTTAGTGATGTACCAGCGATCCTGACCGCGTCATATCGCTGGTCGGGATCGCTGGTACATCGCTAAGTGTGACAGTGCCTTAAGACCTGTTAGGTCCATGTAGCTTTATGGCCTAAATTAATGCAATAAAGTTTAAATTTATTAGGGCAATAATAGAATAATATTAATGCGTTATTGAAGCAAACATTTGAAACAATTGTTTAGTTTCGTATTTAAAAAAAAAAAATGATAGTAACTTCCTTGGATACCACAAGGTTTCTTTTCCAAGGAGCAATGTCAGTATGGAGTGATGTTTACTGGTGCCACCAGTGTTGTCCCCTTTCTCGAATCACTTATTATGTGCTGAAATGTAATCTCGGGTGTGAAAAATCTCAGCCTACCACTTTGCCTCATGTTTGCAGTCAAGGGAAGCAGAGTCTGAAAGGTGCGGTGACTAGGGCTCATTCACATGTTCGATTTTCTCCTGTACAAGAAAAAATGAACTAATTATTTTGATCAGAGTGTGGTCCGAGTTCCATAAAAAAAAGTTTCTCCACCTTCTCCTTTCTTACAGTATGTGAAAATCGGACCGCATTCCAATATCATCCGAGTGCGGCCTGATTTTTTTTTTTTACAGACCCATAAATTTACGTTCCCAATTTTGATCCGATGCTCAGATTAAAATCAGACATATCTGTGATATTTTCCACCAACCACTCATTCCAAGGAAGAAAAAAATCACACACAGTTGCATAGAGTATTGTAGACACGAGTGCTGTCTATGAAAACCATGGACAGCACTTGTATGAGACAATCAGATGTGTGAATGAGCTCTAATAATACAATGGGTAAAATAAGTATTTGATACACTGCTGATTTTCCACATTTTCCCACCTACAAAGATTGGAGAGGTCTGTAATTTTTTCGTAGTTACACTTGAACTGTGATAGAATTAAAAAAATCCAGAAAATCACATTGTATGATTATTACATAATTAATTTGCATTTGATACAATAGTAAAGCCAAACTTAATATTTGGTGCAGAAACCTTTGTTTGCAATTACAGAGGTCAGACATTTCCTGTAGTTCTTGACCAAGTTTGCACACACTGCAGCAGGGATTTTGGCCCACTCTTCCATACAGATCTTCTCCAGATCTTTCAGGATTCGGGGGTGTTGCTGGGAAACATTTAATTTTCAGCTCCCTCCAAAGATTTTCTATTGGGTTCAGGTCTGGAGACTGGCTAGGCCACTCCACGACCTTGAAATACTTCTTACGGAGCCACTCCTTAGTTGCCCTGGCTGTGTGTTTTGAGTCATTGTCACGCTGGAAGACCCAGCCACAACCAATCTTCAAATGAAGCAACCTTTTATTCCTCTCTGTTGGCAATATTTAATTGTGCGTCTAGCTAAATATGTAAAATTTGGTGAAAGTTCTCTTTAAATTCTTGAAACGTTATATTTTCCAAGGAACAGCTAGTATATATGTTGAATTGTCTTTTACTTACCACAAATGTCCGGCAGATAGTCCTTTTTTTTAGTTTGTTGATGATTGCATATGTAGCGCTTTGCTTTACGGCACTTTATTAATAGAATCATTAAAGTGTTTTAATAGATGTTTTTCACCTTTAAACATAATGGTTAATTGTAATGATTAATTAAGAAACCGTTAGTGTATGAGGCTGAGAATTAATCAAATCTTTAATTTTACTTGGCAGAGTTTTTTTTCTAACATTTATTTTAAATTGATAATGATTATATATTTAAAGTTGTAGTCTTTCCTCTATTTTAATGTTTCGCTTCTCCATTCTAATGAACTTTACTACCAGACTATTTGATCATGACTAAGCTCATGAACAATGCAAATGGAATTGCCCCCTGATGGTAAGGAATGGGGACCAGATGGCCCTTAAAAGGTGATAATTAGGAAATATAGCATATTTGAGTAGCAAGAAAGAGAGAAACTTGTTAAAGACAGTCAATCTGTTGGAGGCAATGTTT
This sequence comes from Dendrobates tinctorius, assembly GCF_039654945.1. NCBI lineage: Eukaryota > Metazoa > Chordata > Amphibia > Anura > Dendrobatidae > Dendrobates > Dendrobates tinctorius. The sequence goes on from NW_027361694.1 coordinate 10,214,229, forward strand.
CTTAATTATATCCGTTTCCATTTTGAGCTGCTGTAAAGAAATGTTTCTCAGCTTGTTGGGCTGGTAGCTAAAATGTACACATAATTTAATCTGTGGGCATTGCAATGTTAATACTTGTGATTTCAGGTGTCACATGTTCAGACCTCCTGTAAAGTTTATTTTAATAAACTTTATGCGATTCAGTTCTCTCAATAATCCATCTTTAGTTCTTTTTAAATAATCCTGAAAAAAAAATCACCTTTTATTGTTGTGTATTGTAGAAAGGAGAACTCGGCAGTATTTATTATCACATTTTTCTTTATTAGTAATAGCAGGCCATTGTCTCATTAGAACTAAAAATATTATTGAAGAGGGAGGCACGTTTTCTGAATCAAAATATAGCACTGTAAGTTGAGAAAGAATTGTGACAATTTGTAGCATAGAAAATGCAATTACACACTAAAATAAAAATCCTGCCATTACTATTGTGCTACATTTATATATTCACGTCTGCTAAAATAGTAGTAGGAATAGTAAGAATCTTATTCCACTATTTTATGGGAACTGGAATTGAAGGCTCGTGAAGTCATTTTAAAGGAAGATTTTCAGTCATACTCACTGAAGGGTGTATGTGGCTGTAACATTTTGACATGTATTTTATGTTTTTTCTTTTCTTCTTGAATTTTAAAAATATACAAAAAAATAGAAATTAATTATTCTTAATTCACCTAAAAATAGTTCCATCCCTATATTACATTTATTTTTCTCACTAATTAAAACCATACTAATAATTTCAAATCCGCTACAAAGCCTTAACAGCTGCTGTTCTGCGCCACTTGGTCTACAACATGCTGCCAACTTTCTTATATTGGTACTGTGGCACAGGTCAGGATGGTCCAGCTGGTGGCACATAGGATGCAGTTGGCACAAAAAACCTTTTGTTTGGTTTGTGACCTGCTCTATTGCTCCCTAACTTTCTATTACACTCTGCAAATATGTTGATATGCAACCAATATGGTCTACTATTAGATGTCAGTATTTTAGTTAGGTAATCCTCTTACAAAAATTATTTAATCAAGTAATTATTTGGTTTTAATTTCTTTGTGATTGTTAGATATTTTATACCTATATGCAGTTCCATTGTCATAGAGTATATCACACTGACTGTTGGTTTACTTATTGTCTGTTGATCCTATTACAATAAATTGACTTTTTAGTAACAAAATTGTTAATAATTGCATGTCAAGTAAATGATATTAATATATGTTAAAAATCCTTTACAATTAAGTTCTAAGTGTTGTATAATGTTTGCTCCTTTTGGTAGTTTACCTTGTTGCATTATGTAACTGTTTCCGTACCTTCCATAGCACGTCTTTTTATACCTTGTGGAACCTTGTGGTTACAACATCCTCTAGTGTGGATTGTGGATCTGTACCCGAGGTTGCGCTATACTGGAGTGACTGCAAGGTTAACCCAAATAAATTGGCAAAAGAAAGTTTTTTCAGTAAATTTTTATTATAAAAACTTCTTTAACCCCTTAAAGCCCCATGATCAATATATCCATCATGGAACATGTTAGTGGCTCAAAAGCACAGTCTGCTCCACACAAGGAAAATGTTGTCTATAATATATAACTGGCATCTATGTCTAAGGCCAGGGTCAGACTTGCGAGAAACTGACAAGAGCCTCGCACGTCAATACCCGGCACTGCTGCTGGCACTCTGGACCAGAGCTTTCAGCTGCATAGAAATACTTGCAGCTGAATGCTCCGATCCGAGTGCCAGCAGCAGTGCGGGTATTGACGTGCGAGACTCTTGCGGGTTTCTCGCAAGTCTGACACCGGCCTAACAGCTATACTGCTGACAGCAGCATTTGAGTTCCACAATCCGGCCTGGATGTTATTTTAGGATGCCGTTGGCTTCCCTTCAATGCGATCACAGGGAATTGATTGGTTGTTTTGACAGCCAGTGGCCAGCTGATCGTCCCCGTGCCTGTCGTGAACGTTTCTGTGAGGTCCAGCCTGTGGTTGGGCGCCATAAAAGACTGATTTTTCCTATATACAAGCAATACTGCTGCATTGTTGAGTATAACACAAGCGATCAGATGATTACATGTTCAAGTACTCTAAGGGAGCTAACATATAAAGGAAAAAGTAAAGAAAATTTTAAAAAAGTAAACATGTAAAAGATATAAAAATTCTAATCGCCCCCCTTTTTCACCAGTTTAATAGTAAAGAAATGTAAAAAAAAACCAAAAACACGGTTAGTATCAATGTGTTCAGAAAAGTCCAATCTATGAAAATGTTAAGATAATTAACCAGATTTGTCAAAACTGTAAACAGAAATAATATAGAAATGCTAGGATTGAATATTTTTTGCTGCCGCAAATCCACAAGAAAATGCAGTAAGAAGCGATTAAGCGTATACTAAATACTATCAATAAAAACATCAAATGACTAATCAAAACAAGCCCCTTATCAACTAAAAAATAAAAAATGTTACGGATTTTGGAAAATGGCTAATTTTTTTTTTTTTTTTTACAAATTTCTTAAAGTTTTTTCAGCACTCAAAAAAATGTAAGTTTCATATCGTTATAATTGTAGAAGGATCATATAATTGTAGAAAGATCATTTTTATTTTCATTTGCACAAGGAAAGACTAGAAGCAATGGGATGAAACTGAATGGGAGGAGACACAGATTAGATGTTAGAAAAAAACATTTTGACAGGGTGATCAATGAGTGGAATAGGCTGCCACGAGAGGTGATTTCTCCTTCCATGGAAGTCTTCAAGCAGAGGCTGGACAGACATCTGTCTGGGATGATTTAGTGATTCCTGCTTTGAGCAGGGGGTTGGACCAGATGACCCAGGAGGTCCCTTCCAACTCTACCATTCTATGATTCTATGAATTGTATTGACCTGGGAAATCATAATTGTAGGTCATTTTTACTGCAGAATGAATGCCGAAAAAAGCAAAACCTAAAAAATAATTGGGAAGTGCAATGTTTTTCTTGTTGCATTTTCACTTCAGTTGGAATTTTTTCTTTGTTTTTCCAGTAAACATTATGAAAAAAGGATTGTCATTCAAAAGTATAACTATTCCCACAAAAAAATAAACCCTTGTATTGTAATATTCAAGTATCAGCCATTGACCTAAAATTAAAAAATAGTAAATACATTTCAAATTAATTATTCAATCTAAAAATTGTGAACAAACTGACCACAAAGATGTGGGACCAAACTGTTGAAAAATAAACATTAGTTATATAAAGAATCAATAGCAAAAAATGATTTACAATAGGTTACACATGAAAAAAAGCAGATATTAAGACAAATGCTTCTTAAAGATAATCTGCCATTAGGTTTTTGTCACATAATGTGAGAGTTGTATAATGTAGAGATAGAGATCATGATTCTAGCGATGTGTCACCTACTGGGTTGGCTTAGTATAGTTTTGATAAAATCGATGTTAAATCAATAGAAGATTATCATTAGAGGACTACTTGGCCTGCTGCCAAGTAGTCGAGCATATTCATGAGCTTTGTATAATCCCCCCTTCACCACTGATTGTCAAATTTCTGTGTAAACTATTGATGGGGAGAAAGTTGCCAATCCAGGGTGGGGTCAGGGTTATTCCAAGCTCAACATTCAAATAACTGCTAGATCTGCAGCAAAGAAAACACTGATTATATCACAATGACAGCAAGTGACACATTGCTGGAATTAGGCTCTTGGTCACTACATCATGCTGCTCTCAGATGGGGTAGCAAAAACCTGGTGACAGATTTCCTTTAATTACCGTATTCTGGTGCATTTGAAAAGTAGTGTGTGCCTCATGTGCCTTTCTTCAGTCAAGTACTGATGTAAGATTTGTGGCACAAGTAACACTGCTGCTCCTCATTAATTTGTCAAGTAAGGGTTACCATACCCCCATTACATCTTAGTTTTACCCACTTTGTTACAGCTGGGTGAAAATGGTATGAGCCCGCCAAAAGTCTCAGAATGTTACTGCAAAACTTTGCAACTTTTCAAAGCTTTTTGAAATCTGGCCCAATCTGTCTTCATAATAAAGATTCAGAAATATGACATAGGTTCTAGAAAATAAACATTCCTCAGAATCATACCCCATGGTCCTTAGGATCCTGTAGTGTTAAAATGAAATATCCTAAATATTTCTTATTGAACAACCTCCCAATTATATCTCTGGCATAATCTAGAATATTTTTCAGTGGGAGTTTAGGAGTTTTGTTTTACATTGGATAGGATGGTACTGTACAACGCAGGAGATCTGCAGGGCCAAATCCGCTGCGGATCCGCACTAGAATCTGCAATGTGTGCACATACCCTTAGGATAGGTCATCAGTGTCTGACCGTTGAGGGTGCGACATCCAGTACTCTTACCAATCAGCTGTTTCCAGTGCCTGTGGTAGATGGATGTGCTCAGTTTGCTGAACTTCACAGCTCCATCAACTGTAGAGTGGCCACAGCTGGGTACTGCATATCCACCCCCTATTCAAATCACTACTCAGTTGTCGCTGCCGACATGAGGAACAGCTGATCAGGCATTGATGACCTATACTAAAGATAGTTTGTTTTTTTTTTGTTTTTTTTTTATAAAAAATGAGAAATATTGAAATTTTCAGGTTGGACATTGCATTTTTTTACACTCCTATGTCCTGTTGATTCAGAAAATCCACAAGTACAATAGCCACAATTAACACACTCAAACCCTATTTTTTTACTGAAGCAAAGGCGAAACCCAAGTCAGGTTGGAGAGACGCAGCTCCTATTTGCATTTTACCCGTGTGACCAACACATTAAATACTTTTGGTAAAATACCCATATTTTTTATTTTCATAATTATACTGCTGTAACTATATGTGGCTAGATTTGTTTTTTTCTGATTTCTAATGAATTTTGAGAGTGCACTTTATTTAAATAGTCATTTCCATTGTATATATATGTTGCAGATAAACATAGGCATTTATGAGTTTCACAGTAATGTGAATCCCAGAGTATTTTCCTCCAACACACGAAGTGCTGTGAGGGGTTAAGCTAATTTTCATAATGGGCTGGCTTTTATGTGTACATCCATATAACGGGTGGGAGGATGTCCACCTTATCGCCACACCAGGGTGTGGTCTGGGACTTAAATAGCTGGGCTCCAGAGGCAGTCTTTGTTCAGCAGGACTAGAGGGAGGACCTCCAGTGGTTTGTGTCCTGAGGAGGAAAGACTGAATCTGTGTTGCTCCAGAGCGAGCTACTTACCCACAAACGCATGGACTGTGTTACAGTATTTTGTTTCCTTTGTTTTCCTGTTTTTGCCTGTGTGGGCTGTGTTTACTTTTCCCTTCTTAATGGTTTATGCCACCCTATAATAAACCAAACGAAGATTTAAAGAGACAGTGTTGCTGTATTCTACCTTTTTGTACCGCAGAGTGAGTTGAACTACCACAGCACTTATGAGGACTTGGTGTGCTCAGTGATTTCAGTCTTATTCTATGTTTTATAGATGTTCAAAATCAGCTGCAAGTGCATTATGCTAACTCAATGAGTCTCACATTTTGTTTAGTTGACAGCAGCTATTTCTCTTTGTCAGCTCACTGATCAAAAATGTCATTAGATCATATAGCTAGAACTTTTTTGTTCTTTCATTAGTTACTTTTTATGTTACAGATTTAAATCTTGTGTTAAAACATTGTTTTTGTTGACAATTCTCCATATTCTAGCACTACACCAGAAGGTGTTAACATATACTTTAAAATGTTTATAACATATGTCAAGCAGAAAGTAACCCTGATACCTCTTTACAGTAAGCATATATGTGTGCATAGATGTTTGTCTTTAATTGGGACAGGGTAAAAAAGAATAACATTATTCTTTCAAAATGCTGCTAATCACAGAAGACAGGTGTGATTGAGATTCATATATTGGGGTAGATTGGCTCACTCGTCTGCTTAACAAGGTAGTCATAGGAATGCTTTCCTTTTACATTTTCAACTGGTTTTTTAAAACAGGCTTCATAAAACAGTGCAAACAAAATAGACATTCAGTCTTCCTGACATAAACAAAAAGAATAACACTTACTACAGTCCTTGTAACTGTGGGGATCCACCCACAAAGGAAAACCAGTTTCAGCTCTGTTTACCAAGAGCCCAGCTCTGGAAGTCAGCTCCCCCTCAAAAGTACACAGAACATGGAATGTGTCCAAAGGCTCCACATTTAGCTTCTGGACCACACCCTAGGGTGGAGATATGGTGAACAGTCTCCCACCCACTCTTCAGTGTTCACTAAAACCCAGCCCTTAACATGACCAATAAACCCCTCTCAACACTTAGCATGCTGGAGCATTTTTCCAGGTTCGTATCACTGAGGCTAACATCCTGAGTGACCCTCTTAAAAATCCCCCTACCTATGCCCAAAGCCAGGGATTTTGGCACCTTCAGTCACTAAACAGGAAAGTATAGACAGGGCATGTGCATTACCATGTAGTCTCCCGGGCCTATGCTCCACATGGAAGCTGAAGTCATGAAGCACTAGAAACCACCTGGTCAACTGTGCATTCTTCCCCTTCCTTTCTGTCATCCATCTCAGGTGCATGGTCTGACTCTAGCCTGAACTTTCAGCCTAGCAGGTAGTACCTCAGTGTGTCAATTGCCCACTTGATTGCCAAGTAATTTTTATACTATAGCATAGTTCTTTTCAAAAGAGGAGCATTTCCTACTTAGGTATAGGATTGGATGTTCCTATCCATTTACTTGCTGGGACAACACGGCTCCCAGCCTGACCACTGAGGCATCTGTCTGGACCACGAACTACTTACTGAAATCAGGTGTGACCAAGAATGGCTGTTTACACAGGGCAAACTTTAACTCTTCAAACACCATTTCCGCTTCGGAAGACCACTTGATCACTGGTGTCTTTCTGCCCTTAAGGAGGTTGGTAAGTTGTGTGGCGAAATTCAGGATAAATCTCCAATTGTATCCAACAATTCCCCAAAACACCTTAACCTGTTTCTTGTAGATCGATTGTGGCCGTTTTTGGATTGCCTCAATTTTGTTCACTTGCAGCTTTATTTAGCCCCTTCTGACGATATAGCCAATATAAGTATTTTGTCTCCTCCTTCCCCATGGCACCATTCTTTGGGTTTATGGTAAACCCCGCCTTGCTCAGCACATCCAGTAACGTCTAGACCTTTTGCTAATGACCTCCCCAATCTGGCTGAAGATTACAATATCATCCAGCTAAGCTGCTGCGTACTTCTTGTGATGGGCAAGGATCTGGACAATCACCATATGGAAGGTGGCTGGGGCTCCCTGCTGCCCAAAAGGCAATCTGGTATATTAAAAGCTACCATTAGATGTAGAGAAAGCTGTCTTCTCCTTGGCATATTGGGACAGTAGAATTTGCCAGTACCCTTAGGTTAGATCAGGTGTGGTGATGTATCTGGCTGACCCTAGCCTCTCAATGAGTTCATCAATTTGGGACATCAGAAATTCATTGAACATGGACACCTCATTCAGCTTCCTATTATCACTACAAAAGTACCATTCTCCATCGGGCTTCTGCCCAAGTGTAATTAGGCTGGACCATCCACACTTTGACTCCTGAATTACACCCAGGCTCAACAGTCTAATGGCACTAGGGAACTATGGAAGTGAGGAACTGGAGCAGCTAGCTGACAGGTGAGACAGGACTGACAATAGTTAACAATTTCTCAGTGACATCCAGGCCAGTAGAACCTATGAAGGACCCACTCTTGGGTTTTGTCTACTCCCAGATGCCCACCCATGACTTGAGAATGGGCCAGGTCTAACACCCTATGCTTATAGGGTCCTGGTACTAACAGTTACTCGATTACCTCTCTTGCAGTTTGGTCCTCATTTATTGCAAAGTATGGAAAACTGGTGTCAGCCCCCGACTCTTAAGCAACCCTATTTAGAGCAGTAACATTATTAAGTTAATTGTTTTTGTGTGTGGTAGTGTCGTCTTATATCTATACTTTAATAAAGGTTGGTTTTATATCATATATTCTAAGTTATCTTAGACGTAACATGACACTGAACAAGGAGCTCAGTTCCTCAATGGTACCTCAGCAAGCACCAATTTGCATATGACCCTATCAGGAACTTCAAAACAGAGTCCAAGCACAGAAAAAAAAAAGCGTGAACAGAAGAAAACACTGGAGAGTCCCCAGGCAAACAAAAAGTTCAAGCTTGAGGATCCCCATGGAGCAAGGACATAACAGTGCCTACAAGCTTACTTTCTCCTCCAGAGGAAACTGGCCGAAGGCAAAAAATACAGCTTACATGATGAAAGAAAAATTGAAAACTTACTTTGGTCCCCCTCAAAACAATCTGGCATTTTGATTCAAGCAGGAACTTTGGTTGGGCTGAACCACCAGCAAAGGTGGAGAGTGTCAGTTGCTGTTGTTTGAAAGCCACCATCTCCAAGGATAGAGACTTTATTTGCATGGCCAAGGTGTCCATAATATCCATAAAAATGTCTCAGCACACACAAAAATGGAATGGGCTGTTGATTATGTCATGCACATGTGGTAGTAAACTGCAAAACCCCACCCGGTTCCTGTACAGACCCTAGCAGCTTCAGCGTGGCCTTGATAAACCTTGAAGGTAAAACTAGGGAAGAGAACTTGGACCTGGCTCCCTTTAAAGGGTTTATCACGTACCTCCTTAGGAAAAGAGAGAATGCAGCATGAGAAAGAAACCAAAGCAGTAAACTTATCTGACTGGCCTAGATACTCAGAAGTAGGATAAAGGGCCCGTTACACATAGCGATATCGCTAGCAATATCGCTGTAACGTCACTGGTTTTGTGACGTAGCAGCGATATTGCTAGCGATATCGCTACATGTGTTACTTACCTCCGACCGGCTCCCCCGCTGTCTGTCGCTGATCGCGCGAGAACGTCCTGGACCATTTCTCGTCGGGCGCATCCTGTTGGGCTTCCTGTGGCGCCGACGAGCGATGCGTGGACGTTGGCGGAGGATGTCAGGATCGCCGCGTCTGACAGGTAAGTAGTGACCCCCGACCGCTGCTATGTCGCTGGTGAGATCTGCCTGTGTGGCAGCTCACTAGCGACCACTTAGCGATGCACCAGCGATCAATATCATTGTCGGGATCGCTGGTGCATCGCTTATTGTAACGGTACCCTTAGAACTCCAAGTAGAATCCACTAAAGACTGTCACCAGCAAAAAAAAAAAAAGAAAACAGCAGGTGGTAGGTTTAAATAGTAGCACCTGTAGTGTGATAGGACAGGCTAGATAATAAATGAAAAGCACTAGCTAATGGACAAAGGCAAACGATAATCACCCGGGCAGCAACAGAACCTGCTGTGGCTTAGCGGACACAGACACAGTCAAAAGAGCACAAGACCACTGGATCAAATGCCAAGACATGACATTAGAATGGTGACACTCGGATCAAACTCTGACAGAGATTAAGCGGAGTGACATTAGCATTAAGGGCATGTCACACTAAGCGATATCGCTAGCAATATCGCTATAACTTGTGACGTTATAGCGATATTGCTAGCGATATCGCTGTGTCTGATACTTACCTCCAACCGCTCCCCCGCTGGTTATCGCTGATCGCGCGAGAACATCCTGGACTGTTTCTCGTCGTCAGCTTCCTGCGGCGCTTCCTGCTGTGACGACGAGCGACGCGTGGAGCCGGGCGGGAGGCCGCAGGATCGCTGTGTGTGACAGGTAAGTAGCGACCCCCGTCCCCAGCGATGTCGCTAGTGAGATCTGCCTGTTTGGCAGCTCACTAGCGACCACTTAGCGATGTACCAGCGATCCTGACCGCGTCATATCGCTGTTCGGGATCGCTGGTACATCGCTAAGTGTGACAGTACCCTAAATCTGCCCCAATTTCTTACATGAGCAAATCAATGGCCGTGTGACACCAACCTAACAGTTGATTAAATAACCCCTTTCCGACATCGGGCATAATAGTACGCCGATGTCAAACTCCCCATTTGGTGCGGGCTCCAGCACTGAGCACTGATATATACAGCTGACGTGCCCCCAACAGCTGCAGCTGTTAACTAAAATGACGTCAATCTCTGACAGTGGCATTTAACTTGCGCTTACCAGAAGCACGTCACTAAACCTGCCTATCGCGGGTCACCGATGGGTCGGCATGACTACTAGAGGTATACAGCAGACCTCTATGGTTGTCATTGCCGGATTGCTATGAGTGCCACCCAGTGGTCAGCGCTCAAAGTGAGCTTTTATTCTACACACAGGCGATCTGATCATCGTTTGTGTGCAGCAGAGCAGATCAAAGTACTGCAGCTTCTGGTCTCCCATGTCATGGAGTCTACTGAAGCATGCAAAAAGTAAAAAATAATTTTAGAAAATATTAAAAAAAATTAATAAGTTCAAATAGCCCCCCTTTCGCCCCAATCAAAATAAAGCAGTAAAAAATCAAATATACACATATTTGATATCACCTGATCTATCAATATAAAAAAATAACCCAAACGTTAAACGGCGTAACAAGAAAATAAGTACGTTTTTTGCTGCAACATTGCATTAAAATGCAATAATGGGCGATCATATCTGCATCAAAATGGTATAATTAAAAACGTCACCCAACCCCAGATCATGAAAAATAGAGACGCTTACAGGAATCGAAATATGGCACTTTTTTTTTTTTTTTTTTTTTTTTAGCAAACTTTGGATTTTTTTTTTCACCACTTAAGTAAAAAAAAAAAAAAAAACCTAGACGTGTTTGGTATCTATGAACTAATAATGACCTGGAGAATCATAATGGCAAGAAGTCACTTTTAGGATTTAGTGGACGTGGTAAAAAAAAAAAAAAAAAACAACTGCGGGATTGCACTTTTTTTGCAATTTTTTTCCTGTTTTCCAGTACACGATATGTTAAAACCAATGGTGCCGTTCAAAAGCTTAACTTTTTATGCAAAAAAAAGCCCTCACATGGCCATTTTGACCAAAAAATAAAAAAGTTAAGGCTCTGGGAAGAAGGGGAGCAAAAAACGAAAATGCAAAAACAAAAATACCTCTGGTCGTTAAGGGGCTAAACATTAGACTGACTCATTTGCATTGACCATTTAGGAAAATCAGAGAAAAATAGCATTTACGTAATAATGTGCAAAACTATTGTCATGGTTAGGATATGGTTAATGTCCTGTTCTCTCAGGGTTAATTTTGCTGTCCTCCCTTTGGATCTGGGAGGGGTATTCACTCACTCCAGACTAGGATTCCCTGTCAGCTATACTGTTGTTCTGATTGTGTGTCTGACCCCCTGGTGTGCGTGTATACTGCATTGCTTGATTGCCTCCCGTGTATGACCTGGTCTGTCCGCTCACTCTGTTCTGTCTCAAGTTTTGGTACTATTGTCTTCCTCGGTTCTGACCTCCTGGCTTGGCTATTGTTACTCCACTACAGTTTGTCCCTATTGTTCTGCACTGCTCGTTCTGGCTTTTTGACCTGTGGCTTCCCTTTTGACAATCCCCTGTCTCACCCCATTGGTACCTCATGATCTCCTAGTTCTGATCTTAGCTTATTTGACTACTCTCCTGTGTTTATCATTTCCTCTACACTCCGGCGTCTGGCTCCGCCTACCGACCATCTCTTACTCTGTTACATGGTTCTGGTCCTGGTTGTTAACTGGTTAGTTACCTGGCACTTTGCACAGCTCCTTTGCTGCTTTGTGCAGCTCTCCCCGCAGCAGTAATACCCGGGAGTTGTGACAACTGTGTATTTATATTATTGAATATTATACCCAGTGCAAGAATTCACCCTTAGTGAATTGTTATACATCCCCACAGCAGTAGGCACAAACGATTTCCTGAATTTCTGTCATGGTTTGCTCAGCTTGTGGGATTAGGTAGTTCAGAGGTTAATGTGGACGGCCTCATTCTGAGATTCTGGGAGGCTATTTATAGCCTCATTGTGGGCTCATTCCTCGTCGCTTATACTCAGACCCTTGGCCGAGTGTGTGACCCTGGTGTGCTTAGTGACTGTGAGACTTTATGCTTGTTTGGTTTTGATCCGGTTCTGTCCCTGTTACAAGTTCTGCCTGTCCCCTTTGTACTGCTCTGCTATCCCCGTGTATGACTCTTTTGCCTTGGACCTGACTACGCTCTGATTTCCCCTCTTGTACTGCGTTGCTATCTCAGTGTATGATTCTTTGCTTACGTTCTGACTACTCTCTGTTTGACCCTCTGGTACCGCGCCGCCCTCTCCGTGTATGACCCCCTTGTTTGTCTGACCTGCGTTTCCTCGCCACTACTACAGAATCCCTATAGTAGAATCCTACAGTCATCTCCAGCAGTGGGACGCTAAGCCCCGCCCCCTGTGTTCACATGATCGTAGGTCCTTGTACTCCTTTCTACCTTTAGGGTCGCAGGTATTATTTTCGGAACTTTCCCTGCAGTTTCGGACCCCGGGCCCTCCCGTAGTCTGGGTGAGTTACCCTGCTCAGCCGCGGCAGTCTGCCAGTGCTGACAGGATCCTGATAATTTCTTCTTCTTGCACCTTAGTAAGATTAGGCTGCTGAATGTGCTCTTCAAGATGTAGGCCAACATCCACGCTTGCCTTCTTGATAAGTTTGTTGAGCTTATTGGCGTCAGCTACTTGCACACTATTGCCCCAGCAAATGATAGCAAAAAAGATGGCGCTTGCTACAACGGACTGGTAGAACATTTCCAGCATTTTACTGCACACATTGAACGACCTGAGCTTCCGCAGAAAGTACAGTCTGCTCATTCCCTTCTTGTGAATCTTCTCTGTATGACACTTCCAGTCAAGTTTGCTGTCAAGGTGAACCCAAATATTTGTAGGTCTCAACCAGGTACGTCACTCAGCTTTCCACAAAGACTTCTTACCTCTGCACATAGCATTCACTTGGTACGTCACTCAGCTTTCCACAAAGACTTCTTACTTCTGCACATAGCATTCACTTGGTACGTCACTCAGCTCTCCACAAAGACTTCTTACCTCTGCACATAGCATTCACTTGGTACGTCACTCAGCTCTCCACAAAGACTTCTTACCTCTGCACATAGCATTCACTTGGTACGTCACTCAGCTCTCCACAAAGACTTCTTACCTCTGCACATAGCATTCACTTGGTACGTCACTCAGCTTTCCACAAAGACTTCTTACCTCTGCACATAGCATTCACTTGGTACGTCACTCAGCTTTCCACAAAGACTTCTTACCTCTGCACATAGCATTCACTTGGTAGGTCACTCAACTAACTAGTATTATTTATGACCTTGTTTACTTTGGCTTGATCATATGCATCTGGTCCACTCTTAATTATCTGACCAAGAGGAGCACAGACCACTCCTCTCAGCTTCACACCTGAATGCACTCTGTAGCACATATATTGCATAGCACAAGTCTGCCAAGACTTTTATCTGCAGCGTGTATCCTCGAAGTGTGTATCTTAAAAGTGTGAGATGATATGAAAATATGAATTAATCCAGAATTGAACCAGAAGGGAACAGAAGGTAACTGGAAAGAGTCACTGTAAACGATGTTTGTTTGTTTCCACTCTAACCCCTATAATCCTTCACTTTCTGATAACCTCACTAATCCCTACACCTAGTAAGGAACTGTTCATCTATACTTCAGTCCTTCCAATCCATCTCGCCTCTTCCTCAGATCTGTTCCTCAACATACAATCCTCTGTCTCCTAACACAAACAGCCCCCTCATGCCCTCTCCTGCTCCCACCTGCTAACACTCTCTGCTCCTCCTCACTGCCGGCGATATCTCTCCAAATCCTGGTCCTCCTCACCACATTCCCACAGTCATTTCTACCTCCCATCCACACCCAGTCACAACTTTCCGTAACCACTCCAACCTTATACACATTCGCCCAGCCCCAGCTTCCCCAGTCCCACTAACAGGAGCTCTGTGGAACGCTCGCTCTGTCTGCAACAAACTTTCATTCATCCATGATCTTTTCACTACTAACAAACTTTCCTTCCTCGCCATCACGGAAACCTGGCTCACCTCCTTTGACACAGCCTCTCCTGCTGCACTCTCATATGGTGGACTCCACCTTTCCCACACCTCCCGTCCCAGCTGCAAGCATGGTGGAGGAGTTGGTTTTCTCCTGTCAGATAACTGCTCCTTCACCCCTATCCCACTGCCGCCCTCTGTTACCCTCCCTTCCTTCGAGGTGCACTCTGTGCGCATCTACTCCCCCTCCAACTAGCTGTCATATACCGCCCTCCAGGGTCAGCCACCACCTTCTTTGACCACTTCACCACCTGGCTACTCCATTTCCTTTCCACTGATATCCCCACTATCATCTTGGGTGACTTCAACATCCCATTGACACTTCCGTCTCAACTGCCACTAAACTTTTATCTCTCACTTCCTCCTTCGGCCTCACTCAGTGGTCTTCTGCAGCCACTCACAAAGATGGCCACACACTAGACCTCATCTTCACCCGCCTCTGCTCCCTATCTAGCCTCTCTAACTCACCTCTTCCTCTCTCTGACCACAACCTACTTACATTCTCTTCCCTCTCAGGTCCACAATCCCCACCTCAAAAACTCGCACACCCTCGCAGAAATCTTCAACACCTCGATCTACACTCACTGTCTGAATCCCTCCTCCCTCTTACAGACATAAGTTCCCTACACAATGTGGATGCTGCTGCCGCTCTATATAACACCACAATAGCTGCCCTGTCCTCCTCCCCCAAAACCAACTTCACCATTACAGAAGATCGACTCTCCACTCTACTCTCAAGATCACATCTCACTACCTGTGCACTTGACCCGATCCCATCCCACTTCATCCCAAACCTCATCACAGTCTTCATCCCAACCCTAACCCATCTCTTCAACCTATCACTAACAACTGGTGTTTTCCCCTCAAGCTTTAAACATGCCTCAATCACACCTATCCTCAAAAAGCCATCTCTTGACCCATCCTCTGTATCTAGCTATCACCCTATATCACTTCTCCCCTATGCCTCAAAGCTACTGGAACAAAACGTCCATCTTGAACTATCCTCCCACCTCTCTTCTTGCTCCCTCCTTGACCACTTGCAATCCGGCTTCCGGCCATACCACTCCACTGAAACTGCCCTAACTAAGGTCACCAATGACCTACTAGCCGCCAAGGCCAAGCGACCCTACTCTGTCCTCCTCCTCCTGGACCTGTCCTCTGCCTTTGACACAGTGGACCATTCCCTATTACTACAGACTACTACTACTCTCATCTCTTGGTCTCACAGACTTGGCCCTTTCTTGGATTGCGTCATACCTAGCAGACCGGACATTCAGCGTCTCCCATTCGCACACCACCTCCTCACCGCGCCCCCTATCCGTCGGAGTCCCGCAAGGTTCAGTCCTAGGGCCCTGCTCTTCTCCGTTTACACCTTCGGCCTCGGACAGCTCATAGAATCTCGTGGCTTTCAGTATCATCTCTATGCTGATGACACACAGATCTTCATCTCTGGACCAGATATCACCTCCCTACTAAACAGAATCCCTCAATGTCTGTCTGCTATTTCATCCTTCTTCGCTAGATTTCTAAAACTTAATATGGACAAAACAGAATTAATCATCTTTTGCCCATCTCACGTGACCCCCCAACAGACCTATCCATTAAAGTAAATGGCTGCCCACTCTCTCCAGCCCCACAAGCTTGCTGCCTCGGGGTTTCCTTGACACTGATCTCTCTTTGAAACCACATATCCAAGCCCTTTCCGCTTCCTGCCGACTTCAACTCAAAAATATATCACGGATCCGTACATTCCTCATCCAGGAATCTGCAAAAACCCTAGTCTATGCCTTCATCATCTCCCGCCTTGACTACTGCAACCTCCTGCTCTGTGGCCTCCCCTCTAACACTCTCGCACCCCTCCAATCTATTCTTAACTCTGCTGCCTGACTAATCCATCTGTCCCCCCGCTATTCCCCAGCCTCTCCCCTCTGTCAATCCCTGCACTGGCTCCCCATTACCCAAAGACTCCAGTTCAAAACCCTAACCATGACATACAAAGCCATCCACAACCTGAGTCCTCTGTACATCTGTGACCTAGTCTACCGGTGCTTACCTGCACGAAACCTCCGATCCTCACAAGATCTCCTTCGGTACTCCCCTCTTATCTCCTCTTCCCACAATCGCATACAAGATTTCTCCTGCGCATCCCCTCTACTCTGGAACTCTCTACCACAACATATCAGACTCTCGCCTACCATGGAAACCTTCAAAACAAACTTGAAGACCTACCTCTTCCGACAAGCCTACAATTTGCAGTAACCACCGATCCACCAAACCGCTGCACGACCAGCTCTACCCTCGCCTACTGTATCCTCACCTATCCCGTTGTAGATTGTGAGCCCTTGCGGGCATGGTCCTCTCTCATCCTGTACCAGTCGTGACTTGTATTGTTTAAGATTACTGTACTTGTATGTATTATATATACCCCTCCTCACATGTAAAGCGCCATGGAATAAATGGCGCTATAATAATAATAACCATCTCCACCTCCTGGCCAGCAATAGTGATCGGTAAGTAGTCATCTTTTTTTCCTTCTATAACACCACCATCTCCTTGGTTTTCTTTACATTTAGTTATAGACAGTCTGGCACCAATCCACAAAGTCAGAAACCACCCTTCTATATTCCTCCTCACCCCAGTCCCCCACAATGCCCCCTACAATCAATGAGTCATCTGAGAAATTTTGAGGTGACAGAAATCGGATTTATACTGAAAGTCAGGTGTATACAATGTGAAGAGGAAGGGCGACAGCACTGTACCCTGAGGAGCTCCCACACTGCTATGTACACTGCCAGATACCACCTCCCCCATCCTTACAAACTGCGGCCTGTCCGTCAGGTAGTCGCTTATCCAGTTCACCATCCCCTCATTCACTGCCATATCAGTCAATTTATTTTGTAATAAGAGCGGCTGTAAGGTATTGAAAGGACTAGAGAAGTCAGAAGAACATGGCGCGCACTGCAGTTCCATCATTGTCCAAGAATGAATGTATTGTATGTAGCAGAGACACTACAGCATCATCCACCCCCAATCTCTGCTGGTACGCAAACTGCAGGGGGTCAGTGTAGGCCCTCACCCTCGGGTGCAAATAGGTAAGTACTATTCTCTCCAATGACTTCATAGCATGCGATGTTAAGGCCACTGGACGATAGTCGTGTAGGGAAGTTGGAAAGGTGGTCTTGGGAACTGGCAGGTGATCTTCCACAGCACTGGTATTCTCTGAGTTTGTAGGCTCCTGTTAAACAGGAGCTGAAAGACATTATATAATTAATAATAATATTTATTTTTATATAGCGCTAACATATTTCGCAGCGCTTTACAGTTTGCACACATCGTCACTGTCCCCAATGGGGCTCACAATCTAAATTCCCTATCAGTATGTCTTTGGAATGTGGGAGGAAACCGGAGTACCCGGAGGAAACCCACGCAAACACGGGAAGAACATACAAACTCCTTGCAGATGTTGTCCTTGGTGGGAACCACTGAGCCACCGTGCTGCCCGATTGGTTTGATCTATAATGATCTAATGGCATTGGAAACATTAATGTCAGCATGCATAAATAACCTGTTAATGTCAATATTCCTGGTGGTCTAAAGAGCTGAAAGGGTTAATTTTAACATTTCTGGTGGGCTACAGTGGTGAAGGGAGTAATGTCAATATCTCTTCTTGTTTAGGGCAGAGAAGGAGATAATGTCAGTATTTATTCAAACTCACTTGTCACAAGTAATGTGTGGGCATTATGAAAATCACACCTGAAACCAGATGAAAAGGTTAGAAGTTGGGTCAATCTTTGCATTGTGTGGGTGAGCGCGCCACACTAAGCTTGGAGAACAGAAAGAAGAGAACTGTCTGAGGACTCAAGAACCAAATTCGTTCAAAAATATCAACACTCTCAAAGTTACAAATCCATCTCCAGAGATCTTGACGTTCCTTTGTACACGATGTGCTAATCAAGAAGTTTACAACTCATGGCACTGTAGCTAGTTCCAAAAAAAATCAAGCTGACCTGCAGGCTCAGGGTGCATCAGTGTCAGGGCGAACTATCTGTCGACACTTGAATGAAATGAAATGCATTGGCAGGAGACCCTGGAGGACCCCACTGCTCACACAGATGCAGAAAAAAGGCTAGACTACAGTTTATCAAAATGTATGTGATGAAGCCAAAATCCTACTGGGAAAGTGTCTGTGGACAGATGACACCAAGTTCGGGCTTGTTGGTAAACCACATCATTCTACTGTTTACTGAAAACAGAAAGAGGCCTACTAAGAAAAGAACACAGTACAGTCACATATGGTGCAGGTTCAAATATGTTTTGGGGTTCTTTTGCTGCTTCTGGCACTGGGTGTCTTAAGTCTATGCAGGATAATGACCCCAAACATACTTCAAGGGGTTGTCCGGGCTTTTCACATAATCTCAGTACATATCTGGGCTGCAGAAATATGACAATAAGTAATTTACTTTCTGTCACTAGTTTGCACGGTTTTCTAGATATTCTGAACAGAACGTCCAAGGGCGGGGTGTTATGGCATTGAAATGAGAACTAGTCATAACCTCCTACTCTACTCCAATATATTTTTCAAGTGCAAACAATTTATCTAGCAACAGTATAGGGATTAAAACAAAGCATCAGAGAGGTTTTCAGGGTGAATGGATAATCATTTTTTTATGATTATTTTTTACTTCTGTCTTATATTTTTTAATGTTTCATTTAATTCATACTTCAAAAAATCAGATATGATCTTTCTACTACAAAGTGAGGAGTAAGGAATGTGCAATATAAAGAGCTTTTGCACAGTATCTTATGAACGGTAGGGAAATTGTAAAACTGTTGCTTAAAGGGGTTGTCCGGGCTTTTCACATAATCTCAGTACATATCTGGGCTGCAGAATTATGACAATAAGTAATTTACTTTCTGTCACTAGTTTGCACGGTTTTCTAGATATTCTGAACAGAACGTCCAAGGGCGGGGTGTTATGGCATTGAAATGAGAACTAGTCATAACCTCCTACTCTACTCCAAACATGCCCTCTATAGCAACAACCCCACCCTCCATAGCTACAGACCCTCCCCTTCCACATGAAGCAGCTGTTATTACACAGTAACAAATTCTTCCCCTCCAGCAGCCTCAGTGCAGAGAGCAGAGAGCTGCTCCTCCCCCTGTTGCTGTGTGAAGACATCAGTGACACAGAGCTGTCTCATTCACACAGCAGAGGCTTTGTCACACAACAGATAACATCAGTGACTGCCATCCCATGTGCAGATTAGAAGCTGCAGACCCCCATCACTGGCCATCACACAGTCTGTTCTCACTGCTGCCAGCAGCCTGGGACAGTGAGGGAAGGAATTACTGATAATGAGTTATGTATTGTAATCATGGAGTGGCCCAGAATACAGAACGATTTTCACTCCTCACTAGTTTCACTTTCCATAGAACACTGTTTAGTGTGTGTCTGGGGGAGGAGCAGCTGGGTGGTTCTGCTCTCTGCAGTGAGGCTGCTGGAGGGGAAGAATTTGTTACTGTGTGATGAGGGCTGCTTCATGTGGACAGGGAGGACCTGTAGCTATGGAGGGTGGGGTTGTTGCTATAGAGGGCATGTTTGGAGTAGAGTAGGAGGTTACGACTAGTTCTCATTTCAATGCCATAACACCCCCCCTTGGACGTTCTGTTCAGAATATCTAGAAAACCGTGCAAACTAGTGACAGAAAGTAAATTACTTATTGTCATAATTCTGCAGCCCAGATATGTAATGAGATTATGTGAAAAGCCCGGACAACCCCTTTCAAGAAGCACCCAAAAATGGAAACAAAGTGCTGGAGAGTTCTGGAGTTACCAGCAATTAGTCTGGATCTAAATCCCATTGAATACAGGTGAAGAGATCTTAAAATTGCTGTTTGAAGAAGGCACCCTTCAAACATGAGAGACCTGGAACAATTTGCAAGAGAAGAGCTGTCCAAAATACCAGTTAAAAGGTTTAAGAAGCTTGTTGGTGTTTATAGGAGGAAGTGATTGGTTGCAGTTATTTATTCCAAAGGGTGTGCAACCCGATATAAAGTTGAGGGTGCCAACAATTTTGTCCTGACCATTTTTAGAGTTTTGTGTGAAAATATGTCCAATTCGACTTTCTTTCAGATTTTTTGTGTTATTCATATACACAAAAAGGAAATGAACATATGTATAACAAGACGTGTAGTTGCAATAATTTTCTGAAAAAAACCCTTCATTTTCTGGAACAATTTCAAGGGTGCCAACACTTTCGACTGTCAATGATGTCAGTATTTGTGGTGATTTAGGGCAATCTATAGAAGATAATGTCAAGATTAATGGCTGTCTAGAGCAGTGAAGGAGATAATGTCAGTATTTGTGACCTTCTATGGCTGTGATGTAGATGTTTTTGAGATGGTCTAGGGTAGTAAAAGATAATATCAGTAGTTGTTGTGGTATGATGTAGATGATGCATGTATTGGTAGTGGTCTAGGGCAGTAAAGGAGATATTGTCAGTATTTGTGGTGGTCTAGGGCTATGATGTAGATGATGTCAGTATTGGCAGTGGTCTAGAGCAGTAAAGGAGATCGTGTCAGTATTTGTGGTGGTTTAGGGCTATGATGTAGATGATGTCAGTATTGTCTGTGGTCTAAGGTAGAGAAGCAGATAATGTCAGTGCTTGCGGTGGTCTAGGGCAGTTCTAATCAATATATAATAATTGATTCTAAAGGATCATAAACTAAAGGGCTAATTAGCAAATGTATTTCTTTTCTCAAGTTTGTTTGTGACCAGTTTAGCTGTCTATTCATAGTATTTTTTTAGTTCTTAACCTTCAGCTGAATAGAGGTTCCCAACACGTATTCATTCCTGAGATTTATATTTTTTTTTGCAATAGATCTCATTACTTTTTGGTGGATCTTAATTTATTTGGATATGTTTTTCTATAATTTTGTTCATCTTTTCTTTATGCCTTTTAATGCCAAGTTTGTATTGTAATACATTTTTCTGCTCAGTAAGGACCAAATAATTTCTATTTAGCCATACTATTTTAATATTAATGAAGCACTTTACCTAAATTGCTGTAAAAATGTTTGGCTTTATGTTTTTTTTGTTCCTGCTTTGTGCCCTTTTTTCACCGTTCTCGTGTTAATCAGTTTAGCAGTGTCATCAGCTTTAATAACAAAATGAGCCAACAACCCCACCAGAGGCTGAACATGTGCAGCAGGTCCAACATGAACACTGCTGCTAATTAGACAGGTAGGCATGCTGTGGAGGCTCCAGAATGAATACTGTGTATGTTTTCCACTGAACACAGCCTCTTATGTCCATCAACAGCTGCCTCTTGAGCAGGGACACCGAGTGTACGCCTAGCTTGGCAAAAACATGAGTAAATATGGCGAGAAAGATGTCTTAAGAGACATGTCCTTGTAATTCAAGTAATATGGGTGGATGGGTTTTTTAACCTATTATGGCATTGATTTTGCTAGCAAAGCATTATATTTTATGAACATGTTTACGTTAAGAAATTTAAAAAAAAAACAATTTTTGTTATAAATTTTATAAAGGTTGATAAAAAGATAATTAAATGTAAAGAACCTAGCATGTTGATAGTATTTTAAGTGTTTTTACGATTTTTTATCTTCCAGCTAGGCATTCATACAAAAACTAAATTAAGAAGTAACTGCCGTGACTCATAGTTGAAACGAACAGGCAGAACACTGGCATTCTGCAGTGCCCACTGCGCCTGTGTTGACGTGTAATGGTCCAAGGAAGACTTTGTGGCGTTTTCAGGAGGTTGCATGAGTTTATTTAAAATCATATGAAAAAAAACCTTTTGGCATTCTTTAAATGATGAAAATGTGGGAAGATAATAGACCCATTTAACATCCTCATTTGATGAATGAAGGTGGATTGATGAGTAATTCCCATAACATTTTGCTGGTGGTTTAATAGATTGCATCATTACCAAAAGAAAAGACCAAAAGAATTGCTAAGGACAAGGCACGGAGACAGTTTTCCCCATTTGCCTTTTAAGGAAGCATGTCTTTGATGAGATATAGCTGCAGGCTATCGTTTTGCATTTTATGTCAGCTACCTTTGTACCAGGCTCATTATCGATGCTGAGATCTGTTTTAATTCACACTTCTCTGCTAATCAATTACAGCGTTTATTCATTAATCAGGTATTTTGACAGGGTCAATAACTGCTTTTCACTTTTGTGATCTTCTTCCCTGTTACTCTGTAAATAATAACAGTCAATAGACTTGGTGAGAATGGAAGTTTTTTTCCCAGGCTTTGAAATATGTGGACTTAAACCAGCTTTTTTTTTAAGTGGTCTTCTATCCAGACTAGATGTTTTCAGCCAGGAGTTTCGGAAGAGTGAAGGTGCCATAGTAAAAGGTTATTGATCGCAACAATAAGCATCTGTTCCTTAAGTCCTGACTTAATACCCTGTTAATGGTATTTTATCCTATGATAGCCACTTGATAGCTACAATAATTTCATAATCAGTAATAACAAAAAATTCTAACAATTTCTACATGTCCTGACATGTAGAAATTGTTAGAATTTTTTGTCATTACTGATTATGAAATTATTGTAACTATCAAGTGGCTATCATAGGATAAAATACCATTAACATGGAACATAAAATGTCTGCAACAATAGGAGCAATTTTCCACCTGCAAAGTCATTTCCATTATTACAGATGACCTCCTAGTTATGATCTTAAAGAGATTGTCCAGGACGGAACTATTGAATACCAATCCATACAAGAAGTCATTAATATCGAATCACATGAGGTTACAACATCCAACACCTCCACTATCAGCGGTTTTTAGCTCCATCGGAGGCTGGATCTGAGATGTTCCAGCTCTGAACAATGTAGTGGCCATTCCTGGGTACTGAGTGAGAGCTGAGCTGCAATACATGAGAACAATGCTACATTGTATGCAGACTTGTGCTGTTCTAACTCCGCACATTGCTTACATCGGCCTCCAGCAGAGATTAAAACAGCTGATGGTAGGGGGTGCCAAGTGTTGGTCCTATCGCGCATCTGATGTTGTTTACCTATCCTACGGAGAGGTCATCTGTAGGTCAGACCTGGACATCCCCTTTAAACTGGAAAATTGCGCTCATACCAGATAAAAGAACTATAGGCATATTGGGTTTCTCCATGACCCATTGGAATTGGTTAGGAAAGCGAAGCCTAAAAACACCACAAACAGAAATGCATTAAGGTCAATTTCCTAGA
Source organism: Dendrobates tinctorius (assembly GCF_039654945.1). Taxonomy (NCBI): domain Eukaryota; kingdom Metazoa; phylum Chordata; class Amphibia; order Anura; family Dendrobatidae; genus Dendrobates; species Dendrobates tinctorius. Next base: position 10,237,469 of record NW_027361694.1, read on the forward strand.
ATTGTCTTGATCATGCCGGACTAAATTTGGTGCATCTTCAGAAAGTGTTCTCTTCCCCGTTAGTCAGTTTACTTTGTGAAAGTAATAAATGTGGTGCAAACAAGTTAAAAAACAAAACAAATGTATTTTGCAAATTGATGCAGAATTCTGGAGCATGTAGCTTAGTAAATATACCCCATAGTTCATGATTGCACATTCAAAATCTTTAATTGAGTAAGAACCAACATCTGTTTGAGTTTTTACTATGCAAAATATGTGTAAAAGATGAAGCAAATGATGGATGTAGTCCTAGACTTAATTTCCGCTAAAATCCTGCACAGAAGATCTTAATCTGTATATCGTTATGCACGGTGCCATTCGTTCTATAGTGGGGCAACATGTGACTGATGACATTTTCACTTTAAGTCCCTGCAAAAAGTCTAAAAACCTGGTTAAGCATTATTTTAGCCATTTTCATGCAAATATTTCTCCCATAGCATAATTGAGGTCTAAGCCTTTTATTTTTTTTGCCAATTGGCGTTAATGGTAGATGGCATTATTAAATGAATGTAAAGCTGGTGTGGATTACGGCATGTACATTGGATGATGGTAACAGGTTTCACTGATCTTTTTATGACAGCTGTACCAACATCTAATTGTTTCTCATGAAGTGTGAGGAGAAAGGACACTTCTGTAGATTTTTCAATTCTTCTATGTGTCATTTAGCTGTCTACCCCATTGTCTGTGCTCCTTTCTCTCATCCCTTTTTCAGCAATGAGTTGTGTCATTCCCTCATGATCAGCACTTTTGTTGTCTTTGTTTTTGCTATACCTCAGAAGTCCATCTTTCCTTTCATCTCCTTCCCATTCATGCATGAGGGAACAGTTGTGCTCTGTTGTGGGGATGTTCCGCTGGATTTCGAACAGTAGGGTTTCTTTTTACACTCTTCTGAGTAGTACAATGGGTCTGAATGTCTGTTGCAGAATGCACAAACTAATATGCCAGGTTATTTTGTCTTGAAGAAGTCAATAAAACCTCTACATTTGCTCTACTTGGCTTGCTTTTTTTATGTGTAGCCATAAATCTGTGTGTTTCAGTTTGTGAGGTATAATCCTAAGCATTAAATTCCGGCTCTCTGTTAACTTGTAGTTAGCGCAGTTGAGCTGGCAGTTGACTACTTTCACACCAAAAGACTTGGCACTCTTTACCAGTCATGATAAGAGTGTGAAGTCTCAGCCAGATCTAATTAATGTGGAGTGTGTGTATAGAAAGAAGAAGGAGGGGGAGAGATCTGTGATCTTGGAATTGTTTTGGCAAAACTTTTTTTTTTTAAGCGATGTCCAAGGGACACTGACTGAATTTAGTTTACACTTCACATTCAAGTGTTTTAAGGTGCTAAGCTCATGAGTGTTAGAATATAGCCAAAGACAAGAGATGGAGGCCAAGGATGTCTACCCTTGTGTCATATGTTAGAACTTTCTCCAACGCCTTTCTTAATAAGGTAATAAAATGAAAAAACAAAATGGAACAAGTGGTACTTGTACAACTCTTCTGGAGCTCCGTGCTCTTGTATTGTCTGTCTTGAAATTAAGCATTATTGAAATGCATTACGTAAAAGTTCAGTTTTGTGCTTACTTGTGAAGTGGATTGGAACTTCTTATTGTAATTTTTTTGCTAGTAAAATTACACTTTTAGTCTTATACCAATTAGTTAGTTTTCTCATTATGAATTTTTGCTGTGTTGTTGATTTTTTAAGTTGTACATTTTTGTCTAATGCAGGTTATTTATTTTTGTCTTAAAATGTGCTATCCTTAACTTTATAATGTTGAATTTGTTAGATATTTGTTATTTAGCAGCAGTAAGGATTTCCACCTCACTGAACATATGAAATTCATATAACGTTTTACAGTGTGCAATCATGACCACATTTTATGATTTTTATTTGTTTTTGTTTCTGAATATGTGTTTGTATTTTATGTTATTCAGGTGTCATAAATTAGAAATTGTTATCACAACCTAATTTTTCTTTCCTGCAAATAAAAATCTGTCAAAATCTTAATTATTTAGAAGCTTGGATATAGCTTGCTATCATCAAATGTTAATGAAATAGCCCCATTTTATACTGCCAGTCATCTTCATAACTGCTCGTCTTGTGAGGAAGTTATTTGTGACCAAGTTTTTATTTTTCTCTATTGCATAGTAGTTACAAAAGGGTTAATCACTCGTATACTGTTGTATTACATGCCTGCTTTGAATGTGCTAGCTATGTGTAACGACAGCATAACATCACTCCATACTGTCAGCCTCCCACTAACTTTCTTCTGCTCCCTACATGTCTCGGAGTATGTTTTCTCCGCTCTATGAAATTGCACCTTCATCTGTTTCTACAGATAATCTGACAGAGAACATAGATTTCTCTGTGCATGTATAATGATCCGCTATAAGGTCCTGCTTCTCACAATAATTTATAGCGGCACAGTGACAGATATGAGAAGAGGTTACATGGGTACATACAGCATCAGCCTCTTCTGAGAGGGCATTATTCATGAATCGAGAAGGCCAGAAGGTCAGGCAACATTGTGCAGTCAACTTGTCTAGACAGTTTTGTGCCTTTTTTTAATTTATGGAAAATTGTACGCAAGGTGGTAGAATGAAGAAATATTGGAAAATCCCCTTACAGAAGACATCCTTGGATGGTATTGTTGAGTTGGACCTTTAAGGTAACTATCTAACTGGAGTAATGTCACACCATGTTATGTTCCTGCTTTTCCAATTGTTATACTACTTGTTACATTGACTAATGTGAGCACTAGCTTTTAAGTGACTGGGCACCTTTACCACAATGCTTATATAGTAAGCCAGGAAAACTGCTGTGTATGGTTTGTATGTTGCATAACCAGTTTAACATACTTGCACTTTTGGTACTGAGCTTTTCATTGGTGTGCAGTTGGTACACTGGCTGGTTGAGGCCACAGATCATCGGTGCAGGATACCCAAAGTGAGGCGCCACACAAGCCCAATTCTAGATGGGTCTGGAATATAAATTGAGGGATCTACCATTGTCAGATGTAGTGAAGGTCAGTTGGGTAAAGTATGCAACTGTGGCCAGGTAACTGAAGGGTATCTCTGTTGTCTTCTTAGCACAATGATGGCCAAGGGATCTGCTCAGGACTGCTGTTAAATTCCACATTCTCACACTGGGTCACACAAAGTGCAAGCTGGCTTTGGAAATCGCAAGTGGCTATGGTATGTTTACTACCAGTTGGTTACTTTAGAAGTGGTGAGAGATGCTAAAAAGCGACCTGCAGCCATTGACTGCACCAGCTGTCATTCCCTGAGTCCACCGTAGTGAGAGAGTGTCGCATTAGAGACTGTGGTCTATGTGCAAAATGGTCTTGAGGCTGAAAGAGGAGCTCTGGCCTGCAATGCTGTGACCTTAGGGCCCCGTCACACATAGCGACTCACCAGCGATCCCGACAACGATATCAACTTGTCATGATCGCTGGTGAGTCCCTACATGATCGCTGGTGAGCTGTCAAACAGACAGCTTCACCAGCGATCAGCACCAGCGACGACCAGCTCGCGGCGTCGCTGTGTACTTTAGTAACCAGTGCGCTGATGCAGGGAGCTTGTAACTAAGGTACACATCGGGTTTCTAAGGGGCGTGCGTCACTTAGAAACCTGATGTGTACCTTGGTTACCAGCTCCCTGCATCAGCGCGCTGGTAACTAAGGTACACATCGGGTTTCTAAGCACCGCCCGGTGCTTAGAAACCCTGCGTTTACCTTCGTTACCAGCGCGCTGATCGCTGATCTAACCACCTGTCACACGCAGCGATGCATGCTGGCCAGCGGCAGACCAGCAATCCAAAAAAAGTCCAGGGCTTTTCATCAACGATCAGCGATACCGGCAGGGTGGCCAGTCGCTGGTCAGTGTCACACACAGCGATCTCGCTGGTGAGATCGCTGTTGCGTCACATAACTTGTGACTCAGCAGCTATCTCACTAGCGAGATCGCTATGTGTGATGGGGGCTTTAGACACTAATTGAGCTCTCAACTGAAACAAGAGGCTTCCGTGGTGTGAGTCACTGAGGAAAACTAGGGACGTGTGGAGAAAAGTGTGCATATCTGTACATTGTGCTCTGCATTGTGGACTGTACCTGTAAGAGATATGGCGAACAGATCTAAGTATGATCTGCTATGAGGTGTGCCAGAATACCCACCTGGATATAGAGCTACTGGGCTTTGTTTGTTGCCAATATGCGGGGACTGTACAACACAATTCATATTTGCACATTATATTACTGTCCATCACGCCACAAAATTGTGTGACATACGCTAAAAACAATTTTAAAAAGGTTTTATCATGCTTCCTGCTTGCCAGAGTTAGGGACTTTTGTAGCTCTGCGCTCTTGAATGACCGACAATTCCGATGTTGCGTCTCTAGCTGGAACTGTGTTCTCCCATCCTGCCAGCCAAAGCAGTTTACCTCTGCTGCATCAGAGAAACACAGGGACACTGAGGCTGGCCAGATCCAGCCTCAGAGGAAGTGCTCTGTCACACAAGCTTACAGTATGGCCAAGTGCTATCCAATGTTTTATCGGATAGCCCTCAGACCAATGTTATCCTGTGGGGCAGATGGCAGATCTGCTATTTTTTTCGCTGATTAAACATGAGTAAAAAATCCCACCATGCTGCGAGTTGCTCCAGAATTTGAATCATGCGCACCCATGCAAGTCTGTGTCAGAGTTTGAGCTGAGTGTCATTAACATAATCTAGCTTATTTTTTCACATGAGAAAACCATCGCTCTTGTGACCCCAGCCTTATGCTTAGAAGTTCTATAACAAAGTACTTGTAAGTGCTGCGCTCCTTGCCTAGGATACCGGCCACTGCTGCTAGATTGTACGGGTCTTTTTTAACTTTGGTAATATGCACTAAATGTACTATATGTCATGCTTTCTTATTTGTACAGTAGCATGTAAAAATTTGGGCCACCGTGGACAAAATTACTGTTATTGTGAACAGTTAAGCAAGTTGAAGATGAAACGATCTCTAAAATGCCTAAAGTTAAAGATGACACATTTCTTTTGTATTTTAGGAAAACACACACATATAGGCAAGCACCCCATTTTGCAAGTATTACAGCTTGTAAATACTTTTTGTAGCCAGCCAAGAATCTTTCATCCATTCTTCTAGTTCTGTGACATTCCTGGGACATCTTGCATGCACTGCTGTTTTGAAGTCAAGCCACAGATTTTCAATGATGTTCACATCAGGAAGCTGTGAGGGCCATTGTAAAACCTTCAGGTTGTGTGTTTTGAGGTAGTCCATTGTGGATTTTAATGTGTGTTTAGGATCATTATCCATTTGTAGAAGACATCTTTTCAACCTCAGCTTTTTTTTTTTTACAGATGGTATTAAGTTTGCATCAAGAATTTGTTGAAATTTTATTGAAGCCATTCTTCCCTCTACCCGTGAAGTGTTCCCCTTGCCCTTGGCTGCAACACAACTCCAAATTATGACTGATCCAACCCCATGCTTAACAGTTGGCTAGATGTTCTTTTCCTGAAATTATGTGCCCTTTTTTCTCCACACATACCTTTGATCATTGTGACCAAAGAGTTCTATTTTAACCTCATCGGTCCACATGACTTGTTTCCCAAATGTGTCAGGCTAGTTTAGATGTTCTTTTGCATACTTCCCATGCTGAATTTTATGGTGAAGATGCAGGAAAAGTCTTCTTCTGATGACTCTTCCATGAAGGCCATATTTGTGCAGGTGTCTTTGAAGAGTAGAACAATGTACCACAACTCCAGTCTGCTAAATCTTTCTAAAGGTCTTCTGCAGTCAAGCCGGAGTTCTGATTTTCCTTTCTAGCAATCCTATGAGCACATGTCATTGAAATTTTACTTGGTTTTCCAGAGCATATCTTGTCCTCCACTGTTCCTGTTAGCTGCCATTTACATTTTGAACTGAGGAAAGGGCAACTTGAAAACGCTTTGCTATCTTCTTATAGCCTTCTCCTGCTTTGTGGGTCTCCACCATTTTCATAGTGCTAGGAAGCTGCTTAACAAAACTCATGGCTGTTGTTTTATGACACAAGGTTAGAGGAGGCTGGGTTTTTATAAAACTGGGAAATTTGCATCATCTATCTAGCTTTTCCTAACAATAATCATGAATAAGCCATAACCCCCAATAGGCCAATTAAGGTCTGAAACCTTGGTCAAAGTTATGCGAGCTCACAAATCTCAAAGGGTGCCCAAACTTTTGCGTCAACCCATTTTCCTTTTTGTAATTATTATAAATGCAAAATATGAAAATATATATAATTTTTTGCCTAAAATACAAAGGAAATGTGTCTACTTTAACTTTAGGCCTTTTAGAAATCATTTCATCTTCAACTTGTTTAACTGTTCACAATAACAGTCATTTTGACCAGGGGTGCCCAACCTTTTACATGATGAGACATGATATAGAAGATTTATTGTTTGCATTTAATATAATGCCATTATTTTTGTTAGTTACTTTAAACCATTCATGACCTTGATCTGATTAGCTGTCATGTGCCTCTAACCGCCACATCTGGATCTGTGATCCAATCGGCTGTCATGTGCCGAAAAAGATTCAGGCTCAGTGCCAGAGCCTGCATCAAAGGGAGATGCATGACCTATGATGTGCCTTTATATTATAGGTCGCAAAGGGGGTTAAAGAAGGAGAGGAAGTGAGACTTCTACATGGAGTCAAATTGCTGGGTGTTTTCCTATCGCCTATTGACTTTAATGGAAAGAGAATGAGGGTAGGTCACCTGGATTCTTAAATTTGTGGTCTCCACAGATTACTTATCCTTCACGTATTTAGTTACTGGAATCTGTAAGCTGATTCATGTTGCCCAAACATGGGCAAAATAAATCAGACACTGGCTGGGTTATTGTGGATATTTTACATTGAAACATTTCGGCTTTTCAGACAAAGAATACTTTGAAAAGCTGGCAAGGGGCTATGCATCTCATATGACTAGTCTGTAGCAGACCTGTGGTGGCATCATCTCCCCTTACTTTTAATGACAGATCAATTCCTATGTGTATGTGTAGGGAGAACCCTATCAATGTATGGGGTGTGGAGAAGCTGCATCGGACTAGGCTGATCAACCAGCCTTCAACTAGTTATCCGATACACATAACCTTTGCTGCAAGTAGGTTTTTCCTGAAATGCCAAAGTCTTTTAAAGTAAAACCTACATGGCTGAAATTACATGTTCAGGCATCATGTATGGATCAGCTGGCTGATTCCCTTGTTACAGTTACCTGGTTTCCGCAGAAAAATCTAGATATTAAAGGGCCAATTCATCAGTTTACGCCAGAATTCTTATATAAAGCTTTTTGCAAAATTGCACAATAAATTAGCAAGTTTTCAACTTTTGGCGTTTTTGTCACCTCCACCAACTTTTTGAAAACCTAGTAGAGGGTTGATAGTTGCATGCACTCAACAATGCAACAAAAGTGTTGCAAATTATAACAGAAATGTACTGGATTTTGCACATCGATGGCATTTGTTATGCTGATGTACTGCATCCGAAAAATGTTCCAAATTTATTAACATGTTCATGCCTCTTAACAAATTTGACATATCTTATGCCGGGAGAGCACTCATTAAAGAAGCCCTCCTACCATCAAAGTTGTTATCCTCCTATTATACTGCAGTCATCATTTTATATAGCACTGTGTACTTACAATTGCTCATTTTACCTTTCTACCAAGTTAATTCACTTTTCCATTAGATCTATGACATTACATTATTAAAAACTGACTAGGTGAATCCTTCTAAGATTAATGTGGAAACAGGAGGTATATTTCCCTGTATAAGTCATGACTGGAAAAGTCCCGGACAGGGGGAATAGGAGCAGCTGGGTCAGGAATTGAAAACGAGAATGATTCATGCAGGAAAAAGAGACTTAGGCCAGGATCACACATATGAGGAATATGGCCGAGTCTCGCATGTTAAGGGCTCATGCTCACTTGCGATGAAATCAAACAAACGGAATCCGATAAAAAATCGGATTGAGTTCGTACCAATGTTAATCTATGATGGTGTCTTCATCTGCGTTTTTTTTCTCCAGCTCAGATCAGATCAAGATCGGGCTGGAGAAAAATCGCAGCATGCTGCGATTGTAATCGCTAAACGGATCGCATCAGATCGCATCCCCCAATAGAAGTCAATGGATGCGATAAAAAATCACACAGCACTCGCACCATGCGAATGCTGTGCGATTTTTACGCACCGATGTCCTTTGAAAAACAGACAATTCATATGCGGCTATACAGTAAAATCACACTGAAATGTTAGAATACAAAAGATAGAATACATGTATACACATAAAATTGGTGTGTGTGTATATATTTATATATATATATATATATATATATATATGTCAGTGACCCATAAATACTGTATATATATCTTTATATTTGATAGAGATATAGATAGTAGAATAGCCGATAATTCAATTGTCGGTTTCTGTAAAATAATTGCAAAGCCGACAGGATATGACACGTGGTTTACATACAGTAAACCATTGCAGAACAGTTAGATTTATATATGTCAATGACTAGTATATGTGTGTACAATTTGGGAACTGTATGAATTTAATAAAAGAATGTATTCACGGAAAAAAAATGCGTGGGCTCCCGCACAGTTTTCACCGTCAGAGAGGGAAAGCCAGTGACTGAGGGAAAATATTACTATTAGGGGTTAATGTCACCTTGCTATTGTAAGGTGACATTAAGCCTGGCTAATAATGGAGAGGTGCCAATAAGACACCTATCCATTATTAATCCACTAGTCTGAAAGGGTTAAAAAAATTCTATAATATAAATAATATATACTGTATATATATTATACTATAATATATTTCTTCATCAATGGAAACCTCAATGCCACTGGATATCTGAAATTGCTACATGATGATGTGTTACCCTCTTTATGCACTGAAGATGGCATGTTCCCTGAGTTTTTCCAGCAAGATGGTGCACCACCACATTATGGGTGTCAGGTCCGAGCATTCCTACAAGGAATCTGACCCCCTTAGACTAGCATTTCTTCTGTGGTGTTGCTATCAGTGTGTCAAGAGTGGGAGAAGAGGGTTGCATTGACAATCCAACAATGGGCAGCACTTTGAACACATTTTAGCAGTGGTCATAAACTTGTAAATAACTCATAAAAGAATAAAGTTATGTTAAAACCAAGCACACCATTGTTTTCTTGTGAAATTCTCAATAAGTTTGATGTGTCACATGACCCTCTTCTCACTAAAAAAAAATAAAGTTGGATCCAAAATGGCCGACTTCAAAATGGCCACCTGTTGTGAATTCTCTTACTTCTGAGTCGGGGCTCCCTCTGGTGGTTACTGTGGGTAGTCGAGCTGGCCGGATTGACAGAGGTCTGCTGCCTGACGATGATGATTGGAAATCTGGGGTTACTGATTGGGAGTATTTAAGTGAGCAGGCTTCCCTCAATTGTTGCTGGTGATTAGTTCTACCTATGCAACTTGAGGTCTGCTGTATCCTGCCTGATCCTGCATTTTTCAGTTAAGTTGTCTATTTGCTAATCCTTTGCATCTGATCTGCTTTTGCCTCTTTCTGCTTTGCTGTGCGGGTTCAGCGTGCTCCCTGCTGGGGCTGTGCTGGACCCCGCTCCATATGTTACAGCCTGTGTCAGTTTGTTCAGTCCCCTGTTATATTAGTCTCTTTTGGTTTGCTGCCAGTTTACACCAGAATGCTGATATAATGGGGGAGAGGTCGTGAGACCTCAGTGTTTTTTTGTGCATCAGACGTGTTGGATTTTTTAGGGTTTTTGCGTAATTGCAGACAGAGTCTTTCCTATCCTATTTAGACAGTTTGGGCCCCATCATTTGCTCAGTCTATTTTCTGCCTGTGTTTGTCCCTCATCTCATCTCACCGACAATATATTTTTGGGGGCTATCTATTTCTTTGAGGCTCTACTCCGGGGCAGTTTAGATTTCACCTTTCTTGCTTTAGGCCTAATTAGTTCTCCGACTGTGTCGAGGCATCGTAGGTACGCTCCACGGCTACTGTTGTGTTGTTAGGATTAGGGGTCTGCAATTCGCTAAGTGACCAACTTTTCTGGTTTCCTGGTGGCCTAGCTTATTCCTGCCATCTTCCTTGGTGACCTGTTCATAACAGCCACCATGGTCACCACCCATCTTGAAAAGTTTCCCCCTACCATATACTAATGTGCCACAAACAGGAAGTTGATATCACCAACCATTCCCATTTTATTTGTGTATCCATATAAATGGCCCACCCTGTAGTAATCTTTCTTTATTTAGTGCCAAAATATTCCGCAGCGCTTTACAATTCAACAGTTCTTATACAACAGTCATAAGTAACAAAGTTAAAGATACTTAAAGCAAAATAAGATGCCCTTGCTCATAAAAGCTTGCAATCTACAATGAGGTGGGGGTGACACATTACAGGGGCTTATTTACCATCAAAATCCAGCCATCTTGAGGGAATGGGGATGGTCACCAGCCAATATTTGTACTATTTTTTTGGTGCGGCGGAGCTTGATGGAGTTATATTCAGAGAAATAGTGATAGATGTATATATAGCGCCTAAAACTGTATAAGTAGTGATTAGTCCTAATTTCTTGGTGTAGAGGATTCCAGAGGATTGTCACAACTTGGGAGAAATTTTGGAGCCGGAAGTGGGAGGTACGAATTAGTGTGGATGTTAGTCGAAAGTCACTTGCAGGGCCTAACAAGCAGGTAGGCCGATAAACAAATGATGGAGATGTTGGGGGGTGCTGCACTGTGGAGAAAGTTGCGGGTGAGAGCAAGCAGTTTAAATTGGATCCTATAATTAATGGGCAGCCAGTGCAATGACTGGCACAATCCCACATTTCTTTTAGCAGCTAGAGAAAGATGCACAGCACACAGATGCCATACGATTGCTATCAGTTTTATTTTTCACTAGCCCATTCACTTGACTGGGTGGCTTCGGAACGCAAAAAAAAATGAATTTTTTTTTAAGAAAGAAAATTAAATGTGACCATGGATAGCCCCATAGAATATGATGTGTCAGTGGAAAAAATAAACACATGAATGTAAAACATGGACTTGTGAATATGGCGTAACAGACACAGGTCTTTATGCAACAGATCAGGAGCATAAAATGTGTTTTTGATGCGTTTTTACTTTCGTTTTTCCAATTCATTTGAATTGGTGAAAACCACTGAAAGAACTGACGTGCTGCAGATTAAAAAAAAATTTCAAAAACTTTGGTTCACATCCATAAGGAAAAGACAAACAGCACGTGCATGAGATTTCAGAAATGTGATTTAGTTTGCTGGTAATGCAAACTGCAGCATTGTATAAACAGACCCCTAGACAAACCTAAATTCCTGCCATAAAAATAGGCAAGCCATGAACTTTTCATCCAACGCATTTGTGCATATTTCCACGGTTTACGGGCCTGGTTACTATTAGGCTATTTTCCCATGATTAGCTTTTGGTGAGTATTTGATGTAAATTAGGTTACTTTTCTTTCATTATATTATTTTGTGCATTTTTTTAACATACATTTACATTGCCACTTTGCTGGAACGGAAAGACGCTGCGTTTTTCACACAGCGAAAATACGCAGCATGAAAAACTCATTGTGAGAACAGAGCTTGGCACACGTTCAAGATCTGGTCATTATGTTGCATCAGTATTTTGTAAGACAAAATCAGGAATGGAGCAATCAGAGGAAATACCTTAGTGTGAACATATTCTTACACAGCCAAACAGTTGTCTTTCTTCCCTTGTTAGAAATTAGTCCGAGTATGCATGACATTTTGCGCATAAACATGGTCATATGTGAAGACCCTCTTTATCATTAAATATTGTCTAGCATTCTTCTAAAATCTTGTGTCATTCATCACTGTTTTTCATGATTTTTCTGGTTACGGTATTTTGTACTTTCCCGTTACTGATTCCTTCCTGCTTTTATATGCGATTGATTAAATCCATCAAATATAAATGAAAGGCATTTTATTAATGGCTGATGAATATGATGAGGACTAGGAATAAAGCTTAATGAAGTACTTACACATTGTGACACTGATCCTAATTTAAATGGTCAAGTGACTAATGAAATGCAAAAAAGCTGCAGACCTTGAACCATTGATTTGCCTTCATCAGCCAATTAAATATTTTTCTATGTAAGATCAGACAACATTGCTGATTGCCGTATATTATGCGTTTCCTGCTTATTCTTGTATTTTTGTCTACAAGGAGTGATGCAAAATGTTATTCTATAAACAAACGTGTGCTCGTATTTTTGCAGCATATTAAGCCTCCTTCACATGTACATCTTGTCTGAGTTACTTAAAAGCCAACTTGCTTGAATGATGAAAAGTGCAGAGATAGATGTTTGGGTGCAAGGGGTGGCCACAACAATCCTCATTAGCTTGTTCCCTCCTGTGAAAGCATTTTTCACTTTGTTGAGAATTCATGAAAAGTCAATTCATTACATTCCAGCTGTGAACCTGGGTGGAATTGGTGCAGAGGCAATCAAGGCGTACTTAACAAAACAAATCTTCCTTCAGACAATAAAACCCTCAATAACTTTCCCCAAGCTTGCCCCTTTACACCTTAGTGGATAGCAATGCTTTCAGCCGGATGCATGGAGAGTTGTGTTTCTGCTGTTGCGTTTGTTTTTTTTTAACCCAATTTGTAGATGTATTTTTAATGCACATTCACCATATTCAGTTTTCTATAAAAAAATTTAAAAAAGTGTGCACACAGCATCTTTTTCAGGGATTTTTACAGCGCTTTAATTATTTTTTATGCTAAGAAAATAATGTTGGATGCCTGAAGAATTGGTATGCCACTTTTTATAGGCGCTACATGTCTTTTCCAGCCTGAATTGGCTAAAAAAAAGATGGAACATATGTACAGCAAGTCGTTTGGACATTGCTGTGCACTTATTCATTATTTTTAATGGTTTCAATTTTTCAGGCAAGTTCCAGGTGAAATCTGCCTCAAAAAGACGTTGTGTGCTCATATCCTAAGAGCCAGTCTTCAGAGCTATTTAATTAAAATAAGGGCTCAGACGAGTGTATAGTCGGTAGGTTGCTGTCCATGTTCATCAGGAACCACATAAGGAGGTCACACGGACCCATTAGAACCAATTTGTCTTTGCACATGGCCAGTTTTAAACACCTATTAAGAGACTTGGCACTCAACTTAAGTGATCAGATAATTTAATATTGTCCACACTAGTAGTAAACAAAACGTTTCTGTCTTGCATCACAGACCTTCATCAGTTACAGAATAAAGTAAGGTTATTAGATCAGGTGGACCAATAATCTTGGTTAAAGATCACTAGATCATTAAACATTCCATGACATGAAAAAGTAGGGCAAGGGTTGTCAGACCTGTGCACATATTGGGTTATGTGCACCGTGCCTCAGTGGCATGTGCAGACGCGCTGTCCACTGCTGGTCCTGTGTTTTAAACACTGACCAGCATGGAAAAAAATCTACTTTGGTCTGTTTTAAAGACCAGAATAATGCAATAATGTATGCAACATAAAAGCATCCACTACATATAGCCGTCATGCAAATGAGCACATGAAGTTTCTCCACCATTTGTGGATGCTGCTGGCCTGATTTCTAATATGACTGTCTGAACATGGCCTAAAAAAAGCCAAACTCTTTAACTTCAAAAAAAGCAATATGATAACAGTGCAGGATAACCGTTCCAAAGACATACTGATAGGGAATTTAGATTGTGAGCCACATTGGGGACAGCGATGATAATGTGTGCAAACTGTAAAGCGCTGTGGAATATGTTAACGCTATATAAAAATAAAGATTATTATTAATATTACCAACATCTACCGTACATGTACGGCACAAGCCAGCAGGTTCAAATCACTTTTTTTTTTTTTCTTCCCATTAAAAATAAAGATAAAAAGAAAATACAGATATGTGGTATGGCCACTTCCAGAGAAGTCCAATCTATCAAGATATGAAAATAATCCGATTAGTAAAAAAAAATTTTAAAAAATCCCAAATGGTGTTTTTTTAGGTTGCTGTAATGCTGCAGAAAATGCAATAATAAGTGTTCTAAATGTAATTTCTATCCTGAAATGCAATCATTAAAAAGTCACGAACGATGAAAAAAATAAGCTGTCAGACAGATCTATCGGCCAAAAATGAACAGTCTCTTAAAATGGAGACAAAAGCCAATTTATTTATTTTTTTAATTTCTGATTATGTTTTCACCATTAAAATAATAACAATTGGAAAAGTTTGGTATCGCGGTAATCATACCGATATGGAGAATTAAATTGACAGGTAATTTCTACCAATGTACGCTGTAAAAACAATTCTTAAAAAATCGATGTCATTCTTCAGTTTTGTTTTTTTTCTACAATTCACCGCACTTGGAACATTTTTTTGCCGTTTTTCAGTACACTGTGTAGTAAAATGAATGGTGTCATTCAAAAGTACAACTCATCCCTCAAAAAAACAAGACCTCACGTGTCTATGTGGACAGAAAAATGTCTTGTTAGAAGGGGAGGAAAAATTGAAAACAAAAAAATTGTCCATGTCTGGAAGGGATTAAAAACTATTTTGCTTTTTGATATTGTGTCATTACACTATAAACCCAATACCTGTAACTCTGTAAACAGAAATGGTCATAGTTGTGCATGGCTGCAATCAATGATGTCCTTAGATTAGGTATGTTCTTATCCTTCAATATCAAACACTGACAATCAAAAAGTTACAACTAAAATAGAGAACACAAAAATGGAAAATCTTGATTGATGTATTTTGATTGCAATGTGTAGACATGCAATAATTTTTAATATTTTATTAATATGTGCAATATTACCTGGTAGTAAAAATAATAATGTTAGTCCATCATTGCTCGTTGGCCGTAAGGTAGTGTAAAAAAAAAAAAACACGTTTGCACTTGATAATACTAGTTTTACTGAATACTAAAATATTGTTTCCACTCCGTTGTCTATGAAGCTTCACTAAGATCTCAGTCATTGCCGAATGTGCTCTCTGCTGATGGTTGGGATTTGTGAATGCTAATATACAGTTCAAAGAGCAAGTGTCTACTTGGGGAAATAACTGGCTGGGGTAGAATTCCAAAGACAGCAACATCTTTTCACAAGAAATCACTAATCACCAATTGACAAGATCTTCAGAATCAGTGTTCTGGTAATTAGCGGTCAGAAATTGGCCATCTATTGGGTGATGAAAAGCAGTAGCCCTTCTGTTGTATTGTGAAAATGCTGAATATGAAGTAAAAGGTTTAGGCTAAGTGCACACGTACCGGAACTCTCGCGGAAATTACCGCGAGAATTCCGGAATTCCATTCCGCGGGAAAATCGCATTTTAAATTCCCGCGATTTTCCCGCGGAAAAATTAGCATTTTGCAAGCGTAATTAGCTTGCAAAATGCTAGCGTTCTCCAAGCGATCTGTAGCATCACTTGGAGAACTGATTGACAGGTTGGTCACACTCGTCAAACACAGTGTTTGACGAGTGTGACCAACTTTTTACTACTGAGGCCGCCTATGCAGCATCAATAGTAAAAGGTAGAATGTAAAAAAAAATAAAAAATACTGTTATTCTTACCCTCCGACGTCCCGCGCATCCGTTCCCAGTAGTCCTTTGCGAAAATGCCCGCGATGATGTCCGTTCTCGCGGGATCGCGATGTCTCGCTGTAATTCGCGATGACGTCGCGCGAATGACCGCGAGACTTCGCGATCCCGCGAGAACGGACGTCATCGCGGGCATTTTCGCAAAGGATTACTGGGAACGGATGCGCGGGACGTCGGAGGGTGAGAATAACACCTTTTTTTTTTTTTTTTTTTTTACATTCTATCTTTTACTACTGATGCCGCATAGGCAGCCTCAGTAGTAAAAAGTTGGTCACACTCGTCAAACACTATGTTTGACGAGTGTGACCAACCTGTCAATCAGTTCTCCAAGCGATGCTACAGATCGCTTGGAAAATGCTAGCATTTTGCAAGCTAATTATGCTTGCAAAATGCTAGTTTTTCCGCGGGAAAATCGCGGGAATTTAAAATGCGATTTTCCCGCGGACTGGAATTCCGGAATTCTCGCGGTAATTTCCGCGAGAATTCCGGTACGTGTGCACTTAGCCTTAATATTTCAGTTCATAATCTACTGCACATTTCCTGATTGAGTATTTTCTAAAAGGTGATAAGCACAAAGTCATAAATGAGACGCGAAAAATGGGGATTTCACCTCCAGAATATACTTATCATTCTAAAGCCCCCGTTACACACTGCAATATCGCTAGCAATATCGCTGTAAAGTCACCGATTTTGTGACGTTGCAGCGATATTGCTAGCGATATCGCTATGTCTGATACTTACCTCCGACCGGCTCCCCCGCTGGTTAGCGCTGATCGCGCGAGAAGCTCCTGGACCATTCCTCGTCGGTCACTTCCTGCTGCACTTCCTGTGGCGCCGACAAGCGACGCGTGGAGCCAGGCGGGAGGACGCAGGATCGCCGGGTCTGACAGGTAAGTAGCGATCCCCGACCCCAGCGATGTCGCTGGTGAGATCTGCCTGTGTGGCAGCTCACTAGCGACCACCTAGCGATGCACCAGCGATCCTGACCACATCATATCGCTGGTCGGGATCGCTGGTGCATCGCTAGGTGTAACGGTACCCTTAGACACTGGTTAATCTAATATATAAAGCATATATAATGTGGGTGTGTAAGTGTGTGTGTGTGTATGTCCGGGATTGGCATCCACACCGTCGCAGCTACAGCCACAAAATTTGGCACAGTCACGTCTGGACCCTGAGAGCGTCATAGGCTATGTTGTGAGGCAAAATTTTAACCCCGCGCGTTCCAATTCACCAAACAATTTTGCCCCTATCTACATAATGGGGAAAAAGTGTGTGTGTATCAAGCCCCGACCCTCATTATGATGTCATAATGGTTGCCATGGCGACGCTGATGTCATCATAGGTTGCAAGCCCCGCCGCTCATTATGATGTCATAATGGTTGACTATGGGATGGAGGATGTGTGATGGGCATATGTGCACTGGACTATGGGATGGAGGATATGTATGATGGGTATCTGGGCACGGGACTATGGGATGGAGGATGTGTGATGGGTATATGTGCACTGGACTATGGGATGGAGGATATGTATGATGGGTATCTGGGCACGGGCCTATGGGATCGTGGATATGTATGATGGGTATATGGGCACGGGACTATGGGATGGAGGATAATTATAATTTGTTATAACTAACCACAGTTAGTTACTTTGCCCGGGCAGCGCCGGGCTTTTCAGCTAGTACCACATAAAAATGCAAATGAGAGATTTGCGCAGTAAACATGGTGCCGACTAAAATAATGGTAAATGAGACCAAAAGATGAGTGAGAAAGAGAGCAGATTGTAACAATATATCTCTAAGACTGTGCCCACCAAGTGATTTTGGTGAGTTTGTGACATTGAATCAAAAACGCAGCGACTTACAGTTCCAGCAAAGTGGATGGGATTTATAGAAATCTCCTGCCCTCTGTGCTGGTTCTTTAATCGGCGTAAACTGACCTGTGGTGCTTATATGAAATCCGCTACATGTCAATTTCTCTTGCCGGTACGCAGAGTTTTCTGTACAAATTTTCCCCATAGACTTGTATTGGATGCAGATCATCCACCGGTAAAAAACGCACATGCGTTTTTAGTTTCCGCAGCGGAAACGCATCAAAAGCACATGAAATCAACAAACAACTGTATCAATAAAGTTTTGTCAAAGTCAATGAATACCATGAAGAATCAAACACAAAGCAGCTATATTTATAACATGACACATCAACAAGAGACAAAAAAATGGGCAGATAAAACGCATCTAAAAAATTCACAAAAAATGCAATGAAAATTTGCAAATGATCTAACCTAATAGGTGCAGAAAATCAAAAGCTCATTGTTGGAACGTAGTCTAAATGTCATAAGATAGAAATGAAATAGTGGATCCTTAGAATCATATTTAGTAGTGGAAAGGAACAATATTTAAGGTATAGTCACCACAAAAAGATTTAGTCCACACATGTACTGTTTACATATTTACTACAGTGAAGGAAATAAATATTTGATCCCTTGCTGATTTTCTATGTTTACCCACTGACAGACATGAACAGTCTATAATTTTAAGGGTATATTAAATTTAACATTGAGAGATAGAATCTCAAAAATAAAATCCAGAAAATCACATTGTATAAATTACATAAATTTATTTGCATTTTGCAGTGAGAAATAAGTATTTGATCCCATACCAACCATTAAGAGTTCTGGGTCCTACAGAAAAGTTCGACGCTCCTAATCAACTCATTACCTGCATTAAAGTCAGCTGTCTTACAGAGTCACCTTTATAAAAGACTCCTGTCCACATATTCAGTTAATCAATCTGACTCTAACCTCTACAACGTGGGCAAGACCAAAGTGCTTTCTAAGGATGTCAAGGACAAGGTCATAGATCTGCAAAAATCTGGAATGGGCTACAAAACCATAACTAAGACTCTGGGGGAGAAGGAGAAAACTGTTGGTGCAATAGTAATAAAATGGAAGAAATACAAAATGACTTGTCAATCGGCATTGGTCTGGGGCACCATGCAAAATCTCACCTCAAGGGGTATCCTTGATCATGAGGAAGGTGAGTTATCAGTCAAAAACTACACGGGGGGAACTTGTTAATGATCTCAAGGCAGCTGGGACCACAGTCACCAAGAAAACCATTTGTAACACATTACACCGTAAAGTTTTAAAATCCTGCAGTGCTCGCAAGGTCCCCCCTGCTCAAGAAGGCACGTGTGAAGGCCCGTGTAAAGTCTGCCAATGAACAACTGGTTGATTCTGTGAGTGATTGGAAGAAGGCACTGTGGTTAGATGAGACAAAAATAGAGCTCTTTGGCATTAACTCGCTGTGTTTGGAGGAAGAGAAATGCTGCCTATAGTAACATAGTTGTTAAGGTTGAAGGAAGACTTTAAGTCCATCTATTTCAACCCATATCCTATCCTTACTTGCCCTAACATGTTGATCCAGAGGAAGGCAAAAAAAAAAAACATGTGGCAAACAATAAGCTTCACAATGGAGAAAAAAATTCCCAAAGAACACTGTCCCTACTGTCAAGCATGGAGGTGGAAACATGTTTTGGCATTGTTTCTCTGCTAAGGGCACAGGACTACTTCATCGCATCAATGGGAGAATGGGTGAAGCCATATACTGAAAAGTCCTGAGTGACAACCTCCTTCACTCCGCCAGGAGATTAAAAATGGGTCGTGGCTGGGTCTTCCAGCAAGGCAATGACCCAAAACATACATCCAATGCAACAAAGGAGTGGCTCAAAAAGAAGCACATTAAAGTCATTGAGTTGCCTAGCCAGTCTCAAGACCTTAATCCCATAGAAAGCTTATGAAGGGAGTTGAAGCTCCAAGTTGCTATGCAACAGCCTCAAAATCTTAATGATTTAGAGATGGTCTGCAAAGAGGAGTGAACCAAAATTCCTCCTTACATGTGCGCAAACCTCATCATCAACTACAAAAAACGTCTGACTGCTGTGCTTGCCAACAGGGGTTTTGCCACCTAGTATTAAGTCTTGTTTCCAAAAGGGATCAAATACTTATTTCTCACTGCAAAATGCAGATAAATTTATATCATTTATACAATGTGATTTTATTTTTGATATTCTATCTCTCAATGTTAAAATTAACCTACCCTTAAAATTAATATAATAATGATAAATTTTATTTCTATAGCGCTGACATATTCCGCAGCACTTTACATTTCAGAGGGGACTTGTACAGACGATAGACATTACAGCATAACAATAATCACATAGATCATAACAAATACCAAGAGGAATGAGGGCCCTGCTCGCAAGCTTACAATCTATGAGGAAAAAAGTTAGACAAAAAAGGTGGGTGGTAACAATTGCCCTGATTGTTTGGATCAGCCATAATGTTAAGTGTCTAACAGTACAGACACAGAGGGCTAATGGATCTATAAAGCATGTGGGAACATGATGCAGGGAACCTGGTTATGGTAAAACCTTTGGCTGTGAAACACAGGGATGGATTAGGTTAATGTGTTGAGGCGGTAGGCCAGTCTGAATAAATGCGTTTTCAGGGCATGCTTAAAATTGTGGGGATTGGGGACTAATCGTATTGACCTGGGAAGTGCATTCCAAAGAATTGGTGCAGCACATGTAAAGTCTTGGAGACAGGAGTGGGAGGATCTGATAATTGAGGATGCTAACCTCAGGTCATCAACAGAATGGAGGGCGCGGGTAGGGTGGTATACTGAAACAAGGGAAGAGATGTAGGGTGGTGCTGAGCCGTGGAAGGCTTTGTGGGTGAGGGTAATAAGTTTATACTGAATTCTGTAGTGGATGGGGTAGCCAGTGTAATGACTGGCACAAGGTAGAGGCATCGGTGTAACAATTGGTGAGGAATATGATCCTGGCTGCAGCATTCAAGACAGATTGGAGATGGAAGAGTTTGGTAAGAGGGAGACTGATTAGAAGAGAGTTACAATAGTCGAGACGAGAATGAATGAATAAGAGAAACAGTAAGAGTTTTTGCAGAGTCAAAAGTAAGAAAAGGTCAAATTCTAGAATTGTTTTTGAGGTGTAGATAACAAGAGCGAGCCAGTGATCGATTGTGGGGGCAAAAGAAAGCTCGAAGTCAAGTATTACCCCAAGACAGCGGGCATGTTGCTGGGAAGTAATAGTGGAGCCACACACGGAAATGGCAATGTCGGGTATAGGTACATTAGTAGCGGGAGAAAACACAAGGAGTTCAGTCTTTGACAGGTTCAGTTTCAGATATAGTGAGAACATGCATTTAGACAATCGCTGGTGTTTTCTAGAAAGACTGGTGTGATGTCAGGAGAAGCGTATAATTGGGTGTCATCAGCATAGAGATGGTACTGGAAACCAAATCTACTGATTGTTTGACCAATAGGGGCAGTGTACAAAGAGAAGAGGAGGGGACCTAGAACCGATCCTTGAGGAACCCCAACAGTAAGGGGAAGATGAGAGGAGGAGGAACCAGCAAAAGATACAGTAAAGGAGCAGTCAGAGAGATAGGAGGAGAACCAGGAGAAAACGGTGTCCTTGAGGCCAATGGATGGAGCATAGTGAGGAGGAGCTGATGATCCACAGTGTCGAATGCTGCAGAGAGAATTAGCATGGAGTAATGACCATTTGACTGTTCATGTCTTTGTCAGTGGGCAAACTTACAAAATCAGCAAGGGATCAAATAATTATTTCCTTCACTGTGTGTGTATATATTTATTTATATATATATATATATATATATATATATATATATATATATATATATACACATATATATATCATGCAGGCCATGTAGATTGAAACGCCGCTTTGGTACATGTGCTAATCCCGGACAAATCTAAAGCCCCCATTACACATAGTGATATCGCTAGCAATACCGCTGTAATGTCACCGATTTTGTGACTTTATAGCGATATTGCTATGTCTGATACTTACCTCCGACTGGCTCCCCCCGCTGCTCATCGCTGGTCACGCGAGAAGGTCCTGGATCATTTCTCGTCGGCCACTTCCTGCTGGGCTTCCTGTGGCGCCGACGAGCGACGTGTGGACGCGAGCGGGAGGACGTCAGGATCGCCACGTCAGACAGGTAAGTAACGACCTCTGACCCCTGCTATGTCGCTGGTGAGATCTGCCTGTGTGGCAGCTCACTAGCGACCACTTAGCAATGCACCAGCGATCCATATCATTGTCGGGATCGCTGGTGCATCGCTAAGTGTAACGGTACCCTTATACATGTGCACCAAGGGTTGCTTTGACGCTATAGCCCCAGAGAGTGGGATATATTCTATGTGAATCATGGGTGGAAACCAAGAGAAATGGGCCCCTGTGCAAGAACAGTCTATGGGCCCTTTACAGTCCAATGGCAGAAAATGAAGCTCATCAATTCCACCTGATTTGGAGGTGGTAATGGCCCCCTTATCTTTTGGAACACTGTGCGGCTGCACGGATTGCACTAATGGTATGTCTGCCCCTGATGTTCAATACTTTGTGCATGTGGATCGTTCTGGACCTTCAAGATATGTAGCAGACAATAAATGGAAGGGCATCACATCTACTTGAATAAAACCATGGATAATTTACCCCTTACAAATCCATTTTCTATTGATATGCGGGGGGGGGCGGTTCTTGGACTGCATAAGGACGAGCACGCTTTGTTGTATGTGGTGATTACACCGAATATATTTTGTTTTCCCAGCCTTTCCCTTGTTATCGGATATGAGCCATCGCCTTCAGAAAATATACAGATACATAATGTCGGATCTTTGGACCATTATTGATATATCATTAGCATTTGCTCTCATCCTGTCCTGCACTTTAACTCCGCGTGGACGGTGTACAATCATTATTTTGTCTCGCACTGCTTTTTTCTATGCAAATCTTTCTTTTGTGTTTTTTAGTATTTTTAACCTGTCTCTTGTTCCATTTTGCTATTAAATCTGTTTAATGATGCATGTGCAATACAGTCGTGGGAAAGCTAGCATAGAAGGCAAAGTATGCTGGATGTGTATTGGCATGTATCAATGCACTGAGAAGAAGAAGTCCAAGTGCACTGACACGCCCCCAATGCACTTCCAGCTTGATTTGCATATGCTTCTACATAATATTTTTGTGGCTGCTACATCAAATTTCTACAAAACTGGATAACTATTATTGAGGGTGAAGCCAAACTACTACTTTCATATGTAAAAAAAAAAAGAGTGTTCACTGGTTTCCCTTAAAAAATAATCGCCGTTTTAATTTTTATTTCATAAATCAATAAATAGTACACATGAAAATAATAAACTCTGTAATAAATCTTATCAGAAAAATCTGCTTGTTTCCTTGCCAGTACTGATCATTCTCAATTACCAGGTAAAATCTGTATTCAGTGAAAACAGATTTTTACATTGAGATAGAAGATGGCAGTTGGTTATTATGAGCTTCTATGTAGAAAACAGGAGGAGTTTTGCCTCTAGCTCCTCCCCTGACCCCTCCTTTCTACATCGAATCTTATGAGCACTAATTGCCAATATAACAATCTGTCTTCACTGAATACAGGTTTTACCCCAGAATTGAGAATTTTGAGAAAGAAAGATTAGTCCTGAAGTAGAGTGAAGCACATTACTCTGATAAGATATATTACTATTGCACATTTTCAGGTGAACTATTAGTTTTAGAAATAAAAAAATAAACCAATGGTTACCATTAAAATAAATGCAGATATTGGTTATTTTAGCTTTATCACAGTACTGTGGTATGGGACGCTTTCTACTTGTTGTTTTTTATCTTTGGAATTTTCTTGAACTGAAGATTTTTTTTTCTAAAGTTGATGATCAGTAAAATAATTCCGCCATATAAATGTAAAGCTCGTGTTTACAACTAATTTGGCTTTGTTTCCGCTGTATATTACAGACAAAGTAGGACTCGCTCTCCGTCTTCTAAGACACCATGCTCCTTTAATAATGCAAATGAAATTTGGAGCCGTTCCCAGAAAGCTTTTGGAGATTTCTGCAGTCATGAGTTTCATTCACAAGTAAAGCAGTGCAAAGAATGCGGTCTGTGCTTTCTGCCATCCGGCCCCTGCCATGTTCAGAGTGGCGTAGTTACCAGCGTGTGCCAGTTTCCATGGTTGCCAGCCGTAAGATTGATTGTAAGAGAACATGATCTGCATGCACTGCGGTATTGTGTGTATCTGCTGAGATCCGTAGATTTAAAGGGAAAGATTAATAATTCTCCAGGCTTTATGAACCGCAAGCAGTGGTCAGCATTGTTACAGAAGCTCGCATTATTAAGTCAATGTTTTATTGGTCAATTATGTAGCAGAGCATTTTTTCCGCCATGGAGTCGTTAAGTAACTTGCTATAAATTAATATCCCCCCATTGTATATTTTTTGTTTCTGTACTGACCAGATTTTTTAGTGAGAAAAGGAAGAAATCGATTTAGTTTTTTTTACTAATTATTAAAAAAGCACAATTAAAAATATGTTCTTGTATTGAAGGATTTTGACTTTTTCTTTTCTCTAATACTATTTTGAAAAATGTAATACATTTAAGTTAATTGAGCAATTTGATAAATTACAAAAGGAGAAATCACAGTTTAACCCATTAAGGACTGTGATTTTTTTTTTATATTTTTCCCTTTTTCTTGAGCAATAACTTTTTTTCATTTTTCCGCTGCGGACTTACAGTAAATCTGAAGTTTGTAAAAAAAAAAAAAAAAAAGCATTTGTGTTGCCATTTTCCGAGACCTGTAATGTTTTTTTTATCCTCAATTCAGTTTTTTAAGGGATATATTTTTACGTGACGGGCTGACATTTTAGTTGGTATAATTTTAGTTTTTAATAATATTTTGTTATATTTTTCAGGGATATGTGGTGACAAAAAAAAATCTGAACCCCATAATCTCGTTGCCTAATTTTACGTCATTTACCGTGCAGGTTACTTTATTTAATATTTTGATAGACTGGTCTTTTTGGACACATTGAAACCAAATGTTTTTTTTTTTCAAGGAATTTTTTCATATATATATATATATATATATATATATATATATATATATATATATATTTTAATGCTTTACTTTATTTTTAGTTAACTTAATCAACTTAAACCTGCAATTGTGTGATTACTTATTTTGCATACACTGTAAATTGCACTCTCAACCTATGGCTGAGCTTCACAAAAGTTTCAAGATGGTAGCTTTCTGCAGACACTTGGCATCCATGGCAATCCATTGCTGCGCTACGATCATGTCACAGGGGGTGGATGGGAGTTGTCAGTGTGCACATCAGCAACTGCTCAATTTAAATGCCAATATCAGAGATTGACAGCGGCACGTAAATGGTTAACAGCAGCAATCAGAGCTCGGCCTTGATAGTGCTGTTAGAAACAGATGCCTACTATGTAACATGACATCTACCGCGTGTGGGGGAAGATTAGCCATATGTTACCTTTATAAGATGGGAATGCTCCTTCATTGGTATACTCACCATAGAAGTGGCTCACTAGACTGCTGGTTGGCCTCTGCTGAGGAATAGGTCAGACTCCGAGCTTCTACCTCCCAATGTGAAGTCAGACCATTGTCATGTAGCCACCACTATTGGAGCAAAGTGCATTTATTGCATTAAATTTCCAGTTTTCTTTTAGCTCACTGGTACCTTTATACATTCTTGAAGGTAAAGGGATTACAGTGGTATTCCCAGTTGTCAGACTGCCATAAGTACATTTTGAAACATAGCTATGAGATTGCCATATACTTGAAACAAAACAAGTTTTCTACTTTGACTTCGTTTTTTTTTTTTTTCTTTTACATCCTCCAACTTTAAAAAAAAATGTTGGAAAAGGTCAGGCCAAGTGTTTGTGGTCTAAATTAGAATTGTCAAGAAGACAGGCACCTTTTTTGATAAATTTGTTTAGAGAAACGATGCCTAGACAAATGCTGAAAAAATGCTTAAAAGACTCTTCCTATTCATTTGTATTGTAAAATCATGTTGCTGGTCAATGTTCAGGCTATTGTGCATTTTTCTTCCATTTCAGGTGTTGACAAACACTTGGTAGGAAGAAAAGAAATGTGTCTTTGAAATGTCTTCTGATGGAAATTGCTCCAAACTATACTCTCTCTAAAGTGCCTGTCACACTAAGCGATATCGCTAGCAAAATCGCTATAACGTCACTGGTTTTGTGACGTTTTAACGTTATAGCGATATTGCTAGCAGTGGCGGTTTATAATAAGGTCAATCTGGGCGGTAGCCCAGGGCCCTCTGGTGTGGGGTGCCCTCAAGCCCAGGGTAAAGTGCCCCATTATAATCCGCCACTGATTGCTAGCGATATCGCTATGTCTGATACCTCCGACTGCTCCCCCCGCTGGTTATCGCTGATCGCGCGAGAAAGTGCTGGGCCGTTTCTCGTCGTCAGCTTCCTGCTGAGCTTCCTGTGGTGCCGACGAGAGATGCGTGGACGCGGGAGGGAGGATGTCAGGATCGCCGTGTCTGACAAGTAAGTAGCGACCCCCGACCCCTGCTATGTCGCTGGTGAGATCTGCCTGTGTGGCAGCTCACTAGCGACCACTTAGCGATGCACCAGCGATCCTGACTGCGTGATATCGCTGGTCGGGATCGCTGGTGCATCGCTAAGTGTGACACTACCTTAAGGCCTCTCACATGTCAGTGTCTCCAGTATGTGTGGTGAAAGTTTTCACATGTATTGGAGACACTTACACACATAGACCCATTCAAGTTAATGGGTCTATGCACATGTTAGTGTGTTCCCACAGACCATAGTTCCATGGGCAAAACATGCTGACATGTTCACTTTTTAACAGCAGCACGGGCCGCAAAACGTCCTGCATACGTGCACATGGATGATATCCATGTGTTGTCAGTATGACACACATCGGCACCTGGGAACCTTTGTATTGTCCGGTGACAACAAACCCACAGCTTAGTAATGGAGAAGCATCTGTAAGACACCTATCCATTACTAATTCTTTTCTCATGGTGAACTCACTGAGCTGAACTGCGGTGAATTCACTGACTTTTTCTCACGGTGCTGATGTCACCGCAGTTCAGGGGCTCGACTGTGAATGCAGCCTCAGTGGACTGCACTCTCAGCAGCTCATTCCTCAGTGGTTCTCGGTCTGAATGGTCACATATTGACATAGTCTAGGTTGAAAATTATTTATCGCAGACATTGATTATGGCATAGGACAGAACGATGGACAGGTGATGGATAGGTTTTTTTATTTTTGCTTTTTTTCAGCAATGGAATGGGCATTAGGTGAGTATAACTGTCTTTGTTTTTTTTAAATAAAGGAAAAGTTTGTTTTGTTTTTATTTTAAATTAAGGACTTTATTCTGTTTGTTTTAATTTTGTTGGTTGTCAAAATGGGGGGACCTCACATCATTTTTTAATTTAAATAAATCATACGGCTTGTGGACACCCCTATTCTTGATAACCAGCTTTGCTAAAGCTGACAGCTGAGGGTTGCAGCCCGCAGTTTTCAGTTTTGCTTTGCTGGTTATCAAAAATACAGGGGAACCTCACATCATTTTTTAAAATCTATTTATAGCGCAAGCGGCGGCTGATAAATACTCCCATCAGCCGCCACCTGCTCTAGCTGTTAACAGTTGACTACAACTCTCAACATTGTCCCAGTGAGCAGGGAACAATGATGTGAGATGTCTTCAGCCCCCGGCGCCGGGGAACAGCTCGAACAGTACCACTGATTCTCAGGCTCCGATACATGTGATACTAATGCCATACACGGTTGCCACACTTATGCCACTAGTATTAAAAACATTGATATCTTCGGTACTGGTTTTTCCAGTACTGGAAATATCAGGATGTGTTTAAACACGTATGTGAGAAAATGATACTATTGTCATCAGTGTTGTGTATCAGTATGTCATCCACGTGTCTGTTTTTCCCATCAGTATCATCTGTGTGTCAGCTTTTATCATCCGTCTGTCCATTTTTACCATCAGTGTCTCCGTTTTTACCATCAGTGTGCCAGATTTTACCATCAGTGTGTCATCAGTGTTTTTCACAGATGGATAAAGAAATATATTCCAAAGTTTCTCCTATACATCGTAATGTTAACCCCTTAACGACCGCCGATACGCCTTTTAACGGCGGTAATTAAGGGTACTTAAACCACAGCGCCGTTAATTCACGGCGCTGTGATTTAAGTGAATAGCTCCCCCCAGTGTCGGATTTTCTCCGGGGTCTCGGCTGCCAGGGGTAGCCGAGACCCCAGAGAACATGAATCGGTCGGTTTTTACTGACCCCCGCTTTTGCGATCGCCGTTATTAACCCTATAACGGCGACCGCAAAAAAAAAAAAAAGCTGCGATTTTACATTTAATTTCTCTTTCCTCTGATGTGATCGCACATCAGAGGATAGAGAAATAGGGTCCCCGATCCCCCCGGTCCCCTCCCGGTACCTCTCCCTTGTCCTCCGTCCCCTCCCGGTGGTCCCGCGCCCGCCGGCGTCATCCGATGGGCGCCGCCATCTTGAAAATGGCGGGCGCATGCGCAGTGCGCCCGCCGGGAATCTGCTGGCTCCGGCTGGCAGATTCCATTCATTATTTTGATCACTATGATAAACGATCATAGTGATCAAAATAATAAAAATAGTACATAACCCCCCCTTTTATCACCCCCTTATTCTGGCACACATAATGAAATAAAAAAAATATTTTTTTTTTCAGTTTTCCATAAGGGTTAGGGTTAGGGTTAGGCTAGGGTTAGGCTAGGGGTAGGGTTAGGGTTAGGCTAGGGTTAGGCTAGGGTTAGGGTTAGGCTAGGGTTAGGGTTAGGCTAGGGTTAGGGTTAGGCTAGGGTTAGGGTTAGGCTAGGGTTAGGCTAGGGTTAGGGTTAGGCTAGGGTTAGGGTTAGGCTAGGGTTAGGCTAGGGTTAGGGTTAGGCTAGGGTTAGGGTTAGGCTAGGGTTAGGGTTAGGCTAGGGTTAGGCTAAGGTTAGGGCTAGGCTAGGGTTAGGGTTGGGCTAGGGTTAAGGGTTAGGGTTGGGCTAGGGTTAAGGGTTAGGGTTGGGCTAGGGTTAAGGGTTAGGGTTGGGCTAGGGTTAGGATTAGGGATTAGGGTTGGGATTAGGGTTAGGGGTGTGTTGGGGTTAGGGTTGGAGCAAGAATTGAGGGGTTTCCACTATTTATCCACTTTGGGGGTCTAAAAATTGGGGTCTAAAAAATCACTTTTGTGGAAATAAAAAAGACTTTATTTTCACGGCTCTGCGTTTATAAACTTCTGTGACGCGCTTGGGGGTTCAAAGTGCTCACCACACATCTAGATAAGTTCCTTAGGGGGTCTAATTTCCAAAATGGGGTCACTTGTGGGGGGTTTCCACTGTTTAGGCCCATCAGGGGCTCTGCAAACGCAACATGATGCCCGCAGACCATTCCATCAAAGTCTGCATTCCAAAATGGCACTCCTTCCCTTCCAAGCTCTCCCATGCGCCCAAACAGTGGTTCCTCCCCACATATGGGGTATCAGCGTACTCAGGACAAATCGCATAATAACTGTGGGGGTATGATTTCTCCTGTTACCCTTGTAAAAATAAAAATTTGGGGGTGAAAAGATCATTTTTGTGGAAAAAAAAATGGATTTCTTATTTTCACGGCTCTACGTTATAAACTTCTGTGAAGCACTTGAAGGTTCAAAGTACTCACCACACATCTAGATAAGTTCCTTCATGGGTCTAGTTTCCAAAATGGAGTCACTTGTTGGGGGTTTCCACTGTTTAGGCCCATCAGGGGCACTGCAAACGCAACATGATGCCCGCAGACCATTCCATCAAAGTCTGCATTCCAAAATGGCACTCCTTCCCTTCCAAGCTCTCCCATGCACCCAAACAGTGGTTCCTCCCCACATATGGGGTATCAGCGTACTCAGGACAAATCGCATAATAACTGTGGGGGTATGATTTCTCCTGTTACCCTTGTAAAAATAAAAATTTGGGGGTGAAAAGATCATTTTTGTGGAAAAAAAAATGGATCTCTTATTTTCACGGCTCTACGTTATAAACTTCTGTGAAGCACTTGAAGGTTGAAAGTGCTCATCACACATCTAGATAAGTTCCTTAATGGGTCTAGTTTCCAAAATGGGGTCACTTGTTGGAGTTTTCCACTGTTTAGGCACATTAAGGGCTCTCCGAACGCAACATGGCATCCGATCTTAATTCCAGCCAATTCTGCGTTGAAAAAGTCAAACGGTGCTCCATCCCTTGCGAGCTCTGCCGTGTGCTGAAAAAGGGGTTTACCCCCACATATGGGGTATCGGCGTATTCAGGAGAAATTGTACAACAAATTTTGTGGTTGATTTTCTCTTTTAACACTTGTGAAAATAAAAAAAATTGGTTCTGAAGTAATTTTTTTCCAAAAAAAAGTTAAATGTTAATTTTTTCCATCCACATTGCTTTCGGTCCTGTGAAGCACTTAAAGGGTTAATAAACTTCTTGAATGTGGTTTTGAGCACCTTGAGGGGTCTAGTTTTTAGAATGGTGCCACTTTTGGGTATTTTCTGTCATGTACACCCCTCAAAATGACTTTAAATATGATGTGGTCCCTAAAAAAAATGGCTTTGTAAATTTTGTTGTAAAAATGAGAAATCGCTGGTCAACTTTTAACCCTTATAACTTCCTAACAAAAAAAAATTTTGCATCCAAAATTGTGCTGATGTAAAGTAGACATGTGGGAAATGTTATTTATTAAGAAATTTATGTGACACATCTCTCTGATTTAAGGGCATAAAAATTTAAAGTTTTAAAATTGCAAAATTTTAAAATTTTTTGCCATATTTCTGTTTTTTTCATAAACACAAGACTTATCGAAGAAATTTTACCACTAACATGAAGTACAATATGTCACGAAAAAACATTCTCAGAATCAGCAGGATCCATTAAAGCGTTCCAGAGTTATAACCTCATAAAGGGACAGTGGTCAGAATTGTAAAAATTGGCCTGGTCATTAAGCTGCAAACTGGCTCTGTCGCTAAGGGGTTAAGCAAGGACCGTACACATACTACATGCAGATCCTGTACCTGTTTTTCACGGACCCACGGACTTGTATTGGCACTTTTCATCTGTACTGACGGAAAAACGGACATGTCTCTGCTTTTCAAGGACATACAGTCCATGAAAAAAAAATGGACATGTGAACAGCAGGATATTTTATAATGGGTATGTAGTCTATCCATGAAAAATGGATACATCATGTTCAACCTTTGCACTTTCCTTGATGAAGATGCTCTACAGTAGCAAAATGTATGGGGCTTGTCTACACTGACGATTCCCATCACTGACCCCTAGTCTCTGGATTCTCTATTATGGTCCTGATTTAAAGTAGGATGGCATATGGATCAGTTGTTTGGAAGCACTATTTTTATTCATATATCTTTGATTAATAAATCTCATAGTCCTTTTTTAGAAAGGCATTTAGAAAGAATACTGAGCTCAACATATTCCACAGGAAGGTATATCATGTGGAAAAAAAGTGAAAATAAGAGAAAATATTGATTGTTAAAAAATGATTCTTTATTAAATATTATTAAAAGGAGAACTTAAAAAGACAGGACAAAAGGCCTCCAAAAAAGGGGGATAGGCTGCGGCAAAACAGTATACAATGATGTAAAAAAATAATAATACACACACAATAATAACCCTGTAGATTTGAATATAAATACAAAAATGGTTCTTGCATGCAAAAGTAATAACAATAATTCCTGCCAGAGTCCGTGCACCATAGTAGATGACAATGAACACATTGCTTGTTACTACTAGGTTTTGCAAAAAATGCAATATTGCAGGATGCCCGTGTGGCTATGGAAAAAGTAGATGTAAATTAGATGTAAATATAAAGAGGTATTGACATGCAAAATAATCACTGCAGGGTTCAACATGCCTCAGTAGACAAAAGCCATTGTTTACTTCTGAGTATCTGCAAAGGAAACAGTATTGCACATTGCCCTTGTGACTATTAGCGTCCTGAGTGTGCTAAAGGGTTAATGAGTAAAGTGTGCCAGGGAGCTGCACAGAGTATAATAGAAATAAAGTGCCTGGTATAAACCGGGGACTGGTTGTTAATACCCGAGTTAGAAGAATGTGCCGGATTCGGTGCAGCGGCCACCGGTAACATCTGAGGGTATGCCGCAGGAGTCTCCCCCCGCCCGACGAGCGCCGTTTCGCTATGTAGCTTCTTCCAGGGCCCTGGAAGAAGTACATCTACTTTTTCCATAGCCACACGGGCAACGTGCAATATTGCCTTTTTTGCAAAACCACCTAGTAGTAACAAGCAATGTGTTCATTGTCATCTACTATGGTGCACTGACTCTGGCAGGAATTATTATTATTACTTTTGCATGCAAGAACCATTTTTGTATTTATATTCAAATCTACAGGGTTATTAGTGTGTGTGTATTATTATTATTTTTTTACATCACTAGTTAGCACTGTTGCTTTGCAACACTGGGGTCCTGGGTTCAAATTCCACCAACATCTGCAAGGAGTTATATGTTCTCTCCATGTTTGTGTGGTTTTCCTTGGGGTTCTCCAGTTTCCGCCTTCACTACAAAGACATACTAATAGGGAATCTAGATTGTGTGCCCCAATGGGGACAGTGATGATTATTTCTGTAAAGTGCTGTGGAATTAATGACTATAAATGAGTGAGTAAAATAAATGAAAATAAATAAATTGGCCAGAGAAGGCTCACATGACTGTCAGAGTGGCCTGGTGGGCTTCCCCATAATTCCTTGCTGCTATTGCATCCCATTTTATAGCACCGACAATCAGGAGAGCCCGTCAAACAATGCAAAAAAGCAAAGTTGAGGAATGATACAGCCATTATGGGTTTCATCAGGATAGTGAGAGGACATCAGAGCTTACAGCTAGGCAATAGAGATATGAAGAGAAAGCAATAAAATGGTGAATAAACATTACAGACGGAATGTGACAGTGTAGCAGTGAGGAACGGTTACTGCCCATTTACCCATAGCCATGTATATTGAGGTCACCTGGACATTACTAAAGTTTCAATAAGATGTTCTTTAATCATGTATGTGTTCTACTGTTTATTTGCACATATAGAACAGGTACCCATTAAAGTCTATGGTGCAATTTACATTTCCATGTCTTCTTGTGAACGATGATCTGTGTTTTCACATACAATAAAAATAACTGACTATGAATGAGGCACAAGGCGGTGTTTTGTGTTAAAGACCTCGAAAGAGACTGGATACAGTCCTAGGAGACCTCAGTGTTATACATGTCTTTTCAGGGAAATTGGAGTGCATGTCATTTGCCAATGGGCTCATGGTGTGTATATATAAAGAGCACTGTTCACATTTGTATTAGAAGTCTCCATTCACAGCCTCTGTGATAAATTCTGCCAAAAAGGTTCGGCCAAATAGTGAAGCATACTGCGTTATTTTGTCCAGCGAAATGTTGGCAACCATGATGGAAACCCAACATACAACGTTATTTTTTTCCTGTTCCCATATTAAAGGGGTTGTCCACTACTAGGACAATTCCTTGTTAATCTTAATGTTTGCCCAGGTTAAAATAAAAACGCCTATGCTCATCTCCCGTGCCAATGAATGTATAAGTAATCAAGAGGAAGTGAGCGGACAACCTCTGCTCTCACTTCCTATTGATTACTTACACATCCAAAGGCGGGGACATTACTTTAATGAACGGTACCATGTGACCGCTGAACACAGGAAGAAGCTGCTGGTGATGGAGAGCATTGGAGAAGCAGGGAAGCGCAGAGACCGCATCAGGAGGGGGGGTGAGTATAATTTGACAGCTGCCGGCTCCTGCCGCTCCCACTCCACCACCGACACCCTGGGACAGTGACTCAAATATAAGCAGAGAGGGGCACTTTAAGCCTAAAAAAATGGGCTGAAAATTTCGGCTTATATTTGAGTATATACGGTAAGTGCCCCCATACATATTAGATAAGTCACCCAAACCCACCATTTCAGCATGGCCGTCAAATGTATTTAGAGGTCTCCCAATCGCCTGACAGATGATGTCAAGGAATAGGAGTATCGGGCAGTTTTACATTTTTCTTTCTATCCTATTATTGTTATGCAGGAGTCATCTGCCGGAAGTGCACTCCTATTTTTCGACAAAGAACAGCTGGATGCCGAGCTGAGTTTTCATGTGCTTTGGGGAGTTTGGAAAAACAGCTGTCGGACAACAGTTGTTTGAGGTTTAGGGGGGTCTTTAATATAAAGCTTTATTATTGTGCACACAGATAAAATGTATCCGTCTTCAAGGCAAAGAAAAGGCTGTCACAGTGGCCGTGTTAGTTTTAGACAGATAATATATCCCTGAACCGATACGCATAAAATAGTTTCCCGTATGTGATGGAAATATAGTGCACTATACATATGACAGCAAAAGCGGCTTTTTTGATTATGATAAGACAATGAATAGAAAAGTAGCCTTTTCTGTCATAATATAGGTACAAAGTTACAACATAATGTTTTGAAACTAAAAGGAAGACTAAAATGGAAAAAAGGTCCCTTGTCTACTGTGGCTTATCAGTTAAAAATGAAACACCAGTCAGCTTTTCGTAGCTGGCACCAGTACGTGGCAATTGGCCAGCTCTCTCTTAGTTTCTGTTGGAAGGATCACCATATTATCTGACAGCAAATGTTTTTTATTGTTGATCCATATGCTGCTATTATTTTTACAGAAATCATATTGCTTTGATTTTTGTTGAAGCTCTTCCATAATTTCAAGTGTAATGTTATCTGTACATGTTGTCATCCATCTGTCAGTGGTGAATTTTCTTGTCGCTTAAGAATTTGCTTTTACTGAAGTGGAAAAATAATTTGACTTTTAAAAAAAAAAAAAAAAAAATTAGCAGAAAGAGAAAAGAAAATGTGAAATTTGCAATGCAAATGTTCAATTCTTGCTATGCTCTTAGATGTCTACTAGCAAATGTCTGAGTTTCTAATTTCAGCCATACGTGATATGTTTTAATTATAGAACTGGATTTAGAAGTAGATCAGAGTTTCTCATTAATGGCTAGAAGTCAGAAGTGAAAAATAGTTTTTGGTTTCTGGAATGTTTTATAATACAGAAAGATTAATAATTTTACTTGGGAATTTTAGAAGGAAAAATATACATTTTGGTGGTACAAATAGAACCTACGTTTTTTAGCTTATGATTGTTTTTAGTTTTGGAAAACAAGGAAGGTTTTACTATTTACCACTATTACTCTCTGTACCCCTTAAATGCACCCTTTTTCTTCACCAAGGGGGAAATTAAACTTTTTACATTGTTAATATACTGTAAATGAATGTGTTGCTTGTGTAATTAAGAACAAGGTGTCCAGAGTGAGAGACTGTCTTTGGAA
This sequence comes from Dendrobates tinctorius, assembly GCF_039654945.1. NCBI lineage: Eukaryota > Metazoa > Chordata > Amphibia > Anura > Dendrobatidae > Dendrobates > Dendrobates tinctorius. The sequence goes on from NW_027361694.1 coordinate 10,272,446, forward strand.
AGATGAGAATCACTAATAAAGTATATTAAAAATGTATTTTCTGAACTTGACAAACAATGGTCCATTTTTGTGATTTCCCCATGAAATTATTAAGAAAGGAACTGTCAAGAATGTGTTGAGAACTATGGCACAGATGCTACATATATGTTTCTGCACCCCATTCATTTTATTTTGGAAAAGTGAAGACAAACTTGGCCAAAAAAACTTTGAGATTGTATCTGAAATATTTGATCACATGTCGTGCAAACTGATGGCCTATGTCCTGCAGCTCAACCCGTATGCTCATCAAAGAGAACCTGTCAGCACGATTTTGTAAATTAAGAATAAAGACATGGCTGATATACAGATCATATTTATACATTTAGTGAAGAAATCCACTTTTTGTTTCTTCAGCATTGGAAGTTTTTTTCTGTTAATGAGGTTTTGGTGCACTGGGGCCGGACTGTACACTGGTCCTTCTCCTCCTAACCCCTACCCCTCCGTCTACCTCTTGTGTTTGAATGAGTGGTCACTCCTTTATAGCACTACAGCCCCTTCATAATGGCAATATTAGGGGTTTCTCTTTGATAGTCTGCTACAATTTTGCAAAATGAATCAGTCTAAGTTGATCAGATTGTGAAATCACCAAACAAATTGCAGCAGAATGTAGACTAGTCAATTTATGGAAATAAAAAGTAAAGTGTCATCAACAATACATGCTGGGGATTATTTTCACTATCTGGATCCAGTAAACCTATTGACGATGACCTAAATTTTGAATTTTATAGCCACTAATGTGGAAAAGCATACAATGCTTGTAATGCATGAAACCTTAGAGATGTAGTGCATGATGAAGGTTTAAATAGTTAAAATATATACACACAGTGGATATATAATGTCTTCAAAGCTCTGTAAAAATGCCATTTTTTTATCATGTAAAAAAATCATTGGAAGAATAATCATTTCAGAACCTTTTCCACCTTTTCATATATACTGCACAATTCAGTTTAAAATTAAACTCAAACCTGGGTGGGAAAAAGAAAAATAAGTAACTAAAATAATACATATGTACACCCTTAAACTAATACTTTGTTGAAATACTCTTTTGGGGCAGGAATCTATCTGCTTGGCATATCTAGAATTTGCAATCTTTGCCTGCTCTTCCTTGCAGTAGTATGCCAAATCTGTCAGGTTGTCAGGACATTGTCCTGATTATAGACAAAATGGGGATAACCCCATATAGAAATCCCTCTTTATCAGGCCATAAAATTTTTAGCTTTTATTCTTATTTATATTTAAAACTAGATGGTGGCCTGATTCTAACCATCGGGTATACTAGAATATGTATGTAGTTTAATTATGAAGATTTAAGAATAATGTGGCAGGAGATGACCCGCGGCAACCTTTGGGAGATCAGCGGCTAGCGCCGGAGATTTCCCGACTGTAGGGGTGGCGTGCATTGCATCGAATTCCGAGCCAATTCACGGACGGACTGTGCCTGTCGCTGATTGGTTGCGGACAGTCGGGCGCAACCAATCAGCGACGCGGGATTCACGGCTGGACTGTGCCTATCGCTGATTGGTCGCGGCCGGCCGCAACCAATCAGCGACGCGGGATTTCCGTTACAAACAGAGACAGACAGAATTAGATGATTATACAGTAGATGCATAGAGGCTGTTAAAATATTGCCCCGATCGGCCTGTATCATTCTGTTTAAAGTAGCCACTTGTATAATCATATGAAGACACCCCGGTATGCCACCATTAATGGCTGAAAGGGACAATTGTTTATTATAGCATGCGTTCTCCATGTGTCACCGCATGTGGGGTGTTATCAGGGAATTGGAGACTGGCATATAAACAAAGAATAAAAGGCATGTTAGGTGATAGAGAGGAATTTCTATATGAGGTTCTCCCCCTTTGGTCAATAATCAATTGTCTTCCTTGAAGGCCATTTTTGACCTCCTTTTTGTTTTGCGGCCATCGTCCTGTAAACAGCCATCTTCAGATCAACCCACAGTTTTTCATTTGGATTAAGGTCTAGGCCCTGACTGGACCAGTCCAAAACTTGGATCTTCTTCTGGTGAACACATTCTTTTGTTGATTTAGAGGTATATTTAGGCTGGAGTCACAGATAGTGACTCAACAGCGATCCTGACAACGATATCAATGTGTCAGGATCGCTGGTGAATCGCTATGTGATCGCTGGTGAGCTGTCAAACAGACAGCTTCACAAGCGATCAGAACACCGATGCCCGGCATCGCTGTTCACGTTAGTAACCAGCGCGCTGATGCAGGAAGCTGGTAACTAACGTACACATCGGGTATCCAAAGGACGTCAGTCCCTAGATACCCGATGTGTACGTTAGTTACCAGCTCCCTGCATCAGCGCGCTGGTTACTAATGTACACATTGGGTATCTAAGTGTACATTAGTTACCAGCAGATCGCTGGTCTCCCGCCTGTCACACGCAGCGATGTGTGGTGGCCAGCGGGAGACCAGCGACCGAAAAAAGTCCTGGCCTTTCCTGCAGCGATACCGGCAGAGGGGCTGATCGCTGTCACACAGAGCGATCTCGCTGGTGAGATCGCTGTTGTGTCACAAAAATTGTGACTCAGCAGCGATCTCGCTAGCGAGATCGCTATGTGTGACGGGGCCTTTAGAGTCGTTGTGGTGTTGAAATGAGAGATTCCTCTTTTTCTTTTTAACAGAGGCCTGAAGGTTCTGTATCAAAATTAACTGATATTTTGAACTGCTCATAATTCCTTCCCCCTTGATTGAAGACCCAGTTCCAGCTGCTGACAAACAGCGCCAAAGCCTCGATCATGCTTCTCTATGGGTACAGACTTCTTTTGGCAATATGCAGTGTTGCATTTGTGCCACATAAACTTTTGACATTATGGCCAAAAAGTTCAATCTTGGTCTCATCAAATCAAAATTGGCAAAAATATAACTGGGCTTGGACGCTTATTTGTAAGAAAAGGCTTCCATCTGCCCAGCCCACAGGCCAGACATGAAGAATACAGGAGATTGTTGTTACGTGCAAGACAAAACCAATACTTTCCTGAAATTCCTCCAACACATTTAATGTTGTTGTAAGCCTCTTGGTAGCCTCCTTGAATAATTTTATTCTTGTACTTTCATCAATTTTTGATGAACATCCAGTTCTAAGTAATGTCACTGTTGTGCCAAACGTAAATCATTTTTTGATGACCGTCTTTACAGTGTTCAATGATATATCTAGTGCCTTGGAATAACATTTTGTGCCCTTCTCCTGACTAATAACTTTAACCCCTTAACGATCGCCAATACGCCTTTTAACAGCGGCAGTTAAGGGTATTTAAACCACAGTGCCGCTTTTTAACGGCGCTGAGGAATAATTGTATAGTGCCCCCCCCCCGAGTCAAAACTCTTGTTTCTTAATGGATTTGTATCGATTATAGGTGACATTAAAGGAGAAAGAAATTCTAAATTATGATTTTCTTACATGAGAAAAAAAAATATTTTAACAGGGGCTTGTAGACCTTTTTACATTTATTTTACACTCTTATAATGCCATTAATTTGACAGCGCTTTACACACATCAGCTTCCTTGCAGATATAAATCTGTCAGATTGCAAGGACATCGCCTGGGTACAGCAATCTTCACCTCAATCCATAGTTTTTCTTATGGCTTCCAGTCTGAGCTCTAGCTGGGCCATTGCAAAACTTTGATCTTCTTGTGAAGCCATTTTTTTTTTCATTTGGAGGCATTGTTGTATCCTCTTTATATGCTGTATAGCCTGCCATGCTCTTGGCAAATAGTGGGACCCCGGTCCCTGAGTATGAAGCTTTGTAACTAATATATGATGAACTGTGATTCATCGGTATTGACAGTGTTTAATTACTGGTGATCGAGTGGGTGGATAATGTGCATCTGGTGAGCCAGATCAAAAAATGCAATGTGTTTTCATATATGGCTTTTCGAACTTTCAGCACAACAACCCATGCGCTGGATGAATGCGAACAAACCCATTGCAAACTATGGGATCAGTTCTTGAATCCATTTTCCGCCTGCCTGGCCAAAGACAGTATGTGGGAACAAGGCCTTACACATGCATAGTAGCTCATCAGTACGGATGATGTTATCAGGTGCCCCATTTAAGTCAAAGGGATTGACCTGCCATTAATATTTGATAAGTCAAAGTCTGGATCCCTCCAAATAGCAGAGTAAAGTTGAACTTTGCAAGGAGGCAAGACTTCAATGTTTGTGTCCACAAAATGCATCTTGAATTACACACCATATTTAAGCATTTAAACATTGAATAAAAAAACCAACAGAATTACAGGGAATGTTGTGATGTTGTTACCTTTAGGCTGATGATTGAGTAGATCCTTATATGACATCTCATATTGTATGACTTCAGACATCTGTCTTTTTACAGACCATGATCTGATGGAATCAGATTGAAGCAAAGGTGAAGCTTTCACCCAAAGCAATGTATGTTATCATCTCCACTTATAGTGCGGAGGTGCTTAATTATACAATTGTATCAAAAAGATATCAGCTTAGATATATTTTAACTCAATTAGCCAACAAAGCACTTTGGAGATCTGTAGATATCTGTGCTTGAAGTGGTGAAACCATAAACTACTATTGGAATCCAAAGAAGAACGGAGTAAATATCGCTCCTGCCTGAAACACAAATCAAGATCTACCTTCACATTTGTACCTCTTGTGAATAACCTTATTTTACTTTGTGGTAACAGATACAATGCAGTCAGATGAAGAAGATGGAATAGTTGTTTTAGCTGAATTAATAATGCATGTTTGTGATTCTTAATTACTGTGGAACAAAGGAGTGGAAAATACACAGGACTTCTGAACATTCGTCTGGAGGGTAACGCACCCACACTTGTCTTCTGTTTTCTTCTCATTTGGTCATCAATAAGGGTGTTGTAATTTTTGCCATGAATCTGTCGGCTGATCCTCCTCTTTTCTTTCACTACACAAAGCGCACTGTGAGAGGATGTTTTTTTGCATATTCCTCCCCTTTTCTCTGAGATATTGTTGCTGACCAACTTTAAAACACTACAGTATTTAGGATCCCTGCGGTGCCATTTTAAGTACTTGGACCTGCAAAGTGCCCCAAGCCATAACTACCTGAATTGCTTTTAATTACACAATATAGCTGCATCATCTTACTTCAGATTCTTTTTGATTGATGCTGTAAAGCAATTGTAACCGCGGATGATGGGATTAAGTGCTCTTCAAGCGACTTTAGCTTCTTGTCTGAACAAAGGAAGAGAAGAGAACACTCGGTCTCCTTTTTGAACAAGCTGTTTTTTTTTTCACGTGCTATATAAAGAAATACAATTAACAAACATTACCCGCAGAGGGAAATTGAAATGTACATTCAGACGAGAACTGCTCTTGACTGCAATTAGACATATATGATCCAAGCTATTTGGGCCATTCATTAGTGCTAATTGTTTGAGAAACAAGCCTAGAGAAGAAGCGATTAAAATTAAGACCATAACTGTGGTTATTAGCATGTGTGATAAAATGTATGATCTGCAGCTGGAGCGGCTCATCAGATGGTGGATTTTAGCCACACGCTTGGTCCATCCTCTGTTGGGAGATCTCAGTGTTTGCACAAGACCTGCTGGTGTTTGTTATAAACAACTTGTATCTTTTTTCTTAATGAGATGCCTCTATTGTGTGAATCCCGGTGCTTTGTAATTTCTTTGTTGTTCTCTTGCTGTGCTTTCCTTTGTTCTGGTACATTACATTGTCATATATGCATTGTAGAAATTCTATTTATTTAATTTTTTTTTTCAATTCAACTGTAAACATATGCCAGCCATTATGTGTGTATGTGTACATATATATATATATATTGGTAATGGAGCCAAGAGAATTGGTAGATAGAGGACAAGTCAAACAGTTTTATCAATATTGAACACTGACTGTGATTTTTGGACTATACATGTATAAAATGCCCATGTCCAAATGTTTAGGTGATAAAAATGCTTCAGCACTTTCCTATTCCCTCCAATATTCCTTTTCCTGTTATTCTTTTAATAATTAAAATTTTATTATAATTTAAACAACTTTTTAAAATGAATTGCTAGGGTTAACCGTATTTCTTAAGCTTTTCTAATGGAAGCTTTATTCAAGGCATTTAATGGAGACATTTGCTTGCCACTCGAATGTAGAATTCTTTGTGCATGATTCATGCTGTAGGGATTTTTTTTTTTCGTTTTTTAAATTTTTTTTTAATTTCCACCATTCAGTAGAATATATTTTAGACTGTTGTAAAACATTGTTAAAAGATGGCTTTCCTGTTGTAAATGGTGTGTATTGTGTATTTTCCATTACTGTCATGTAGTTGTTTCAGCTTTCTGGTATTATTCTAACACTGCTGCTTTTAGGCAGCATAATGATCAGTTAATAAATCTTAAACATCTTTTTTCCACATTTTACTATTGTCCCATCAGTTATGTAGCACTTCCAATGTTTATTATGTATGTATCATACTAGCAGCTATGATCTGTATGGTACATTGGGAGCCAATTTGTGCTTCACAGAAAAAAGACCTTGGACCAGGCTAGACTAAAACCTGTTTACACAAGCAGATAATTGGTAAAATCTCAAGGCAAACGAGTGAGTGTGTGCGATAATCGCCGAATATAAAAAATAGTAAAGAGATTGAACTAATCACAATAAATCGTTTGTAGATCACCTGACTATGTTTATTCAATTTTTTTAAAAAGTCATAGTTGTGGTATGTCAACGAGAATATGGGGATCAATAGTTGACGTGCAAATGATGAGTTTAGAAAAATTATTAAGATGACACCGTTGTATGTAAATGCTTGTCTATAATAGCTAGTAGGTCACTTGTAGAGCTCGTGTTGGCGATTGTGTGTTTAAAATGGGTCTTGATTATATCTTCTCTGCATATGTAACTTTAATTACTTCCATGGTACTTTACGGAATTCACACTAATCTTCCAAAATTCGTTCCCAATGTTTAACCATTGCTTTATAGTACATATACCGTGGTGCATATAAAAAATGAACCTGATCAAAGTAATATGCAAACAATCTTGTACGAACAATTGTGAAGATATCCTCTTCTGTCAAGATCTTCAAAGTTTTACCTTTTGCTATGGAGCTCTAGAAAACTTTGACACCTTCTAATGTCATCACTGCAGATCTCACAGGGGGTAAACCTCCATTTCTAGTGTCCTGAAGGTTAAATCAGGTTAGTTGTAAAATTAATCTTTTGCATATTCATGATTTGACAAGCAAATGGGATGTTCTGTATCAATACTAAGCAAATCGGCAATTCTGGGTCATAGGAAACTATGTGAATCTGACAGTGTGAAATTTAGTTCCCAGAATCCTATACAAACCAGTTAATAAATAATAATGTATATTTATCTCTATTGCTTATGCAGTGCCTACATATTCCACAGCTCTTTTAGGCTAGGTTCACATTTGCGAATGGCCAGCTGCGTAGATCTGCGGACTTCCTCCGTGAAGCTCTGCCCACTGCCGCACCTCCTCCGGTCAGCTCCGCCTACTTCCGCATACTTCTGCATGCGGCCTGTGTACCCTATCTTTAACATTGTGTACACAGGTCATGCGGATGCCTCCGCATGCATCGTGTGACGACTCCTGGAGTGGACCCTCTGGGTCGTGGCACCAACCCTCCCAGGGCGAGCTGGCCTAGTGAGGACCACCCCCTATACAGGGAGTGTCAGGAGCAAGCCCCAGGGGATGAGGTACCACGACTGCTGGCACCAGGCGGCCGGCTCACAGGAGACACTGGTGAGTTTGTCTGATGGAAGGTATAGGATACTAGGGAACCCCAGAGGTGTACACGGAAGTGCGCTATCTTACTGGATAGTGCAAGACGGGTACACGTGAGCACGTATGGCGTGTAGCGAATAGTACGTCCGGAGGTGAGCAAAGCAGGACGCGTGCAAGGAGCACGACAGAGTACTGAATTGAGCAGCAGTTGTGCCAGGAGGTGTAACAGAGCACAGGGACAGAGTGAGTGCCAGGAGGCATGACTGAGCAAGAGACAGAGCACAGGATCAGAGAGTGTGCCAGGAGGCACAACTGAGCATGAAGCAAAGTGAAGATTCAGAGCGTGTGCCAGGAGACACAATAGAGTACAAGGCAGAGTACAGGACCTGAATACGGCGCACAGCCAGGCAGGGACACAGCAGACCAATCCAGGAAGCACAACAATAATCAGGCACCTCCCATAGGGAGAGGTAGCCTGATATAGCACATGACCACTACAGCTTCCGCGTCAGGTCCTCTAGCCTGATAGCACATGACCACTACAGCCTCCAGGTCAGGTCCTCCTTTACCATAGAGAGGACCGACCTGGAGACTGAACTGACAGGAGAGCGCAAGCGCAAACACGACATGGAGGAGGTGGAAACCTGGGTACGAGAAGTGCACGTGCGCACCCGACGGGACCCCCGGAGCGGCCGCGGCTCCGGAAAAAATTACATCGGTACCCAATTCCTGCCTCCTGGTGAGCGCGGCGTGACACATCGTTTTGATGATGCGGCGACTGCATCAACTTCCAACATGTTGCGTTCGACGCGGGTTGCCACATCGTCAAAACTACGCATGCGGAGGCATCCGCACACATCTGCAAGACCTGTGTACCCAATGTTAAATATAGGGTATGCAGACGTAGATGGAGCTGACCGGAGGAAGTGCGGCAGTGGGCGGAGCTTCACGGAGAAAGTCTGCAGCCCTCCGCAGCTCTGACGAGCGCAAATGTGAAGCCAGCCTTACAGATATGTCATCACTTAGTCTGCAGCTCACAAGCAATATTCCAAAATATGTTATGTGTGTTCTTGGGATTTCCTCCCAAATTCCATTCTTCACCCAGATGATGTCTTTGATCAGAATTGAGTCGAGAACCCCATTGCTACAATGCAATGCAAACCACAGACCCAAATAATAACTCAGGATTTTATTTAACATTGCTTATGTAAAGAAATAACTGATCCATTTGATCAATTTCCCATTAACCCTGATGAATAGCATTTGTCCTCATATGGCACATCATGCAATAATATTATGTGAAGTACCAGCACAGTTGCTGTTCCAAAGCTTCATAATTAATCGGCCATAAATCTGGAGATCCGCAGGGTAAGATGTTTGAAAATACCATTTTGCAAAATTGCTAATTAAATATTCAATGGCTGATTTATATTTTGCAATTTCTACATCTAATTTAAGAGCAGTATAGTTTCTGCAATATATGTCTTAGCTGTGCTTCTGAGTGCCATCGAACAGCATCTTTCAGTACATCAGGACATTGATTTATTCTGTAGCATTTGGACTCAACCTCAGCTTAGCAAGATATCATGTGCAAATGCTGACAAGTAATATGTCCCTTACCGTGTACTCTGCTTGACTCCAAATTTATCAAGTTTCAGTGGCTTACTATAAGCATACTATTGGGTATTTTAATGGGTTTACAGGGAAGCGTATTTTTGCAAGGCTGAGAAGTTGGCTATTAGTCAACTTTATTTCTGGCTAGATTTATCAAATCTGCAATGTCTTGAATATGCAGTCTCCTGTTGTCTCTCTTATTTGTTCTGTATGAATCTTATATCTAGGAGAAGTAACTGGAACATTAGGATAAAGCTACAAGATACATTTCCAGAGATTTTCCACACTGCCATGATTACCTGTATTGATAGCTAAATGTTCTAAGTGAAAAAATTATGTACAATTTAGGCAGCAACTAAGTAGGGAATAACTTGTGCCACTATTGGTAGTTGCAATTTAATGGTAAGGCCTGGTAATATCCTTTACATGTAAATACATAGTACTTTTTATTTTAATTTATTTTTACAGAAGAATATATATATTAATTTAGTAATATTTTTACCACTATGCACACCAGAAACAATACTTTTATAGTAAAATTAAGCATAGAATAAAAGGAAATATTAAAGCCACTAAAACCATTTGTCAAGGGATGAGGAAGAATGTTTTGATTAAATTGTAATAACCAGTTTGATTCTGTGAGGTCTATAGACCTGACAGATGGCAGCTTTTGCATTTCACAGCACCAGGGAACTGCGACTTAACAGGAAATAGAATTGATCAATAATACTTAAAAAGAGTAGCTCCAGGTCTCCATGTTTAGAAAAGGAACAAGAAAAACACAAGAAACTACTTATTTGTCAAGGAATTTTAACTTGTATTGTGGGTTTTATTTTCAGGATCATATTATTAACCTACAAACAGAGCCAAGACCTTACAATATTATACCCACAGGGGTCAAATAATACATAACCCACTAGCTAGGAAAGAATATATATGACTATGGTGGTGTAGCAAATTGTACTTTTATTCCAGTATTAAGAAAGACACAAAATCAAGGTAAAATAGATATAAGAACAACCAAAAATGCTAGTGACTTGTAGACATGTAGAATAGTTAATGCTGCAATGTATGTACACAAAAGTATATTAGGCCAGGTTTATACTGCGTTAAAGCAGCCCGTTCAACGCATAGCGTTGACGGGCTGCGTTAACGCTATAGCATAACGCGATCGCGGTATGCTATACCACTAGCGCAGATAATTCATCTGCACTAGCAGTGACGGAGCCTCAGACGCTGCAGCCCGCGTCCGAGGCTCCATCACTGAATGACGGCACATCGCTAGCGCATGCTGATTATGGCTTGCATTGGCAATGCGCCCGCTAATTGGGGTTAATGGCAGCGTTAACGGACAGCGTTACACCGCGTTATGCCACGGTGTAAAGCAGTCCATCTAACGGACTGCCATAACGCAGTATGAACCCGGCCTTACTTTTACAAAAAAGGTTACATCCAGTTGGATATATGATTTACTTAAATTACTGAACCAATTATTTCTTAGTGTGATGAGTATGTATTCAAAACACCACATCGAACCTCAATGTGCTTTAGTCGAGGTTCACATTAATACAGTGCTCTCCACCGAGCACTACATCAGGGTTTCTGTTGGGATGCCCGAATAACTGTAATCCTTTGGGAGCTCAGACAGCGTCATTGACTTAAGTGAAGCCGATGGAGTCACTGTGGATACTGACTGGCCTCCATGCTGGAAGTATTAGTCTTTTTCAGATGTGCACAAAATTGTGGCAAACAAATACATTGGAAAGTAGGAATATCCCTTTAATTATTTGAGCCTAGCTGACAGTTGCAAGTAGAGTAGTCTCCTATGCCTGACAATACAGATGAGTTAAATTCTGAATTTCATTTGGAAACAAACAACAGATTACGTCATATATACAGATGTGTGAAAGTATTTGCCCCTTCCTGATTTCCTATTCTTTTGCATGTTTGTCACACTTAAATGTTTCAAATCACCAAGCAAATTTAAATATTAGAAAAGGATAACACAGGTAAACACAAAATGAAGTTTTTGCATGAAGGCATTTATTAGGGGAAAAGGAAATTCAAGCCTACAGGGCCCTGTGTAAAAAAGTAATTGTTCCCCTCCCTTAAAACAAATTAGCTGTGTTTTATAACATCTTTTGTGAAGCGGAGCTTAAATTCCCTAGCCATATGCAGGCCTGATTACTGCCACTCCTGTTCTCAATCACGAAATCACTTAAATAGGACCTGCCTGACAAGATGAAGCAGACCAAGCGAACCTCAAAAGCTAGACATCATGCCGCGATACAAAGAAATTCTCTAATAAATGAGAAACAAAGTAATTGAGATCTATCAGTCTGGAAAAGATTATATAGCCATTTCTCAAGCTTTGAGACTCCAGCGAACTACAGTGAGAGCCATTACCCACAAATGATGAAAACAAGGAACAGTGGTAAACCTTCCCAAGAGTGGCCGGCCAACCAAAATTACCCGAACAGTGCAGTGACAAATCACCCAAGAGGTCACAAAAGACCCCACAACAACATCCAAAAAATTGCAGGCCCCGCTTGCCTCAGTTAAGGTCAGTGTTCATGACTCCAAAATAAGAAAGAGATTGGGCAAAAATGGTCTGCACAGCCGAGTTCCAAGATGAAAACCACCGCTAAGCATTAAAAACATAAAGGATCATCTCAGTCTTGCCAAAAAAACATCTTGATGATCCCCAAGACTTTGGGGAGAATACTCTGTGGATTGACGGGAAAAAGTTGAACTTTTTTGGAAAGTGTATGTCCCATTTCATCTGGTGTAGAAGTAACACAGCACTTCAGAAAAGGAACCTAATACCAACAGTTAAATATGGTGGTCATAGTGTGATGGTCTGGGGCTGTTTTGGTGCTTCAGGACCTGGAAGACTTGCTGTGGTAAATGGAACCATGAATTATGTTGTCCAACAAAAAATCCAGAAGGAGAATGTAATCTGTTCATAATCTCAAGCTGAAGCTCCTTTGGGTTATGCAGCGCAGCAATGATCCAAAACACACCAGCAAGTCCACCTCTGAATGTCTTAAGAAAAAATGAAGACTTTGGATTGGTCTAGACAAAATCCTGGTATTAATCCAATTGAAATGCTGTGGCATGACCTTAAAAGGGGGTGGTTCATGCTCAGAAACCCTCCAATGTGGCTGAAATACAGCAAAGATGAGTAGGCCTAAATTCCTCTACAGCATTGTAAAAGACTCATTGCCAGTTAGCAGCAACAACTGCAATCAAGCATTTGCGATAAGGATGGCTCAACCAGTTATTAGGTTTAGTGGGAAATCACTGTTTCACACAGGGCCCTGTAGGTTTGGTTTTCTTTTTCCCTTAATAATAAAGACCTTCATTTAAAAACTGCATTTTGTGTTTACTCATGTTATCTTTGTCTAATATTTAAATTTGTTTGGTGATCTGAAACATTTAAGTTGACTAACATGCATAAGATTAGGAAATCAGGAAAGGGGCAAATGTTTTTTCACACAACTGTATGTAGGAAAAAAAATAAATGAGTGCAGAATAACTAGTCGATTATCTCCACAATTACCCAACTGTTAGGTAGGTTAAACTGAGAAACGTTGTTGAAAAAAAAAACAACTATTGGCCAACATTTCTATCCCTGCTTACTCCCTTACAAGCTTATTACCATCCCTATTGCAATTTAAAGGGGTTGTCCACTACTCGGACAACCCCTTCTCAGTTCTCGTGTTTTCCCTTTGCAAAATAACAACATATATACTCGACTTCGGTACTGTTCCAGCAGTGTCAAGTGTTGCTCTCCCAGGGTTCACGTAAACCTAATGAAGAGGCCCTGCATGACCTCGAAACGCGTTGACTTTTAAAACTGTTTAAATGTTTTAACTTCACCGATATTGTGATATCAGCAGTGCATGAGTGATACCTCCATCTCTCTGTATCCATGGTTATCATCTTTGACTGGTATCTGCGCAAAAGCAGTTATAAAACCCGTTTTGTGTTGCAATTCAGCAACCTAGCAGCACGGTGGCTCAGTGGATAGCACTGCAGCCTTGCAGCGCTTGAGTCCTGGGTTCGAGTCCCACCAAGGACAACATCTGCAAGGAGTTTGTATGTTCTCCCCTTGTTTGCGTGAGTTTCCTCCGGGTACTCCGGTTTCCTCTCACATTCCAAAGACATACTGACAGGGAATTTATATTTGTGAGCCTCATCGGGGAGAGTGATGATAATGTGTGCAAACTGTAAAGCCCTGCGGAATAGGTTAGCGCTATATAAAAATAAAGATTATTATTATTACTAGCAAAGTGAGTGTATTCTCTCCTTTACCTGACACCCCTTAGTGATCGGATAAGACCCTTTGCCCTTTTTCTTTCCCAGTTTCTTTCCGGATGGTGTGATGCCTTTTGCGCTTTTTGTAAAGAAAAAGTGGTGTTCACCATTGTACCCAATGTTATTTATATGCACTATTGTTTTACTTGTTTACTTACAGAAGGTTTTTTTTTTTTCATTTTGTTTCTGTCTTGGGTTTTGACTAGAGGGAAACGATAATTGAGAAGGGGTTGTCTGAGGAGTGGATAACCCATTTAACAGCATATTGGTGGTAAAATTGAACACTATAATCTTTATTTTTATATAGCGCTAACATATTCCGCAGCGCTTTACAGTTTGCACACATTTTCATCACTGTCCCCGATGGGGCTCACAATCTACATTCCCTAACACTCTACTGATATATTATTTTTATTAACAGCATTATATTAGTGAGAGGCAGATTTGTATGAGCATTATATAGGCTACTATATTGATAATTTAGATATTATTGAAGGACAAAGGCATTGAACACATTCTTTTTAGATGCCATTGCTTGGTTAGTGATTGCCCTCAACAAACATAGGTCCTTTACTTTCAATTTATATAGCCAATATGTTTTTTTCTTAATGCAGAATTTGAGAAGCCTGATTCTCAATCCATGTGACAAAAAAGAGTTTGGGGTTTTCAATATCCTGCTGAGGTCTATCACTTTGTATAAAAGAGTTATGGTTCTGAATAACATAGCCTCAGGGTGGGCACAATATGACTTCTGGAACAGACCATAGAATATAATTTTATCTTTGACTACATATCTAAGTTATATAGGGTATGTAGTTTTTCTGCCTCTTTCTTACTTTCGCTCTAATAAATACTTTACTATAAATAATATTGTGTATATGACCTGATCTTGCCACTATAAACATGCTCTCAGTCTGCTCGATGCTTTGGGCAATTTGACCTGATTTTAGCATCGCTCGTTTGGCTTACTTATAATATACACTCACTGGCCACTTTATTAGGTACACCTGTCCAACTGTGTGTTAAGACTTAATTTCTAATCTGCCAATCACATGGCGGCAACTCAGTGCATTTAGGCATGTAGACATGGTCAAGACAATCTCCTGCAGTTCAAACCGAGCATCAGTATGGGGAAGAAAGGTGATTTGAGTGCCTTTGAACGTGGCATGATTGTTGGTGCCAGAAGGGCTGGTCTGAGTATTTCAGAAACTGCTGATCTACTGGGATTTTCACGCACAACCATCTCTAGGGTTTACAGAGAATGGTCCGAAAAAGAAAAAAAATCCAGTGAGCGGCAGTTCTGTGGCCGGAAATGGCTTGTTGATGCCAGAGGTCAGAGGAGAATGGGCAGACTGGTTCGAGCTGATAGAAAGGCAACAGTGACTCAAATTGCCACCCGTTACAACCAAGGTAGGCAGAAGAGCATCTCTGAACGCACAGTGCGTCGAACTTTGAGGCAGATGGGCTACAGCAGCAGAAGACCACACCGGGCACCACTCCTCTCAGCTAAGAACAGGAAACAGGCTACAATTTGCACAAGCTCATCGAAATTGGACAGTAGAAGATTGGAAAAACGTTGCCTGGTCTGATGAGTCTCGATTTCTGCTGCGACATTCGGATGGTAGGGTCAGAATTTGGCGTAAACAACATGAAAGCATGGATCCATCCTGCCTTGTATCAACGGTTCAGGCTGGTGGTGGTGGTGTCATGGTGTGGGGAATTTTTTCTTGGCACTCTTTGGGCCCCTTGGTACCAATTGAGCATCGTTGCAACGCCACAGCCTACCTGAGTATTGTTGCTGACCATGTCCATCCCTTTATGACCACAATGTACCCAACATCTGATGGCTACTTTCAGCAGGATAATGCGCCATGTCATAAAGCTCGAATCATCTCAGATTGGTTTCTTGAACATGACAATGAGTTCACTGTACTCAAATGACCTCCTCAGTCACCAGATCTCAATCCAATAGAGCATCTTTGGGATGTGGTGGAACGGGAGATTCGCATCAGGGATGTGCAGCCGACAAATCTGCGCCAACTGTGTGATGCCATCATGTCAATATGGTCCAAAATCTCTGAGGAATGCTTCCAGCACCTTGTTGAATCTCTGCCACGAAGAATTGAGGCAGTTCTGAAGGCAAAAGGGGGTCCAACCCGTTACTAGCATGGTGTACCTAATAAAGTGGCCAGTGAGTGTATATTTCTTGTGTATTTAGTCATCTGATTAGTTGCCTTTATGCGTTTCTTTGAAAACAAATCAACTCTACGAGATTTGTCTATGAGAGTTAGTGTATGCTGTGAGTGACCTTAGGGGGCACCTGCTTTCTACCTGAGGCAATGGCGGACAATAAATTCATCCTTTCTGCTTTGGATCCCTTTAGTTATGGTTTTAGAGCTTGTTCAGATTAACCTTTAATGGTGCCTGAGGACATTATTTATCTCAAAGGGCTTTAAAGGCCTAATATGTATAGCTTGGTGTCAAGAAAGTTGGGTGTAAATGAAACTTTGAAATCCATTAAGCTAGTTTGGCAAAGTATACTTGTTTAAGAGAAAGTAAAATGCTAGAACAGAGGTTAGGCTTGTATCCTGCAGGGAGAGAGCCTGAAACATCTGGGAAAGATAAGGCTACCCTGGTAATGAAATAGGCCCCAGTTTATAGATGTCTGTGTATAAATGTAGACAGAGAAAATTGGCAGACTAATTGCTTTTATCTACGTGGCGTTTGGCACTGCTGCTATAACTATGGCTTACTTTTATTCTCAGTCTTGATGCATTTAGGATTTCCCATGATTGCAAAATCCTAATTACAATGTCTAAGCACGATCAGTGCAGAAGAAGGTAAGTATTTAATTGTGTCTGTAAAATAATTAAAAGCAGTTGGTTATAAAAGCCTAATCTCTACTCCCGGATAAGGATTTCATTCGATGCCAGTGGTAACAATGACTAAAGAGTGTAAAAAAAAGTTATTTCACAATTAAAGTAGAATACAGGTGAAGTGTGCTCTGATGGATAATGAATACGTAGCTATATCACATGAACTAGAAAATATATATGATAATATACAGTGAAGGAAATAATTACTTGATCTCTTGCTGATTTTGCAAGTTTGCCCACTGACAAACACATGAACAGTCTATAATTTTTTTAACGTCTGACTGCTGTGCTTGCCAACAAGGGTTTTGCCACCAAGTATTAAGTCTTGTTTGCCAGAGGGATCAAATACTTACTTCTCACTGCAAAATGCAAAGAAATTTATATAATTTATACAATGTGATTTTCTGGATTTTATTTTTGATATTCTATCTCTCAATGTTAAAATTAACCTACCCTTAAAATTATAGACTGTTCATATCTTTGTTAGTGGGCAAACTTACAATATCAGCAAGGGATCAAATAATTATTTCCTTCACTGTACTTATGTTGTATTGATGAACATGTTTTGATATCGCTGACGGCAATAACAAAGTGCTTCATAGATCTTAACACGACCAGTACATTGAATCTTTATCAGGACATCTTTATTTCCCTGTCCACAGTCTATTAATTACCATATTTTTCAGACCATAAGATGCCCCGGACCATAAGAAGCACCTCAAATTTTGGGGTGGAAAATATCAGAAAAAAAGATTTTTATAAGATGGGGGTCCATCTTATTGTCCGAATTTAAGGTATCTTACCTGAGAGCCGGCAATTGTAGAGCGGGGTCACAGGAAGCATGGTTCCTTCCTCAGGAAGCCAGCAGCGGCAGAAGTAGGGAAATGCTGCAGTGCTGGGGTACGATACTGCAGGTCCAGTGACGGCAGGGAGGCAGAGCATCGAGCAGGGTCCCTGCCTCAGGATGTCGGTGGCTGCAGAAGTGGGGCAATGCTGCAGTCCCGGCGTGCAATGCTGCACATCCGGTGACGGCAGGGAGGCAGAGTATGGAGCAGGGTCCCTTCCTCAGGATGCCGGCTGCAAAAATGTGTTGACGCTGCGACCCGGTGTCCACAGTGAGCAGAGCAGAGTGCATCACTGGTTTCTTGGCGGCCATCTTCCTGAGGCCACACGTGCGCAGATTGAGATCTCGGCGGCCCTTGGCTTCAGGAAAGTGGATGCCAAGATCTCAATCTGCGCACATGAAGCCTCTGGCGGCCATTTTCCTGAAGCTGAGGGCTGCTGAGATCTCAATTTGCACACGCGCTGCCTCCAGCGACCCACGGCTTCAGGAAGATTGCAGCAGGGAAACCACTGAGCCTCAGCATCATCACACCTCTGCTGCCACCTGTTCCGCTGCTACACCACTGCCGCAACCCCCTTGTAAGCCTGCACTTGGACTATAAGATGCACCCCCTACTTTCCTGCCAAATTTTTTTGGGAAAAGGTGCATCTTATAGTCCAACAAATATGGTATATTTCTAATGCCTTTGTGCTCTAGTTTTCTTGTTACCCTAACATGAACACATACAGATACTTTGCTGCACACTAAACTGAAATGTAGCCTGTGTATATTGATATTTCAAATGAACATACCCCATATGTTCTCCACACTCAATAATACATCTGACTAAACAGTTATACATTAATATTAGTCTGAAGCTATTTACACAGAATGAATATTTAAACCCCTGGCAATTAGTGGTTTGTAAACATCTGTCATTAACATGAGAACATCTTCACTATCGGCGAGTAGTGAGGTTCCGCCTAGTGATTGATAGGCTACAGAACAATGCCTATTATACAGCTCTGGCAAAAAATAAGAGACCACTGCACAGTTTTATAAAAAATCAGCTTCTCTACATGTCTGACAGCCATTCCAGTGTCAGTTGAATTCCAACGAGAGTACACCTCATTCTACTTAATGTGCTTCTGATTAGGTGATCACCTGAACAAAATCTTAGTTAACGAAGGAAAGTATAAAAAACCCTGCTGTGGTGTTCACAATCCTCTAGCAATAGGACATACTGGATAGCAAAACAAGTGCTAGTAATATCGCAGAAGTAATAGGAATGAAAAAATAACTTTTAACCATGCCAAAGGAGTTGAAAAGAAAAGTCTTGAGTGAGGAAACGAAGGGCTCTATTCTGGCTTTACTAGCAGAGGGATACAGTGAGCATCATGTTGCTTCCATCCTTAAAATTCCTAAGACGGCAGTCCATTACAACAAGGTCAAGCAGCAGACATTTGGGACAACAAAGCTACAGACCGGCAGAGGACAAAAACGACTCTCCACTGACCGGGATGACCATCATCTTATTCAAATGTCACTCAGCAACTGCAGGATGACATCAAGTGACCTACAAAAGGAATAGGAAATGGTAGCTGGGGTAAAGTGCACGGCAGGAACAGTTTGTATCAGGCTCCTAGAGGCAACGCTCAAGTCATGTAAAGGTAGAAAAAAAACTTTCATCAATGAGAAGCAAAGGAGAGCAAGGCTGAAGTTTGCCAAAGGCCATAATGATTGGACCATAGAGGACTGAAGTAAGGTAATCTTCTCTGATGAGTCTAATTTTCAGCTTTGCCTAACACCTGGTCGTCTAATGGTTAGACGGAGACCTGGAGAGGCGTACAAGAATAAAAGAGCAATTAACATTTTACTCAAACATATACCTATAAAGAGAAAAATCAGACAAACTGAAAATTTTGCAGTGGTCCCTTAATTTTTGCCAGAGCTGTATTTGTTGCTACCAACAAAATGTGCTCAGTATTTGGGTACAATGACCTTGACAATGACCATGATTTTACATTATTTACATATGCAGACCCAGGCAAAGCACAGAAGATATGAATTCTTCAGTAATTGTCAGCACAGAGTTTATAGTTAATTTGATTAAAAAGTCACTGTTTAAAAAAAACTTTGCATAAATCAGTAATACAAGTACATTTAAGAGACTTTATAAGATATCCTGTCAGAGAATATATTTTCTTTCTTCACTTCCGAGCCACTTCTTCGTGTCCTCCTGCTGAACTCATGATCTGCTCTGAAAAAAAAATAATGCTCAATTTCTTCTTGGTCAAGGTGAGACAGACTGCCAACACAGCCAGATGTCAGATTTTGTCTCCTACTGTATGAAGAGGAGAGGGGTAATGAAAAGTAAAGAGCAGAGTGAGACAAGTAGAGGCAGACAAGACAGGCAGATATACTGCAGTTAGTGTGTGATGTAGCTTATCTCAAAGCTGGATTCACAGCCACCAAGCTGGATATTACTGTATAATCCTCTCCATGCTACTAATACAATTTCACAAAATATGCTAAACAAAACTAATCGTGAATACTTATTTCTGTGTACTGTGTATAGGAGACATCTTGGCAGCTGATCTCCATCCACTAGCTCAGAGATGAGTAAAAAATTTGCTATATATACTACAGAGGAGAAACTGGTGAAAAATACAGGATACAAGTCATGTAATGGTCAGAAATGGTGTTATTTCTCATGAACATACAACCGCTTATTCTGAAGAGTTACCTGTATTGCTAAGTATGTTTTACATTCACAAACTCACTGGTAAACAATACCGAAAGCTATAAATTGTATTATACATATACATATTTATATATATATCCATATATAATATTAATATCTATTAGCCAGATGAACTTATATTTGTTGCCTCATTGCTATGTAAGTGGTAAATTTTGTGTAGAGATACATGTACATACTTTAGTCATGATTGATTTTAGAATATATCCTAAATGTAAATTCTCATTCTTTTTATATATTTTTCCCCAAATACAGCTTGTCCTGTTTTAGTAGAAATTGTGTCCTCATATTGACATGCTAGAGAAATACACTCCTCAACATCAAAACTGCAACATTAAGAAGGATAAGTTGTGGAAGTATGGAAACCACAGGATTGACAGATGCACAAATAATATGGAAATAATGAATAAATGAAACAAAATTTCCAAAACATCTCAATTTATCCAGTATCGACTAGGAGCACCACTCACAGAAGTACATACACTTATGTGCCTTGGCATGCTATCAATCAGGTCATTAATAACTGGCTAAGGAATCTTCTGCAGCATGATAGCACTTGGGAATGAACTCATCAAAATCCATTGCTGCCTGCTCCCTTTGCAATTGCTGACCAATTATATCACAGATGTGCTCAATGGGAGATGTGTCCAAAGATGCTGCAGGCCATGGTAGTACAATTGGACCAGGCTGCTCACACTAGCGTGGGCAACATGTGGCCTATTGGTACCATGTTGAAAAGCAGCTCCTGGTACACTTTGGAGAAATGGCAGACTGGTTCATTCACTTCATCAATTTAACACCTGTCAGTGTAACTGTAATGAAGAGTAGAGGGTCCTGGCTAAAAGTACATTGTCACCCCAGTCCCGCACCATAATCCTGAGCTACCCACATGGCTTCCAGACAAAACTCTGGTTATCATTGCATCCAAGACAAAAGTGGGACTCATCACTGATGGGGAAAGTCATCTATTCTAGCTTCCCATGCTTCATTTCAGCCTAAAGTATCTATCCTGAGACCATATGGGCAATGCAATAAAGAGACCATCATGAGGAAATGTCACAGCGATCCTACTCCTGGGATTGTGATGTGGGGTGACATAATGTACGCTAGCTGGACTTTTCTAGTCTTCATTGCAAGTACACAGCTTAGCATTACATCGATTTGATCATGGAACCAGTGGTACGGCCATTTCTCTAAAGTGTCCCATGACCCGCTTTTCAACCCAGCAATGTCAGGCCACATGTTGCTCATGCTATTGTGAGCCTCCTGCTTGGCCTAAATGTGTTATCATGGCCTGCAGCATCTCCAACCTTCGAGCACATCTGTGACATCATTGGTCAGCAATTGCAAAGGAAAATACCAGAAGAGGAAAGTGATAATTTACGTGCCCAAGTGTATTCAGCATGGCAGAAAATTGCTCAGATAGGCTTTAATAACCTCATTGATAGCATGGCAACGTGTGTAAGTGATTCCATGATTTCCTTAACTCCACGACTTTTCCATCTTGGTGTTGCACATTCAATTTTGAGTGTGTATACTGCTAATATTTTTTTATTTCGAATTACTGACATTTTAGAAGATTTCTAAAAGTATAACACTTTGTAGTGATAATTATTGTAATTGTATGGATATGTAAAGCATGTTATTTAAAGTACCATATTTTTCATATTATAAGTTTGCTCCGGATTATAACATACACCCCAAATTTTGAGGACAAAAATAGGAAAAAATTTTTTTTAAATAAAATGGTGGTGCTTCTTATAATCCTTGTGTCTTATTGCTCACCGGGGGTGGTTGCTGCGATGAAGCGGGGTCCCAGGGTCACTAATGGAGGAGGCAGGAGTGGGATGATGCTGCTGGCCACAGGCTGGGATGAGGGGGTGTCCAATGTGCAGTGCGGTGCAGCGGGTGTCCGGTGCTGCGGGGGTGTCCTACACTGCAGGTGCCCTGCGGTGCTGCGGGTGTGTCCAGTGGTGCTGCGGGAGTCCCGGTGCTGCTGTGTGGAGCTCTGCTAACATTTTGTGAAAGGCCAGACCCCCTCTCCGCTCCATGGTTTCCTGTGCTGTGGACTCTGGGAAAATGGCAGCCAGGGGTGGCGCATGCGCAGATGGAGATCTTGGCATCAAGATCTCGGGAGAAAGAAATAGACATGTAAATTATCCGCAATAAACATACTCAGAGCAGGGTCAGGTGTAATATTGCTAATTGTGATTGATGGATCCTGTGTATAGAGGAGTTAACTGTGCCTCAGTTTATAAAGAAACTACTGCAAACACTTTAAAAAAAAAAAAATAGGAAAAAGGAATCTAAAAAAGCCTTAGTGGCTAGTGTGAAAATTAAGATGACAAATTTGTGGGTTTTTTTTTTAAACCTGTTATGACAGAAAGAAAAAAGTTTTGCCAATATTTGCTAAAATACATTTATTACAAAGCCAGATTTAAAGATTTAGTCTTCTCACGATAACTTCTCTTTAACAGAACAGATTGTCATAATCTGGATAATCAGAAAGACACATAAAATGTAAATTATAGAATTCTATGAGCTTAACTTTATGAAAAAAAATATTTTAGGAGAAATAAATATTGGGCTTTTAATATTAATAATGTAAATGACCTTCCTTGATTGTCATGTCTATTTTTCAATTTTCTTATTTATCATCTACATTTATAAATTTCTCATATTATTTCTTTTTTTTCAGAAACTCTTCGCTCCGTGCGCGTGGTTTCCCGAGGTTACTTAGAAACAATTGTTTATATTCTCAGATTCGAAATGCTCATAAGTATGTCCCTCGTAGAGCTGTACTTTATATACCTGGAAATGATGAAAGGAAAATACAAAAAATTGCCACTCTCACTGTGGACTGTGCAGTGTTAGACTGTGAAGATGGAGTAGCCATCAATAAAAAGGTAAGCAGATAATTATTATTTCTGTAGCAAAACCTTAGGCCGGGATCACCCTACCGTGTGTGATGCGAGAAACTTGCACGAGTCTGTCGCATCAACACTCAGCACTGCCGCCGGAACTCAGGACCGGATCTGCAGCTGCATGAGTTTCTCGCTTCACACACGGTAGTTTGATCCTGGCCTTAAGAAGATATCTTTAAGTTAAAGGGGTTGTCCGGGCTTTTCACATAATCTCAGTACATATCTGGGCTGCAGAATTATGACAATAAGTAATTTACTTTCTGTCACTAGTTTGCACGGTTTTCTAGATATTCTGAACAGAACGTCCAAGGGGGGGTGTTATGGCATTGAAATGAGAACTAGTTGTAACCTCCTACTCTACTCCAAACATGCCCTCTATAGCAACAACCCCACCCTCCATAGCTACAGGCCCTCCCCGTCCACATGAAGAAGCCCTCATCACACAGTAACGAATTCTTCCCTTCCAGCAGCCTCAGTGCAGAGAGCTGCTCCTCCCCCAGACACACACTGAACAGTTATCTATGGAAAGTGAAACTAGTGAGGAGTGAAAATCGTCCTGTATTCTGGGCCACTCCATGATTACAATACATAACTCATTATCAGTAATTCCTTCCCTCATTGTCCCAGGCTGCTGGCAGCAGTGAGAACAGACTGTGTGATGGGGGTCTGCAGCTTCTAATCTGCACAGGGGATGGCAGTCACTGATGTAATCTGTTGTGTGACAAAGCCTCTGCTGTGTGAATGAGACAGCTCTGTGTCACTGATGTCTTCACACAGCAGCAGATTTGGTGCAGTGTATGTGTGAGCACTGTGTCTCTAATGACACAAATACTGATGGGAGCAGCCTGTCCAATCAGCAGCTGTAACAGTGTGAAGTGTTGGGGGGTGTATGTATGTATGTATTGTGCTACTTTCACAAATACAGGATCACTGCTGTGTTCTTTCCAATGCTGGAATGATGATAAAGATGAGTGCTGGTGCATTTTACTGCCAGCCAATGAGTGGGCAGTGGGTGGTGCAGGTCACTGGAGCTTGCTGGGAGTTTGGTGGAGCTTCACACATACACTGCACCAAATCTGCTGCTGTGTGAAGACATCAGTGACACAGAGCTGTCTCATTCACACAGCAGAGGCTTTGTCACACAACATATTACATCAGTGACTGCCATCCCCTGTGCAGATTAGAAGCTGCAGACCCCCATCACTGGCCATCACACAGTCTGTTCTCACTGCTGCCAGCAGCCTGGGACAGTGAGGGAAGGAATTACTGATAATGAGTTATGTATTGTAATCATGGAGTGGCCCAGAATACAGGACGATTTTCACTCCTCACTAGTTTCACTTTCCATAGATAACTGTTCAGTGTGTGTCTGGGGGAGGAGCAGCTCTCTGCTCTCTGCACTGAGGCTGCTGGAGGGGAAGAATTTGTTACTGTGTGATGAGGGCTGCTTCATGTGGACGGGGAGGGCCTGTAGCTATGGAGGGTGGGGTTGTTGCTATAGAGGGCATGTTTGGAGTAGAGTAGGAGGTTATGACTAGTTCTCATTTCAATGCCATAACACACCCCCCTTGGACGTTCTGTTCAGAATATCTAGAAAACCGTGCAAACTAGTGACAGAAAGTAAATTACTTATTGTCATAATTCTGCAGCCCAGATATGTACTGAGATTATGTGAAAAGCCCGGACAACCCCTTTAAGCAACAGTTTTACAATTTCCCTACCGTTCATAAGATACTGTGCAAAAGCTCTTTAAATTGCACATTCCTTACTCCGCACTTTGTAGTAGAAAGATCATATCTGATTTTTTGAAGTATGAATTAAATGAAACATTAAAAAATATAAGACAGAAGTAAAAAATAATCATAAAAAAATGATTATCCATTCACCCTGAAAACCTCTCTGATGCTTTGTTTTAATCCCTATAATGTTGCTAGATAAATTGTTTGCACTTGAAAAATATATTGAGAATTATCTTTCACAAATTAAAAGACTGATATTTCCATATAAGCAATTACTACGTGTGCAAGAAATGTTGTGTAGTAAAAAGCTCAATTAATCAAAACCTAAAAATATTTTTAAAAGCCTAAAAAACAAGCTTAGGCCCCTTTCACATGTCCTGATATTTCTGGTAATGGAAAAACCAGTACCAGTGAGGTCCGTGTCCTTGTGCCATCCGTGTGTCAGTGTGATAACATTCGTGTGGCATACACATGTATGTTTATGTACCTGTGTACCATCCGTGTGCCATCCATGCGCACCATCAGTGTTACAAGTACTGGAATAGAATGAAGAAAACAAATGACAGATGTTTGTGTTAGATGTGCAAAGGCAGAGAAAGATAGATAAAATATGTTAGTGACATATATATACAGTAATCAGTGCTGTGTGTGTGTGTGTGTAGTTTTCTGTACTTGGATTTATCTAATAATTAAATAAATGAAAAAAATGGAGTGGGGTCCCTCTTATTTTTAATAACCATCTGAGGAAAAAACAGACTACTTGGGGCTAGTGTTATTTTTCTGGAAAGGGGCCACTATCCATGGAGATTGCCAGCCTATTAATAACAGCTCACAGTTACCAGCAAAGGCCTATCAGATAGCTGCGGGCTGATATTAATAGACTGATAAGGGGTCATGGATATTGAACCTCTCACAATCTAATAAAAACCGGCCTTTAGCCGCACCAGATATGGCACATCCATTAGATGTGCCAATTCTGGTGCTTAGCCTTGGCTCTTCCCTATAGCCCTAGTGTGTTGGCAATCAGAGTAATGGATTTGGGGTTGATGTCAGCTGTGTAATGTACACTGACATCAAGCTTTTGATTAGTCAAGTAGAGTTGTCTATCAGACATCCCCATTAGTATCCCCATAGTCAAAAGTAATAAACACATGGAATTATGAAAATCACTCACTGACAGTTACCCTCATTTACCCATTTATTACCATAAAAGTAATCCACAGAGGTCTTCCGTAAATCCATAATAAGGATATCTTTCAATGATTCCTGACATCCGGATGCTGTGGTGAACAGCGACATCAGTAACGTGAGAGCTCACCACGGCAGCCAGAACACACTAAGAGTAGCTTGAGAACCTGGCTGCAGTGGCGAGCAGTGATATCATTAAGGTTACTGCAGGTTACAAGCGGAGGTTCTCTAGGTAACCTCTGCGCGAGCCGGCCAGCTGTGATCTTCTTTAACCTTACTGATGTCACCGCTCACAGAGTGAGAAAGTTCAGCCTATTAATATCATCTTGCATCTGTCTCTTTAGCCTTTGCTGATTATTAAACTTAGGGGGGAGCTACATCATGTTTTGGGGTCACCCTTTTTATAAACCAGTGAAGGCCATGAAGACAGTTGTGAGCAGTCGTTAATAAGCTGGGAACCTCCAGGATAGTGGCCCCTTCCCAGAATAATAACACGAGCACCAAGCTGTCTGCTTTCCATCAGCTGGTTTTTAAAAATAAGGGGCAGCCCACTCCTTTTTTATTATTTAATGCGTGCTATTCACAGACTGCTGGTGCTTCAGCTGTCATCAGTGTCGCCTGGTCTCGCTGATCGCAGGGAGACCAAGTGAGGATGATGACTTGTAGTCAGCACCTGTCACCTGGGAGCAGCGCTAACTGTAAAGCTTTTCCTGATGCCAGAGCATTTAATTCCCATATGTGTCACACAGATGTCATCCATGGTTCATTAGTATGCACATATTGCGCTCCGTGCTGCCGGAAAAAAATTAACATGTCTATATGTGGGTCACATGGACACTTGGTCCATGTGAAAACACTGACGTGTGCAGTCCCATATAACTAAATGGGTCTACGTGTGTGTCTTCAGTACGTGTGAAAACTGTCAACACGTACTGGAGACACTGACGTGTGAATGGGGCCTTATGGTTATGAAAAAAGCCTAAATACAGTCATACCAACAAAGTGTCAAAATCATTCGGTTGATTAAACTGTTAGTCTGATGATATATATAAAGCTGCATAGACTTTTAAGATAAATGTTGGCTGAACTAACAGATTTTGCTGTCTGTAAAAAATGTGATCTGTCAGGTTCTATTTTTTTTATCTGTTGTCTGCTGACAAAATAAGTATATTGCATGATTGGCCAAATTTGGACATCCTGGTGCCACCTTGCACATACCCACCCAGACTGCGGAGACCCGCTTTGATGTGGACGGTGCATTCCCCCCTCCCGCTAGACCCCCCCAAATAAAGCGAACACAGGCCAGGGATGGGTTGAACAGGTCGGTCACAGTTTATTAATTAGATTACACCATGCGGGGTGGGGCAAATTACGCTCCGCAACTGGCTCAATCGCCGCAGGCCCCGTCTGTGATAGACATGCTAGCCGGCCAATGAGGGTTATGAACCCTTGCCCCTCCTGGCATTTCCGCCATGGAGGATCCTGTGTATGACCTACACAGGACTCTGACCCCCACCCATCTGCCTTAGGGCCTGTTCAATCCCGTCCTGCAAGCCAGACAAAAATATATCAAGCCCAATGTCTGTTAGATAAACTCCATCTGGTCTCAAGAGTCCTGAGCAGCCTCCTTCCAATTGGTAGTGTCATACCACGATGCCGAAACCTCCTTTCACAATCTTAGCCATCCTTGCATTGACATTTCTCCTTGATCTTTCAACGGCCTTTGGTTTGTTCACTCCTTTCCATACTGCTCGCGGAACTGTGTCCGACCATACCAACACAATGTGTGGGAACAGATACCTAAAATGCTCTATGTCCGTAGCCATTACCATGCAAAGCTCGGCACTTATTCTTGTACACAGGTCATTACCACCGGCATGCAAAACCAATATCACCAGTCCTTTTACCTTTATAGCGATGCTCAGCACCTTCAGGAACATTTGCTGCCTCTGATGGCTCTCCAATTGACCTTTAGCCCTTCCAAGTCCAGGCTTAGACCGCCTGGCCACAGTTCGGCCCTTTTCCTCACCCAGAAGACATACGAGTGTCCTACTATCCACACCGTGGGCTTACAATCTCCTGTGAACGGTAAGATGTGTTAATAGAGCAAATCTGGTCTTATATACCTGGCGAAGCACGAAGATTTCCAACAACCCATCCTCTGCACTTCATCATCCGATACTCCTGCTCTGGCTGCTTCAGTGGCGGCTCCTATTCGGAAGGAATGTGTACCGTATTCTGCTGGGTTAGCACAACTTTTTTGAAGGCACTGTTTAAAAATTGCGCTAAACTGGTACTTGGTAAGGGGGACCTGTCCGTGTGTGCGAGGAAAAATCTGCTTTCCTGTCTTAGGCTCTCTTAGCGCCTGACTACTTTTAGTAGGCATACGGGGCCATTCAACGACCTCACTAGGACCCACAAGCCTCTGCTGGAGGGGATCGCATTTGGATTTCCACACGCGAATGCTCAGAGCGTCGCTGCATATCACTAAATCATCACTAATTAACCCACCTTCCGCCGCTGATTTAGACCGGGGCACTAGCTCACTAATGTGAAGTGCCCCAAAAAAGGCTATAGCGAAAGCTGCTGATAGCAGGGCAGCTTTGAATTGCGATTTGCACACCGATGAGGAAATTGCTATAATATCGCGCAGTAGGCTTAGTGAGATAGGACAATGACACTCCTGGCTAGGTTGAAGTCTTATCCACCCTTTAACGGCCTGTTTAATGAAAAAATATTTGGTGATGTCCACCCAACCCATTGGCTGGAAAAAGAGCGCTAAGCCTGATAAGTTATGTTGCGCAGATGTACCCGATGCGCCTCTTGGCTTAAGCCGGTTTAAAAATTCTACCAAAACCTTGCATCTCACGCAGTCGCATCTGTCGACTGGCTTACCACGAGTTAATGAGCACCATTCTTCCCACGCCTTACCGCAGACTTGCCAAGTAGCCGGTGTAACCGAAGCACGGATCAAAGGCATCAATGATTGACCACCGTGTCCCAAAGGGATGCAGGACACCGGGTGCCCAATGGCTGTGCCATGGGGAGAAGGAATCTGAAAGTCTGCCAATTGGAAAACAGCAGAGAGTTAACCAGTTTATCATCTACCTCTGACGTTACCCTGGTCCAACACCAGATATTGTGCTGCTGGCATAGTAATGCAAGGCGGCGCAAGAGAGCAAGTAAAGGAGGGGAAGGGGAAGACATGTTGTTTAACCTTTTTGCCATCCGCGGGTATTTTGTTAAAAATCTAATGTTAATGTTTTCTAACTGGGTACCCCAGAGCTCGACTGCAGCCACTAATGGGAAAATCTCTATCAGCGCTGGATCGCGTCCCCAGCCTGCTGAAGCCCGTGACTCAGGCCAGTTGCCTTTGCACCATTGATTTTTGTACGTTGATGCGAAACCAGCAGTACAATTTCCCCTCGCCGTTAGGTGTAATTCCCTGCTTGATACCTCAGGTGCCATGACGCAGGTATGACCATTGTAGGATTTAAGGAATGTCCCCCAGACTAGTAGGTCTGCCTTCAAAGATCGAGTTACTCTAATTCTATGGCCAGGCTGAGTAGCGCCTTTTGCTACCAGTGATAACTGGCGAGAGAAGGCTCTGCTGACCGGCATTACGCGCCAGGCGAAATTGAGCAAACCTAGCAGGGACTGCAGTTGTTGAAGCAAGTGGCAGATTTTAGAGCCTCTTGGACCCACGAATAAAAAAATCGTCAAGGTAGTGGATTGTTGAATTACTGCCTGTCTCGTAGCGAACAACCCAGTCTAGGAAAGTACTGAACAGCTCGAAGTAGTGACATGAGATGTAATAGCCCATCGGTAGGCACATATCGTAATAAAAGAGCTGGTCCACCCTGCAACCTAGGAGGTGAAAGCATTCAGGATGTAAGGGTAGCAGGCGGAAAGCCGATTCTATGTCCGTTTTCGCTAGCAGGGCCCCTGGCCCAGCTGTGCGTACGAGCTCTACTGCCTTGTCAAACGAAGCGTAGGCTACGGCTGCCTCCTCTGGGAGAATTGCATTGTTAACCGATTCGCCTTTTGGGTATGAAAGATGGTGGATTAGCTGGTGTTTTCCTTGTTCTTTTTGGGAACTATGGTCAGCGGCGAAATTCTGATGTTTTTGAAAGGAAGTGATTTAAACGGGCTCGCCATTCTACCTAGCTCTACTTCTTTAGCGATTTTTTTCTTTTACTATAGTGGGGTATTCGTGCACTGACTTTAAGTTTTTTGATAGAGTTGGCGTGTTACTAAATCCGTAGGGGATGAAAAAACCGTTTTTGAAACCGTAGTGCAGCTGCTGTGCGGCTTTCTTATTGTGGTACAGGTTTCACCAGGGCCCCATTGCTGTTACGCTCACTGGGGTTCTGCCTGGTATGGGCTCTGTTTGCATCATGAGTACATCTTGCTGCAGGGTGTCCTCCCCCGCAAGCAGAACATTCGTGTCTAAATCTACAGCACCCTTGGTAGCGGCAGTTTCCCTCGTTAAATAACATGCGGGCCCCCGGTCTTCGTATGGCCACTGAATTCTGGCCTGAGGCTGCTGAGTGACTAGTGGCCGTAGATGAAAAGGGGTGTTTCTGTGACCGCACGGCAAGGGCGGGTCGTGGATGCATGGATGGATCTCCGACGCGGCTGGCAGCCAAAGATGGCACACGTGACGGCTGTGGCCTGTCCGGTGCCTGAGGTTGATTGGCTCCCTCTGAGGATGGAGCCACGGCGGACTCATAGCTGAAAAATCGTCCGGATGCGGCTCTGAGTGGTGTCGATCGCTCTCTGGCAGGTGAGCGGTGTGGATGGCGTCTTCGGATGGAGGCATGAGAGCATCTGCTGTGACTTTCGGATGTGTTGGACCATTCTGAAGAGGACGGAGAATGCCATCTGGCTGCTACGTGAGCTGCGTCTGTGGTGGTAGCGGTGATTGCGGGGACTGTTGGACTGGCGGTTGGACTCTGCAGAGGAGGATGGGGAGGGTCTGTGGAGTCTACGCCTTTGACCGCCGTGGCTAGTGGGTGTGATGGGGGCGCTTAGCTCATGAACGTAGTGTTGCACATGCTGGTCAAGGGCCGTGATCGCGGGTACAGTAAGGGGCGTTGAGGAGGGGGGTGATATGAGGAAGAGGGGTGCACAGCGTGTGATTGACAGGTCGTCGTGAGTGGGTGTGGATTGGCTGAATGTGTGTGTCTGTGTCATTGGGGGTGTTTGCAGTGTATAATGTGCGGTTAAGGTGTTAGTGTTGCATGTGTTTGTGTTGTGAGAATCATGTGGGAATAGTGGATGAGGGCAGGTATATCTCGCCCAGATACCTTTCCTATGTGGCCTAGTCTGGTCAGTATCGCACCTGGTTACTAATAAATAATGGGAGGCGGATATAAAAGGATGCCAGGTGGTTGTGTGAGTGTCTCAGCCTGGGAACACAGAGAGCCTGTCTGTGTGAGAGACACACGTGAGTGGAAGCAGTGCCCACTGCAACTGTGGTTTGCCTGGACGGGAGAAGCCCACCAGTTGGTAGTTAGGTTGTACCTTGTTTAGTTAGTGCCGGACAGGCAAGGATTTGTTTTATGTTTTATTTCCTTTATGCATTGCTTTCACCGTTAATAAACCTGACCCAGTGTCAGATATACCCGAATCCCAGCTCTGCGCCTGAGTTTCATGCTGAACGCAAGTGACCTTTGACCCCAGCAAAGGCGATCCCGGAGTGTTTTATCACAGTGTGTATTGGTGTGCTGGTGTGCAGCATCATGGGGCACCGAGGGAGCAGCCGGAGGGGCCAGAGAGGGCACAGGGAGGTGAGCTCCGAGGCCAGCTAAAAGGGCTTTCACCCATAGCTCACCTTCCTGTGCTGCTCTCTGCCTCAGGGCCTCAATTATGGGAACAGACATGGTGAAGGAGATCCGGTGGTCCGCAGGACAACAGCTACCAGGGGTCAGCCGAGGAGAGAGAGGAAGCATTGACCCCTGGTACCTGAATTTAACCCCTGTGGGTGTGGCTGGCTGCCCCTTCCTCTTTTCCCCCATTGGTCGTTCGGGGGACCCAGTAGAGCATCATCTGGAGGGAATAGTGGGAGGGGGGAATTCTGGCAACGTAATCTGACACTCTAGCTAAATCTATGGAGGCTACGCAGTCAGAGGCATGTTCCTTAGTCAGCACCGTGTCTGACAGATATTCCTGAATAGTCTACCATACTGCCGGTCAGATTGTTTGTGATCTGACTTATCATTGATCAGCTGCATTCCAGCAGATATTTCTTTTATGTGTTTGATCTTCTTAATTGAGCTGTTGGTGAAGCAAATTGTAAAACATTAGCATGTACAACAAGTTTTTGGGCTTTGATGATTGTACATGTAGCTTTACTTTTGGAGAGTTAGCAACTGCCAACACTTATGATAATTTTTTCTCCTGGCACAACAAATCTATAGCCTTGAGCAAATTCCAAAATTCATAGATTTTAGTAGCTCTAAGTCATCAGTGTCACTTATTTCTACTTTTGTGCTATACATAAATTGCATCTTTCTCATGAATTGATAAGTATCAAGAATAATATTCTACATACATCATCTGATATTTGTGGAACTTATGGCAGGGTTTTTGCATCACCTGGCTTTTCCTAACGATGATAGTGAACAGGCCATAATCCTAACAGGCTAATTAAGATCTGAAACCTTGGTCAGTTATCTGAAAACACATATCTCCAAGGGTGCCCAAACTTTTCATCTGCCCATTTTACTTCTTTGAATATTTAAAATGTCTTGCGGATGTGGTCTGATAAAGAACACTTATTTTGGCTTTAAGGAAAGGGCCTAAACCAATAAAATCTAAAGTTTGACTAACAGACTGCCATGAAACCCTGTCAAAAGCCTTCTCAGCATCAATGACAAAATTATTAATGGGATTTTATGAGACAAGGCATGGTTCAAAATGTCCAGGGTTTTTATGGTGTTGTCCCGTGCCACCCCGCCAGGAACAAAGCCCACCTGATCTGGGTGTATGAGCTTTGGAAAAAGAATGTATAGTCTGTTTGTGATTAATGTAGCATACATTTTAATATCCACATTAAGTAATTGGGCAATAGCTGGCGCATAAATGGGGTTCCTTTCCAGTTTTTGGAATAACTGTGACGTGTGCGAAGGTTGCTTGTGGAGGAAAAAGATTGGAGTCAAAAATATAGTTAAAAGTTTGGAGCATTAACAGGACTAACTGAGTCTGAAAAGATTAATAAAATTGGCAGGTTAGGCCATCAGGGCCAGGGTTTTTATTTCTTGGGAGACCTTTTATCAGCACGAGCTCCTGAGAGGAGAAAGGAGTCTCAAGTTCCCTTACTAGATCCTCCAGCAGTTTTTTAAAAGGGGATGAGAAGGCAGATGAGGATGAGATAGGGTCTTTCCCAGAAAGATTCTATAATTTGGAATAGTAAGTT
This sequence comes from Dendrobates tinctorius, assembly GCF_039654945.1. NCBI lineage: Eukaryota > Metazoa > Chordata > Amphibia > Anura > Dendrobatidae > Dendrobates > Dendrobates tinctorius. The sequence goes on from NW_027361694.1 coordinate 10,305,888, forward strand.
TGGAAAACCTCAGCAATCTCGGAGGTAGTATGAACTCATTAAAGGCCATGTGTGTTCTTGATACAGGGGATATGAGTTTGTGCAAATTTTATCTGTCAGGGCTCTAATCAGCATTCCCCCAGGCTTATTTCCATATTCATAAAATTTACTTCGCCCCAGCTCTAGGAAGTGATTGTATGAGGTCTCAAGTATATGCTTGACCTCGAGTCTAGCTTTAAGAAGCTCCCTGAGAGTTGCTGTGGAGAGTGCGTTTTTGTGTGCTGGTTCAAGTTTGGAGACCACCTGGAGTGCATCTTTGAGGCCTTTCCTATTTTATTCTGGTACGTGCTTAATAAAAATTCCTCTCAGGACACATTTTAAGGCTTCCCATTTAATTGAGGGGAGGTGCTATCCAAAGAATGGTCTAGTATGAAGTTCTCTAGGGTTCATTGGATATCTGCACTACAAATTGAGTTCTGTAGCAGTGACTCACTGAGGTGTCAAGACCATGTTGCTTTTGTGGGAGGGAATTTTAAGAGAACAATATATTGTGGCATGGTCCGACCATAGGATGTTTCCTATAGTAGATGAAGTCAACCAGAGTATAGCACTATATTGGAGTATTATATAATTTATGCAACTGTACGAGTCGTGAGGGGTGGAGTAGAAACTATAGGCTTTGTCAGCAAGATGCTGTAATCTCCATGTGTGGCCTAAAGTTGCAAAGTAAGCGAGTTTTTTTATGCGTCTAATGTTCACATAAGAGAGGTGGGATTTGCCTTTGGAATTATATAGGGTCAGGTCTGAGGTTGAATTGAGACCACCACATAGAATCAGAGTGCCCTTCACTAGTGGGGTGGCAAGGTCAATTAAGTTAAAAAGGAAAGTGGGTTGTTCTTAGTTATGGGAATAAACGTTAATGATGGTGAGAAATTGGCCTTCTATAGAAAGGGTAAGAATGATGAATCTTGCATATAGATCAGTGACACAATCAAGTATTTGGTGGTTCAAGGATCTGTGGATCGCAATTGCTACTCTTTTTGAATGCGAGGTGGGATTATTAGCGAAGGTCCAAGTTGTGTAGTGTTTATTTTTGATAAGCTGAGTTAACTGCAAGCAAATGAGGTGTACCTTGCGGATGTGGAAGTGCTGGAGAATCTGAGCCCATTTATCTGGGGTATTGAGTCCCTTTGTCTTAAAGGATGCAATGTTTAGGTCCTCCATGATAAGTTTATATACGGTTCTGACAGGTGTGGCCACCTGCTGCGTGTCCAAACTGATCACATTGGAAACAGAAGGGGAGACACACAAAAAATACAAATATCAAAGAAACAAATCATAAGCAGTAAGATAGATACTGCAGTGTTAACTAGAGGGAACTCTAGTATCACAGGAGCATAGAAGTCGCAAAGTTAAGCGACAAGAGCTCCCAACCTATTGGGTAAAGAAAAATGGAAGTCATGACAAAGGAACCTTCTCTTAATATTTTAATAATTATGAAGTAACACCGATAAACTTATAAACATGAAAAAGTGAAAGCCAATGTCTGAATTCATATAAGAGAAAAACGGTGTCAGCTTGTTATAAGTTAAACGTACTCAGCATAGATATTAAGGGCATGCAAATCTCAAATGTAGGGATCAAAGTTAGATGATTGTAAAGCAGCCTGAAAACACAGGTAAAAACATACTAATAAACCTGATGCTAAAGTCAGTTCTTCTCACGTTTACTGCGTGATTGGGGCTGGTCCCCCCTCTGGTTACTGCGAAGGCTGTCTCGGGGGAGGCCATTCTGTCTCTAGGCCATCAATGGAGTGGCTGTGGGACTCGCTCTCCTCCTAGAGTCCGCAGAATTGAGAGAGAAAATGGGCCAGGGAGAGAGGCAAGTCTCAGGGAGATCCTGGCCTTACGAGAGTGCCGGGAGGTCCTCTAGGGAGTGAAGGATGAAAGAGCGGCATCCTTCTTGTAAAATCAATGAGAAGCTGACCCCCACAGCAGTACGGGATCTCTCTGGATTTAAGCAGGTCCAGAAGCGTCAGAAGGACTAGGAAGGCATCTGCAAAGCCAACCACAGAGACCTTCTGCAGCCAGTTGCTGTGCGACTGTCTGCAGCCTCTGACACACCTGTGACAGGGGTACTACCTTCACCTGTAGGAAGAAAGGTTCAGTTTCCAAAGAATGAAAGACTTCTTTACCATGAGAACTATTGTTCTATTGAACAGCCTACCTCAAGGGCTGGTCACAGTGGGAACAGTCAGTTTAAAAAAGGGCTTAGATGTTTTCTTTAGATGAAAGTAAAGGCCCCGTCACACTAAGCGATCTCGCTAGCGAGATCGCTGATTTTGTGACACATCAGCGATCACGCCAGCGCGATCGCTGTGTATGACGGGGATCAGCGACCGGCCCCCCTGCCGGTTATTGCTGATCATGCTCGAGCGGCCTGGGCCATTTTTCGATCGCTGGTCTCCCGCTGCCCAGCGCGCATCGCTGCATGTGGCAGTGAGAGACCAGCGATCAGCGACGCTGGACGCTGCTTGCTAATGTAAACGTCGGGTATCCAGGAGCCGCGCGGCTCCTATATACCCGATGTTTACCTTGGAAACCGGCGTACACGCTGGTTTCCAAGGTAAACGTCGGGTATCCAGGAGTCGCGTGGCTCCTAGATACCCTATGTTTACCTTGGAAACCAGCGTGTACGCCGGTTTCCAAGGTAAACAGCGGGTATCCAGGAGTCGTGCAGCTCCTGGATACCCAACGTTTACATTAGAAACCAGCGTCCAGCGACGCTGGTCCTGATCGCTGGGACTGTTTATGTGACAGCTCACCAGCGATCAGCCTAACGATGTCCCAGCGATCCCATCATGTCGGATCGTTGGTGGGATCGCTGGGACATCGTTTAGTGTGACGGGGCCTTTAGTTAAAAACTTAGGTACATGTAGAAAATTCTTCTTCTGAATTTTGACCAAGTTGATAGACATTCGGTATCAGGAGTGAAAAATCTGTGCAAACTGGGTCTTGCATTATGTATGTACTTAAATCTCCTGTCCTTTTTTATTTCCCACCCCTTGGTTGCACTTGTTGGATGTGTCTTATTTGAAGCGTGTTTGAAGCATACTATGAAACTGTATCTTCCATACATAAACAATAGTCACATTAAGACACTAACCCGGCAGCAATACCAACATTATTTACTGCTATCACTATATTAAATTAGAATAACATTTGTCTCTTTCTAAATAATGGAATGCTGCTGGTAGGCAAAGTATTCCGTAAGTCTTGGCCAGTACTGTTGACTTGTCATGCCTAAACAAATACCTTGGCACTCCCAAATATGGGTCCACATGTGGATTAAGATCCCCTTGTGCAATAGATAAAAATGGGCTTAACATACAATTGTGATTCCATGGCCCAAAGAACATCATAGTCTACATGGACCAATATTGGATATTTTTTCACTGATGATCCAGTGCTGCTTATTGACCGAAAAAAGCAACACACCTGACCAGCATTTGGAATAATGAATAACTTTCATTGGTCGGTCTTCATTCTAAATGAATAATTGTTTTTTTCACAGAACCAGTCAGTGATTGTTCTTAGAGATAAGCAGATTGCTTTGCGCAATTCCTGAGCTTCCTTGCTACCTGGCACGGCATTTGATTTGCCGGCCTGGTGTGACATCATCTGGGTGGAGCACAGGTATCGTCTCGCCAGCCTGAATAATCAGAAGCCAAGACATGGATCCCTGATTGTAAGGAACTTTGCACAGCTCCTCTCCATGGCCATCGGGCACTCACCTCGATCGTGAAAGGAGGTGGCTTGAAGGGATCAGCTCAATCCCTATGCGTTATGGTACAAATAAGTCTTAGGTTTTACCTAATGTATATGGACCTCCTTAAAATTAAACAAGTGTAAGAAGGTCAGAGTTTGTCTCCTTCAACTGGTTCTGCAAAATGGTGTTTAGAAAACACCAATTTAATGGTGTGAACTATCATAGCTAATGCTATGTATGCTTTAGACAGATTAATCTTTTGCTATATCAGTATGAACAAAATGTTATTTGAAGTGTCTATGCCAGATAGTCAACTAGCTCTTTATCTGCTGACAACATGTACAGCTTCTGTTTTGTCTTTTTATACCTTATGGGTTTGTGGTTTCATTTATATTCTGCATCACTGTTTACAAATGCGGAAAAAACAGGATTATAACAGTGGGAGAGGGAAAAGGACCACATTGAAGTTAAAGCAAGTGGTTTTCTTCATTTGTTAGTAATGATGAGCTCTTAAATTGGGATTAATACATGCAAACAAGCCTTAATCTGTTTAAACTTTCCACTTAATCTTCCTGAAATGTAAACAACGTTTGTGATGCCTTAGAGATGGAAAATGATTGGACTCACGAGACACTGCTTATCCTGTTCAACATTTTCATTTTACAACTTCAAAGAGAAATTTATATATTTGTTGAGGGTGTTAAGTACAGCTAGGCTGAATTTGTTTCTTGGCTATTTAGTCAAAACCAACAGGGATTAAATTAGAGTTTATAGCTGTTGGTAAAAATGTGTTTTTTCTTAACTGCCAAATAAGATTTATTGATAATTGAAAACGTAATCCTATTACCACCTTAATAGAGAAAATGATTTAAGATTGAACATACTTTTATGGATTAACTGCAAATTTATTAAATATGCCTGTTTTCTATTAGTCCTTCAGAACATACAATTATTGACATACTCTAAACTGTATGAATGCTGCTAAAGGGTTTTTTCCCTCTTCTTTCTTCAAGAATGCACTGCTCCCCTGCCTCCTGTTCGGCAGGGGTAGCACGCTCCTGAAGATTGACGGGTCAGGAAAGAGGCATGGTTGCTACTGGCATCAATTGTGATCTATCCGATGCTGATAGCAGAGGCAGCTTTACAATATCTGAGGAGCTAAGGGGCATTAAAGCTGGCTGGATACAACAAAACAGCCAGGTTGAGAGCAGTGCTTGCTAGTTCTAAAGTAGAGAGTTTGCCAGCACCCGCTACTTGCTTAGGAAAGCACTCATTTCTCCCTCACCCATGACAGCACCACGGAGAGAGGGGGTCCGCCCATCAAGGACAGGAACCTACAGACAAAAGAGCGGCACCTCTCCTCCGCCCCCAGTTGGGTTCCTGTCCTTGACGGGTGAACCACGGCAGCAGGAGCGCAGGCACTTACCGGGGTGAAGATCCGGGACCGTCCCGTCCGCGGTCAGACAGCGGGGAGGCCCCTGTCGCGGCGGGGTCGGTTGCCGAAGCCGACACCGCTGCAGCTGAGGGGCTGTCCAGGGTGAGCGGGCGGGGAGGACCGGGCCGCCGCTCCGGGAGGAGTAGGGGCCGGGGGACGCCGGTATAGGGGCAGCGCCGGGTACAGAGGTGTACCAAGATGGCGCTGCCCCGGAAATAGAAGGAGGAACTTCCGGGTCCCCGCGGTCGGCGCATGCGCAGTGCGCGCTCCCCGGGGAGGCAGCGGTGCAGGCCGGGAAAACAGGTGACGCCAGGGCGGCCTATTAAAATTTGGAACGCTGAAGCAGCCTCAGGGCTGGAAGCGTTCAGGCGTGATGGATAGCGACCAGCATGAGGAGCTACAGCAGCCTAAGCAGCAGCAGCAACATAGGCAGCATCACCAGCACCGCCAAAAGGATAAAGACGGACGAGAGAGCCGGTCCAGTAGTCACTCCACGCAGAAATCAACTGCAAGGAGCAAGTCACCTGCCGTGGATCGCCTAGTGAGGGATTTGGATCCACTTCCAGAACCGGTACCTGCAACCGCGCATGGGGGGTAAGTGGATCTTCGTGAATGTTCCCCATTGTAATAGACTTCTTTCCCTTATCAGGGAAAGAAGAGAGAAAAAACCAAGAACAGGGAATGCCCCACCTGTAGGAAGCCATTACCAATGCCCTGGGAGAAAAAATTATGTGACTCCTGTATACAGGAGGTCCTCGGCGGTGAAACCCTGGATCATGCCGCAGACCTAAGGGCGGTAATCCGCGCAGAAATTCATAGTGCCCTTTCATCCAAAAAACGGGAAAGGAAAGGAAGGAAGGGGACGTGATAATAGAGTCCCAATCAGAGAGCTTATCGTCAGGGGAAGTCACCTCCCATACTGTAAACACCGACTCGTCATCCTCCGAAGAGGAGACAGAAGGTCGTCATTGTTTCCCCCTGGACGAAGTGGATGCCTTAGTAAAGGCGGTAAGATCCACTATGGGGGTAGAAGACCCCCGGACTGATAGATCAGTCCAGGACATTATGTTCGGAGGACTGGGTCAAAAGAAACGGAGGGTATTTCCGTTAAATAAGAACGTCCAAGGCCTCATAGATAAAGAATGGGAAAAACCGGATAGGAAAAACTCTACGGTTCCTTCCATCAAAAGAAAGTACCCATTTGATGAGGAGGCATCCACATCGTGGGATAAAGCCCCCAAACTAGACGTGGCGGTAGCCAAAGCTTCAAGAAGGTTTGCGCTCCCCTTTGAAGATATGGGTACCCTGAAAGACCCATTAGATAAAAAAGCGGATACCCTACTTAAGGGCACCTGGGAATCAGCAGGGGGAAACATCAGGCCGGCGGTAGCGGCAACCTGTACCTCCAGAGCTCTTATGGTATGGATAGACCAATTGGAGAGACAGATAAGGGAAGGGGTTCCCAGAGATAAAATCCTGGAATCCATGCCAATGATAAGAGGGGCGGCAGCCTTCCTGGCCGACTCTTCGGCTGATTCAATAAGATTGTCATCCAAAACGGCAGCCTTGTCGAATGCAGCTAGAAGAGCTTTGTGGTTAAAATGTTGGCCTGGGGATCTCCAGACAAAAATGAAGTTATGCGCCATTCCCTGTGAAGGAAAATTCCTCTTCGGGGAAACTTTGGATGACATCCTCGAAAAGGCAGGCGACAAAAAGAAAGTCTTCCCAAACTTAGGACCAGTGAGCGCCACGGGCTTTAAACGGTCCTTTCGGAACAAAAAGTTCTTTCAAAGGAGACCCCCGAGAGACCAAAAATGGGAAGACAGAAGAAGGGACAGGGGGTTCATCTTCGGTAACTCGTCCCGGGATAAAAAACCCACCAAGTGACTGTGGGCCCAGGGTGGGAGGGAGACTAAGTTTTTTCCTCCCAGCCTGGGAGAAAATATCCAACAATCCCTGGCTGATAAATCTTATAAAATCAGGATTAAGGATAAGCTTTTATTCTCTCCCGCCGCAAAAATATATAATTACCCCCGATAAGGTCGTCAAAAAACGAACAAGACGCCCTCGAAAAGGAGGTCCTGGGTATGTTGGACAAAAAAGTCCTACTGGAGGTTCCCCCACAGGAGAGAGGCAGGGGGTTCTACTCGCCTCTCTTCCTAGTAACCAAACCAGACGGCACCTTCCGCACCATCATAAATTTAAAAAGACTGAATTGCTATATCAAGAACGAAAAATTCAAGATGGAGTCGATCAAATCGACCATCAAAATTCTCTTTCCGCAATGCTTTATGGTGGTCTTAGACCTCAGCAATGCCTACTACCATGTCCCCATTCACAAAGAATCCAGACAATACCTCAGGCTAGCGGTCTCGATAGCAGGAGAAATAAGAGAATTCCAATACAGGGCCCTGCCATTTGGGATCTCAGTGGCTCCACGGGTCTTTACGAAATTGGTGGCAGAGATGATGGCTCACATAAGAGAGCAGGATGTTCTGATAGTGCCATATTTGGACGACTTTTTAATAGCGAGCAACTCAGGCCAGAAATGCACAGAACAGAGGGACAGAGTGATGAGCACTCTAAAAAACCTCGGGTGGCTTCTGAACCTGAAAAAGTCAAGGCTGGAACCAAGGAGAGTCCAGGAGTTCCTAGGCCTGACACTGGATTCAAACATCCAAGTGTGTTACTTGCCAAATCACAAAAGGGACAGAATCATTCATATGGTACAAAAAGCGAGGCAAAACCCTTCTATGACACTAAGACGAGCAATGTCTCTGTTAGGGTCCCTCTCTGCATGCTTGCCGGCGGTCCAGTGGGCACAAATACACATGAGGGATCTGCAGTGGGATGTCCTGACCAACCAGTGGGCTTTAGGAGACCACTTGGAACATCATATTATGCTAGATTCAAAAACTATTCGTTCCCTAGCCTGGTGGGAGGACAAAAACAACTTGTCCAAAGGGATTCCCTGGGAGGCCAAGATCACACATGTAATTACCACCGACGCCAGTCCCGTGGGATGGGGAGCACACATGGGCATCAGTGTGGCTCAAGGAGGATGGAGAGGTCAAGAACTAAAAGCCTCCTCGAATCAAAAAGAACTGCTAGCAGTAAATTGTGCCTTGAGTCACTTTTTGCCAGCATTAAAGGGCCATCATGTCCGGATATTCTCGGACAACCGAGTAACAGTGGCCTATATAAACCACCAGGGGGAACCAGGTCCAGAACACTAATGAAGGCATCCTCCGAGATATTCAGGTTAGCCGAGGAAAACTTACTGTCCCTATCGGCGCTACACATACGGGGAGTAGAGAACCAGACAGCAGACTTTCTGAGCCGTACCCAACTACATCAAGGGGAGTGGGCTCTAAATCAGTCCGTTTTTCAGAAGATCGTGGAAATGTGGGGAACCCCAGACATAGACTTATTTGCAGACCACAAAAACAAAAAAGTGGAAGCATTCTGTTCTCTAAATCCCAAAGGGAATCCTCGGACCCTGGACGCATTTATGCTCCCATGGACACGGGGACTACTGTATGCCTTCCCACCGACCATTCTCCTCCCGGCGGTGATAAGGAAAGTCAGGGAAGAGGGGGCTCGGGTAATACTTATAGCCCCTTTCTGGCCAAAAAGAACATGGTTTTCATGGCTCAGAATAATGTCAGTAACCGACCCCTGGGTTCTACCAGATCTCCCCGACCTTCTATCGCAGGGTCCTGTGCTACACCCCCAAGCGGTGAACCTCCATTTAACAGCATGGAATTTGAAAGGTCACTGCTGAGGGGGAAAGGATTTTCAGAAAATCTAATTTCCACGTTGCAAAAAAGTAGAAAACCAATTACAACCAGAGCCTATGGTAGAACCTGGAGGAAATTCCTATCCAAGTTCGGGGGCAAAGGTTCAGGATGGAATACAAATGGATAAAATCCTGGAATTCCTCCAAAGGGGGTTAGAACAGGGACTAGCGACTAACACACTGAGGGTACAGGTAGCGGCCCTAGGCACCCTCTATAATCAGTAGGTGGCGAGCGACCCTTGGGTGTCACGGTTTATGAGGGCCGCAGCCAGGTCTAGACCAATAACTACCCAGAAAGTACCATCATGGGATCTGAACTTAGTGTTGTCAGCCCTAACAGGACCCCCATTCGAGCCTATCCAATCAGCTCCACTAAAGACCCTATCATTAAAAACGATACTGCTAGTGGCCCTAACATCTGCTCGCAGAGTGAGTGACATTCAAGCCTTATCGGCAATACCCCCATTCATTAAAATTATGGAGGATAGAATTATATTGAAACCTGACCCTGCATATTTGCCTAAGGTAGCAACACACTTCCATAGATCACAGGAGGTAGTCCTTCCTTCCTTCTGCCCAAACCCTACGAATAGAGGAGAGGAGAAATTTCACACATTAGATGTGAAGAGGTGCTTAGTGCACTACCTAGAGGCCACCAAGGGATGTAGGAAGGAAGGATCTCTCTTTGTGTGTTTCCAGGGACCTCAGAAGGGGCTCGGGGCGTCCAAAAGTACCCTGGCAAGATGGATAAGGGATGCGATTGCCCTGGCATACTCATGCAGTGGGAATACCATCCCGGAGGGTCTAAAAGCCCACTCTACGAGAGCAATAGCGACCTCATGGGCAGAAAGATCAGAGGTATCAATAGAGCAGATCTGTAAGGCGGCCACCTGGTCAACACCTTCTACCTTTTTCAAACACTATCGCCTAGATCTAGCCTCTGCGTCTGACCTGACCTTCGGGAGAAGGGTCCTTCAGGCGGTGGTCCCTCCCTAAGCTACCAATCTCTGAAATTCTCTCCGTGGTGCTGTCATGGGTGAGGGAGAATAGCTTAGTTACTCACCGATAACGGTGTTTCTCGGAACCCATGACAGCACCCGCTTAATTCCCCCCCTTTTTTCACGTGTGCGGTGAGCACGATTTAATGTGTGTAGAGTGTGTTCTTAGACACGAGGCTTCTCTATAAGTATACAAATTATAATGTTATGTATATACTTTTGTTAACTAACCGGGAGACCCTCTGATGCTCTGTAACCAACTGGGGGCGGAGGAGAGGTGCCGCTCTTTTGTCTGTAGGTTCCTGTCCTTGATGGGCCGACCCCCTCTCTCCGTGGTGCTGTCATGGGTTCTGAGAAACACCGTTATCGGTGAGTAACTAAGCTATTCTTATAGACTAAAGCAAAACTAAAGAAATGAGCCAGTGCACATGTTAATATAAATGCAATGTGTAGGTGCACATTCACACTGTGGCCATTTAACGGACATAACCTAGGATAAAAACAATGAATTGATACCCTGCAGTAAGTACCATATTTTTCGGACTATAAGATGCACTTTTTTCCTCCAAAAAGTGGAGGAAAATGAGGGGCGCATCTTATAGTCCGGATGTTCCTGCTCTGTCTGTGGATGGGGATGGGAGGCAGCGTCTGCGGCGGAGCATTGGGTCACAAGAGGCAGGAGCTCCTGTGCTTACTATTAAAGAGCAATTAATATTCACTGCTCTCAAGGTTGTGATGCAGTGACTCCTGTTACATCTAGGGGGCGCTGTATGTGCTCCTCAGGATATGCATGTGGGCGTTTCCTTGATTGTGATGGTGAAACAGTGACCGGCATGATTGTATGTGTCACAGAGGTCCTCTGCGCTGTAAGCCCAAAAATGATGTTGTTGTGCTGTGACTTGTAGTTCCATGAGTTTATTTACCTATAAGGGGGCTTATAGGGCTAGTCGGAGAGCTGGGCGGGATTGGCTACCACACATGCACCGCACCGCAGACTGAGGTCTGGTCACATGTTGGAGTGTTTTGGACCTTGAGTGGTCAGAGTGCAAGGTCCTGGAAGGCCTGTGTGTTGGGAGTTGCTAACTTCCTGAAGAGCACATGGTGAGGTCTTGGACCTGGAGGCCAGTGTGTTGGGAGGTCCTGGCTGTAGGATCGGATTCCTGAATAGCACCCGGTGAGGCCGGTGTGTTGGGAGGTCCTGGCTGTAGGATAGGATCCCTGAACAGCACCCGTTGAAGCCTGTGTGTTGGACCGTCCCAGGGGGGGACGGACGTCCTGAATAGCACCCGGTGAGGCCATGTGTGAGCAGAGTCTGTGACAGCCCTGCGTGGGGGGAGCTACCGACCTTCTGAGGGTCTGGACTGTCAGGAGTGCCCTGGTCACAATACCGGTAATCCCAGCAACGCAGCTTCCCCAGGAGAGAGAGAGAGCTGACAAGGAGTCGGCGTCTGGAGCAGGAGCTCCTGTAAGGTACCTCCACAGACTGTTGGTGCTTGTATTGTTCTATGAACGTTAAGGAACTGTTTGGTGTGCGGTCGCCCATGGTAACTGGACAGAGAGGTCCAGCGTGTTTAGGGTCTGCAAGCAAAAGCAATTTGTTAAAATATTATGGACGGTGGTAAGCCTGTGATGTGCAACAGGGCCTACCGTGTGGTTTACGCTGTATAAAATAAACCTCATAGACTGTTTATGTGAGCAAAACCATGCCTGTCTACATTAATCCCGTGCCAAGCGAGTGTCTCCCAACACAAAGAGTACGCGCTGCACTACAACGTACATAGTTTCGCCATAGAGAGCAGTGAGTATTCCAGCAGCTGTCCTAGGCTTGTAAGCAGCGCATGATGTTCCTGCTATGCGCTGCTTACAAGCATAAAGCAGCTGCTGGCATCTAAACAGGAAGCTGCGATGGAGCACAGGAAGGTAAGTATAATGGTTTATGGGTTTATTTTATGTTTTTCTGATGGGGCCATGCATACCAGGATGGGGATGCGGGCCAATCATACCAGAATAAGAATGGGGCCATGCATACCAGCACAGAAATGGGTGTCCTGCATACCAGGAAAGTAGGGATGGAAGGGCATGCATACCAGGATGGGGATGGGGGCCAATCATACCAGGATGAGGCAATGCATAACAGAACAGAGATGGGGGCCTGTATACCAGGATGGGAGCCAATCATGCCAGGATAAGGATGGGGGCCCTGCATACCAGGATAGGGATGATGGGGACCATACCTATCAGGATAGGGATGTGGGGGCCATACCTACCAGGATAGGGATGAGGAGGTCATGCGTACCAGGATGGGGATGAGTGGGCCATGCATACCAGGATGGGGATGAGGGGGCCATGCATACCAGGATAGGGATGAGGGGGCCATGCATGCCAGGATAGTGATGAGGGAGCCATGCATACCAGTATATTGATGAAGGGACCATGCACACCAGGATGGGGATGAGGGGGCCATGCATACCAGTATAATGATGAAGGGGCCATGCATGCCAGGATGGGGATGAGAGGGCCAGGCATGCAAGGATAGGGATGAGGGTGCCATGCATATCAGGATGGGGATGAGGGGGCCATGCATACCACAATAGGGATGAGGGTGCCATGCATAACAGGGTAGGGATGAGGGGGCCATATATTCCAGGATAGGGATGAGGGGCTCATGCATATTAGGATGGGGATAAGGGAACCATATCTACCAGGATAGGGAATATTAAGTACAGAATTTACCACATTTTTACTCTTCGCCACGACAGCATCCACTTGGAGAGAGGGATCCGCCCATAGGAACAGGAAACCTACAGAGATAAAAGAGGGCGGTCCGCCTCTCCCCCTCAGTTGGTTTCCTGTTCCGAAGGGGAACCGCAGGATACGCTACAGTCTTACCTGGGCCAAGGAACGGCCTGTGCAGTGTCTGCGAGAACGGCAGGGGTTCCGGTCCAGAGGCAGCGACGGGGGAGTGCTGGAATCCGGCTGCCTCCTCAGCTGGTATGGATGACGGGCAGAAACCCCGGTACCGGGTGGCGCCGACCGGGGTTCTTCTGTGGACAACATGACACCGGGCGGGATGATCCATTCCGGTCCATGTGGGGGCGCAGGAACCGGAGAAAACGACAGCCTCCGGCGTTCCTAAAGGGCTTCAGTGTCCAGGAGGACGCACAGGCAGCGCGGCAGGAAGTGTTAAGGAGGAACTTCCGGGTTACCGCCCCCTCCAGAAGAAAAAAAAAAAAAAGGAGCGATTTGATCTGCAGAGCGCGGGCGGCTATAGGCGCACCTGGAGGGGGAGGTACCAGGTATGAAGGGGCTTATAAAAGGCCTGGGGCACAGAAATATGGCGTGCAATCATGTCTTCACCAAGGCAGGACACGCATCCCCAGGCAGGCGACGCAGCAGCAGCCAAGGACCACGCAAGACGAGGGTCCTCGGATCGTAGCCGCAGAAGCCATGCCAACAAGCCTCCTTCTCAGCCTCCTGAGCCGGTACCTACAGCTTTTCTGGGTGAGTGGACGACGCTCTGCCTATCAAGCTGATAAAATGTCTCTCTCTCTCCCCTCCGTCATGATGCCTCTATCTCAGACTAAGAGGAAGGAAAAATCAAAAAATAAAGAATGTGCCCTGTGTACACGTCCGCTACCGGACTCTTACACAAAAAGACTGTGCAAAGGATGCATAAACGAAACGGCAAAGCAGGCGTCAACATCAGCCGCAGACATAAGGGCTATAATTAGAGAAGAACTACAGGCCCTAAATCAGTCTAGCAGGCCTACTAATATCGAAACAACTAGGCCAGCAGACGCCGTAGACACCGATGAGGGCGAAATAGCCTCGGATAGTTCTAATGCATCTACATCGGCATCCTCCTCAGAGATGGAGGGCCGTTGCTGTTTTCCATTAGATCATATGGATAATTTAGTTAAATCCGTGAGGAATACAATGGGTTGCACAGATACAAAAGAGCCGCAAACGGCTCAGGAAATTATGTTTGCAGGTCTAACAGACAGAAAGAGGAAAGTTTTTCCGGTTATTCCAGCAATAAAAGCTCTGGTTAAGAAGGAGTGGGAGAGACAGGACCAGAGAGGGTATCTTCCCTCAACTTCAAAGAGAAGGTACCCCTTTAACGACGAAGACTTGTCAACATGGGTTAAAGTCCCGAAGGTAGACGCGGCAGTGGCCTCCGCCTCAAAGCAAACAATCTTACCAGTAGAGGACTCGGGCGTGCTAAAAGACCCTCTGGACCGTAAAGCTGACGCCTCATTAAAGAGGGCATGGGAGGCAGCTACCGGCACGTTTAAACAGGCAATAGCTAGTACTTGCACAGCTCGCTCTATGCTGGTCTGGATCGACCAACTAGACCAGCAAATAGACCAGAAGATCTCCAGAGACAAGCTACGTGCCGCCATACCTCTAATCCGCGGCGCAGCGGCATATATAGCAGATGCTTCGGCTGATTCCTTACATTTGGCAGCCAGAACTGCAGGGTTGGCTAATAACGCCAGACGTAGCCTATGGCTAAAAAGCTGGAGAGGTGACACCCAATCCAAAGCAAAGCTTTGTACCATTCCTTGCGAGGGTGAGTTCTTATTTGGGAAAGCCTTAGATGAAATCCTTACGAAGGCAAAATAAAGGAAAAAAGGATTCCCTAACCCTCCTCTCCCATTTTATAGGCGGGCGTTTAGGAGAAGACCATTTGGCCGAGGAAGACCAGCAGAAAATCAAAACCGCTGGTCCACAAAGGAAGGAAAGGGCAAAGGTGCCATGTTTAGGGGATCCTCCTTCCGCAGGGACAGGAACTGAGGAGCCAGTCCCTCCAGTAGGGGGGAGGCTAAAAATTTTTTTTCGAGAATGGGAGAAAATTACGCTTAGCCCTTGGGTCCTGGGCATTATTAAAGAAGGGTTAAGGATAGAATTTCATCAAGTACCCCATAATTCGTTAATCATAACATCCTTCAGCTCGCCAATTCAACAGCAGGCCCTGGAGGCTGAGATTTGGAGCCTTCTGGACAAAAAAGTTTTGGTCCATGTGCCTAAAAGGCAGGAAGGGAGAGGATTTTACTCCCCTCTCTTTCTGATACCTAAACCAGACGGGTCATTCCGGACGATAATCAACTTGAAGAAATTAAATTCATTTATAATAAATCATAAATTTAAGATGGAATCCATAAGATCCACGATTAAACTCCTCTTCCCTAATTGTATGATGGCAGGCTTGGATCTGAAGGATGCTTATTATCATATTCCCATCCATTGCAGATATCAGAGATACCTCAGAGTGGCGGTCCTCCTCGATGGCACCATACAGCATCTCCAGTTCACAGCCATGCCATTCGGCATTTCCATCGCACCACGAGTATTTACAAAGGTGATGCTGGAAGTGATGGCTTTTTTACGCCAGAAGGACACACTAATAGTACCCTATCTGGATGATTTTTTGATAGTAGGGAATTCAATTCGGCAATGTAATGAGCGGGTTGCTGATACAATCTTGTCCCTACAGGCCCTAGGGTGGATAATAAACTTCAAGAAGTCCAGAATCGAGCAGCAGTCTGTTCAGTCCTTCCTAGGTCTCGAGCTAGACTCCATACACCAAAAATGTCTACTGTCTCAGGTAAAAATTTCAGCAATTAAAAAGAAAGTGAGGATAGCAATAGATCGGCCACACATATCTTTAAGGGAAGCAATGTCCCTCCTGGGATCCCTTACTGCCTGCATCCCCGCAGTTCGCTGGGCCCAGTTCCACACGAGGGAACTGCAACACCAAATTCTCTTAGAGGAATCCCGGGATCGGGGTAATCTGACAAAGAAAATCATGCTATCCCAGGAGGTCCTAACCTCCCTTACATGGTGGCTAAGGGATGATAACTTAGCGGGAGGAGTACTTTGGGTTATAACACCCTCCCGTATAATTATCACGGACGCTAGCCCCACAGGATGGAGAGCCCATATGGGAAATAGTTTTGCCCAAGGCCTATGGAATATAGGCGAAGATCAGGATTCGTCAAATTTAAAGGAACTAAAAGCAGTCTATCATGCATTGTGTCATTTTCTTCCGCAGTTACAAGGGGAAAACGTGAGAATCCTTTCGGACAACACCACAGTAGCATATCTGAACAGACAAGGCGGAACTCGATCAGTCACCTTAATGTCTTCCGCAAGAAGGATTTTATCCCTAGCAGAAAAACAATTTTTGTCTCTCTCAGCCCTCCACATAAGGGGAAGAGACAATTGGGAGGCAGATTTTCTAAGTCGCCATACACTGCGACAAGGAGAGTGGTGTCTAAGCCGGGAGATATTCACACGCATCGTGGCACTATGGGGTCGTCCCCAAATAGATCTCTTCGCCACCAGAGAGAACAGACAGGTGCGAAGATTCGCCTCTCTAAATATGACAGACAATCTGGAAATTCTGGATGCCCTCCAGTCCCCGTGGCAATTCAAACTGGCATATGCATTTCCCCCAATCATACTTCTACCGCAGGTGATCAGGAAAATCAGAGCAGAGGAAGCACGAATAATCTTAGTAGCACCATTCTGGCACAGGAGGCCTTGGTTTTCTTGCCTGCAAGCAATGTCAGTGACAGACCCGTGGGTGCTTCCTTCAACCCCCAGGCTCCTCTCACAGGGGCCATTCTTCCATCCTCAAGTGGACAATCTCCACTTGACGGCTTGGAACTTGAAAGGGAAATGTTGAGATCAAGAGGTTTCTCGGAGGGATTAGTCAATACACTCCTACAAAGTCGAAAAGTGACAACGACAAAAATTTACACCAGAGTATGGAGAAAATTCCTAGAGTCCCACGCAGAGCCGGATTTCTGAGAAATTCCGATTACAGCGATCCTAGAGTTCCTACAGAAAGGGAAGGAATTAGGGTTAGCTGTTAACACACTAAAAGTACAGGTGTCGGCTCTAGGGGCCCTCTATAGTTATAACGTGGCAGGCAATAGATGGGTAAGCAGATTCATCTCGGCCTGTGAGCGGAGTGAGCCGGTGCACATACCTAGAGTTCCTCCTTGGGACTTAAACCTGGTTCTGGAGGCTCTAACACGTCCTCCCTTTGAACCTTTAGATTCAATATCCCTTAAACACCTATCCTTCAAAACAGTACTGCTAGTTGCACTAACCTCAGCCAGAAGAGTTAGCGACATACAAGCCCTTTCAATAGAACCCCCTTTTCTGTTCACATTTCAGGATCAGTTAATATTAAAACCAGACCCCTCATACTTACCAAAGGTAGCAGGGAAGTTTCATAGATCACAAGAGATCCACCTCCCTTCATTTTTTAGTAACCCTTCTACTCCAGAGGAAGAAAAGTTCCATACACTAGACGTTAGAAGAGCTGTATTACAATACATCGAGAGGTCTAGCAGCTGGAGGAAGAGTAGGGCTCTGTTTATTTCCTTCCAGGGCCAAAAGAAGGGACATGAAGTCACAAGGGGTACTTTATCTCGGTGGATCAGAGACGCAATTGGGCTGGCATACTCCGAGAGCAATGAAAATCCTCCGGAGGGTATCAGAGCACATTCCGCCAGAGCTATGGCTTCCTCCTGGGCAGAGAGGGGAGACGTCGCAATCGAGTCTATATGTAAGGCGGCAACCTGGTCTACACCCTCTACCTTTTATAATCACTATAGGCTTGATTTATCATGCTCATCCGACCTAGCCTTTGGTAGAGCGGTCCTCAGCACGGTGGTCCCTCCCAGGTGAAAGTCTCTGAAAGTCTCTCCAAGTGGGTGCTGTCGTGGCGAAGAGTAAAAAGCCGGATTACTTACTGGTAATGCTCTTTTAATGAGTCCACGACAGCACCCGTTCACTAACCCTCCCTAGAAGTTAACATAATGTATATACACCTTCTTAGTTGTAAAGTTAATAAATTTAGAATACTGGATAATATAATGGCCTAATAATTGGCGGTCCTCCTGGTACTCTGAAATCCAACTGAGGGGGAGAGGCGGACCGCCCTCTTTTATCTCTGTAGGTTTCCTGTTCCTATGGGCGGATCCCTCTCTCCAAGTGGGTGCTGTCGTGGACTCATTAAAAGAGCATTACCGGTAAGTAATCCGGCTTTTTTTGCTTCTATTTTTTTTCTAATTTCCTCCTCTAAAACCTAGGTGTGTCTTATGGTCCGAACAATATGGTAAATAAATAATTAGTATTAGTGCATGTACCCTACGTTAATTACATGTATGACTACTATTTATTTTATTACTGCAAGGCATGTGCTCACTTTGTTGTTCTCCTAGGTTATGTCTGTTAAATGGCCACAGTGTGAATTTGCACCTACACATTACATTAAAACTAACGTGCTCCAGCTCATTTCTGTGGTTTTTCTTTATTGTTTTGTATTTTGTACATCCCTGGATATGGCTCCCCCTTTTGGGGCTGTGCATCTTGTCTCTTTAGCTTCCACAAGCAGGTGTGAAACAGTCAAGTCTGGGGCCTGCTCTGTCCCCGTGTATTCTGAAGTATGCTGACACATAGGAAGGTGAACTATAAGGGTTAAGATTCATCCTGATTGGGTACACCTTGTTGCTGTGGGATGGCTTTTGCACTCTTTTGATGAAAATAGTCTTGACTTAGTACAATGTTATTATGTGTATAACTACTATATATTTACTACTGTTTTGTTTTTATCCTAGGTTCTGTTTCTTATAGACTGCAGTAGTGGCTGGTAACCTAGGGAATGGGGCACCATACAACTAAAAATCTCTTCATTTTTGAGAACAGAGAGGATAGATTTTGCAATGTCTTTAACCCTCTTAAAGGGTTTATCCAGTGAAGATAAGTTATCAGCTATCTGTAGGACAGGTGATAATTTATAGACCAGTGGGCGTCAGACTGCTTGGGCCTGCACTGATTGGCAGAGAGGGGCACTTTTATCCCATTATCCTCATATAGAATGACACAGCAGTGCACATGTCCAATCTCTACTTCATTCCAGTTGCCTTTTTTGGCCGCTTCCTGAAAAATAAATGGAACAGAAGTCGTGCAAGTGCACTGTGCATTTTCTCCCAAATGCAGCGATATTTCATAGGTGCTCAGAAACTATTATTTGGACACACATCAACGCTCAAAAAGGAATGAGCGCTATTTGATTTTTTAGAACACAAATTTGTCTGGAATAGATGCCATGTTGCATTTGCAAAGTCCCTAAGGGAACAAAAACAGTAATTCCCCATTTGTCATCAGAAACTACATTTTGGGAACCTTGCAGGGCTTGGAAGGAAAGCTTTTTGATTTTTGAAGTGCAAATTTGGGTGGAAAAGAATGTATAATTTGCAGCGCCCTGATGTGCCAAAACCGCAAAAATACCCCACAATTGACCACATTTTGGAAACTATAGAGCTCAAGGAATTCATGTAGTGGTGTAATATGCATTTTCACAAAACAGAATATAGTTTACAAAATGCCATGAAAATTAAATGTTAACCCTTTAATCCCATATGACGTACTATCCCGTCCATGTGCCCTGGGACTTAATTCCCAGGGACGGGATAGTACGTCATAGCGATCAGCGGCGCCCACTTCGTGAGCGCCGCTGATCGCGGCTGGGTGTCAGCTGATTATCACAGCTGACACCTGGCACAATGTGTTAGGGGCGGTCACGGACCACCCCCGACACGTTAACCCCTTGCACACCGCGATCAGACACGATAGCGGTGTACCGGGGGTTAAAGGGAAGCATCGGCAGGGGGGGCTCCCTCCGTGCTTCCCTGAGTCCCCCACGGCAGCGCAATGTGCAGCGCTCCTGCGGGGGGCTCCTTCCCTGCAGGCCCCTGAATCCAAGATGGCGACGGGGACCTTTGGGGGCCTGCAGGGAGCCAGCTTCCTCAGTGCCTGCAAAGCGCAGGCACGAGGAAGCCTGCTGCACTGCCTGTGACAGATCGCTGATCTGTCACAGTGATCTGTGATGTGAGAGATCAGCGATCTGTCACAGGACAGTGATGTCCCACCTTGGACAATATAATAAAATAATAAAAAAAAGTGTTAAAATAATTAAAAAAAAATCGCCAAATAAATTAGAAAAAAAATAATCCCCCAATAAATTCATTTTTTTTAAATGAAAAAAAACAATAAAAGGAAACATATTTGGTATCGCCGCGTGCGTAACGACCTGCCCTATAAAACTGTCCCATTAGTTAACCCCTTTAGCAAACCCCTTAAAAAATAAAAAACTAAGCAAAAAATGATTTATTATCATACCGCCGAACAAAAAGTGCGATAACGCGCGATCAAAAAGACGCGTATCCATGGTACCGCAAAAAACGAGCCGCAATACAGCATCATCAGCGAAAAAATAAAAAAGTTATAGCTCGCAGAATAAAGCGATGCAAAAATAATTATTTTTTATATAAAATAGTTTTCATTGCATAAAACCGACAAAACATAAAAAAAGACCTAAATGAGGTATCGCTGTAACCGTACTGATCCGAAGAATAAAGCCGCTTTATCAATTTTATCGCACGCGGAACGGTGTAAACGCACCCCCCCAAAAGAAATTCATGAAACGCTGGTTTTTGTTCATTCTGCGTCCCAAAAATTGGAATAAAAAGCGATCAAAAGATGTCACGTGCCCGAAAATGGTACCAATAAAAATGTCAACTCTTCCCGCAAAAAATAAGACCTCACATGACTCGGTGGGTCAAAAAACGGAAAAATTATAGCTCTCAATATGTGGTGATGCAAAAACTATTTTTGCAATAAAAAGCGTCTTTTAGCGTGTGACAGCTGCCAAACATAAAAACCGCCATAAATAGTATATCAAACCCCCCGTTATCACCCCCTTAGTTAGGGAAAAATAATAAAATTAAAAGAAAATGTATTTATTTCCATTTTCCCATTAGGGTTAGGGCCAGGGCTTGGGTTAGGGCTGAGATTAGGGTTAGGGGTGTGTTGGGGTTAGGGTTGGAGTTAGAATTTGGGGGTTTCCACTGTTTGGACACATCAGGTGCTCTCCAAATGCAACATGGCGTCTGATCTCAATTCCAGCCAATTCTGAGTTGAAAAAGTCAAATGGTGGTCCTTCCCTTCCAAGCTCTGCCATGCGCCCAAACAGTGTTTTACCCCCACATATGGGGTATCAGCCTACTCAGGACATTGCAAAACAACTTTTGGGGTCCAATTTCTCCTGTTACCCTTAGGAAAATAAAAAATTGGGGGCAAAAATATCATTCTTGTGGAAAAAAAATGATTTTTTTATTTTCACGCACGGGCGTTATAAACTTCTGTGAAGCACTTAGGGGTTCAAAGTGCTCACCACACATCTAGATAAGTTACGTGGGGGGTCTAGTTTCCAAAATGGGGTCACTTGTGGGGGGTTTCAATAGTTTAGGTACATCAGGGGCTCTCCAAACGCACATGACACCCGCAGACCATTCCATCAAAGTCTGCATTCCAAAACGTCACTACTTCCCTTCCGACCCCCGACGTGTGCCCATACAGTAGTTTTCTCCCACGTATGGGGTGTCAGCGTACTCAGGACAAATTGGACAACAACTTTTGGGGTCCAATTTCTCCTGGTACCCTTGGGAAAGTAAAAAAATTGGTGACTAAAAGATCATGTTTGTGGAAAAAATACGATTTTTTTATTTTCACGCCCGGGCGTTATAAACTTCTGTGAAGCACTGGAGGGGTCAAAGTGCTCACCACACATCTAGATAAGTTCCTTAGGGGGGTCTAGTTTACAAAATGGTGTCATTTGTGGGGGAGGTTCCACTGTTTTGGTACATCAGGGGCTCTCCAAACGCGACATGTTGTCCGATCTCAATTCCAGCCAAAAACGTCAAATGGCGCTGCTTCCCTTCCGAGCTCTGCCGTGCGCCCAAATAGTGGTCTACCCCCACATATGGGGTATAAGCGTACTCAGGACAAATTGCTCAATAACTTTTAGGGTCCTGTTACCCTTGGAAAAATAAGAATTGAGGGTGAAAAGATAATTTTTTTGGAAAAAATATGATTTTTTAATTGTACGACTGTATGTTATAAACTTCTGTGAAGCCCTTGGGGGTTCAAAGTTCTCACCACACATCTAGATAAGTTCCTTGGGGGGTCTAGTTTCCAAAATGGTGTCATTTGTGGGGGGTTTCCACTGTTTTGGTACATCAGGGGTTTTCCAATCGCGACATGGTGTCCGATCTCAATTCCAGCCAAAAACGTCAAATGGCGCTGCTTCCCTTCCGAGCTCTGCCATGCGCCCAAATAGTGGTTTACCCCCACATGTGGGGTATCAGCGTACTCACGCCAAATTGCACAATAACTTTTAGGGTCCTGTTACCCTTGGGAAAATAAAAATTGGGGGTGAAAAGATCATTTTTGTGGAAAAAATATGATTTTTTAATTGTACCGCTGTACGTTATAAACTTCTGTGAAGCCCTTGTGGGTTCAAAGTTCTCACCACATATCTAGATAAGTTCTTTGGGGGGTCTAGTTTCCAAAATGGGGTCACTTGTGGGGGGGTTTCCACTGTTTAGGTACATCAGGGGCTCTCCAAACGTGACATGGCGTCCGATCTGAATTCCAGCCAATTTTGCATTGAAAAAGTCAAACGGCGCTCCTTCCCTTCTGAGCTCAGCCATGCGCCGAAACAGTGGTTCCCCCCCACATATCAGGTATCAGCGTACTCAGGACAAATTGCACAATAAATTTTGTAGTCCAATTTCTCCTGTTACCCTTGGTAAAATAAAAAAAAATTGAACCTGAAGTTTTTTTTTTGTGAAAAAAAGTTAAATGTTCATTTTTTTTTAAATATTCAAAAAATTCCTGTGACGCACCTAAAGAGTTAATAAACTTCTTGAATGTGGTTTTGAGCACCTTAAGGGGTGCAGTTTTTAGAATTGTGTCACTTTTTGGTATTTTCTATCATATACAGTGGGGCAAAAAAGTATTTAGTCAGTCAGCAATAGTGCAAGTTCCACCACTTAAAAAGATGAGAGGCGTCTGTAATTTACATCATAGGTAGACCTCAACTATGGGAGACAAACTGAGAAAAAAAATCCAGAACATCACATTGTCTGGTTTTTTTTCATTTTATTTGCATATTATGGTGGAAAATAAGTATTTGGTCAGAAACAAGCAAT
This sequence comes from Dendrobates tinctorius, assembly GCF_039654945.1. Classification (NCBI taxonomy): domain Eukaryota; kingdom Metazoa; phylum Chordata; class Amphibia; order Anura; family Dendrobatidae; genus Dendrobates; species Dendrobates tinctorius. The sequence continues at coordinate 10,328,940 of NW_027361694.1, forward strand.
CAAGATTTCTGGCTCTCACAGACCTGTAACTTCTTCTTTAAGAGTCTCCTCTTTCCTCCACTCATTACCTGTAGTAATGGCACCTGTTTAAACTTGTTATCAGTATAAAAAGACACCTGTGCACACCCTCAAACAGTCTGACTCCAAACTCCACTATGGTGAAGACCAAAGAGCTGTCAAAGAACACCAGAAACAAAATTGTAGCCCTGCACCAGGCTGGGAAGACTGAATCTGCAATAGCCAACCAGCTTGGAGTGAAGAAATCAACTGTGGGAGCAATAATTAGAAAATGGAAGACATACAAGACCACTGATAATCTCCCTCGATCTGGTGCTCCACGCAAAATCCCACCCCGTGGGGTCAGAATGATCACAAGAACGGTGAGCAAAAATCCCAGAACCACGCGGGGGGACCTAGTGAATGAACTGCAGAGAGCTGGGACCAATGTAACAAGGCCTACCATAAGTAACACACTACACCACCATGGACTCAGATCCTGCAGTGCCAGACGTGTCCCACTGCTTAAGCCTGTACATGTCCGGGCCCGTCTGAAGTTTGCTAGAGAGCATTTGGATGATCCAGAGGAGTTTTGGGAGAATGTCCTATGGTCTGATGAAACCAAACTGGAACTGTTTGGTAGAAACACAACTTGTCGTGTTTGGAGGAAAAAGAATACTGAGTTGCATCCATCAAACACCATACCTACTGTAAAGCATGGTGGTGGAAACATCATGCTTTGGGGCTGTTTCTCTGCAAAGGGGCCAGGACGACTGATCCGGGTACATGAAAGAATGAATGGGGCCATGTATCGTGAGATTTTGAGTGCAAACCTCCTTCCATCAGCAAGGGCATTGATGATGAAACGTGGCTGGGTCTTTCAACATGACAATGATCCAAAGCACACCGCCAGGGCAACGAAGGAGTGGCTTCGTAAGAAGCATTTCAAGGTCCTGGAGTGGCCTAGCCAGTCTCCAGATCTCAACCCTATAGAAAACCTTTGGAGGGAGTTGAAAGTCCGTGTTGCCAAGCGAAAAGCCAAAAACATCACTGCTCTAGAGGAGATCTGCATGGAGGAATGGGCCAACATACCAACAACAGTGTGTGGCAACCTTGTGAAGACCTACAGAAAACGTTTGACCTCTGTCATTGCCAACAAAGGATATATCACAAAGTATTGAGATGAAATTTTGTTTCTGACCAAATACTTATTTTCCACCATAATATGCAAATAAAAGGAAAAAAAAACAGACAATGTGATTTTCTGGATTTTTTTTTCTCAGTTTGTCTCCCATAGTTGAGGTCTACCTATGATGTAAATTACAGACGCCTCTCATCTTTTTAAGTGGTGGAACTTGCACTATTGCTGACTGACTAAATACTTTTTTCCCCCACTGTAGACCCCTCAAAGTGGCTTCAAATGTGATGTGGTCCGTAAAAATATAATGGTGTTGCAAAAATGAGAAATCACTGGTCAATTTTTAACTCTTATAACTTCCTAATAAAAAAAAAATTTTGGTTCCAAAATTGTGCTGATGTAAAGTAAACATGTGGGAATTGTTACTTATCAAGTTTTTTGTGTGCCGTATCTCTGTGATTTAAGGGCATAAAAATTCAAATTTGGAAAATTGCAAAATTTTCGCCAAATTTCCGTTTTTTTCACAAATAAACGCAAGTTATTTAAATGAAATTTTACCACTAACATGTAGTACAATATGTCACGAGAAAGCAATGTCAGAATAACCGGGATCCATGGAAGCGTTTCAGAGTTATTACCTCATAAAGGGACAATGGTCAGAATTGGAAAAATTGGTCCGGTCATGAACTTGCAAACCACCCTTGGGGCTTAAGGGGTTAAATTATTTCCACTAAAATGTTGTTTTAGCCCCAAATTTTTTATTTTCACAAAGGGAGAAAATTGCCTCGGAATTTGTTTCTCAATGTATACTGGATGCAGCAATACCTCAAATGTGGACAGAAACTAATGTATGCCACACAGTGGTACTTGGAAGGGATGGAGCCATTTGACTTTCAGAGAGTAGATTTTGCTATTTTTTTTTTTTTATTGGCGGATGGGGAGGGGTCGGGAGGGGCATGTCACATTTGCAGAATCTTTGAGCTACCATTAATGGGAAAACCTCCTTTATCTGATGACAGTCCTGAGTGGTGGTTTTGTTTCTTGCACAGCCAATTTTACACATCTTCTCCTAAGTCTGACATCAACCCAGCATTACTGCAAAATACCAGTGATTCTATGTGCTGTCTCTAACGTCATGTCCTAACTTTATCTGAAACTGAATGTGTCAAAAACAACTCCTTTTTTTCTTTCTCTACTACTAATTTACCTACACCTGATATTGTAGTCCTTGGCGATTCAACCATAACTCCCAAGCAGCATACTCACTGTCTTGGGGTCATATGTGACATAAATCTTTCCTTTATTCTATACTAGCTGAAGAGCCCGGTGTTGCCCTGGCATAGTAACTAACTGTGGTTAGTTATAATAAATTATATTGATTATCCTCCATCCCATAGTCCAGTGCCCATATACCCATCATACATATCCTCCATCCCATAGTCCTGTGCCCATATACCCATCATACATATCCTCCATCCCATAGTCCCATGCTCATATACCTATCATACATATCCTCCATCCCATAGTCCCGTGCCCATATAACCATTATACATATCCTCCATCCCATAGTCCCATGCTCATATACCTATCATACATATCCTCCATCCCATAGTCCCATGCCCATATACCCATCATACATATCCTCCATCCCATAGTCCCATGCCCATATACCCTTCATACATATTCGCCATCCCATAGTCCCCGTGCCCATATACCCATCATACATATCCGCCATCCCATAGTCCCATGCCCATATTCTTGATGTTTATTATAGTGATGGCTGCATCATACATGACCAGCACTTTTTACCTATTGTGTCCCTCCTATTTCCATATAGATTGTAAGCTTGCGAGCAGGCCCTCACTCCTAATGTTCACTTTACGGATGTGTAGCTCAAAGTTACGTAACAGCATGCCTAGGTAAGAGGAACAGTAAGTGGTGCTGATAAGACACTTACAGGTGAACTATGGAGCACTACATGCACCTTGAGTTGATTGCAGAGCCTAGAGAGAAGGTGATGAGCATGCATATGCATTGGCATGAAAACCGGCAAATGCATAGTGGAAAAGACAGTTTCTAAAGGTACTGTCACACTTAGCGATGTACCAGCGATGCCGACCAGCGATATGACACAGTCAGGATCGCCGGTGCATCGCTAAGTGGTCGCTAGTGAGCTGCCACACAGGCAGATCTCACCAGCGACATCGCTGGGGTCGGGGATCGCTACTTACCTGTCAGACCCGGCGATCCTGCGTCCTCCCGCCTGGCTCCACGCGTCGCTCGTCGGCGCCACAGGAAGTGCAGCAGGAAGTGACCGACGAGGAATGGTCCAGGAGCTTCTCGCGCGATCAGCGATAACCAGCGGGGGAGCCGGTCGGAGGTAAGGGGACGGGGGTCACTACTTACCTGTCACACTAGGCGATCCTGCGACCTCCGGCCCGGCTCCACGCTCGTCTCTCCACAGGAAGCGCCGCAGGAAGCTGATGACGAGAAACAGTCCAGAACGTTCTCGCGCGATCAGCGATAAGCAGCGGGGGAGCGGTCGTAGGTAAGTATCAGACACAGCGATGTCGCTAGCAATATCGCTATAACGTCACAAGTTATAGCGATATCGCTTAGTGTGACAGTACCTTAAAAAGGATGTCCCTGATGACATACCATTTCACGGCAGACAATCTGTTCGAGAATACCAAGTGTATACTGAGAGACTCAAGTGATACAATGAATTGCCATCAGAAGTTTGGGGGAAAAAATCAGATAAGACGCTAGAGCGTTCAAATATTTTAAATTGAAGTTTGTTAGAAAAATTATTTGAATATTAGATTAGACAAATATTATGAAAATCACTGCTAGTTTTGGACAACCTCTTTAAATTGTTTGTCTCTTAATTTTTATTATCATTTAACATGCCTTATATCTCCTATACACAATACTTCTCTCCCAGATAAACAGCACTATGAGTAGTTACTGGAGTTCGAGCAAAAAATATGGACAAATATGGACTATGTGATTATATATATATATATACACATACAGTGTGTGTGTATGTATGTGTGTGTGTATGTATATATATATATATATATGTGTGTGTGTATGTGTGTTAGATTATTTGGCCAGTCATTAGAGAATGCAACTTTATAGATCACTACTGCCTGAGAATATATCTTTCTAGATTACAACTGCCTGAATCATTTTCTTTTATACTTGCTTGACTTATACCGCTGTGCAAGTATGAAATAGTTTGCAGCTACCTGAGTCCACTGAAAGAATAGTTAAAGCAAAAAGTATTAGCGTCTTCTGTTCCGAGCTCGCCTCTGATTGCTGCCGTCCAGTCACTTCTAAACCTCTAAACAGCAGAACTTAATTTTAGCCTCCAGGACTGCGTAAAATCCAATTCCAGATTGTATTTGTCCGATATCGCTTCCTATCTGCTTCTCCGCTGAGAGGCTATTTGCAGTCTTTGTGCTTCATGACATTAAAACCAATAGGAAACGGTCATAGGGTGATAGTTGTTTGGGTCACTTTGAAGCTGTTTATTATTTCTTGTTTCATGTTTTAAGCTGTAGAGCCTTAGAAAGAATCATAAGACAGGGTTTTCAAGAAAGTGTTTTTATTTTTCTTTTAAATTCTGCTTCGATGAGATTAGACCGCTATTGAAACTATCTTCCTTTAATAGGACGCTATATATTTAATTCCATGAGTTTTGTAGCATTAAGTGATTTAAGGTTTCACTTTACTTTAAGTCGATATCCAGTCTCTTAACTATCAGAGTCATGACACTGTGTATATTACAAGCTTACAGCCCTAAAGAACATCCTTATAGGTCATCAGATTTAGTGATTTGATTTTGATTGAGGGTCTAATATTACAGTCTTTTCTAGGAATGTAGTTTATAATCCCTGGAAAGCCAACACCTATATGATATAGGTTTAGCTTAGGAAATAAATATATATATATATATATATATACACTCACTGGCCACTTTATTAGGTACACCATGCTAGTAACGGGTTGGACCCCCTTTTGCCTTCAGAACTGCCTCAATTCGTCGTGGCAGAGATTCAACAAGGTGCTGGAAGCATTCCTCAGAGATTTTGGACCATATTGACATGATGGCATCACACAGTTGGCGCAGATTTGTCGGCTGCACATCCCTGATGCGAATCTCCCGTTCCACCACATCCCAAAGATGCTCTATTGGATTGAGATCTGGTGACTGAGGAGGCCATTTGAGTACAGTGAACTCATTGTCATGTTCAAGAAACCAATCTGAGATGATTCGAGCTTTATGACATGGCGCATTATCCTGCTGAAAGTAGCCATCAGATGCCTGTTCTTAGCTGAGAGGAGTGGTACCCAGTGTGGTCTTCTGCTGCTGTAGCCCATCTGCCTCAAAGTTCGACGCACTGTGCGTTCAGAGATGCTCTTCTGCCTACCTTGGTTGTAACGGGTGGCAATTTGAGTCACTGTTGCCTTTCTATCAGCTCGAACCAGTCTGCCCATTCTCCTCTGACCTCTGGCATCAACAAGGCATTTCCGGCCACAGAACTGCCGCTCACTGGATTTTTTTTCTTTTTCGGACCATTCTCTGTAAACCCTAGAGATGGTTGTGCGTGAAAATCCCAGTAGATCAGCAGTTTCTGAAATACTCAGACCAGCCCTTCTGGCACCAACAATCATGCCACGTTCAAAGGCACTCAAATCACCTTTCTTCCCCATACTGATGCTCGGTTTGAACTGCAGGAGATTGTCTTGACCATGTCTACATGCCTAAATGCACTGAGTTGCCGCCATGTGATTGGCTGATTAGAAATTAAGTCTTAACACACAGTTGGACAGGTGTACCTAATAAAGTGGCCAGTGAGTGTATATACAGTATATATATATATATATATATATATATATATATATATATTTATATATATCAGTGGTTAGAGTACAAATACTTGATGCTGTATTATTATCTGGGTCCCATTTTTTTGTTTTACACTTTGCTATTCATTCTATTCCAAGGAAAAGTGCATGTTTTTAAATACTGTATCTAGATATTCTCTGAGCTGGTTATGTAATATTTAAGTCCAGTGGTTCTAAACGTTGGAATTACATATGCTCTTTTTGGATTTCCCTGCCGAGGGTGCTTAATAACCGAGTGGACATAAAATTTGAAAAACATCACAGAAAAAAGTAGCCTTACTTACCAATGTGTAGTCACAATACCAGTGCACTACGTGATGCGTGGGCAGAACAGGTGCCAAATTCTGATGAAACAACCACTCGCACACCTACCAAGCTTGGAGTGGGTGGTTGGCCTAGTATTATTTATGAACACAGATGAGGTTTGCATAGGTCGCCATTCACACAGGTTATGAAACACTGTCCACTTCACATACCTATCAGTGATACCCATATTGTTAGTTCAGACAGTGTGCCTAAAACTATCCACTGTAAGTGCACCTCACAAGGACAGATATCCCAACTCATCCAATCAACACTGAAGGGCCAGCTGCATCCTGCATAAAAAGGCTGTGTGCTGATTATGTAATGATGAATTAAATCCAGTGGTTTTGATAGTGGGACTACAGTGTCTTGCAAAATATTCAACCACGTGGCATTTTTCGTGTTTTACTACCTCACAACCTGGTATTTCACCATATTTTTTCTGAGGGTTTGCATCAGTTCATGTAAAAAACAATACAACTGTGAACATAGGGCAGCACGGTGGCTCAGTGGTTAGCGCTGCAGCCTTGCAGCGCTGGGGTCCTGGGTTCGAATCCCACCAAGGACAACATCTGCAAGGAGTTTGTATGTTCTCCCCGTGTTTGCGTGGGTTTCCTCCGGGCACTCCGGTTTCCTCCCATAGGGAATTTAGATTGTGAGCCCCATCGGGGACAGTGATGAAATGTGTGCAAACTGTAAAGCGCTGCGGAATATGTTAGCGCTATATAAAAATAAAGATTATTAAGATTATTATTAACATTTGGTTTTCTTTTTATTTTGAAACAAACAACAAATAGGACAAAATAACTGATCCCCCCTAAAGTCAGTACTTTGTAGAGCCTCCTTTTGTGGAAATTACAGCTGCAAGTCACTTGGGATAAGTCTCTATGAGCTTTCCACATCTTGCCACTGGGATTTTTGCCCATTTCTCAAGGCAAAACTGCTCCTGTTCCTTCAAGTTAGATGGTTTCCTCTGGTGATCATCAAGCTTCAAGTCTGACCAAAGATTCTCAATTGGATTATTGTCTGGACTTTGTCTGAGCCACTCCAAAACATTAACACATTTCCCCTCAAACTACTCAAGTCTTGCTTTGGGTCATTGTCTTGTTGGAACGTGAGACGTCCCAGTCTCAAATCACTGACAGAATGAAGCAGGTGTTGCTCAAGAATACCCTGTATTTTCCACCATCCATCCCCCCCAACTAGTACTATTTTCCCTCTCCCTGCTGCCGAAAAACATCCTGACAGCATGATGCTGCCACCACCATGTTTCACTGTGGAGATGGTGTTATTGGGGTTATGAGCTTTTTTGGTTTGGCACCAGATGTAGTGTTTACCTTTTTAGCCAAATAGTTCAATTTTGGTCTCATCTGATGACAGCACCTTCCTCCATATATTTGAGGAGTCTCCCACATGTGTTTTGGCAAACTCAAAATGAGCCTTACAATTTTTGTGTGTATGGGCTTTTTTTCTGCCAACTCTTTCATAGAGGCCACCTATATGAAGTGTAAGGCTTATTGTGGTCGTATGGACAGATACTTCAGTCTGTGCTTGGGAACTCTGCAGCTCCTTCAGGGTTACCTATGGTCTTTGTGCTGCCTCTCTGATTAATGCCCTCCTTGATGGGCCTGAGAGTTTTGGAGGGCAGCCCTCTCTTGGCAGGTTTATTGTGGTACCATGTTCTTTCCATTTGATAATGGATTTGATGGTGCTCTGGAGGATCATCAGAGATGGGTATATTTTTTTTATGCCACCCTGACTTGTACGTTTCAGCAGCTTGATCTCCTTGGTCTTCATGGTGTTGTTTGGTTAGTGGTGTCTCTGTGGCCTTTCAGAAAAGGTGTATATACTGACAGACCATGTGACCCTTAGATTACACATACAGTGGGTATGGAAATTATTCAGACCCCTTTAAATTTTTCACTCTTTTTGGTTCATTGCAGCCATTTGGTAGTTTCAAAAAAGTTAATCTTTTTCTCATTATTGTACACTCTGCACCCCTTCTTGACTGAAAAAAATGTAGAATTTTTTGCAAATTTATTAAAAAAAGAAAAACTGAAATATCACAAGGTCACAAGTATTCAGTATTTTTGCTAAGAATTGAGTAGAAGCACCCTTTTGAGGTAGTACAGCCATGAGTCTTCTTGCGAATGATACAAGTTTTTCACACCTGGATTTAGGGCTCCTCTGCCATTCTTCCTTGCAGATCCTCTCCAGTTCCGTCATGTTGGATGTTGAACGTTGGGGAGCAGCCATTTTCAGGTCTCTCCAGAGATGCTTAATTGGGTTTTGGTCAGGGCTCTGGCTGGGCCAGTCAAGAATGGTCACAGAGTTGTTCTGAAGCCACTCCTTTGTTATTTTAGCTGTGTGCTTAGGGTCATTGTCATGTTGGAAGATGAACCGTTGGCCAAGTCTGAGGTCCTGAGCACTCTGGAAGAGGTTTTATTCCAGGATATCTCTTTACTTGGCTGGATTCATGTTTCCTTCAATTGCAACCAATCGTCCTGTCCCTGCAGCTGAAAAACACCCCCATAGCATGATGCTGCCACCACCATGTTTCGCTGTTGGGATTGGATTGGGCAGGCGATGAGCAGTGCCTGGTTTTCTCCACACATACCGCTTAGAATTATCACCAAAAAGTTCTATATTCATCTCATCAGACCAGAGAATCTTATTTCTCATAGTCTGGGAGTCCTTCATGTGTTTTTTTTAGCAAACTCTATGTGGGCTTTCATATGTCTTGCACTGAGGAGAGGCTTCCGTTGGGCCACTCTGCCTTAAAGGCCTCACTGGTGGAGGGCTGCAGTGATAGTTGACTTTGTGGAACTTTCTCCCATCTCCCTACTGCATCTGTGAAGCTCAGCCCCAGTGATCTTGGGAACAAAATGGCTCCTGCACCAATCTCAGAAGCATCTACCTCCACCTGAAATGGGAGTGAGACATCAGGAAGTGAATCTCCGCTTAAGCTCCTGAAATGCCGAGACTGTCTCTGGAGACCAATTCACCACATCAGCACCCTTTTTGGTCAGATCAGTCAGTGGTTTGACAATACCAGAAAAATTACTTATAAATTTACAGTAGAAATAAAACTTCTGGAGAGCCTTCAAAGAATTGGGCTGAACCCAATCATAAATGGCCTGTACCTTGGCCGGGTCCATTTCAATAGCCGACGGGGACAAAATGAATCCCAAAAATTAAATCCTCTGTACACCAAAGAGGCACATCGATCTCTTAACGTACAGGGAATTTTCCCTCAAAATCCGGGACACAGTCCGGACATGTTCCACATGAGAATCCCAATCACTAGAAAAGATCAAAATATCATCCAGATAAATGATCAAAAACTTATCCACAAAGTCCCGGAAAATATCGTTCATAGAAGATTGGAAGATAGAAGGGGCATTAGTGAGCCCAATAGGCATCACCAGATACTCAAAATGTCCCTCCAGAGTATTAAACGCCATCTTCCATTCATCCCCGTGCTTGATGTGAATAAGATTATACGCCCCCCTGAGGTCAAGCTTGGTAAACCAACACGCACTTTTAACTCTGGAAGATAAATCAGAAATCAGGGGTAACGGGTACTGACAATTAACAGTGATTTTGTTAAGGGAACGATAGTCAATATAAGGCCTTAATGAACCTTTCTTAGCCACAAAAAACCCAGCACCTAAAGGTGAACAGGATGGTCTAATATGACCCTTCTCCAATGACTCCTTGATATAAGATCGCATAGCATCATGTTTGGGTACCGATAAGTTGAAAAGCCGACCCTTGGGAAATTTACACCCGGGCATTAACTCAATTGCACAGTCATAACTCCTATGAGGAGGCAAAGATGCAGACTTACTCTCACTAAATACATCAGAAAAATCAGCCAAATAATCAGGAATATCATGAGACTGAGGAGAGGTGGAGAAAACAGGAGTGTCACTAAGAACACACTGACAACCCCAACTCACCACAGACACAGATTTCCAATCCAAAACAGGATTATGAGTTTGCAACCAGGGAAAACCCAGAACAATAGTATCATGCAAATTGTGCAACACCAAAAATTTACAATTTTCTTGGTGGTCCGGGGCGACCCGCATTATCACCTGGGTCCAAAACTGGGGTTTATTTTCTGCCAAAGGAGTAGCATCAATACCCCTCAAAAGGGATAGGAGTCCGCAGGGGTATCATGGGAAAACCACAATGTTTAGCAAAGTCTAAATCCATCAGATTCAAAGCTGCTCCTGAATCTACAAAAGCCTTAGCGGAAAATGTAGACAAGGAGCAGATCAGAGTAATTGCCAAAAGGAACTTAGGCTGTACACTGCCCACTGCAAATGTGTGAGCAAAACATTTTTCTCCTTTAGGGCAGACAGAAATAGTATGAGAGGCATCTCCACAGAAAAAACACAGCTTATTACGCCTTCTAAACTCCTGATGTTGCACCCTAGACAAAACCCTATCACATTGCATGGGTTCAGACGTTCGTTCAAAAGGCGGCAACGCCTCTTGTGTAGTTTTACGTTCACATACACTAAATGCCCATCAACTTGAATGGCCAATGACATAGAGTCATCAAGACCAGAGGTAACAGGAAATCCCACCATAACATCTTTTATGGTTTCTGCCAAACCCTTCCGAAAGAGAACTGCTAGGGCATCGTCATTCCATTTAGTAAGGACCTCCCCCTTTTGGAATTTTTGTCAATATAACTGCAGAATCCTGACCCTGGTTCAATGCCAATAAGGTTTTCTCAGCTTGATCAATAGCATTAGGTTCATCATACAACAACCCCAAGGCTTGAAAAAATGCATCCACATTAGTCAGAAAAGGATCTCCAGGTGTCAGAGAAAAAGCCCAATCCTGGGGATCGCTGTGCAGCAGGGAGATAACAATTTTAACCTGCTGCACAGAGCTCCCCAATGCGTTAGGCTTCAAGGCAAGAAATAGTTTACAATTCTTAAAATTCAAAAATTTAGACCGATCCCCAGAAAACACATCAGGAGTAGGGATTTTTGGTTCAACAGCAGAAGATTGAGCAAGATAGGCAGAAATTCCCCACACTTCAGCAGCGAGCTGCTCAACACGATCAGAAAATTGCTTAATCTCCATTAAAGAAAAAAAATTCTCCTACGGCCCCAGAGAAGAAGAGGAAAAAATATATAAAAAAATTCTGACACTTTTTTTTTTTTTTTTTACAGTTCTTTTCTTCTTTTGAGTACCCTAGATGCTGCGGTTTGGCTGGTGATTCTGTTATGATTGGGTCACCAAGGAGGAGAGCAAGCCCAAGCTAATCCACAGAAAACCAGAGGGGTTGGTAACTAAGTGGATTGCAGACCCCTGATCCTATCCACACAACTAGCAGTAGCCGTGGAGCGTGCCTACGATGATCCTAGACGCCTCGGCACAGCTGGAGAGCTAACTGTTATGAATGAGTCACCGTAGGAGGCAAAAACAGAAATACAAGCTAAGTCCAGAAAGCCAGAGAAGTTGGCAACTATCAGATTGCAGACCCCTGAACCTATCAACACAACTAGCAGTAGCCGTGGGGGGTTCCTACGATGCCCTAGACCCCTCGATCACAGCCGGAGAATTAAATAGGCCTAAAGAAAGAAAGGGGAAATCTAAACTGCCCCAGAGCAGACCCCAAAGCAATAGGCAGCCCCCAACATATAATGACGGTGAAGCAAGATGAAAACATTAACACAGACAGAAAGATAGACTGAGCAAAGACGGGGCCCAAAACTACCTAGATAGGAAAGGACAGGAAGGCTGCTGTCTGCAATCTGCCAAAACCCTATCAAAGACATAAGCCAACAAGCTGATATGAAAAAGGCCCTGAAGCAGCTAGGCTTCAAAAACTAAATCAGCACTCAGGTATTTTCAGAAGACAGAGCTAAAGGAATTCAGCACACCCCAGCAGGGAATGGCAGAAATCCAGAAAAACAAAGCAAAGACAAAGTCAAAGCACCAATGCAAAAGGCCGAGCAGCAAACTTAGCTTTAGAGGAGCAGGAATTCAGACTGGTCTCCAAGGATCCCACAGAGAAATCACCCGCAGGGCAGAAGGGCGTCGGCAGCCTTATATCCAGTCAGTAACTCCACTCAGCCAGTCATCATCATCAGCCTCAGGTGTTTGATAATCAGGCTCACTACCTTTCTTTACCAGAAGAGGGAGTTCCTCGAGCCTCAGTAATGAAGGGGAAAATGAACTCACAACAGCTAACTAAGCCTAAAGCAAGAAAGGGGAAATCTAAACTGCCCCAGAGCAGACCCCAAAGGAATAGATAGCCCCCAAACATATCTTGTCGGTGAGACAAGATAAAAACACAAACGCAGGTAGGAAAATAGAATGAGCAAATGATGGGGCCCACACTGACAGGACAGGAAAGGAAAGACACTGTCTGCAGTCACGCAAAAAACCCTACAAAAAGGTCCAACACGTCAGATGCAAAAATACTGAAGTCGCACGACTTGGCCCACTATATCAGCACTCTGATATATTCTGAAAGCAGAGCAAAAAGAGGCCAATCTAATAAGGGACACAAAAATAAACTGGCACAAGCAGTAACATATGGATGGTGATTCAGCACAGCCCCAGCTGGAGCTGGCTGACCCACACAAAACTGAAATAGACAAAGCCAGGTCAAATGTGAACAGAATAGCAAAAGAACACTTAGCTGAGCATGCAGGGGACTGAGCTGGAAACTAAGACCTCAGGAGGCAGGAAAAAAATCACCAGCAGGGATAGAGGGAGTCGGCTGTCTTAAATCCAGTCTGAAACCCCAGATCTCCAATCGTCGTCCTCATTATCAGGTGGCAAGCCTCTTTTAATCAGATCAGCTCCATTACCTCCAGTAACCAACAGAGGGAGCCCAGAAAGAGAACTTGCAACCCCTCCGTCAACCTGACCAGCTCCATCACCTTCAGCAGTAACCAGAGGTAGGTCAGAAAGCGAATTCACAACACTTGGGGTTCTTCTTTACCTCTCTCACCAAGGCTTTACTCCCACTATTGCTCAGTTTGGCTGGACAGCCAGGTATAGGAAGTCTTCTGGTGGTCCCAAACTTCTTCCATTTAAAGATTATGGAGGCCACTGTACTCTTAGGAACCTTGAGTACTGCAGAAATTCTTTTGTAACCTTGGCCAGATGTGTGCCTTGCCACAATTCTGTCTCTGAGCTCCTTGGCCAGTTCCTTTGACCTCATGATTCTCATTTGGTCTGACATGCATTGTGAGCTGTGAGGTCTTATATAGACAAGTGTGTGCCTTTACAAATTAAAGGCCCTGTTACACATAATGATGTCCCAGCGATCCCACCAATGATCTGACATGGATGGAATCGCTGGGACATTGTTAGGCTGATCGCTGGTGAGCTGTCACATAGACAGCCCCTCCTGCAATCAGGACCAGCGAGCAAGCTTGTTTACAATGTAAACAGTGGGTATCCAAGAGCAGCGCGGCTCTTAGATACCCGCTGTTTACATTGGAAACCAGCATCCAGCGTCGCTGATCGCTGGTCTCTCGCTGCCACATGCAGCGATGCGCGCTGGCCAGCGGGAGACCAACGATCAAAAAACGGCCCGGGATGCTGGAGCGTGATCAGCGATACCCGGCAGGGGGGCCGGTCGCTGATCCCGTCACACACAGCGATCTCGCTGGCAATATCGCTGTGGCGTCACAAAATCAGTGATCTCGCTGGCGATATCGCTGTGTGTGACGGGGCCTTAAGTCCTAACAGTTTAATTAAACACAGCAGGACTCCAATGAAGGAGTAGAACCATCTCAAGGAGGATCACAAGGAAATGGACAGCATGTGACTTAAATATGAGTGTCTGAGCAAAGGGTCTGAATACTTATGACCATGTGATATTTCAGTTTTTCTTTTCTGATAAATTTGCAAAAATTTCTACATTTCTGTTTTTTTTCAATCAAGATGGGGTGCAGAGTGTACATTAATGAGAAAAAAATGAACTTTTTTTAATTTACCAAATGGATGCAATGAAACAGAGTGAAAAATTTAAAGGGGTCTAAATACTTTCCTCACCCACTGTATGTGGACTTACTTTCACTAAGCATGTGATTTATGAAAGTACCATATATACTCGAGTATAAGCCGAACCGAGTATAAGCTGAGGCACCTACTTTTGCCACGAAAAACTGGGTCAGCTTATTGACTTAAGTATAAGCCGGGTATGCATTGTCCCCTCATCCCTATGTGGTATTCATGGCTCCCCTGTCCCTGTCATTGTATGTATGGATGTATGGCTCCTCAGTCCCTTTCCTGGTATGCATGACTCCCAGTCCCTATCCTGTGTGCATGGTTCTCCAGTCCCTATCCTGTATGCTTGGCTCTCCAGTCCCTATCCTGTATGCATGGCTCCCCAGTCCCTATCCTGTATGCATGGCACCTTATCCCTATGTATGATTCCATTCCTGTTTAAAAATAAAAAGGTCCTATTTACCTGCCTGTGCTCCCTCAGTGTCACTGCATCTTGTTCCGGCTTCCAGCAGCTCTCTTCCAGCTAAGCGGTCATGTGGTACTGCTCATTAAGGTAATGAATGTGCACTCCATGCCATGCAGAACGAGATGCAGTGTCACCGACTCACCAAGGGCATGCAGGCAAGTGAGTATGTGTGCTGGAAGCCGATGGCTGCGGCTGGCACTGTGCGCTATTACCGCAGCTTCACAGGCTTTAGACATCCTGGCTCTGTGACTCGCAGTTCTGCCGCTCGCCCTCCCCCACCAGCTCCTATCTTTTACCCGCTGCTCCGCTACTCCCTCTCCCTCGCTGGATTTCTGGGACCGTGACTCGTGTATAAGCCGAGGGGGGGTTTTCTGCACAAAAAAATGTGCTGAAAAACTCGGCTTATACAAGAGTATATATGGTAATTACTTGCACCAGAAATTTTTAGGGGCTTCATAGCAAAAGGGGTGAACACATTTGCACATGCCAATTTTTAGTTATTTGATCCCATAATTTTAATTTATGCCTATATTTTTCTCACTTCACCAACTTAGACTAATTAGTGCACACAAATTGAATTACAAAACTATTTAAACACAGGTTGCAATGTAGCAAAATAGGTTAAAAGCCAAGGGGATGAACACTTTCGCAAGCCACTATATACATGCACTTTGGATTTCCCTGATAAGGGTGTTCAATAACCATGGCGGACATAGAATTCGAAAAACACCACAGAAAAAAACAGCCTTACTTAGCATTGCTAAGTCACAATACCAGTGCACTACCAGATGCAGAAGACCCCCATGATAAAGGCGGGGACCTCACTGGTACAAAATACTGATGAGACAACCACTTATAAGCCTACCAATTAATGGAGGTTTTGTGTATACATTAGTGCATTAAAATTGTTTTATACTTTAATTGGGATGGTTTTTTTTGAGGATTTTAAAGTACAGATGCATGCAAGTTTAAATCCTTGTTTGAGGTGTCCGAGTTGAATCCTGTATTACACACAGGGCCGGTTTTAGACAAAGTGGGGCCCTGGGCAAAAGTTTAAAGTGGGGCCCCAAATGCTCACATATTGCTCCACCAGACTGAAACATTTCTGTTGTGTTTACAAGCGCTAAGTTCAGGCCGGGAAACGAGCGTGATTGACAATATTGAAGTCATTCAACACTTGTTTCCTGACCTCTTTAGGGTATGTGCAAATGTTCAGGAATTGTCAGCGCTTTGGACACAGCACATGTC